>NC_064633.1:53935956-54546313 GCF_023864275.1 Schistocerca cancellata
TATTGCGAAGACGCTTGCTGGAAGATCATGAGGGTGAACAAGGACATCTAGAATATGCTCAGATCTCATTTGGGGGATTATTGATTTCAGCATGGATTTTTCCGTTTGCTAAGGTTCAAAGTGGCATTTAATTGTTCAGACTTACAGGTACCTGTCCACTTAATGTGGAAGTTATTCCAGATTATGCATATCTTTTATCCTGCGCCCAAAGCCATTCTGATCATTCTTCTCCAAACACACCTTACTCTTCTCAGTTTCCCGTTTCCACTTATCGTCAAAAATGGTTCAAGTGGCTCTGAGCACTATGGGACTTAATATCTGAGGTCATCAGATTCCTAGAACTTAGAACTACTTAAACCTAACTAACTCAAGGCCAACACACGCATCCATGCCCGAGGCAGGATTCGAACCTGCGACCGTAGCGGTCGCGCGGTTCCAGACAGTAGCGCCTACAACCGCTCGGTCACACAGGCCGGCATTTATCGTCAACCACGTACACGTAGTTCAAGAGCCTCTCCTTTTCATGACCCCATTCCTCCTCAGCAATGTGCAAGTTCTGCTAATGCGTCTTTAGTGAATGAATCCTTATTTCGAAACTCAGCATTTAATACCAACTAGAATGTACAATCAACACTATCCCAGGTTCTAAAAATACCTGGTCTATCCCTCCGACTTAAAGCCATCTGGTTCAAAGAGAAGACAAAGGCCTGTCTAGCTCACACTGACAAAATAAAATCAAGAAAGAAAACAAGAATAGACCATATAACAAGAGG
This sequence comes from Schistocerca cancellata, assembly GCF_023864275.1. Lineage (NCBI taxonomy): Eukaryota > Metazoa > Arthropoda > Insecta > Orthoptera > Acrididae > Schistocerca > Schistocerca cancellata. The sequence continues at coordinate 53,936,730 of NC_064633.1, forward strand.
CCTGCTGAGTAAGGCACACATAAAACAAAGATAAATAAAAAAGTGGTTGGTTGCAGTAATCTTCTGTGTAAGGGTCAACCTACATTTAGTACACAGCCATGGACACAGTATGTCAGTTTTGACAAATTAGCATTAAGCTTACCTCGCCAGGTGCTGAAAAACGTTCACGCTTTTAAAAAACGTAGACTAGCCGTCAAGATGAACCTAGCGATTCGAAACCGGTAACGGTGCTGTTTTAATGAATAATTAGCATTGTAAAAACTGGCTGGTTGCTGTAATCTTCTGTGTAAGAGTCAAACTATTTTTTGTACACAGCCACGGACTCAATATGTCAGTTTTTGACAAAATTGTAATGTAGGTTTGCCTTTCCTTAACATATATTCGAAGATAAGTCGTAGGGTCAGTATTGCCTCATTTATTCCTTTATTTCTCCAGAATCCAAAACTGATCTTCTCCGACGTCGGCTTCTACCAGTTTTTCCATTCTTCTGTAAAAAATTCGTGTTAGTATTTGGCAACCATGACTTATTAAACTGACAATTCAGTAATTTTCACACCTATTAGCAATTGCTTTCTTTTGAATTTTAATTACTACATTGTTCTTGAAGTCTGAGGGTATTTCGCTTGTCTTATACATCTTGCACGCCAGATTAAAGAGTTTTGTCATGACTGGTTGTCCCAAGACTATCAGTAGTCCTGACGGAATGTTGTTTACACCTGGATCGTTGTTCCGACATTCGGGAGGACGACGGTTCAATCCTGCGTCCGGCCATCCTGATTTAGGTTTCCCGTGATTTCCCCAAATCGCTCAAGGCAAATGCCGGAGTGGTTCCCTCGAAAGGGCACGGCCGACTTTCTTCCCCGTCCTTCCCTAATCCGATGAGACGATGACCTCGCTGTCTTGCCTCCTCCCTCAAACAACCCAACCCAACCCAACCTAGTTCCGACTTAGGTGTTTCAGAGCTTTGTCAAATATCTCCCATCTCAACTTCATCTACGTCCACTTACCTTCCTATAATATTCCTTTTAAGTTAATATCCCTTATATAGATCTTCTATATTCTCCTGCCACCTTTCAGCTTTACCTTCTTTACTTAGGACTGGTATACCATCTGAGCTCGTGGTATTCGTACAGTTGCTTCACTTTTTCTCAAAGGCCTCTAATTTTCTTGCAGGAGATATTTATCTTTCCCCTAGTGAAATACACTTCTAAATCCTTACACTTGTCCTCTAGCCATTACTGCGTAGCAATTATGCAATTCCTGTCAACTCATTTTTTAAACGTTTGTATTCCCTTTCGCCTGCTTCTTTTGCTGAGTTTTTAAGTTTTCTCGTTTCATCAGTTAACTACAATATCTCTTTTGTTATCTAATGATTTATACTGGCCTTTTCTTTTCATCTGCTTGATCGTCTGCTGCCTTCACTATTTCATCTTTTAAAGCTACCGATTCGTCTGTATTCCCTTCCCCTGTTCTAGTCAGCCGTTGCCTTGTGCACCCTCTGAAACTCTCAACACCCTCTGGATCTTTCACCTTATCCAAGTCCCATCTACTTAATTCCCTACCTTTTTCTAATTCTTTCAGTTTTAATCTACAGTTCATAATCAATAAACTGTGGTCAGAGTCCACACCTGCCCCTGGAAATGTCTTATAATTTAAAACATGGTTCCTAAATCCTTGTCTAAAAATTATATAATCAATCTGAAGACTTCTGGTGTCTTCATGTCTCTTCCTTGCCTTATGGTTCTTAAACCAAGTGTTGGCAATGATTAAATTGTCGCTCTGTGCAAAATTATGATAGGCGAGTGCCTCATTCATTTCTTTCCCCAAGTCCATATTCACCTACTAGGGTTCCTTCTGTTCCTTTTCCTACTATCGAATTCCAGTCCCCCATTACAATTAAATTTTCTGCTCCTTTAAGTATCTGAATAATTTCATTTCTTCAATCTCTTCATCATCTGCGGAGCTGGTTGACATGTAAACTTGTACTACCGTGGTAGGCACTTCAGTCTGGAAACGCGCGACCGATACGGTCGCAGATTCGAATCCTGTCTCGGGCATGGTTGTGTGTGTTGTCCTCTTAGGTTAGTTAGGCTTAAGTAGTTCTAAGTTCTAGGGGACTGATGACCTCAGCAGTTAAGTCCCATAGTGCTCAGAGCCATTTGACCTCCTCAGTAATCCCCCCCCCCCCCCTTCCGGAAATAAGAATGGGGGATTATTTTGCCTGCATAATATTTTATCGAAAAGGACGTGATTATCATTTAATCACACAGTAGAGCTGCATGCCATTGGAAAAGATTACGGCTACAGTTTCCTCTTGCTTTCAGCCGTTTGTAGTACGATCACAGCAAGGCCGTTTTGCTTAATGTTACAAGGCCAGATCAGTCAGTCGTCCAGCCTACTGAAAAGACCGAAAGACTGCTGCCCCTCTCCAGGAGCCACACGTTTGTCTCTTAGCAGATACCCCTCCATTGTGTTTGTACCTGTGGTACAGCTACCTGTATCAGTGAGGCACGCAAGCCATACCACCAATAGCAAGGTTCATGGTTCATAGGGGTTTTCGGTAACACAGCCGAATTTATTACAATGGCCATCTATCCGTTTGTAGAGGGAAGATAGAAATTTAATTAAAAGATCAGGCCGCAACGAGAAAGACCTTGATTACCGCTGCACTCGCAAATCATATACATGGCAATCTCGCCCCCACTCCCACCCTCCAAGCCACACGTCACTGATATCAAATTGATTTACTAATTCATTAAATTGATCACGAGGGCCACTTTGTATTGTGACTATGTCTTTTTCCAGCACTCGGATTACGCTCGCCTGGTAACTCAAATGGAAATCCCTGGAGAGAATGCGATGTTCCTTTCGAGGGACACTATTGAGAACGCTCATTTGATGCTGGCTACAGAAGGATTCTGCCTCCGATTCCATACATTTCGCGTAAGGAATTAACGCTCATACGGAGGAATACATACAGTATTTCCTTCCCTCGTTCTGTTTGTGAGTGGGATAGGAAAGAAAATGACCAGTAGCGGTACAGGGTAGCCTCATCTACACATAGCATGATGGCTTGTGAAGTATGCATGTAGATGTTAGTCTACTCTACCTATTAAGATGTCAGGCCATCCATTTATAGATACACGAACTCACAGAAGAATATTATCTCTTATTTATCGAGTAAACAAAAGACGAAACCTCGGCATCTGATTGTCCCTCGGCAAGAACCCTCGTATTAGCCCCTAGTTTTCTCACTGCAGTCTCTTCACGAGACGTATATGAGAGAATTAGTTTGTCCACAACATCTAGAAGAAACTTTATAGAGCTCACCCCTCAACTTTCCTTTCCTCAGAGTATCTTACCTGCCGTAGTCTCACGAAACCTCTAGTCTTCGATATATAGCATTTGAATCCATCTGATACTGGCAAGTAAGAGATGCCCCCTGCCAAGACCCCTGGTAATTCTCTCGAAAGCCCATCACGTTCTGGAAGCACTGTTCCATTATTTAGAAGACTGTCTTGTCCTCCACCCATCACTAAGTTGGAAGAGAGTTATGAGAACGAGAAAAATAGCACACTAACATACAGGAGGAAACTCACAACCATGCAGAGTATACTTCGACTGCACAAAGCAATTCAGAAGCAAAACATCATAATTCATCGATATCGAGTGAATGTCTATAAATTTGCACTGTGCATTGTATTCCTATGATTACTACGCTAGAAATACGACAGTAAATTGTGTCAGAGTCTTCGTTGACAGCACAGTATCACTGTCTCCTCCCTCCCTCTCTCCCTCTCTCTCTCATTATTTTATATTATATAAGATCCAACGAACTAAAACAATAAACTATTAAAACCTCGCTAACATCACCAGGCAGAGAACTTAGTAAGATTTTAACACGTATCTCTCTTCTGATATGGCGGGAACAAATATCGTCTGCTTGTTGACATCGACCTCATGTGGTGATCCCATATATGTACTGGTACTGGTTCACTGGAACAGGTGGCCAGTGATCGAAATCGCTTCCACTAACACGTGTAAAGTTTCTTCGTCTGTAGTGGAGGAAGAGCATATCCCACAGACCATAAATCACAACAGAGGGTTCTTGTGTTCTTGTTTCATAAGCAGTTTGTTACACTGTTTTTCTTTTTGCTATAACACAATGAAGCAGTGTATGACTACAGCTGTGTTGCCAGCCATACATGTTGTTTTTCTACCATAACTTTGAGGTCTATGTCATGTGCTAAACTGACATTAAAGCGTTTCCATCCATTGGCTCTAACAGAAAGTTGGACATTGCATGGTGTAAAGTAAGCTGCTCCCACAACACACAGAATGGCTGAAATGAAATACAAAGTCTGTGTTTCTTATTGTCAAAAATGTGGAAGACATCGCAACATATCGAAACTAGAAGAGCTTGCAGCATTGTGGTGTGGTTTCAAACCGTTGTCTGAAGGTGATGACTTCTACGTTTAATCTCATCTTTAATAGTGACTGTGTAGCAGATGTCTCAGTGTCCCGTTTTTGAAGAGACGAAGAGCATTGGTTCCTAATATTGCTGGTGCATATTGCACCCAGGTATATGATCGCTGTTTCGCTGTTCTAGGTGGTGGTTAACCTGACCTCGCAGTCTTCAGACGGTGCGTGTTTCGTTTTCATGACTTACAATGTATAGCCACATGTCAAACAAGGATGTATTCTGCGGTACTTAAACCACTAGAGCACATACAGTACACACCGTCAGTTGTCGGTCCCACCAATGGAGGAATGGAATGATTTTCGTACAGCCAAGCGAGCATGTAAGTATCTCATTCCTTCCCATTCTTGTCGTATTTTCCATAAATTTTCGTAATTTTGCCTTGTTTTCTATAATTTAAATGCGTTTTTCTCCATTACTCGAGGTCCACACCACCACTCTCGACGAGTTGTCATGTCAACAAACCGTCTCACCTCGTCGATCTCGTGATGCTCTCAACCAATGACATTGTAGCATGGTTCTCAGTTTCTGTATCATTGCTAAACCACTCCTCCATTACTTTGCGAGTACCATATATACAGGGTGAGCCACCTAACGTTACCGCTGGATATATTTCGTAAACTACATCAAATACTAACGAAACGATTCCACAGACCGAACGTGAGGAGAGCGGCTAGTGTAATTGTTTAATACAAACCATACAAAAATGCACGGAAGTATGTTTTTTAACACAAACCTACGTTTTTTTTTAATGGAGCCACGTTAGTTTTGTTAGCACATCTGAACATATAAACAAATACGTAATCAGTGCCGTTTGTTGCATTGTAAAATGTTAATTAATCCAGACATATTGAACCTGAAGTTGACGCTTGAAACCTCCGACATTCAGTTGCGTGTTGTAACAAACACGGGCCACGCTCGGCGAGCAGCATCTGCAGGGACACGTTTACGATGACGACCGTGTTTACGAGTGTGGCTGTAGTGCACTGTTGTGGTTTGGTCTAGCTGTCGCAGTGTCCGCCTGTAGGGCTTGCTGCTATTGTTATTCTGCATTCGTCTCCGCACGCAGACTAACTGTAGTACACCGTGTTACCAGACGTCTGTGATAGTGTAGTGTTGTAGGAACTGTGACCATGGTGTATACGAACTCTGAAAAGGCGGAGATGATACTCATCTATGGCGACTGTCGACGAAATGCAGCTGAAGCTTGCAGGGTGTATTCCATGAACCCACACATGAGTACACGGGACATTGCGAGAGCCGGTGGACTGAGTCAAAGTAGTGTCATGCGCATACTGCATCGTCACCGCTTTCACCAGTTTCATGTGTCGCTAAATCAACAATTACATGGTGATGACTTTAATCATCGAGTGCAATTCTGTCAATGGGCATTAACAGAGAATGCGTTGCAGTTCTACCTGTTTACCGATGAAGCGGGTTTCACAAACCACGGGGCAGTGAATCCACGAAGCATGCATTACTGGTCCGTGGACAATCCTCACTGGCTCAGACAGGTAGAGCGACAGCGACCGTGGACTGTAAATGTATGGTGCGGAATCATTGGCGACGATCTCCTTGGTCCTCACTTCATTGCAGCGGCCCAAACAGCTGCAACATACATCGCGTTTCTACAGAATGATCTGCCACCGTTGCTCGAAAAGGTCCCACTGGAAACACGTCGACGTATGTGGTATCAGCATGACGGTGCACCTGCAACACTAGGCTGACCCTTGACAGGATGTTCGACGGGCGTTTCACAGGACGTGGAGGACGCATAAATTGGCCAGCCCGTTCTTCTGATCTTACACCTCTGGACTTATTTCTGTGGGGTACGTTAAAGGAGAATGTGTACCGTGATGTGCCTACAACCCCAGAGGATATCAAACAACGTATTGTGGCAGCCTGCGGTGACATTACACCAGATGTACTGCGGCGTGTACGACATTCATTACGCCAGAGATTGGAATTGTGTGCAGCAAATGATGGCCACCACATTGAACATCTATTGGCCTGACATGTCGGGACACACTCTATTCCACTCCGTAATTGAAAACGGAAACCACGTGTGTACGTGTACCTCACCCCTCATGGTAATGTACATGTGCGTCAGTGAAAAAGACCAATAAAAAGGTGTTAGCATGTGGACGTAATGTGCTGTTCCAGTCTCTTCTGTACCTAAGGTCCATCACCGTTCCCTTTGGATCCCTACGTAATTCGGTGCTCTCCGATACGCACGATCGAACAGCGGAGGAGTGGTCCTCAAGCGTCAACTTTAGGTTACAATATCTCCGGATGTAATTAACATTTTACAATGCAACAAACGGCACTGATTACGAATTTGTTTATATGTTCAGATGTACTAGCAAAACTAACGGGGTTCCATTCAAAAAAACGTAGGTTTGTGTTAAAAACATACTTCCGTACATTTTTTATGGTTTGTATTAACCAATTAGACTTGCCCCTCTCCTCCCTTTCGGTCTGTGGAATCGATTCGTCAGTATTTGATGTGGTTTACGAAATATATCCAGCGGTAATGTTAGGTGACTCACCCTGTATATGTATATGTGTGTGTGTGTGTGTGTGTGTGTGTGTGTGTGTGTGTGTGTGTGTCGCGAACCCTGTTACATTGCCTACGTCAAATGACTCAAATATCGTTTCTGAGCATAGGAAACAAGCATCAGCAGAGAGGAGATGGAAAAACTATGTTCTCTGAAGGTCGGATCATAAATCAATTAGCATAATGACATGTATACCAGAGTGTCATAAATCAATTAGCATAACAATATGTTAAAGCTATAAGTCAATCAGCTGTCACATTTTAATTAATTAGCGTATCAATTTGATATCAGAAGAGTGTCAGGACGTGCTTTATTCCACTACCCCTGCATATTAGTGGGACCGAACTTAAATGTCAAACATAGAAGCAGTTTCTAAATGGGAAGCTAGTGTTCTGAATTTTTTCAGTTGTGTATCCTAAACATAATATATTCCAGAATATTCTGAATATAGAATTTTATCTTTTTTGTGTGGGACTGGTTATAACGAGAGTGGTAATTTATTTTGTAAGCCAGCTCGCGACCTGCTCGTTGTTTGATGAAGAAGCAGATGAGGGTGCAACCATGGTTCAAAATGAAGGAAATTCTATGTTTAATTGTCGTGTGCATTACGTCCCACAAAACAAGATATGTGTCGCTGGGCACCGCTGTCAGTTTTGGTGCCGACAACTGACCACCAACAGCACGATGCCGACGGCTGGGCGAGAATGTGTCAGGCATCAACGAGCAGATAATAGCGACTGCCAAAGATTAAACTTGTGACACATCTTACTTGATCATTTTTTTAAAATGTTTGTGTTTTTTTTCTTTTTTTTCTTTAAATATTTGAATCTTTCATTTTTTCTTAATTTAATTAATTTTTAAATTTCTTATTTTTTGTTCTTGGAAGTTTTATTCTTGCTTGTTTATTCACTTTTTCTTTGTATTATATGTAAGTTTTGTTAAACTAAATGTTCTTTTTGCAGTAATTTGATTTAATTATCGAGAGATTTTGGATTTAGCAATTGATTTAAGTTAGTATTCTAGACTTATTTTCAAAAATCGTTTTTAACAAAGAACCACATAGAGGATTTTAAGTGGCACACTGATTGTTGGATATGAGGTCTGCTAGTTATGCAAAACACCGTTTTTCTCAGTATCCAAACATGTTTCGGCTCCACCGTGCCATCACCAGTGGGTTTTCGTTTTTATTTATTCTTTACATTTGTTGTGCATGAATTTTCTGGATCACTTGTGTGTTAATTACTACAGGTAGCTTGTCATGTTTTCGTGTGGCAAGTACTTCCATTCTGCGCATAATGCTGAGCTGTTGTGATGCACACATAACTATAACAAGTATTTTTCACAAATAACGCAGTAAAACACTTTTCACTTCACCAGAACACAGTGTGATTGTGGTTTGTTATGTCACAATTTTAAATGGTTCCCGCTAGGTAGCAGCAGTGCGCGCCCACTTCAGTTCTTGTAAAAATGACGTAGGACAACAGAAAGCGTTTTGTCTTCTACGTTTTGCGCAGTGCGGGCCAGTAATAAATGTTGAGCGTGACTTTCGCACTGGGTACGGTGCGGGTCCTCCTGCAGCACAGAGCATTAGACCATGGCACGAACAATTCCGAGAGACAGGTTGTTTGTGTAAAGGCAAATAGCCGGGTCGTCTCCGAGTGTCTGACACAGACGTCGAACGCATACGCTATAGTTTCACAGTGAGTCCGCAGAAATCCGTTCGCCGTGCACCTCGACAGCTGAACGTGCCCCTGATGTTCGTCTGGCGTGTGATTCGTAGAAGTTTACACATGACACCGTATGAAATTCAGGTATTGCAAGCTTTTCGTGAAGCAACGTGTGGAGTTCTGTACTTCCATTCTTGGCAAGATGGAGGATGACAGTTTTCTTCCTCGCTTTTAGTATTTAGTGATTGATCAGTCGCACTGGACCAAATGATTCAGTCTTACATTACTGGCATCCAGGGTCACCGGATCTGACTGTACGTGATTATTTCTTGTGTGTGTGTGGGGGGGGGGGGGTTGTAAAATACTCTGTTTATGTGCCTCTGTTACCAACAACAACGAATGAAATAAGTCAATGCATAATAGCAGCAGTTGAAGTTGTAACTCAAGACATGCTCGCTGAAGTGTGGGAACAATTTGAATACCGCATTGACATATGCCGTGCATCTCAAGGGGGGCATATTGAACTCCTATGAAAAGGTATGAGAAAAAAACTTTTTGAGTTCCCCGTTCATCAAAAAACAAAATTCACAGCATATGTTTATTAGTTTCAGAAATATAGACGTGCCAAATCTGATGATTCTTTATGATACAGCCTGTACATTGACTGCCTGTTTACAAGTCAATGTAACGGGTAATACTCGATCTTCGACAGTCAGCCATGGTATCTAAAGAACTTCACGTGGAGATTATAACAGACTTTAAATTTAAGATGTAAAATCGCGACAATTGTACGGCCAACTGAGCATATCGCCATCACTGCTCTAGGTCACTAATAACTAGAGTCCACATGTTGTTAAAAAATTTTTATTGGGTGTTTCGGACGTGATCCATCAGCAAAATATCAGAAAAGGCTTATAGAAAGCGTTATGTCAAGTTATATCTATCGTAACATAGGTTTTCCAGTGTTATGTTGGATGCCACTTGATACGATACTCTCTATAGGTTTTACGCCGCTATTCTGATGAAAAACTAGTAGAAGTCGATCTCGGGGAAGATCAGTTTGGATTCCGTAGAAATACTGGAACACGTGAGGCAATACTGACCTCACGACTTATCTTAGAAGTAAGATTAAGGAAAGACAAAACTACGTTTCTAGCATTTGTAAACTTAGAGAAAGCTTTTGACAATGTTGACTGGAATACTCTCTTTCAAATTCTAAGGGTGGCAGGGGTAAAATACAGGGAGCGAAAGGCTATTTACAATTTGTACAGAAACCAGATGGCAGTTATAAGAGTCGAGGGACATGAAAGGGAAGCAGTGGTTAAGAAGGGAGTAAGACAGGGTTGTAGCCTATCCCCGATATTATTCAATCTGTATATTGAGCAAGCAGTAAAGGAAACAAAAGAAAATTTCGGAGTAGGTATTAAAATCCATGGAGAAGGAATAAAATCTTTGAGGTTCGCCGATGACATTGTAATTCTGTCAGAGACAGCAAAGGAGTTGGAAGAACAGTTGAATGGAATGGACAGTGTCTTGAAAGGAGGATATAAGATGAACATCAACAAAAGCAAAACAAGGATAATGGAATGTAGTCGAATTAAGTTAGGTGATGCTGAGGGAATTAGATTAGGAAATGAGACACTTAAAGTAGTAAAGGAGTTTTGCTATTTGGGGAGCAAAATAACTGATGATGGTCGAAGTAGAGAGGATATAAAATGTAGACTGGCAATGGCAAGGAAAGCGTTTCTGAAGAAGAGAAATTTGTTAACATCGAGTATAGATTTAAGTGTCAGGAAGTCATTTCTGAAAGTATTTGTATGGAGTGTAGCCATGTATGGAAGTGAAACATGGACGGTAAATAGATTGGACAAGAAGAGAATAGAAGCTTTCGGAATGTGGTGCTACAGAAGAATGCTGAAGATTAGATGGGTAGATCACATAACTAATGAGGAAGTACTGAATAGGATTGGGGAGAAGAGAAGTTTGTGGCACAACTTGACCAGAAGAAGGGATCGGTTGGTAGGACATGTTCTGAGGCATCAAAGGATCACCAATTTAGTATTGGAGGGCAGAGTGGAGGGTAAAAATCGTAGGGGGAGACCAAGAGATGAATACACTGAGCAGATTCAGAAGGATGTAGGTTGCAGTAGGTACTGGGAGATGAAGAAGCTTGCACAGGATAGAGTAGCATGGAGAGCTGCATCAAACCAGTCTCAGGACTGAAGACCACAACAACAACATTCTGATGAATTCAATCTCAGAACTCGAAAATAAAAAAGATTTTAACAACAAGTAGACCATTGTCGTAATAGGCCCAAAGCGATGTTAAGAATGAGCTCAGTTATTATTACAGATTGTGTATACTAGTTTTCACTACAGTGCGGTTAACGTACCTGCTAAACATGACAACAAGTGCTTCACAAGCGTTGCTCTTTAACAGCCTCTAAACACCTGAAATAACCTCAAATGCTTGTCTTGAATGCTGAGTTTAAGATTCTTTCCCAACTGAACAGCTGTGCCGCAAACAGATGCTAAACTTCAAACTGCAGAACTGACTTCGGCCTTACGACAAATTAACACTTATTTTTTGAGCCACTCGTTGTTCCCCACCGCCGGTCTACGTGAATTTATGCGTCAGAGTTCCGCACAGACGGTGAAGTCAAATGGAAATTAGTGCTTTTAATCCCACGACCCTGGAACCGCTCGATGCATATTCATGAGAAAAGAAAACGATCGTTGGACAAATTAGCGGCCATTGCGTTCTCTAACCGAGAGTAAAGTGGCGATATCTGGCCTCGCCTGCTCGCGCTCTTCTTGAAACCTGTTGGGCTCCCAGTGCGACGAAGAGATCTCTGAGTACATCAGAGAACATACGACAAATGTTAATCGAAAACAGAGTGATCAATTTTGCATAAGTTGAATTCACACAATGTGACTCACGGGAATAACTTTAAGAAGCAGGTGATTGTTTACTTTTTGTTAGCGTGTGCGTCTCAAATCAAAGGAACTCCGTTAACACCTTTTTTGTGACAAGAAGTTTCGTTAGATTGATTGCAAAGCTCATTTATTGCCGTATAGCGGAAAGTAATCTAAGCTTTTTATCTCATAATTCGTATGGCTATTTTACTTGCGTCAATGAATGACGTACCTTAGGTAAACGTAGAAGTGTACCATTATCAGTGCAGAACAATTTATATGAACATTAGGAATATTACTGCAGTAAATCTAGAAATAAGTGAAATGGAGTTACTGTGGTATGTATCATTAACAGGCCGGCCGGGGTGGCCGAGCGGTACTAGGCGCTACAGTCTGGAACCCCGCAACCGCTACGGTCGCAAGTTCGATTCCTGCCTCGGGCATGGATGTGTGTGATGTCCTTAGGTTAGATAGGTTTAAGTAGTTCTAAGTTCTAGTGGACTGATGACCTCAGAAGTTAAGTCCTATAGTGCTCAGAGCCATTTGAACCATTTATCATTAACACATTTATTTGTTTTCTATCTCGTATACATTATACCAATGCATGGCAATAAAACCGTCGGCATTACGAATCAAGCAATTGAAAAGTTAGTACAGAGAAGCAAAGATCTTAAATTCATTCCGTGCAGTCTGTTATTCACAAAACCAACGGTAAAATGAGATATGAAATTTCTGGGAAATTTCGATTGCATGCTTGAGATCGAGTTCCAGCTTACGTGGAAACCGGCAGCGGCTGTAATTAACCGTCGAGTCTCGTTATTGTTCCAACTGTTAATCAGCGTTGCTCATTGAAAAATATTTTCTACAGAATTTCAGAAGTGTATATTTCGATTTTTGTTTACTGTTCACGTAACGAGTCGACCACAAGAATTCCTCGGTGAATAGCATACAATATTTCGTTCACAATATGCAGTCAAGCTTTTCATTTCATTTCATAAAACACAAACGTTTGGCTGAATTCTGAGAACCTACAGGTGCGCATCCACTCTCGGCAACTGTAACCGTGCTATAACACAGTAACCGTAATAAATGATACGTTGTTGAATTTTAAGACCCGAGACAAAACATCGCAACATTGAAGGAAAAATTAACTGGAATGTATTCCGTTTTCTGCCTGCATGACAATTTTTTAATCATACTTGTGCGCGCAAACGCACGTACTTACTCGTCTACAGGTGAGAACACGCGCAAGCTGCGAGAGAAGGGCAGACACGTCGCACTCCGGTTCGGTTCGGTTCGGTTCGCACGTGTGCGCGCCTGCTTCGGCGACAACAATAGTGTCATTTGCACGCAGGAGACCAATGATTTGCCGTCCTGTGCCTCACGGCCGTGGAGAATCGAGAGGCGCCATATAATGGCGCCAGCGCTCCATAGGACTCCCAGATGAAGAGCTGCGATTGCCGAGGGCAGCGAAAAGACAGAAAGTCGTGCTGCAGTCCAGAAAGAAACGGCGCCGCGAACAAAAGGAACGCCGAGAGCTGTAAATTGGCCCGTCCCTTCCGCCTCTCCTCTCCACCGCACCTGCAGCCAACGGGCTAACAGTCTTGTCAAACACGCCGCGACACTAAATCGTGTCGTCGAAATCACTGATCAGCGTTATGAGCATTTGTAGATCCAATTACTGCACTTGCTAGTATTTGCCACATGTCCCTATTTACAGCTACATGACGTTGAGTTATTCCTTTTTTTTTCTGTGCATGCGGGCTAGGGGGAGGGGGGAGTCGGTCGAAGGTAGTGTGATATGTTCTTCTGAAACAACTCGGCGTCACAGAGCTGCAATAACATATGACCTGACGACAGAAGCTATGTGTTTTCCTGGTGAAATAAAATAAAAGGCACGTGCGACAGTTACAAGAGCGGAGAGGAAAAAATGAATACCTTATAATGTGTAATACAAGCAGCTGTAAGGAACATGCTAAGTACCTGGTGATTTTCACTCTAGAATGAAATAAAAACAGCAAAAGTTTTGTTGCTTGCAGACGACAAACTGTATAAAATAGGGTACACATAATGCTACCAGAGCAAAACAAAAGCCTTGTTTGAGGTAAATGTAGTGTAATAGCTCCTATGTTTTCCAAAATAGTATTATCGGCCTATCGCGCAGTATGAATTGTATTACGTTTCATGTCCCAACTGCGAAATATGCGTCAGAGCATCAGCTATTTGTGTAAAATAATGTAAATTAGTAAGTAATATTTTATTTTTCATACGATACCTTTGAGCTGAATTGAGATGAACCTTCGGAAGATATTGTCATCTCTCAAAATTTTTAGGTGTAATCTTAAAAACAAGATAGAAACGAAACTTCCAAAATACGACGGAAAAAAATATTCGAAAACTCTCTCCAATAATATATTACGTGTCTTCTTTCTAATGAAATGATGACAGTGATACAGCCAAATAGACAAAAGACACTCACTAATGGTTCACTATATTACGATGGTACTATGCCAAATTCTCCATAACTTGTCCTTACCTATTTTATCATGAAAGAAGGTTGTATACATGGAAGAATCCTGGAGATACTAGAAGGTATCTGATAGATTATATAATGGCAAGACAGAGATTTAGGAACCAGATTTAAATTGTAAGACATTTCCAGGGGCAGATGTGGACTCTGACCACAATCTATTGGTTATGAACAGTAGATTGAAACTGAAGAAACTGCAAAAAGGTGGGAATTTAAGGAGATGGTACATGGATAAACTGAAAGAACCAGAGGATGTACAGTGTTTCAGGGAGAGCATAAGGGAACAATTGACAGGAAGGGGGGAAAGAAGTACAATAGAAGAAGAATGGGTAGTTCTGAGGGACGAAGTAGTGAAGGCAGCAGAGGATCAAATAGGTAAAAAGACGAGGGCTAGTAGAACTCCTTGGGTAACAGAAGAAATATTGAACTTAATTATGAAAGGAGAAAATATAAAAATGCAGTAAATGAAGCAGGCAAAAAGGAATACAGACGTCTCAAAAATGAGATCGACAGGAAGTGTAAAATGGCTAAGCAGGGATGGCTAGAGGACGAATGTAAGGTTGTAGAAGCTTATCTCGCTAGGGGTAAGATAGATACTGCCTACAGGAAAATTAAAGAGACCTCTGGAGAAAGAGAACCACTTGTATGAATATCAAGAGCTCAGATGGAAACCCAGTTCTAAGCGAAGAAGGGAAAGCAGAAAGGTGGAAGGAGTATATAGAGGATCTATACAAGGGCGATGTACTTGAGGACAATATTATGGAAATGGAAGAGGATGTAGATGCAGATGAAATGGGAGATACGATACTGCGTGAAGAGTTTGACAGAGCACTGAAAGACCTGAGTCGAAACAAGACCCCGGGAGTAGACAACATTCCATTAGAACTACTGATGGCCTTGGGAGAGCCAGTCCTGACAAAAGTCTACCATCTGGTGAGCAAGATGTATGAGACAGGCGAAATACCCTCAGACTTCAAGAAGAATATAATAATTCCAATCCCAAAGAAAGCAGGTGTTGACAGATGTGAAAATTACCGAACTATCAGTTTAATAAGTAACAGCTGCAAAATACTAACGCGAATTCTTTACAGACGAAAGGAAAAACTGGTAGAAGCCGACCTCGGGGAAGATCTGTTTGGATTCCGTAGAAATGTTGGAACACGTGAGGCAATATCGACCTTACGACTTATCTTAGAAGAAAGATTAAGGAAGCGCAAACCTACGTTTCTAGCATTTGTAGACTTAGAGAAAGGTTTTGACAATGTTGACTATTCTCTTACAAATTCTAAAGGTGGAAGGGGTAAAATACAGGGAGCGAAAGGCTATTTACAATTTGTACAGAAAGCAGATGGCGGTTCTAAGAGTCGAGGGGCATGAAAGGGAAGCAGTGGTTGGGAAGGGAGTGAGACAGGGTTGTAGCCTCTCCCCGATGTTATTCAATCTGTATATTGAGCAAGCAGTAAAGGAAACAAAAGAAAAATTCAAAGTAGGTATTAAAATCCATGGAGAAGAAGTTAAAACTTTGAGGTTCGTCGATGACATTGTAATTCTATCAGAGACAGCAAAGGGCTTGGAAGAGCAGTTGAACGGAATGGGCAGTCTTGAAAGGAGGATATATGATGAACATCAACAAAAGCAAAACGAGGATAATGGAATGTAGTCGAATTAAGTCGGGTGATGCTGAGGGAATTAGATTAGGAAGTGGGACACTGAAAGTAGTAAAGGAGTTTTCTATTTGGGGAGCAAAATAACTGATGATGGTCGAAGTAGAGAAGATATAACATGTAGACTGGCAATGGCAAAGAAAGCGTTTCTGAAGAAGAGAAATTTGATAACATCGAGTATAGATTTGAGTGTCAGGAAGTCGTTTCTGAAAGTATTTGTATGGAGTATATGTATAAGTGAAACATGGACGATAAATAGTTTGGACAAGAAGAGAATAGAAGCTTTCGAAATGTGGTGCTACAGAAGAATGCTGAAGATTAAATGTGTAGATCACATAACTAATGATGAAGTATTGAATAGAATTGGGGAGAAGAGGAGTGTGTGGCACAAGTTGAGAAAAAGGAGGGACCGGTTAGTAGGACATGTTCTGAGGCATCAAGGGATAACAAATTTAGCATTGGAGGGCAGCGTGGAGGGTAAAAATCGTAGAGGGAGACCAAGAGATGAATACATTAAGGAGATTCAGAAGGATGTGGTTTGCACTAAGTACTGGGAGATGTAGAAGCTTGCACAGGATAGGGTAACATGGAGAGCTGCATCAAACCAGTCTCAGGACTGAAGTCCACAACAACAACAACCTATTTTATGTATTGTATTTGTATAGTAACGAAGAAAATGACAGCACAAAAAATTACTAATGTAGAGTTATGAAATTTCGGGAATAAGTTTGTGTCCGTAACATATGTAGGTGATTAATAGCGCAAGAATCGTAGATTAATGTAACAGCGAGATAAGCCAATGCAAATGTGAAATGCTCGTACATTAATAATCGCTGTGACCAACGGAATGTTGAATTCAAGCATTTAAAAGTGCATCCATGGTGATGTGAAAGTGCCTGATGTTAGTTTCTGGGTTGGAGTTTCACACCCGCTGGTCGGTCAATACAGGGACTGTTACTGCTGGTTGTGGATGACGCTGGAGTAGTCGTCCGACGATATCCAATACGTGCTCGATTGGGGACAGACCTGGTGTTCGAGCAGGCCAAGGAATCATGTCGACACAGTGGAGCACGTTGGGTCACTGCAGTGGTATATGGGCGAGGATTGTCCTCTTGGAAAGACACCCCCTGGAATACTTTTCATGAATGACAGCACTGCAGGTCGATTCACCACCACTGATGTAGAAATGTGCTGTCAGGGTGAGCGGGATAACCATGAGAGTAGTCCTGCTGTCACACGATGTCGCACCCCAGACCATAACTCCAGCAGTGTGAAGCGAGAAGCTCTGCTCCCTCGTCTCTCCTCCTGGAAAGCATGTCACAGCGGAGGCGATTCCGACTCTCGGTTGTGTATTTGGTATCGGCACATTCGACCAGCAGCTTTGAACACAACGACGAAATTACAGCGAGCTCCGTTCGAGTTCTATTAAAATATTGGAAACTGTAAGTTAAGAACATTCGGACCTGTTTGGAGTACTTTGAGCCTGTTTCAGCTCTTGATCCCATCAAATCACGTGGTGTTCGGTACCCGTTTCTGAGGTAACCATCGGAAAATTCAAGTGAGTTACAAACAAATTCTCTTACTCTGCAGGGTATTCTTCATCAACTTTTTTCTAAATTTATCTTTACGCATGTATGTGCCATGATTTTCTGAGGGAATCTCAGATGTCGTAATTCGATGTTTGTGTTTATCCATTACGGCTGACATGTATGTTACACAAGTTCACGTATTGTACTGGATATTTCATACTTTGGGATTAGAGAATTCATTATCTTACTAATTTCCTATGCTTACAAATTACACTACTTCTGGCTCACCTTCAATTTAGAATAGTTAAATTCACTTATGCTGCAATTAATTTAGAGGCTACGCCTCTGCGTTGTGTTTTGGTTTTGAGTCCGAAGATTGGTTTAATGCAGCTTTGCCGCTCTGCCCTATGCAAGCCTCTTCATCTCCGAGTAACTACTGCAACTTACATCTTCCTGTATTTGTTTACGGTGTTCATCAAATGGTCACCAACTACTATTTTACTCCCTCCCCCAACCCCCATCCCCCACACCCAACCAACATTAAACTGGTGATCCCTTAATCTCTTAGAATGTGTGTTGTTCTACTCAGTTTTTGCCACAAAGTTCTTTTTTCCCCAACTATACCTAATACCTCGTCATTACTTACGTTATGTATCCATATAATCTTCAACATTCTTCTATAGCAGCACATTTCAAAACCTCTCTTCTTGTCTAAGCTGTTTATGGTCCACGTTTCATTTCCATACATGGCTACACTCCAGACAAATAACTTTAACCAGTACACTTAAATCTATATTAGATGATATCAAATTTCTCTTTTGCAGAAACGCTTTTCTTGCTATTGCCAGTCTTAATTTTTATCTCTTTTACTCCGGCCTTCAACAGTTATTTTGTTGTCCAATTACAGAGCTCATCCACTACTTTAAGTTTCTCATTTCGCAATCTAATTCCCTCGACTACTTTCCATATCCTTGTTTTGCTTTTCTTGATGTTCATCTTATATTCTTCTTTCAAGACAATGTCCATTCCTTTTAACTGCTCCTCTGAGTCCTTTGTTGTCTCCGAAAGAATAGCAGTGTGACCGGAAAACCTCGAGGTTTTTTATTTCTATTCCCTGAACTTTAATTACTTCGCCAAATTTTTGTTTGGTTTCCTACAAGCTAAACGGCGTGACCGTAGATTATTGTTTCCGTCACTCAAACTCTCTATTTTTAGGATAATGGACAAAGTAGGCAACAGATAATATATGCATTTTTCCTGCACAAATTGAGGCTATAACACACGATTTTAGTATACTCCGAGGGAGTATAATATGTTTGCAATCCATGTTCTAAACAGACTACTTCCAGCCTTCCCCTCCTTTTCCGTGGGATAAAACCTTTGACATTTCTGAAACTTAAGACTTGAAATCAGATAGAGTTACTAATCGGTCATACTGTGTCTGGGGGTATTATTCATGACAGGAACCGTGTTCGCAGTCTTGTATGAACACTGAGGGACGTTTTCTAACAGAGTGAAGGGCTTACATACTACTGGCCAGTTTCGGCTATTATGCCATTTTGAAGCGGTAACTGAGGTGCACGAGGACAAGTTAGCAAGATATCTGCCACCATCATACTGAGGGCTGACATAACGTGCACATGTGAACGCTGGACAGTTTGATGGCTTTTCCTCATGCGCATCAGTTATCGTTCCCGAACTGAATGACACCCGAAACTGGACAACAGCTGGAAATAAACAATAATAATTGCTGAAGTCGAAAAGTTTGTCATTAGAGGGAATGAAATCTACTCATAATTACTGTATACAAAGCTCAAGAGAACACAGTAATGGCCGCCATAATACGGGCACAGTAATCGCTGGGCACCTCCCCGAGCCTGGAGGGCGCCTGTGGATGTCACCCGCTGCCCACCCATGGTGGGAAAAGTTATGAAAAGTGTGCTTTTGGCTAGGATGTCAAACTGCTCCCAGGAACTCTGAATTATCCGACCAGCGCTGTTTGGCTACAACTGGTACGACTCACGGAACATGTACGATATCGATTCAACTTACGCAAATCCCCGGTAAGGCGTACAACAAAGTATGGGGTTACAATTTCATAGCAGAGCTGTATTAGCAGGCAGCATAACCGGACTGTAAGGTAAAGCTGGTAGGTAGTTTTCTACAAGGCCGAAACTTCTACAACACAATGGCCGCCAAACGTTCGTCGAGGAAAACGTCAGAAGCGGCTATCCCGCTGGGATCTGATATCCCAGCACTGCTGTTCAACGTATACACAAATGACCTGCCAACGTTTCCTCTGGTGACCTGCAGTTTATTTGCCAACGATACTGCCTTTTCATGTCTCGCCAGAACCCGGACCATCTAATACACAGGACTCAACGCCAAACAGATACAATGGAAGAGTGGGCGCTGTGCAACAATATAGCGATCAACTCCACGAAGACTGCTGTGTATTACTGCCGCTACTACTGCTGCTGCTACTACGATCCCCATTAAAGCTGCTGAGGCAACCTATCCATAGGCCACATTCGACGAAGCGCCCCTTGACCATCTGGATAAGTTCCTAACCTTCACGATACATGCACAGGGACGAAAAACGACACCATAAAGATGACGCACGTGCTGATACCATTCTTCACATCCACCCATTTCAGCATCAAGACCAAGCACCAACTCTACATATCGACAATCCAATCAACACTTCGCTACGCATCTACAACGTGGGGAATCACATCTGATCCTGATATAGTGCACTCTAACCAATACAGAACCGGTGCCTCAGGTGAACGCTAGGGCTCCCCGATGGACTGGGAGCTACACAAAGCTCTAAAGAGGAAATACCTGCACGAAAAACTAACGGACCATGCCAGGAAGTTCTTCACCAAAGTGGATCACTTGTTGTTGTTGTGGTCTTCAGTCCTGAGAATGGTTTGATGCAGCTCTCAACGCTACTCTGTCCTGTGCAAGCCTCTTCATCTCCCAGTTCCTACCGCAGCCTACTTCCTTCTGAATCTGCTTAGTGTATTCATCTCTTGGTCTCCCTCTACATTTTCTACCCTACGCGCTGCCCTCCAGTACAAAATTGGTGATCCCTTAATGCCTCAGAACATGTCCTACCAACCGATCCCTTCTTCTAGTCAAGTTGTGCCACAAACTCCTCCCCAATTCTATTCAATACCTCCTCATTAGTTATGTGATCTACCCATCTAATCTTCAGCATTCTTCTGTAGCACCACATTTAGAAAGATTCTATTCTCTTCTTGTCTAAACTATTTATCGTTCACGTTTCACTTCCATACATGGCTACACTCCATACAAATAATTTCAGAAACGACTTCCTGTCACTTAAATCTATACTGGATGTAAACTATTTTCTCTTCTTCAGAAACGCTTTCATTGCCATTGCCAGTCTACATTTTATATCCTCTCTACTTCGACAATCATCAGTTATTTTGCTCCCCAAATAGCAAAACTCCTTTACTACTTTAAGTGTCTCATTTCCTAATCTAATTCCCGTAGCATCACCCGACTTAATTCGACTACATTCCATTATCCTCGTTTTGCTTTTGTTGATGTTCATCTTATACACTCCTTCCAAGACACTGTCCATTCCGTTCAAACGCTCTTCCAAGTCCTTTGCTGTCTCTGACAGAATTACAATATCATCGGCGAACCTCAAAGTTTTTATTTCTTCTCCACGGATTTTAACACCTACTCCGAACTTTTCTTTCGTTTCCTTTACTGCTTGCTTAATATACAGATTGAATAATATCGGGAAGAGGCTACAACCCTGTCTTACTCCCTTCCCAACCACTGCTTCCCTTTCATCTCCCTCGACTCTTATAACTGCCATCTAGTTTCTGTAGAAATTGTAAATAGCCTTTCGCTCCTTGTATCTTACCCCTGCCACCTTCAGAATATGAAAGAGAGTATTCCAGTCAACATTGTCAAAAGCTTCCTCTAAGTCTAAAAATGCTAGAAACGTAGGTTTGCGTTTCCTTAATCTTTCTTCTAAGATAAGTCGTAGGGTCAGTATTGCCTCACGTGTTCCAACATTTCTACGGAATCCAAACTGATCTTCCCCGAGGTCGGATTCTGCCAGTTTTTCCATTCGTCTGTAAGGAATTCGAGTTAGTATTTTGCAGCTGTGACTTATTAAACTGATAGTTCGGTAATTTTCACATCTGTCAACGCCTGCTTTCTTTGGGATTGGGATTATTTTATTCTTCTTGAAGTCTGAGGGTATTTCGGCTGTCTCATACATCTTGCTCACCAGATGGTAGAGTTTTGTCAGGACTGGCTCTCCCAAGGCTGTCAGTAGTCCTAATGGATCACTAAAGGGGCGAAATACCCCTGCTTCCCTTAATAGACACCATTCAACTCTAGCACTGGCATAAGTGCAAAGTCGTTTACCTGTTGCCCCCCCCCCCCTCCCCTCTTTAAGTGAGTGCGCCAGTCACCTAAAAGAATTAAACAAAGCTCCCCTTCAACACCAAATACCCACATCGTAAGAAAGCCTACACACGACTTAATCTAACTTAAACTAACTCACTCTATGGAGGACTCAAACCACAGGCGGGGGCAGCCCCATGGACGGTGACAAGGCGCCTTTGACCATGTGGCCACCCCGCGCGGTTGATTAGAGGAACAAAGGACCGATTGAGCGCCCAGTTACCTCACAAACTCCATAGTAAATTGTTCAAATAAAGAGAGATAGGTGTGCGTACCCGTCACTCATCAAGAAGAAGGAATGTGTTGTGTTGCCACTGCCTGCGTCGGCAGCTGTCACAGACAGCACGGACTACTTCGTAACCGCGAAATACGAGCGGAAGTGGAGATCTTTTCCCCGACTGGCACAAAAGGAGACGCATCGACGACTCTCACACCGTTCCGTCACAGTTCCACAACACTTCCGGCACAGTTCCGGCAGTTCCCTTCCGAAGCTCCTACAACTCCATCTGTTCTGCACCTAGTCACAACGTCTACAGTGAGTATAGTTCCGCACAGTAGTCGACATTTACGAAGCAAAACGAACAGTTAATTGTGAGAGTCTGCAAAGTACATTCAGTCATGGCGCCTTACTCATATCCTGCCAAGACGAAGAAAAGTCATATAAATTCAGTTGTATTGATTATAAGACTCCAGTGCCATGCGCCCAACTGGTTAAAAATTAATTACATTTTTTTGAAATAAATGATATTTATTGTCCCACTCCTCAACGGCGATTCAGCGTAGATCTCTCAAATTTGTTGGTGTGTCACTTCGTCCAAAAACAGCACTTTTCAATGTATCCCAGGCATGGTGAATAGGGTTCATGTCTGGCGATCATTGTGGCTATTCTAATTTAGTGATTTCGTTATCATGAAGGCACACATTCACAAGATGTACAAGATGAGAGCGGGAACTGTCGTCTATTAAAATGAGTCCCTCCCCGAAATACTGCAGATATGGTTGCAGTATACGTTAGAGAGTCATCCCTGTATCGTATAGTCGTTTGATTGCTTTCTATGACCCCCAGTGGCGTACGTTGGCCCCACATGATGCCACCCCAAATCATCAGGAAACCACCGCCTTGTTGCACTCGCTTGACAGTGTTTCTAAGACGTTCAGGGTGATCAGACTGTCCCCAAAAACCCCTCCGATGATTGATTGGGGAATGGCATATGTGAGGGTCCTCTGTGGATAGGACTTGATGCCAATTCTGACGAGTCCAATCAGCATGTCGTTGGGCCCACCGGTACCACGCTGCATGGTGTCTAGGTTTCAAAGTTGGACCTCTCCATGGACGTCGACAGCGAAGTTGTATATCATTCAGCATATTTAGTGTAGTGTGATTCGAAACACGACGTCCTGTGGCTGCACGAAAATTGTTATTCAGCGTGGTGTCGTTCCTCTCAAGGCTTCTCCGAGCTGTAATCCCTAAGTAGCGGTCATCAGCTGCAGTAGTAGCTTTGGGCGGCCTGAGCGAGGAAAGTTACCAGTAGTTTCTCTATCTCTATACGTTCTCCATCCCCGAACAACATCGTTTTGACTCACTGTGAGGTATCTAGATACTTCCCCTGGTGAGAGTCATTCGTGACACAACGTAACAATGTCGATAATATCAAACTTCGGAATTGAACTTCCATGCATGGCACAACTACAGACAACACAAGTAGTGTACTTCGTTCCTGGTGTTGCGACAGGAAGTGATCGGCTGTCTTACCTATCCTGTCGCATAGGCACCGCACACGCACGGTTTTTACATCTTTGTGTGGGTTGAGTGACATCTATGAACAGTCTGTGGGACTGTGTTACTGATGCAATTACGACTAAACGTCAGTGTTCAGGAGAACTTTGAACCGAGGTGATGCCACATCTTGTGTATTTAAGAGCTGAAGTGTTTCAGTACTTCTCTTTCATTAAATAAGTATCTGGTAGTAGGATTGCGGTTATGCTGTTTACGTATGTTATCTATTAAACATCAATTTTTACTGTTTACTTGCGCAACAGAATTTGTATTTCTTCATATAAGGTGTTGAGTGGTACTTAAGACAGGTAAATTAACTAGTGAAATCAATGTGAAGCGGAAATTAGGAAATAAATGAAAAACTTAGTTTAGTTTAGAAGAATTACATACTGGCAAACAGCGGGCAGAGCAGCAGTGACAGAAGAGCCAATGACCATGAAGTCAGCACGTTGAGGAAAGGTCATAGACCTCCCCACATAAGTGGAAGCTGTCGATTCAGCCGTCAGGGCATCGCCCTACCGGCTCACGTGTTTCTCAATTGTCACATGTCATCAAATGCCCTCGCCTACATTCCAAGAGCTGTCGATTCAGCCGTCAGGGCATCGCCCGACCGGCTCACGTGTTTCTCAGTTGTCACGTGTGATCAAAGGCCCTCGCCTACATTCCAAGAGCCAATGACCGACGTTAAGAAGATCCATCGAGAAGCTTTTCAACGTGACAGAAGAGGCAATGACCGTGAAGTCGTTCACCTCCAGTGAACTGAAGTGAATAAATACGCGAGACGCAGTGGGCCCGAGGGAGTAGCAGTAGTTTTCAGTCAGTTTCGGTGCTGAAGACCGTCAAGCAAGAAGAGACTACATCATACACAGACGCACCAAGTCCGCCGCTGTAATGGAATAGGAAGCAGCAGCCTCGGCGCCAGAAGACAGAAGTTAAAAGGTATTTGAAGACTGATTTTTACGTTCCCGGGTGACTCGTGAGGACGGGAAGGAGACGGTCTCACATCAGCAGTCACCTGTGAGCTGGGATGAAGAGCTGGCAGCCGAAGACTGGCAAGCGGGTGTCCGTTGTTCGAGATCGGGACACTGGCCTTCCCCCTCCGCGCCGCTCCGCTGGCCGACGCACAACACTGACACACGCGGCCGCTAGGTGAAGAGAAACATCCAAGGTATCATATCCGATTCACGACTTCGTTCTCAATAATTAAACGGGCCACCGCACGATGCGCGTGTCCAGTCAACTGGGCGAGACGGCGACACGAGATACACACCGCCACGCGTAATCACACGCCGCCGCTGCCGCAGCGGAAGGCTTCGCAAACGACACAGCTGCCGCTCTCCGAGCCAGAACATCCAGTGAGGAAACAGTTGTACAAAACTTTGAATAAAAGCTATCTGATGTAAAAAATGCTGTTTCATTCTACCTCACACCCGAGCCAAGGAAGAACCCACCCTGCCCCCTTGTTGTTAAGAGAGAAAAATTAATTTATTTAGTATTTTCACCCTGACATAACGTTTTAGAATCAAATTCCCTTTGCAGTAATGCTCATCCTGACAATTGACTAGCATCAAAAGAGAAAACCCAGTTACATTTAGTGACAGAAGTGTTACGAAGGGGCAGTAAAATGAAAACCGAGCACCTGCCACAACGGGACCAATGAATAGTTCTTTTCAAAAGTAAGCGTCACAAGCGTAAAGTCATTTATCAAAGAAGGAGGGTCGGTCGCTGGCGGACCCACGACGGCAACCATTCTTACACCTCGTCGTCCATCTGAACTTCACATTCGCGCATGCCTTTTTTCGTGTCGCCAAAGGTGTGAAAATCACACGGCAAAGGATGCAGGATGTACGGAAGATGCTGCAGTCTTTCCCAACCAAATCGCTGAAGCATAGCCTTCGTCCGATATGCATTGAGGGGGCCGACGTTATCGGGTAACAGGATGATTCCGTCCGACAGTACTTTACGGTGTTCTGACTTTATACGGCGCGACGCGGTTTCTCCAAAGTGATTTCATGGCGCTGCACGCTATTTACGGGTCCACGCTTGAGGTACTCGACGAGCAGAGGACCTCTGCAGTCGAAGAAGGCGGTCATAGTGATCTTACCTCGCCGTGACCTCTGCGAGGAAGATGTGGGTTGTTTCCGCTGTTGCCTTTGCCATTTGCTGTCGGGCTGTCGGAATCATCCTGTTGCACGGTAACACCCGTCGCCACTCTGCCAATCGAAGGAAGGTTACACTTCATGAATTTAGTTGGGAAGTAATGGAACATCTTCCTTACAGCCGAGATCTTTCACCGTGTGATTTTCACATCTTTGGCGACCTGAAGAAAGACATACGCGGATTTCGCTTTTAGTTGAACGAGGAAGTGCAAGATAGGGCACGGTTGTGGATCAATCGGCGGCCGACCGTGTTCTACGAAACATGAATTGATCGACTCGTCTCCCATGGGGATAAATATCTTAACATGTGTGTTGATTACTTTTGAATGCAACCATTTCATGGTCCCGTTGTGTCGGCTGTTTGGTTTCCATTTGATTGCCCCTAATATAATTTAATCTGACTGCAATGAAAAAAAAAAAAAAAGGTTCAAATGGCTCTGAGCACTATGGGACTTAACATCTGAAGTCATCAGTCCTCAAGAACTTGGAACTACTTATACCTAACTAACCCTAAGGACATCACACACATCCGTGCCCGAGGCAGGATTCGAACCTGCGACTGTAGCAGTCGCGTGGTTCCGGACTGAAGCGCCCAGAACCGCTCGGCCACAGCGGCCGGCAATGAAAAATTAGTCTCCGAGTATGCTGCTTGCAACATTTAATTCTGCACAATGATTTCCATGGTCTTTATCTTCGAACAGCGTTCTGACGCGTCTTCTACGTTTCAAGAATTATTCTCGTACATGCGTATAAAGCAAGGTGTTAACCGCAAGCTGGTGGTCAGCTCTGGTTGAGTGTGCCAGACATTTCTTAAGGATGATCCTCAGGAAAATATTTAATCGAAAAGAGACCTACAGTTATTCTCGTTTGAATTACAGCTTATTATTTCTACTTTATTCGGCTGCACTAGGTGTTAACATGCAAGATTAGGTTCGACTGCACAACACTGTTTCAATATGCTCAACAATTTTACAAACACACTTTTCGAACATTATTATGGATCAGTCAGCCCTGTCTTGCGTCACTACTATTCTACCTCACAACTGTTCATTTTTTCGGTATTTCTACACGTTCTCTCGTCGACGATTACGTTCCTTATGACATTCCCAGCGTGCTAGCTCTATTGTGTAGCGCCGGTATGTGACGGTACGCTTACGTAACCCTCCCTTAGGGTTGAGATCCGCAAAAGGCGCACGCCCTTTTCACGTGACCTTCCAATGCATGCAATAGTCTTTTAAATAATCCATTTTTCTTAATGGTACTTTTCATTACCAGACTGGTGCATAAGATTTTGGCTGAGGTCAGAGTGAATTTAATTATTACTATACGTAAATAAAATTTAAATCACTTACCAAAAATAAATAAAACAAAATGTGGTCACACCGGACCCGAATCTGCACGGATAAACGAAAAAACACGAAAACTCCAAAATACACATGTTTTTTACCGGAAACTGCTATTTAATGTGTTTGTAAAACATGCTACGTATCACATTTGAAAGCCCTCTACGTTTCTTGCGCGTTATTCACAGGAAAATGACAACTGATTTATAAAATCAGGATTGAAATAAAGTGTACTTCGTCACACTTTCGGGAGATAAACGTGCAGTTTTTTTGATTAAATTTTTCGATCACCTTTTTTTCCTCACGACAATTTTTGTATTCCGAAGAGTCAAAATGTCAGGTCCACATTTTCTCTGATATCTTATCAACGTATTTTAGTCTCTCGGGCACGTAATAAGAGACGTGACAATATAACCACGACCGTTGTTGTTGTTGTTGTGGTCTTCAGTCCTGAGACTGGATTGATGCAGCTCTCCATGCTACCCTATTCTGTGCAAGCTTCTTCATCTCCCAGTACTTACTGCAACACACATCGTTCTGAATCTGCTTAGTGTATTCATCTCTTGGTCTCCCTCTATGATTTTTACCCTCCACGCTGCCCTCCAATGCTAAATTAGTGATCCCTTGATGCCTCAGAACATGTCCTACAAACCCTTCTTTTTGTCAAGTTGGGCCACATACTCCTCTTCTCCCCAATTCTATTCAATACTTCATCATCAGTTATGTGATCTACCTATCTTCAGCATTCTTCTGTAGCACCACATTTCGAAAGCTTCTATTCTCTTCTTGTCCAAACTATTTATCGTCCATGTTTCACGTCCATACATGGCTACACTCCATACAAATACTTTCAGAAACGACTTCCTGACACTTAAATCTATACTCGATGTTAACAAATTTCTCTTCTTCAGAAACGCTTTCCTTGCCATTGCCAGTCTACATTTTATATCCTCTCTACTTCGACCGTCATCAGTTATTTTGCTCCCCAAATAGCAAAACTTCTTTACTACTTTCAGTGTCTCATTTCCTAATCTAATTCCCTCAGCATCACCCGACTTAATTCGAGTACATTCCATTACCCACGTTTTGCTTTTGTTGATGTTCATCTTATATCCTCCTTTCAAGACACTGTCCATTCCGTTCAACTGCTCTTCCAAGTCCTTTGCTGTCTCTGATAGAATTACAATGTCATCGCCGAACCTCAAAGTTTTTGTTTCTTCTCCATGGATTTTAATACCTACTCCGAATTTTTCTTTTGTTTCCTTTACTGCTTGCTCAATATACAGATTGAATAACATCGGGGAGAGGCTACAACCCTGTCTCATTCCCTTCCCAACCACTGCTTCCCTTTCATGTCCCTCGACTCTTATAACTGCCATCTGGTTTCTGTACAAATTGTAAATAGCCTTTCGCTCCCTGTATTTTACCCCTGCCACCTTTAGAATTTGAAAGAGAGTATTCCAGTCAACATTGTCAAAAGCTTTCTCTAAGTCCACAAATGCTAGAAACGTAGGTTTGCGTTTCCTTAATCTTTCTCCTAAGATAAGTCGTAAGGTCAGTATTGCCTCACGTGTTCCAAGATTTCTACGGAATCCAAACTGATCTTCCCCGAGGTCAGCTTCTACCAGTTTTTCCATTCGTCTGTAAAGAAATCGCGTTAGTATTTTGCAGCTGTGATTTATTAAACTGATAGTTCGGTACTTTTCACATCTGTCAACACCTGCTTTCTTTGGGATTGGAATTATTATATTCTTCTTGAAGTCTGAGGGTATTTCGGCTGTCTCATACATCTTGCTCACCAGATGGTTGAGTTTTGTCAGGACTGGCTCTCCCAAGGCCGTCAGTAGTTCTAATGGAATGTTGTCTACTCCCGGGGCCTTGTTTCGACTCAGGTCTTTCAGTGCTCTGTCAAACTCTTCACGCAGTATCATATGTCCCATTTCATCTTCATCTACATCCTCTTCCATTTCCATAATATTGTCCTCAAGTACATCGCCCTTGTATAGACCCTCTATATACTCCTTCCACCTTTCTGCTTTCCCTTCTTTGCTTAGAACTGGGTTTCCATCTGAACTCTTGATATTCATACAAGTGTTTCTCTTTTCTCCAAAGATTTTCCTGTAGGCAGTATCTATCTTACCCCTAGTGAGATAAGCCTCTACATCCTTACATTTGTCCTCTAGCCATCCCTGCTTAGCCATTTTGCACTTCCTGTCGATATCATTTTTGAGACGTCTGTATTCCTTTTTGCCTGCTTCATTTACTGCATTTTTATGTTTTCTCCTTTCATCAATTAAGTTCAATATTTCTTCTGTTACCCAAGGAGTTCTACTAGCCCTCGTCTTTTTACCTACTTGATCCTCTGCTGCCTTCACTACTTCATTCCTCAAAGCTACCCATCGTCCTTCTACTGTACTTCTTTTCCCCATTCCTGTCAATTGTTCCCTTATGCTCTCCCTGAAACTCTGTACAACCTCTGGTTCTTTCAGTTTATCCAGGTCCCATCTTCTTAAATTCCCACATTTGTGCAGTTTCTTCAGTTTTAATCCACAGTTCATAACCAATAGATTGTGGTCAGAGTCCACATCGGCCCCTGGAAATGTCTTACAATTTAAAACCTGGTTGCTAAATTTCTGTCTTACCATTATATAATCTATGTGATACTTTTTAGTATTTCCAGGGGTCTTCCATGTATACAACCTCCTTTCATGATTCTTGAACCAAGTGTTTGCTATGATTAAGTTATGCTCTGTGCAAAACTCTACCATCCGGCTTCCTCTTTCATTTCTTACCCCCAAACCATATTCAATTACTATGTTTCCTTCTCTCCCTTTTCCTACTATCGAATTCCAGTCGCCCATGACTTTTAAATTTTCGTCTCCCTTCACTACCTGAATAATTTCTTTTATCTCGTCATACATTTCTTCAATTTCTTCATCATCTGCAGAGCTAGTTGGCATATAAACTTGTACTACTGTAGTAAGCGTGGGCTTCGTGTCTATCTTTGCCACAATAATGCGTTCACTATGATGTGTGTAGTAGCTTACCCGCATTGCTATTTTCCTATTCATTATTAAACCTACTCCTGCATTACCCCTGTTTGATTTTGTGTTTATAACCCTGTATTCACCTGACCAAAAGTCTTGTTCCTCCTGCCACCGAACTTCACTAATTCCCACTATATCTAACTTTAACCTATCCATTTCCCTTTTTAAATTTTCTAACCTACCTGCCCGGTTAAGGGATTTGACATACCACGCTCCGATCCGTAGAACGCCAGTTTTCTTTTTCCTGATAACGACGTCCTCTTGAGTAGTCCCCGCCAGGAGATCCGAATGGGGGACTATTTTATCTCCTGAATATTTTACCCAAGAGGACGCCATCACCATTTAATCAAACAGTAAAGCTGCATGCCCTCGGGAAAAATTACGGCCGTAGTTTCGCCATTGCTTTCATCCGTTCGCAGTACCAGCACAGCAAGGCCGTTTTGGTTGATGTTGCAAGGCCAGGTCAGTCAATCATCCAGACTGTTGCCCTTGCAACTGCTGAAAAGGCTGCTGCCCCTCTTCAGGAACCACACGTTTGTCTGGCCTCTCAACAGATACCCCTCCGTTGTGGTTGCACCTACGGTACGGCCATCTGTATCGCTGAGGCACGGGAGGCTCCCCACCAACGGCAAGGTCCATGGTTCATGGGGAAGGCACGACCGTTAGTACGTCTCTTTCGGCCGGCCGCAGTGGCCTTGCGGTTCTAGGCGCTACAGTCTGGAGCCCAGCGAACGCTACGGTCGCAGGTTCGAATCCTGCCTCGGGCATGGATGTGTGTGATGTCCTTAAGTTAGGTTTAATTAGTTCTAAGTTGTAGGAGACTGATGACCTCAGAAGATAAGTCGCATAGTGCTCAGAGCCATTTAAGCCTATTTCGGGATTCGTGGGGTTGCCAGCCTCGGATCGAGTCCGCCCGTCCCGATAACGACGAGGGATGGTGTGGCGGCCGGTCTGGTTTTTAGGCGGTTTTCCACAACCTGTTAGGTGAGTACTAGGTTGGTACCAACGTCTTCCAAACACGATTCCAAAACATCGACTTTCACAGGGAATAACACTAGACGCTGACCGATTGTGCACTACTTCCGTCTCGCGACATGGCGGGAGGGGAATAGTGTCTTGGGGGGGGGGGCGCGGGGAGGGGTGACGGGTGGCGACAGCAAGACTTCCCAGCTACCCCTCTCTCCCCTACCACTAACACTGCCAAAACCGAGACTTAACGTTGCGACCCCATGAAGGGGCGGGATAAGGCCGGAAAAAATAAGTAGAAGAAGGAAGGCGTGTGTGGTAACGGGTCTCTCGATCGCCTCGTATTCGTTTACTTCCTGCGGCCACGTCACTTAGCTGCTCAAATCCCGGTTCACAGCATCGCTATTTAACCAGTCCCACATATTTTCATCATCTTAGTCTTCAGAACCAGAAATTTGTATTAAAAAAAGATTCGTTGCAATTCTAAAAGAACTCCTCAGGATACGCTTTTTATTTTTATTTTTATTTTCAGAAAATCGCCTCAGCATTCATGAATATGATTCCTGACTTTTCCCGGCGTTATGACTATTCTATGATGTTTTGGGACAGTAGCCGTATGACGTCGGCATCTTGTCACGTTAATTCGCAAAACAAACATTCAGACATCATGGAATACGCACGGATCATCCGTGCGACACGCGATCGGGGTCTACATGTATTTGTTTTAATGCCCTTAGAGATATGTTGCGAGTAGTATTATAGAAAGAAACTCCAGGTGATTTTTCTCGTTCATTGAACCGTTTCTGTTCTGTTGCAGAGTTGTCAGAAACAGAATTCGTGCAGTTAGCACACGTCCTTAAAACTGTTTTTATTTTTACTTAGCGCTCTCAAACATTGGAAGATACACACTATTCTTGATGTTTTGTGTAAGATATCATTTTAGAATAGTGTATTTAGCATGACTGTGATTGCTACATCTAAATTCTTTAGTATTGGGAAATCGCTTCATGTCTAATAAGCAGATCGTCAAACTGTTGTTTGCCTCAGAAGCCAACAGTTATTACAATATTTGTCGAACGTGGTTTCGGGTGTTTACCATTATACACACTTTGTTCTACTGCATTTAATACCGCTTCCAGGCTAACTTTTCTCAACACTTTTACAGCTTTCTTCTCTATAGAGACGCTCGACAAGTTGAAAGTCCTCTTTCTTCTCCTTTAATTAAAAACCCAATTATCCAGAAAACTTCCCCGCAACCTCTCAGGGCAATGCGACTTTGTTTGCGGTGGGAAGTTTCCCAACTCTTTTGCGTAGCACTTGAGATAAACAGCAACGAAAATAACTCTCAGAAATTACCTCAGATTATTCTTAACAAAGCCTTTACATCGTTGATATTATCACTACTGGACGATTTATTTATCACAGCAAACACTGCGAACACGATAAAAGTACGAAGCTATAAAATAAAATTATCTAACCCCCTGGTATTCCCTTATGAGCAAACACGAATATATTCCAGTTATGCTCTTTCAGATATGTTCAGTTTTTCGCCGATTCTTTTGGGTCTCTTGCTTGTCATTGCACTACTGTAATCACATTCCTGTTCACAGACTGCAGTATTAAGGAGTGTATCAAACTTGTGAAGTGTACGTTCGTGTCATATAGAAGACATTTCTTGATCCATCGCATTTGATGACGTACGTTTTATTGTTCCCGTCTGTTCAAAAGAATGGGCATGTTGAAGAATTTTGACAGGCTTACTGTTAAGTCATATTTATTTTTTCTAGCCGTACGAATTGGAATCTCCGGGGTGTCATATTTCACAAAATAAGAAATACAATAACTCCAAACAAAAGGTCTAAAGGTTTTTCAATGTAGCAAACAGTTTGTAAAATTGCGTGTTATGATTGAAATTTTGAATCCTATCAACCATGCGCTGACGCTTAGTTTGTGTGTAACGCATAGACTTTGACAAAAGGAGGCTGAATAACGCACACGTCTCCAGACGATGAATACTGGCAACATAAAGGGAAAAACATGTCAGCCTATCAAGTTGCATACTGCCCCCTAACAGACGTATATAAATATTCTGTTCCAAATTCGCTGCTGTAGTCTTTGTCCAACACACAGTACTTGTTTCACTGCACTTTCACAACTGCAAGCTATACAAAAGTCGACCGCCAACATACACTCCTGGAAATTGAAATAAGAACACCGTGAATTCATTGCCCCGGAAGGGGAAACTTTATTGACACATTCCTGGGGTCAGATACATCACATGATCACACTGACAGAACCACAGGCACATAGACACAGGCAACAGAGCATGCACAATGTCGGCACTAGTACAGTGTATATCCACCTTTCGCAGCAATGCAGGCTGCTATTCTCCCATGGAGACGATCGTAGAGATGCTGGATGTAGTCCTGTGGAACGGCTTGCCATGCCATTTCCACCTGGCGCCTCAGTTGGACCAGCGTTCGTGCTGGACGTGCAGACCGCGTGAGACGACGCTTCATCCAGTCCCAAACATGCTCAATGGGGGACAGATCCGGAGATCTTGCTCGCCAGGGTAGTTGACTTACACCTTCTTGGGTGGCACGGGATACATGCGGACGTGCATTGTCCTGTTGGAACAGCAAGTTCCCTTGCCGGTCTAGGAATGGTAGAACGATGGGTTCGATGACGGTTTGGATGTACCGTGCACTATTCAGTGTCCCCTCGACGATCACCAGTGGTGTACGGCCAGTGTAGGAGATCGCTCCCCACACCATGATGCCGGGTGTTGGCCCTGTGTGCCTCGGTCGTATGCAGTCCTGATTGTGGCGCTCACCTGCACGGCGCCAAACACGCATACGACCATCATTGGCACCAAGGCAGAAGCGACTTTCATCGCTGAAGACGACACGTCTCCATTCGTCCCTCCATTCACGCCTGTCGCGACACCACTGGAGGCGGGCTGCACGATGTTGGGGCGTGAGCGGAAGACGGCCTAACGGTGTGCGGGACCGTAGCCCAGCTTCATGGAGACGGTTGCGAATGGTCCTCGCCGATACCCCAGGAGCAACAGTGTCCCTAATTTGCTGGGAAGTGGCGGTGCGGTCCCCTACGGCACTGCGTAGGATCCTACGGTCTTGGCGTGCATCCGTGCGTCGCTGCGGTCCGGTCCCAGGTCGACGGGCACGTGCACCTTCCGCCGACCACTGGCGACAACATCGATGTACTGTGGAGACCTCACGCCCCACGTGTTGAGCAATTCGGCGGTACGTCCACCCGGCCTCCCGCATGCCCACTATACGCCCTCGCTCAAAGTCCGTCAACTGTACATACGGTTCACGTCCACGCTGTCGCGGCATGCTACCAGTGTTAAAGACTGCGATGGAGCTCCGTATGCCACGGCAAACTGGCTGACACTGACGGCGGCGGTGCACAAATGCTGCGCAGCTAGCGCCATTCGACGACCAACACCGCCGTTCCTGGTGTGTCCGCTGTGCCGTGCGTGTGATCATTGCTTGTACAGCCCTCTCACAGTGTCCGGAGCAAGTATGGTGGGTCTGACACACCGGTGTCAATGTGTTCTTTTTTCCACTTCCAGGAGTGTATAAAGTAACTGGTTCACAGCGGTGCTGACTGGATGATGGAGAGGATGAAGGTGAACTTTAAATCCGGTTTCTATGTCCAGAAGGAAGTCAACATGCGTAAATCTCTACTGTCAACCTCCTTATCTCGGTACTGTGTGACACTACCTCCTACTGATGACATCATTCACAATGAGACCCTTATTAACCAAAGTAGACTCTCTGTAGAACGTTCAAAAACCAAACGAACCCATACTGTTGCCTGAATTGTCTCGCATATGAACATTACTTCAAACCAAGCGTGTAAATCGCCAACCACCGCGTAGTCTGTTTATATTTGGCTGATTGATATAGCCACCTGTTTTCGTGGTTAGATTGACAATGAAACAGTCACTGTTGCAAAGTATTTTTATTACCTCCACTTTCAGATTTTTATTTAGAAATAACTTTAAAGATAACATTGCAACCGTGACTTTTATTTTCCGTATAATCCAACTACTTTGTCCTTTTTTCCTCAGTGGCAGCAGCTGCATTCTGGAAACGCTTTCTAACATATTTTCCTGTAAAGAAAGGCATCACAAAACGTTAAAAAACTGCTGCAATGTTTATTTACTGGAGGTATATAAACATTACAGCAGCCTTTGATGGGACTATGATAGGCTCATGATGCTCTCGTTTAGACATACTGAAGCTGAGGAGCGTGTACAGCACTTCGTCATTCCAGAAATACAGTGCAAATTACTCCTACTAAATCCGAAGAAAGAAAACTTGTCATCGCTAGGAGACATTGATACCGGCATCAGTTTGGCTAGGAAGAGAGTCAGCAATTTTTTTGGTGCATGCCCTGTCGTGCTGACGTCACACACTGGTGATCAGTTTGAAACGGAACTTGTTGTACCGTTCCAATGCTTTAATAAATTACTAGCACGCAGAAATTATTAGCAAGAGTTTCTTCTCTTGCAGTTAATACCTCCGGTGGTGTCCAAAAGGAGAGAATGGACTAAACAGGGTTATTTATTGAATTTTTTTCTGTTGTGTACCACGTTTCCCATTTTCCTTTCTTTTGTGCGGCCTGGACGGTATAAATGAGTGAGTGGGTGAACTAGCAGAAAGCTTTAGGCACAGATTGTAACACTGAATGAATGGTCGGTCTGGGGTAGGGTAGTACCAACCCCCCAAGCGTGAACAAGTTTAGCAGAGACCAAGTTTGCAGGTCAGGGCAAAGATGACATGTAGGCGCGTGTATTGGCTCTGTCAGGTTGGCGCGCCACCCCCACCACGTTTGTAAGCGGAACGGTTAGGCGAATTCGGTTGGAAGAGCACTTGTTCCTGGGTCGTGGTGCTGGACAGACATGGAGACGCAGCTCTCGTTTTGGTTATGTTAACATAGGTATTAGATTGCCTGAAATCTGCTCTGTAATGAAGTCCAGATGTTGAAATCAGGCGCGAAATTACCACTGAACCCCATAAGGGAATTTATTTTCTTAATTTACTCGATTTTCAGTAGATCTTGCGTTAGTGCTTGTTCAGGCAACGCACCATGTGCTTTAAGATCACGGTCCCGTTATTGCTCTGTGCTTAACGGAAATTCACTCATTCAATGTATTTTAATCTGCTCTTCCATTTACAGTAATATTTTGGGGTTTTTTATTTATTTTCCATATGTTTTCTTTGTGAACCTGCTTTCGCGCCACGTGGTCGGTTGGAGCAACCGACGCATTGATAAATTGTAGTTTCGGTCTAATAATATATTGTACACGATTAATAATCATACGATAGCGAGCGAGTGTAAAATAGGGAAGGAATAATCGTGTGTGTCCATATTTTTCTGGGTTTCTGTTGGCCATGTGGGATGAACAGCATTGAAGTGATGTTTCTTGTGCACCCCCATAAAGAGTTGATTTGTTGGCGATGTTGTGCGTTAAGTAAAATACTCGTGCCACTAGGAAAAGTATCGGGTTTTAATGCCCACTGACTTGATAAAGATTTGCGTAATACTCTTCCACCCTGACCTAGTTTTGCTTGTATTGTCTTTGCGGAACTTGTTCTGAGTAATCTATAGTAGCTGAATGTAATAACCGAGGGTTTAGGTATAATTGTGCGGTTGTATAGAATTACATTGAAGCCAGGTCTGCGCTCCTCTATCCCATTCCATAATTACGTGGCGAAACTGAACCATGTTAACTAGAGACCTGTTTTGATGATTTACATTGCAAGAGAAACACGACTAGTTGTTGAAATACCATCGGTACTGAATAAATATCAATTAATCTCTACCCTCGACTGATTATTTACTCCTTCCATAATAAAGAATAGGTGGCAGTCAGTAGCACAGTTGAATTCTGGGTCATGAAAGCAAATAAAAGCTATATAATGCCTATTAAGCCATGTATAAGTGCCTTCTGTAGTGGTTCAAAAAAATGCGTTATCCGTTGCGTTCAAATTTCTACCGGTTCGTTAAAAACCTTCCGCTAGAAATTATTAATACCCAGCAATAACTCGCAGGGGCCAGTAATTTCGTGGACCACATGAATGTAAGAAACCATTTACTACAGACGGTAGCTTGCAGGAGCGGTAGGACATGTCAAAGCGACGGTAATCTACCTACTAGGTGGACCTTTACCACCACCAGTACTGGAAGGTTACGTTGCAAGTTCACGCAGACCCACCAAGCAGCGGTGATGTTGATTGCTGACTCTCGCCCGCTCTTCTACTCCCAGACATCTTCTGTGTTCTCAAGTCTGCGCGATTTAGAGAGCCAACCGATGTGCATTAGGCTTCCTGGTCGTTCTGTGAAGACGGGTGTCGTCATCTTAGAAGATGGGACTCTCCGCGGCATACTCATAACGAATGTGTTAGAGAACGGGCGACATGTGGGAACCAAGAATTTTGAAATAATCGTTCCTGTTCACGTTGACGGCAACGTGAATGAGTGGGCCCCAGTAACGGTGCGAAAAACACACCGAAAATATCAAATAACCTGAGTCACACCTTTCTCAGACTGTGGGTTCAGCACCCCATCCGGTGGTCGTAGCACTCGATGCCCAGGGTCATTTCAAAAGAGGCGGGACGGTGGCTTGCCGGAACACTCTGCTCGTCTCCAGTCAGCCACCGTTCCGTCTCTGAGCTTTCAGGCCCAGTCCAATCGTGCAGCTTCACGTGCAGCTGTGAGAAGTGTTCTTTCGCGAGGTACCGTACGCTGCTCCAAGGTTCAATGCGAGCAGTTCCCTTCGCAGGGTTCGCCCGGAAATTGGTTGCGAAGGATCTGCCTTGAATGGCAGCATCAGTTCTTCTCGCCTTTCGAACTGATTGTCATAAACAATTAAACAATTTCTGAGGGGTCTGGTTGATATATTATTCTGTTATTCTGCGCAACGGATTAATCTGAGATGTATCCTTTACCCTGTGGCTCCTGCAAGATGCAATTTCCACCCCCACACTACTACAGAAGTCAGACAGACGTTCCAACCGTTCTAAAGAGAAATTCCTGAAAAACTTTCAGCAATAAATATCTTCTGGAGTCGTCCGCTGTAAGGAAATGACACAAAAATTCACAAAATTTCCTACATAACTAGTGGAATACTTGGGTACTGGAGTAGTGCAAGTTAGTGTAAGAAAAACATGAAACTAACGAAAATTATTATTTATTTTGCAAAAATTCTGAGAAATCACAATGACACTTTTACTTATGAATTGAACACGTTATATCCTGATTCTTTGCGGAATGTGAAGTTACCTCTCAACGATAGGATTCGCTAATGAAATCTCTACACAAAGTTTAAGATGGTTGTTGACTTGGCAGAATAGCTGAGAGGCGCGCCTACTCAACTAGAATAATTATCCTTTAGAATGCTGCTAGTTACGGTCGAGGCTGTCGCTTGTGAAATGCAGTGAAGTGTACTCTTGTGGAGGAAATTTGGAGCTCGCAATAGCTGCAGCGCACAATACCGTAAGCTGCGATGACTGCTGTCTGCGCCGCTCGCTGCTGACAAATAAGATAACTCTCGTTCTATCTGGATTGACCTTCGCCAATCAAACTCTCCCTACGCCTTGATGAAGTCAAGGATTGCTATTCGCCCCTATTCTAACTATTGGCGTGGTACACCGGTCAGATAACCAGTACACCGCGATGCCACTCAACATTCGTTCGCAGGCGTTTAACTATAACTCTGTCCGTTCACACCGTACAATAAGTGTGCCGGCCAACACAGGGAACAACGCTTAATCGCAAGGAATCAATACAGAGTCGCCCTTTTGATTCGCTTTCGACAGAGGTGCTCTCGCAGTGAAGTACTGTTGTTCCTCGCTCTCTCGAGTGCACGTACGAGCGCGAACGCTCTCGTTACATGTTCTCGCTCCAAGAGCGACAACGGAACTGGCGCCTCTCCACGCCAGACGTGAAGCGGTATATCTTTCGGTCTCTTCCATTATTCCTTCAGCTCAAGGCGTCAGAAATATCGTCTGCCAATCAGCATTGCTCTTCTAAAACGGAAGAATGACGTTTCGTTTAAGGCGACCAATCCGGAAGCTTGTAGCGTTGGCGTTTGGCGTTTGCTGTTTCCCTGTGAAAATCTCTGAAACTGCGTGCTATGTGTAAAGAATGCGTAGGCTAGCCGCTCCCACACAATGTAGCGGAATTTGCTTTTAAGCCGAACACGGGGTCGTTCCCCCTTTTCACTCGGGCCCACGCTGACCGCTTCGGGTGGTCACCGGCTGACATGGGCTGGGTCGTCCTCTGAAGGGCCTGAGGTCCCATTGTGCGGCCTCTCTTCCGAACTAAAAGCCTCTGTCTGGAATGTATATGTGCACGCCAGCCTCGAGTATTTCAACCACGGTGCGCCCACTTGTCAATTGCATATCGTTTACATGAATTCATACAACATTGACTTTGTCTTATCGTGTTTGGGTTCGAATGAAGCGTCTTGATGTGCAGAACATGATTGTGAGGGTGGAACATGTAAGCAATGAAGGTCAGGAGACCACGACATCTTACAATTTAGTCATAAACAGGCATAAACAATTAATAACAATCTGCGGAATAAGACAGTGGTGTTAGGCCGCGATTAGGGGCTATGAGCGTTACGTCCTTCCTCTTGCACACGGTGGACAGTCCGCAACAAATCGGAAAAGTCATTCACGGCATGGTAATTGACTGTCCAAACATGATAGCTCGTCTCAGTTACATCTCATACCGACGAGTCTCCGCATCGACCCATCCTGCTGCGCTCACTCCGTACATTCGAGTGGCACGTGCTTGCCAACCTGCGGTGCAACTCGTAAGACCTAGCGGCGTCCCTGCGTGCTTCCAACGTCAAATACCAGTGTTGCAGTGTCGGTGCTCAAGTGTGCACCCCCGAAAGTGTGACGAAGGGAGGCATAAGAGCAGGCCGGGACAGTCTCTGCCCCATAATGAGGAGGTTCTTGTCGACGGCGCACCACCTGCTCACCAAACGATGGTTTGCAACATTGAATTGGCAGGCTGTGTGTCTTCCGTCAGCTGTTAACATCGGCAATAACTGGTGGCAGCGCCTATCACATAAGCACTTTAGCACTCTCATGGCCGCTGACTCTTGACTGTAGTGGTGCTCGTTTTCTCCCGGTGAATGTGGTCCGGTGCTCACTTCAAAATCGTTCGTGAAATATCTCGTTTGACGGGAACCCCAGTATCTGGCTGCGGTTTGCCCGTTGACCACGGCTGCCTTGCCTATCCGGCTTTCCGACAGTACACAGATGACAAGCCAGTTAAGCGCCGTACCGAGATACGTTTGCTTTACGTAAGCGTTCCCTCTCGAACACACTTCCGTCACTAGTTAGATCGCTTATGAGTCTGACAACGATTTCAGAGACAGGAGGCTTTATACACGTACCAGTAAACTCCTTGCCTGATTCTTTAAAGAAGGCGACTCGTGCGTGTAAAATCGCTTCAGATGTTTGATTAATTTACACATATGATGTTCTTCACGGGTTTGCAGCCAGATCATGTCGTCGTCCAGACGCAATATTTCGGCGGACAAGCTGACCGCCATCTTCAGGTGAGTTAATGCTAGTGCACTGCCTCGCCGGAACAGTTCCGGTGAGGCAGTGCACTAGCATTAACTCACCTGAAGATGGCGGCCAGCTGGTCTGCCGAAATATTGTCTCTGGACGACGACATGATCCGGCTGCAAACCCGTGGAGAATATCAGAAGTTATTATGCCGTGAAAGTCTACGAAATCACAATTTACACATATGTTAAATACATGACGTTGAGCACCTAGAAACTTTATGGTCGAAGAGGCATTTCACCGCGCTGGTAAGTGACCTATCTCCCTAACGATAAGTCGTACAACGATAACGAACGTGCCCTCCTCCATGTACCGTACCGTAGCTTGCGAAGTATGGATGTAGGTACACATATAGCACCACAGGTACATTCGGTGTCGTATGTCGATACTGCATGCTAATTGTGTTGCAAGTAATAAATTAAAACTTTTTCAGGAAATGTTGCGCCACAGCTCGTAGATACTGGAAAAATATCTTAATTAACCTACTTGAGCTTCTCAAAAAATCTGTATTTCAACAACCAGTCCCGATCAACTGACTATCGCCAGGTTCTAGAAACCATTTAGGCCATCATATAAATAAAAAGGTCAGTGACAACATACAATAAAACCACAAATCTGTCACTTTATTTTGATCCGTGCATGTGTTGTCTTTACGTGGCAAGACAGACACTGATTATTAAATTTTCCACTTTGGATTCATTTTGGCCGTTTTAAATTTGTCCATTGGCATACTAAAATCAAGAAGATGCACCAAAAGTGGAAATTCGAGAATCAGTGTCTGTCAAGACAACGCCTACATCTGCACAGATCTAGATAAAGTTATAAATTTAGCGTTTTATTACCTGACATCAATGATTGTATACAGAGTGTCAGACTCAAACACCCCTGATTTCTAAGATCCAGGAGAGAAAAACCACAGTAGATAAGACAGTGAAAAATACACCACATTGTAGAGCATCTCAAAGAATTTGTATTCCCGAATCAGAAGTGCCAAGTATCGTAGCCAGAGTGCAACATGGTCGCATGAAGTCAAAATGGCGACTCCACAGCAGCGCGTGCAAACAGTAGTGTGGTTTGCAGAAACAAAATCTGCCATTACTCTGCAAAAAAATTATCGTCGTGTGTATGAATGTGATCCACCCGATGTGAAAACAATTATGGCATGGTATAGGAAGTTTCTGGCAACAGGAAGTGCTCTGTAACGTTCTGACAGTGCACGTTACGGAGTTTGAGAAGAGACTGTGGAGGACATCACAAAAGCCCACGTCGGTCAATTCGTCAAACATCTAGGCAACTTGATGTACCTCGATCAACATTGTATTGTGTAGTTCACTAGCGTCTTCATATGTGGGCTTACAAAGTGCAACATCTGACGCGGAACGACAAATCACGCCGACAACAATTTGCTGCGGATATGCTGCAGCGTATTGATATGGATGCCAGCTTCCTGGAAAGATGTTGATTCTCAGATGAGGGGACCTTTCACCTATCAGGAAGTGTTAATTGGCATAATGTTCGGATTTGGGGTTCGCAAAATCCGCACGTTGTCACTGAACATGTTCGTGATAGCCCTAAACTAAACGTCCGGTGCGAGCTAATGCACGACAGGATTGTTGGACCGTTCTTCTTTGCTGAACAAATGGGTCAGTGTATCTGAACATGTGTACCCTCAGATACAAAACTTGCAACCGAGCATCATTTTTCAACAAGATGGAGCTCCGCCGCATTGGTCAACGGCTTTTTGCAAGTTCCTGGATGGGAAATTTCCCAATCGTTGGATCGGACGCGGAGGACCCATTGCTTGGACACCACGTTCACCCGACATTTCTCCATGTGGGGATTCGTGAATGACCGCGTGTATGCGACCAAAGTGGACGATATTCCTACGTTGCGACATCGTATCACTAATGCGATTATAACAATAACAGAGGAAATGTTACAAAGAACTTGGCAAGAAATTGAATATAGACTCGATATTCTTCGTGCTACAAACGGTTCGCTTGTAGAGGAGTATTGATAATAAATTCTTTCTGATGCTTTACAATGTGGTGCATTTTTCATTGTCGTATCTACTGTGTTTTTTTTTCCCTAGGTCTTTGAAATCAGGGAGGTTTGAGTGGGACAGCCTGTATTACCCTGATATGAGGCCGCAAATGCTTTTAAGAATCTGATGGTAGTCTGTGGTCCGAAAGTGATGTTTGCTAAAACAGACAATGTCCGATGGGATAGCCGCAATCCGTCTTGATTGCAAAATGTTTTTTCATATGACCGGTATCGGTTCCTCTAGAACCATCTTCAGGTATGATATTTCGGTTAAAGGAGTAACCTGTCCACACACAGCAACCTTCACATGCTGTGTCACATAAAATTAGTTGGCAGAATGCACGTCATTTATATTAATTATAACACTGGTCATATGAATAAACATTTTGCAATCAAGACGGATTATAAGTAACATTGTAAAACCACTGATTGCGGCTATCCCATCAGACATTATCTCTGTTTTTGCGAAGTTTGTGCCACGTCAGGCTTCGGGATGCATTACGAAGTTGTTACGTATTAGGACAAAGATAATAAAAGAAAACTTGAAAATAAAGTTTAACAAAGCATGCTTAGACGCAGGGATTACTCCTATCTACGCAAAAGTAAAAATCAGGAATATGTCAATCATAGCACGAATAGTAAAAGGTAAAAGTGAAGTATTATGGGTTAAAACTCAAATTCTAGAAGCATATAAAATGAAAGACAAGTTAAATAGA
Organism: Schistocerca cancellata; assembly: GCF_023864275.1. Classification (NCBI taxonomy): domain Eukaryota; kingdom Metazoa; phylum Arthropoda; class Insecta; order Orthoptera; family Acrididae; genus Schistocerca; species Schistocerca cancellata. Next base: position 53,980,203 of record NC_064633.1, read on the forward strand.
GGAGTTTTTAATCTTCACTTCATTCTAGGCAACATTTTATCCCCATTACAGTTCACATACGTATGCGGAGAGATTGAAAACAGAATTGACAGGGAGCGGGAATTAAATCTAAACAGACATCAGTAGAAGCTTCTTAACCTAGGTGTAAAATTTAATATTGATAACGAAACGGCACGTAAAAAGTTGCATACCTTTTACGAAAGGGTCGTGAACTTATCTGAGATGGAATTAACAAAGGATGAGCAGAACCTTTTAAATAAAGGGCTGCAGTATAACCTAAATCCCGCAATCAACTCAAATAAAATAAAAAAAGACTGTCGCAGAAGTGAAAGTTGCATGTGATATCGCAAATATGAACAGATACGAACAGACCAACACGGCAGTTAAGTCGATTTTAGATGAAATGCATTCTGCGCACAAGAACAGAAACGAACTACTAACTCTTAATGGCTTGAATAAGAAGTTAGAATCACATAAGGCTATCGTCACAAAGGCAGATAAGTGCGGCACTATGGTTTTAATACAGGATACAGACTATGTAGAGGAAACCGAAAAGTTCTTTATGGAGAACGGAACAGTACAGGTCAAGAAAGATCCAACCAGGAAATTTCAAACAGGCACAAGGAAACCAATAGATAACAGTGTGTTTCTCTTCACGGAGGAGGAAAAGTTTAAATTGAAAGTAATGAATCCGTGAATCCCCGACATACGGTCACAAATAAAGCTCCATAAGGTTGAAAAATCGATTAGCCCAATCGTCAATAATACCAGTAGCCCAAGTTATAAATTAAATGAAGAGCTAAATAACAGATTGAAGGCAACATATGAATATCGTCGGACTTTTAACATTAGGAACAGCTACGAATTTGCCGAGGAAATTAAAGCTTCATTGGATATCACCAATCTGTACACAAACATTCCCGTAAAAGAAACGATTGAGATCATTGAGAACAATCTCCTAACTCATGGTAAATTGGCACTGGGGGGGAGTGATTGAACTAGTGGAAATGTTGGAACAAGTCTTGTTGTTCAATTACTTTACTTCCAATGGTAAAATTTATCAACAGAAAGACGGGTTGGCAATGGGAACAGTATAGCTGGGACGCTGGCTGACATTTTTGTAAATCACTTGGAAAACTAATTCTTTGATGAAAATCCTGATATCGCTGAGAAAATCGTATATTAAAGGAGATATGTTAACGACTCTATTTTATTATACAAAGGAGATAAAAATGATATCGAAGACGTAGCACAAAAAATGAGCTCTCAACACCCGAAAATTAGATTCACTATGGAATTTGAAGAAGACAACCGCATAGATTACTTAGCTTTAACACTAACAAAGAAAGATGGGAAGCATGAATTTATCTTATTCAGAAAACATACGTGTACAGATTTAGTTATCAATGAGCGCTCTTGTCACCCACCGCGATACAAATGTGCATATTTTACTTCGATGGTATGGAGGCTACTAAGATTGCCACTAAGCCAACAGAAAGTAGAAAAGGAGTTAAGCATTTTAAAACAAGTGGCCGTAGCGAACGGATATACGTGTAGGCAGGCGATGAATATATTTAATATAAAGAGGCAAATGAAACAAATAGAAGGAAGTCAAGTCGCAGTTAAGAGGAACAAAAAGAAAAAATATGTGGCTCTCACTTACAGTGGTAGAATTACAGATAAGATTGAAAGATGCTTTCGTAGATCCGACGTTAAAATAGGGTTCCGAACAAATAACACGCTAAAATTGAAGCTCCGGCACATAATATGTAATAGTTGGAATAAATTTCAAGATTCAGGTGTATATAAGATAAAATGTGACGACTGTTGTAAACAATATATAGCGCAGACTGGTAGGAACTTTGAGACCAGATTCAGGGAGCACACACACTCTCAAAAGAAAACAGCGTTTGGGGCTCAACACAATTTAGACATCCTGCATAGAGCTCACGAGGAACGGTTTCTTAACATTTTGAAAGAAATTGAAATACACACACACGGATTTAATCCTCAACGAGCAAAGCGAGTTCAATCATAACGCCTATTTTAGTATTTATGACGACTTCCTAAGATGACAACTGTTGTGTGTTGAGGTGGAGAAACTGTAAGATGCGTGCAGCGCCTGGCGTCGTTGACGGGGCCCTCCTGCGCGGCCCTCTTGCCCACGGCGATGGACGTCAGACGACTGAGCGGATCGCGGTACAACACCGAAATGGAGGAAAACAAGTCTACACCAGCGCCATAGATATAGAAATCGCCCTTTGTTCTTTTTATCGTATAAAAATGATAATTTTACTGTGTAGTTTAATTTTATTTTAACCTTGACATATACAGATATTAATTAAGTATTTTTAGAGGCAAAAGTTAATTACAAAAATCTACTGAATACAGTATGGGCATATTGTAAGTAGGCTGTTTAGGTTTTCTTATTGGTAACGCCACGTAGCGCTCTGTATAAAAATCATTTGCTGTGCTATGTGCAGTCTGTGGCTAGTTTGCATTGTTGTCTGCCATTATAGTGTTGGGCAGCTGGATGTGAACAGCGCGTAGCGTTGCGCAGTTGGAGGTGAGCCGCCAGCAGTGGTGGATGTGGGGAGAGAGATGGCGGAATTTTGAGAGCGGACGATCTGGGCGTGTGTCCATCAGAAAGAGTAAATTTGTGATATTGGATGTCGTGAACTGCTGTATACAGGGTGAGTCACCTAACGTTTCAGCTGGATATATTTCTTAAACCACATCAAATACTGACGAACCGATTCCACAGACCGAACGTGAGGAGCGGGGCTAGTGTAATTGTTTAATACAAACCATACAAAAATGCACGGAAGTATGTTTTTTAACACAAACCTACGTTTTTTTAAATGGAACCACGTTAGTTTTGTTAGCACATCTGAAAATATAAACAAATACGTAATCAGTGCCGTTTGTTGCATTGTAAAATGTTAGTTACATCCGGAGATATTGTAACCTAAAGTTGACGCTTGAAACCTCCGACGTTCAATGGCGTGTTGTAACAAACACGGGCCACGGTCGGCAAGCAGCATCTGCAGGGACATGTTTACGATGACGACCGTGTTTACGAGCGTGGCTGTAGTGCACTGTTGTGGTTTGGTCTAGCTGTCGCAGTGTCCGCATGTAGCGCTTGCTGCTATTGTTATTCTGCATTCGTCTCCGCACGCAGACCAACTGTAGTACACCGTGTTACCAGATTTCTGTGGTAGTGTAGTGTTGTAGGATCTGTGACCATGGTGTATTCGAACTCTGAAAAGGCGGAGATGATACTCATCTATGGCGAGTGTCGACGAAATGCAGCTTGAGCCTGCAGGATGTATGCAGAACGGTACCCGGACAGAGAGCATCCAACGTGCCGCACATTGCAAAACATCTACCGCCAACTGTATGCAACAGGTATGGTCGTAGCACGCAAACGGGTCCGTAACAGGCCAGGCACAGGACAAACGGGTGCAGCTGGTGTGTTAGCTGCTGTTGCCATGAACCCACACATGAGTACGCGGGACATTGCGAGAGCCGGTGGACTGAGTCAAAGTAGTGTCATGCGCATACTGCATCGTCACCGCTTTCATGTGTTTCATATGTCGTTACATCAGCAATTACATGGTGATGACTTTAATCATCGAGTGCAATTCCGTCAATGGGCATTAACAGAGAATGCGTTGCAGTTCTACCTGTTTACCGATGAAGCGGGTTTCACAAACCACGAGGCAGTGAATCTACGGAACATGCATTACTGGTCCGTGGACAATCCTCGCTGGCTCAGACAGGTAGAGCGACAGCGACTGTAAATGTATGGTGCGGAATCATTGGCGACCACCTCATTGGTCCTCACTTCATTGCAGGGCCCCAAACAGCTGCAACATACATCGCGTTTCTGCAGAATGATCTGCCACCGTTGCTCGAAAATGTCCCACTGGAAACGCGTCGACGTATGTGGTATCAGCATAATGGTGCACCTGCAACACTAGGCTGACCCTTGACAGGATGTTCGACGGGCGTTTCATAGGACGTGGAGGACGCATAAATTGGCCAGCCCGTTCTCCTGATCTTACACCTCTGGACTTATTTCTGTGGGGTACATTAAAGGAGAATGTGTACCGTGATGTGCCTACAACCCCAGAGGATATGAAACAACGTATTGTGGCAGACTGCGGCGACATTACACCAGATGTACTGCGGCGTGTACGACATTCATTACGCCAGAGATTGGAATTGTGTGCAGCAAATGATGGCAACCACATTGAACATCTATTGGCCTGACATGTCGGGACACACTCTATTCCACTCCGTAATTGAAAACGGAAACCACGTGTGTACGTGTACATCACCCCTCATGGTAATGTACATGTGCGTCAGTGAAGAAGACCAATAAAAGGTGTTAGCATGTGGACGTAATGTGCTGTTCCAGTCTCTTCTGTACCTAAGGTCCATCACCGTTCCCTTTGGATCCCTACGTAATTCGGTGCTCTCCGATACACACGATCGAACAGCGGAGGAGTGGTACTCAAGAGTCAACTTTAGGTTACAATATCTCCGGATGTAATTAACATTTTACAATGCAACAAATGGCACTGATTACGTATTTGTTTATATGTTCAGATGTGCTAACAAAACTAACGGGGTTCTACTTAAAAAAACATACTTCTGTGCATTTTTGCATGGTTTGTATTAACCATTACAATAGCCCCTCTCCTCACGTTCGGTCTGTGGAATCGATTCGTCAGTATTTGATTGGGTTAAGAAATATATCCAGCGGTAATGTTATGTGACTCACCCTGTATATTATGACCTTTGAACACTATTAAGGTAAATACATTGTTTGTTCTCTATCAAAATCTTTCATTTGCTAACTATGCTTATCAGTAGTTAGTGCCTCCAGTAGTTTGAATCTTTTATTTAGCTGGCAGTAGTGGCGCTCGCTGTATTGCAGTAGTTCGAGTAATGAAGATATTTGTGAGGTAAGTGATTTGTGAAAGGTATAGGTTAATGTTAGTCAGGGCCATTAATTGTAGGGATTATTGAAAGTGAGATTGCGTTGCGCTAAAAATATTGTGTGTCAGTTTAGTGTTGATCAGAATAGGTAAAGAGCGAAATGTCTGAGTACGTTCAGTTCTGCTCAGCTGTTTGAAAATCAAATAATATAAGAGGTTTATCAGCACAGTCATTCATTAATTTTTCTAAGAGGACTTTTCAGTATGTAATGTAACAAATGTACCAGACTCCACCTGTCGATAATAGTGTTATAACTAATATAAATGACGTGCATTCTGCCAACCAATTTTTTCCTCTGTTATGCCAGCATTGCCTGGATCTCCGCCCCCACCCGCTTTTACAAGGCCCTCCAAATCCTCGAACGCCATGCGCTCCGCCTTGCCTTCCGTATCCGCCTTCCTTCCCCCACACGGCTCTTGTATGAACTCATCCCCTTCCCCACATCCTCCTGATTCTCCAATATCTCCGCATCATTTACACTGTCCGCAGGCTTGATCGTCTCGTCCCCACCCTCTGGTTTCCTCCTTCCTCTCCACCCCCCTGTCAATTGCCGCTCCTCTATCGCTGTACACTCCATCTCTCCATCTCCACACCCTCCATCTCCTTCATCAGGGCAATTTCCAGCGCCTCCCCCTCCTGGATGATGAACTTCGCCTTGACATATACCCTTCCTTCCAACTATAACCTGGGCTTGTTCTTCCCCCCTCCCCAGGGCCACCTTTTCCTCTCCCCTCCTTCTGCCAGAGCGGATTTTCCTCCTCCCTCTCCCCCCCCCCCCCCCGAGACTCAGCACCCCATCCTTGCCTTTTGCCCTCCCTACCTGGCCCTCTTCGGCGTGCCCCTGCCCATCTCCCCCCCCCCTCTCTCTTCCCCTCCCTACCTTCTTCCGGTCTCCCTAATCTCCTTGCGCCTGGCAGATCATCTGTTTTGATCATCATCAGTGTGCCACATCAGAGTTGTGTTTAGTGCTGTTTCTCCTGTGTGTCGAGAGGTGTGATTATAATTGTGTGCTGGCCTTGTACTTAGTGTGACTGTCAGTGTTAGTTATGTGCTAACGCCATCAGTTGATACTTTTATGCTCCGGTCATACAGTGCCTTGTGTTCTTTTATTTGTACCAGTGCAGGGTTTTTTTGTGTGCATTACTTTTTTACAGTTTTTATCTCCATTTTAAAATCCCCCTTTTTTTGTCTATTGTCTTCCATGACGTTCCCCCTTTTTTATATCTATGTTTACCATGTTATCTCCTTATTATTTTTAAATGTCTTTGTTGTGTGGTTCATGGTGTGGGTTCCTGTAGTCATGTTCCTAGTTCATGAACCACAGAAAACATATGAGTGGCCAAGTAAGTGGTCCTGACAGTTACTTTGGAATAAGGCTGGGTATCTCGGACATATTCTGAGTCGTGGTCACCTTTGTGCTCATACGGTAAAGACTACCAAATCCGCCAGTTAGTCCCTCAGCCGTTAGGGGTAAAACCCCATGGGACTCGGGGCAAGTAAGGCTAGCAACCTGCTTCCCTGGTACTTTAAATATGATGCTGGGAACAATCAGAGCATAATGCCTCGGACCTTTGGAGGTGACGGAGTCCCACCTCTAACTGACAAACCAGGGACTCCTAAGATACGACTTGGCAAACAAATGGTAATGAGATGGGGAGCTATTAATATCAATGGGGGCTACTCTGGGAAGAAGGTAGAGCTGGCAGAGGCTGCAAGTAAGATGGGGCTGGACGTTTTAGCTGTTAGTGACATTCGGGTAAGGGGTGAGAAAGAAGAGGAAGTGGGAGAATACAAGGTCTACCTGTCAGGAGTCAAAGCAGGAATAGCACAATGGGGTGTAGGGCTTTACATCAGGAAAGAAATGGAACCCAGCGTAGTTGCAATAAGGTATGTAAACGAACGACTGATGTGGATAGATCTGACAGTGTCTAGCAGGAAAATTAGGATTGTGTCAGTATATTCGCATTGTGAAGAGGCAGATCAAGATAAGATGGATAGTTTTTATGAGGCACTCAGTGCTGTAGTAGTTAAAGTAAAGGACAAGGGCAGTGTTCTGCTCATGGGTGATTTTAACGCCAGGATTGGAAATCGAACAGAAGGGTATGAAAAGGTTATGGGTAAATTTGGAGAGGATATGGAGGCCAACAGGAACGGGAAACAACTATTGGATTTCTGTGCCAGTATGGGCTTAGTAATCACAAACTCCTTTTTTAAACATAAGAACATTCACCGGTATACTTGGGAAGGCAGGGGAACCAGATCTGTCATTGACTATATAATAACAGATCAGAAATTCAGGAAGGCTGTGAGGGACACACGTGTATTCAGGGGATTTTTCATGACACTGATCATTATTTAATCTGCAGTGAAATTGGGATTGTGAGGCCGAAAGTGCAGGAGGTCAGGTCCATATGAAGGAGGATAAGAGAGGATAAACTTCAGGATAAGGAAATCAGGCACAAGTACATAACAGCGATCTCAAAAAGGTACCAGTTAGTTGAATGTAGTCAATTACAGTCATTGGAAAAGGAATGGACAAGGGACAGGGACGCAGTACTAGAAGTGGCTAAAGAATGTCTTGGAACAGTGGTGTGTAAAAGTAGGATGAAGCAAACAGTTTGGTGGAATGACACAGTCAAGGCAGCCTGTAAAAGGAAAAAGAAGGCGTATCAAAAATGGCTACATACTAGAACTAAGGTAGACAGAGAAAGTTATGTTGAAGAAAGAAACAAAGCCAAACAGATAATTGCAGCATCCAAGAAGAAATCTTGGGAAGCCTTTGGAAACAGGTTGGAGACTATGGGTCAAGCTGCTGGAAAACCATTCTGGAGTGTAATTAGCAGTCTTCGAAAGGGAGGTAAGAAGGAAATGACAAGTATTTTGGACAGGTCAGGAAAACTGCTGGTGAATCCTGTGGATGATTTGGGCAGATGGAGGGAATATTTTGAAGAGTTGCTCAATGTAGGTGAAAATACGATCAGTAATGTTTCAGATTTCGAGGTAGAATGGGATAGGAATGATGATGTAAATAGGATCACATTTGAGGAAGTGGAGAAAATGGTCAATAGATTGCAGTGCAATAAAGCAGCTGGGGTGACTGAAATTAAGTCGGAACTCATCAAATACAGCGGAATGTCAGGTCTTAAATGGCTACACAGCCTCTTAGAGGCTGTCAGGACCAGATATTTAGCTTACGGCAAATAATGGAGAGGTGCTATGAGTGGAACAGGGAATTGTATTTATGCTTTATAGATCTAGAAAAGGCATATGACCGGGTTCCTAGGAGGAAGTTATTGTCTGTTCTACGAGATTATGGAATAGGAGGCAAACTTTTGCAAGCAATTAAAGGGCAGCAGTTAGAGTTGACGGTAAATTGAGTTCATGGTTCAGAGTAGTTTCAGGGGTAAGACAAGGCTGCAACCTGTCTCCACTGTTGTTCATATTATTTATGGATCATATGTTGAAAACAATAGACTGGCTGGGTGTGATTAAGATATGTGAACACAAAATAAGCAGTCTTGCATATGCGGATGACTTAGTTGTGATGGCAGATTCGATTGAAAGTTTGCAAAGTAATATTTCAGAGCTAGATCAGAAATGTAATGACTATGGTATGAAGATTAGCATCTCCAAAACGAAAGTAATGTCAGTGGGAAAGAAATATAAACGGATTGAGTGTCAAATAGGAGGAACAAAGTTAGAACAGGTGGACGGTTTCAAGTACTTAGGATGCATATTCTCACAGGATGGCAGCATAGTGAAAGAACTGGAAGCGAGGTGTAGCAAAGCTAATGCAGTGAGCGCTCAGCTACGATCTACTCTCTTCTGCAAGAAGGAAGTCAGTACCAAGACTAAGTTATCTGTGCACCGTTCAATCTTTCGACCAACTTTGTTGTATGGGAGCGAAAGCTGGGTGGATGCTGGTTACCTTATCAGCAAGGTTGAGGTTACGGATATGAAAGTAGCTAGGATGATTGCAGGTACTAGTAGATGGGAACAATGGCAGGAGGGTGTCCACAATGAGGAAATCAAAGAAAAACTGGGAATGAACTCTATAGATGTAGCAGTCAGGGCGAACAGGCTTAGATGGTGGGGTCATGTTACACGCATGGGAGAAGCAAGGTTACCCAAGAGACTCATGGGTTCAGCAGTAGAGGGTAGGAGGAGTCGGGGCAGACCAAGAAGAAGGTACCTGGATTCGGTTAAGAATGATTTTGAAGTAATAGGTTTATTATCCGAAGAGGCAGCAATGTTAGCACTGAATAGGGGATCATGGAGGAATTTTATAAGGGGAGCTATGCTACAGACTGAACGCTGAAAGGCATAATCAGTCTTAAATGATGATGATGATGATGATGATGACTTCTGTTGTTTGTTCTATGTATTTCGGCTGAAGAGCAGCGCATATGCTGCTGCCAGCCCGCCCAGATGGGAAACTGAAATATAATAAAGGAAGGAAAAAACCAACCAATTTTATATGATGCAGCATATGTAGGTTGCTGTGTGTGGACGGGTTACTCCTGTAACAGAAATATCAGATCTGAAGATGGTTCTAGAGGAACCTAAACTGGTCATACGAATCCGTCTTGATTGCAAAATGTTAAGTAACATCCGAAATTGGTGGCTTCAATAAAGATTTAATCAGCAGCTCAAGGTCGTAGCAGTTGGTGAAGTTTTACTGCATGAACACCGAAAATGTAGGAAGCGATAAAGGTTTTCCCTTTCATTGTTTTTTTCTGGTGTGTGGGTTCGAAATTCTGTGTAAAGTTTCTCCGAAGTCGCTAAGTGCTTTCATTCCTAAACACAGTTTGGATAACTTTTGCAGCGAGAGTTATGCCGCCTTGACACGTATATCTCTCTTACTGTTTTATTTGACTTACTGTGTTAAATCTGTAATTGAGTAAGTAGGTTAATGGTAGGATTTAAGTTTCTTAAATTGTGCCTCTAATCATGTGAAATACGTCAAATCAAATTCAATTAGCCCCTGAACTAGTTATGTGAGCATCCTGCAACTGGGAGTGTGCGACCGGGTGACCACATCATCCGTTCAGTGGTACAGAGTCGGGTTAGCCACAGCGCAGTGTACCGCCTGCCAGAGTTCCGTTACCCTAATTCTCGACATCATGTAGTGTCCTCTATGCCATTCCTCTCCACAAGACAACAGGACATAACTTAACACTTAAAAATCAATTGCGTTGAGATTACAGACGAAAGTATTTTTAAAGCTGTAAAGATTTGAAACTGTCTTCTCTACATACACTCTATACATGTAGAGATTAGGCAGGCAAATAATGCACTTGGTCTCCGACGAAACAGTTTCTCACAGTTTCGTGATATAACGGTATGAACTCGTGCAGATTGTGAAGGCCCCTTCATCGCCAGCGAAAGGTTTACATTCCACTTGCGCAAATCTAATTCCTCACCAAACGTCCTCCATCTCTATTCTCGTAATGCTGCCGATGGACCGAGAGCGGGTGTATGCAGTCCTCTCCAACTGTAAAAAAATGAACACCAACTGCCCAGTTACCCCTCTCCGATAGGTGGAGCTCCAAATGTTGAAAGTAACAGCTCCGCTTAGTTCCAGTCTCCTTAATCAGTCCGTAATAGTCGCATTTTTCAACATACGTAATGTCAGAGTAAACAAGTGGGATAAAGAAGTGAGTGACGGAAGGATACCAAACCGCATTATAATAATTCTATTAATTTTTGTCCCCTATAGGATGGATTATTTCTAAAAGTACTAAGAATAGTACAGGGGGTGGTTTTAAGAATCTGTACCACTAAACGGATAAAGTGGTCACCCAATTCCACAATCTCAGCTGCAAGATACCTACGAAACCGAGGGGCGCATAGAATTTGATTTTCCGTATTTCGTATGATTATTGTCAGAATTTAAAAAAACGGAATGCTGTCAATAATCCACTTAATCAGCTAAAGATTTAACACAGTGAGTCAATAATACAGTTAGAAACTATGTACGTCTAGAGGTTTTTTCAGAAGTACATAACTCGAAGCCGTCTATAATTATTATATTCCAACAATCTGTTTCATTTATCAACCATCTTCGTTGTATGGAAGGTCATATATTGTATATCATTAAGGTGGTTAATAAATAATACCATTTCTAACAATAAAACAAATATAAACAAATACCTGTCATGCACTTTATAAAATGTGTAACAGCGTTGTCAGTCATCTACAAAAATGTTTAGCTTTAAATAAACTGCAGGAAACTATTGGGGGAAAAGGATAAGGGCAAATATTGGACTGTTGTAAGCGCTTACGTTGAGAAACTTTTGTGTCAAGCTGGAGGACATTTTATGTATAACATGTTACACACTGCTTTTATGTACGGATGGTACCATTGATCACCCAATTTCGAGATACACAAAGACCCCGTGACACTGTGGCTACGAAACATATGAGTACCGCCTGAGTCTCAGTGGAATGCCTAATGTGCTTCCGCCGGCCAGAGTGGCCGAGCGGTTCTAGGCGCTACAGTCTGGAACCGCGCTACCGCTACGGACGCAGGTTCGAATCCTGCCTCGGGCATGGATGTTTGTGATGTCCTTAGGTTAGTTAGGTTTAAGTAGTTCTAAGTTCTAGGGGACTAATGACCTCAGAAGTTAAGTCCCGTAGTGCTCAGAGCCATTTGAGCCTAATTTGACTGGTGACTCTCACGCGAACGGCGCCTCAGAGCGGAAGCACGTCTTCACCCCCTGTCGCCACAATGCCTCCCATGCTTACATTTTAAATGTGCATACTGGAGTGTCAGAGGACTGACATCACTAGATGACTAACAGACTAGTAGGAGAATTGTACAAGATAAACGAATCTATCGGGGAAGTGACAAATCTACAAATCATTTCCTTCTCGTTAGCGAAACGTTAGAAAATTATTCTTTGGGCAAGGTGGAAGAGAAACAGTACAAGAGAGTAGTTAACAGATTACCGGTTTCGGTCTATAATGACCATCATCAGATCTGTTTCATAAAAAAGGTCTAATGATGGTCATTAAAGACCGAAACCGGTAATGTGTTAACAAAAAGTTTGTGACCATAGACGTAAAGTAAAGGAAACTTATTGCACATACAGGTCACTGTTTTATTCGAGAAAATGTCTCAGCTTGTGAAAAGAGGAGAAACACAGTGAGAAATGTAAGATGACCTGCTGGAGGATTATAGTATAACAGTAAAGATAAGTGAGTAAATGTATATTAGAAACACCAAGATTAGAAGAAACATATATAGAATGGAACAATAGCAAACAATGGATTGTAAGAACAGCTACAGAAGTAATAAAATAAAATAATTTCTTAAGAATATGGAATACAAACATAAAATAGGCTTTAAGAGACAAACAAAAGACCTGCTCGAATTTAATACAAAGCGGCTCAGAAGAATCGACAAAAAAAATACACAAAACAAAGAAACAAAGCTAAAACAATATTAAAGAACGCTCATATGGAAAGCTGGAATACGTTTCTCAGCCAACTGGCAAATGATGTGCATGGATATATGGACTCGCCTTATAAATTGTTGAGAAACCTGAATGAAACAGTGGGAGATACTGAGAAGATGGAGATAACAAATTCAGGACTGGGTGAAACACTAGAAAATTCCTTAGTGCAATCGTACTCAGGTTATAGAAGAAGAGATGTCAAAACAATAGGGTTAAATCACGTAAGTATAAAAGAGTTGGAAGATACATTTACTTTGGAGCCTAGTGTTACGTTTTTCACACGCCATAATTATCACGTATTTCACACGATAACATGAAAAGCACAATTTGAAGAGCAAAAATAAGAAAACACATTAACATAGCACTAAAAATAATATCTAGTTAATTGCAAGCGCAGCTGAGAAATACTTGGTGCAAATCTACATGCACGCCACAACTGTTTTACTGTACAACAATGAAAAACTACAACTACAAAGGAAATTCTCTCTACAATTATGTGCTAGCAATAAACTATAGCTACACTAATTACACAAACTACAAGAAAAAAATCAGAAGATTTTAGTGAGGTATCCTCGGCTAAGGGTCGACATATGAAACCTCCCCTTAGAAAAATTAATGAATGACGGTGCTGATAAACCTCTTACATTATTTGATTTTCAAACAGCTGAGCAGAACTGAACGTACTCAGACATTTCGCTCTTAACCTATTCTGATCAACACTAAACTTCCACACGATATTTTTAGCGCAACGCAATCTGACTTTCAATAATCCCTACAAAAGAATGGCCCTGACTAACAATAACCTATACCTTTCATGAATCGCTTACCTCACAAAAATCTTCGTTACTCGAACTACTGCAATACAGCGAGCGCCACTACTGCCAGCTAAATAAAAGATTCTAACTACTGAAGGCACTAACTACTGATAGGCGTAGTTAGCAAATGGAAGATTTTGGTAGAGAACAAACAATGTATTTACCTTAATAGTGTTCAAAAGTCATAAATCAGTTCATGACATCCAGTCTTACAAATTTACTGTCTCTGATGGACACGTCCAGATCGTCCGCTCTCAAAATTCTGCCCATCTCTCTCCCCACATCCACCACTGCTGGCGGCTCACCTCCAACTGCGCAACGCTACGCGCTGTTCACATCCAACTGCCCAACACTACAATATCGAATATTTCAACAATGCCAACAAGCCACAGACTACACACAGCACAGTCAGTGATTTTCATACAGAGCGCTACGTGGCGTTACCAACATAAAAACCTAAACAGCCTACTTACAATATATGCATAACAAAAACAATGTTAGAGACGGGAATATAAACTTCCGACACATACTGCGTCGGTAGATTACGAAAAGGTGTTCGACAAGCTAGTTACGAAGATACTATTGGAAAATTTACTAAGACATGTATACCCTAAACATCCTATATTAAATCAACACAAAGGTATGTAGATTTCTGAGTTCTGGCCCTAGACGGACCGTTGAATCCCGACAGATCGCGGTGTCATCCTTTGCCTCTGGCGTCACAGGATGCAGAACGGAGGGGAATGTGGTCAGCACACCGCTCTCCAGGTCGTTGTCTGTTTTCTTGACCTGGAACAGCTCCTAAACCGTCGATTAGCTCCCCAACTGGCCTCACGTGACGGGGTGCACACCATACCTGTCTTCACACCAAGGAGAAATCTCTGACACTGCCGGGAATCTAGGCCAGGTCCCCCCCACAGCAGTCAGCTACAATGACCACACTGTTATGGTGATCTATGACCACGTAGATGGACTCAACAGACAGATAGTAAAGTAAAGTACTAATTATAAATCAATGAGTAAGACACAGTCTTTCTCCGGCACTGTTTAATATACGCTGTACACTAACGTCATGAAAGACAGCCCTAATATCGTGTCAGACGTCTTTTGCGCTGCATAGTGCAGCATCACGACGTCGCACGAACCCCACAAGTCGTAAGTCCCCTGCAGAAATACCGAGCCACATTACCTCTAGAGCCAACCATAATGGCAAAACTTTTACCAGTACAGGATCTTGCGCACGAACTGACCTGTCGATTATGTCCCATATCGGGTGGTCTGGGTAGCCAATCCAGACGTTCGAATTGTCCAGAATGTCATCCATAAAAATTCCATCGTTATTTGCAAACATGAAGTCCATCAATGGCTACAAATGGTCCCCAGGTAGACAAAAATAACGATTCGCAGTCAATTATCAGTTCAGTTACACCAGAGGACCCATTCCATTCCATGTAAACACAGCCTACACTATTTGGGAGGCGCCACCAGGTCACACAGTGCCTTGTTGACAACCTGGGTATGTGCCACATTCGAACCCTACCATCATCTCTTCCCAACTGAAATCGGACCAGATCACTGTTTTCCAGTCCTCTAGGGTCCAACCTGTTGTGACTTGGCAAGACAGCCAAGCCACTATGATTGGTAGCCGAAAGGCACGCGTTAAGCTCACGCAGGCTGGCGTGAGGTCTGGAACAGTTAAGGGAATTTATAGTAGTAAAGAACGTAATTAACTACTGGAATACTTAACTTTAATTCATAATTGGTGAACATCGGTCTGACGGTACATGCATCACAAGATAAATAGCAAATGATAATGGCGCCTTGCCAGGTCGTAGCAAATGACGTAGCTGAAGGCTATGCTAACTATCGTCTCGGCAAATGAGAGCGTAATTTGTCAGTGAACCATCGCTAGCAAAGTCGGCTGTACAACTGGGGCGAGTGCTAGGAAGTGTCTCTAGACCTGCAATCGCTGACAGTGGCGACACGCGGGTCCGTCGTATACTAGCGGACCGCGGCCGATTTAAAGGCTACCACCTAGCAAGTGTGGTGCCTGGCGGTGACACCACACAACCGATATGGTCACGAGATCAGCAAAGGCGCAGCAGTCGATGCCGTGCTGTCAGCAAAGGCGCTTGCGTCAGTCGTCTCTTGCCATCGTCGTCCGCAGCTCGTGGTCGTGCGGTAGCGTTCTCGCTTCCCACGCCCGGGTTCCCGAGTTCGATTCCCGGCGGGGTCAGGGATTTTCTCCGCCTCGTGATGACTGAGTGTTGTGTGATGTCCTTAGGTTAGTTAGGTTTAAGTAGTTGTGAGTTCTAGGGGACTGATGACCATAGATGTTAAGTCCCATAGTGCTCAGAGCCATTTTTTTGTTGCCATCGTCCATTAACGCCAAATTTCGCCGCATTATGCTAACGGATATATCCATAGTTAAGTTTTCTGCGGTTATTTCACACAGTGTTGCTTGTCTGTTGGCACTGACAACTCTACACAAGCGCCGTTGCTATCGGTAGTTGAGTGAAGGCCGTCGGCCACAGCATTTTCCGCGGTAAAAGGTAACGGCTATAATTTGGGATTCTAGGCACACTCTTGACACAGTGGAACTCGAAACATTGAATTCCCTAATGATTTCGAAATGGAATGTCGCATGCGTCTAGCTGCAACCACTATTCTCGTTCAGGGTCTGTTAACTCCCGTCGTGCGGCCATAATCACATCGGATACCTTCTTTTCATAAGAATCGTCTGGATACGAATGACAAGTGCGCCAGTGAACAGCCCTTTCATACCTCGTGTACGCAAAACTACCGTGATTTGTATATGTGCATGTTGCTATCCCATGACGCTTGTCACCTAATTGTACGTAGACGACACCACACGTATGTGACAAGGTACACTTCCAGCACAAGGTACTAACCAATTTTTTAATACGCTGCTATTTGCTGCTTATAGATAAAACAGTAGACGGATTGGGAAGAACGTTACATAATTTGCAGCTGTGCTCAGTTCAATATAATATAGATATTTGCACAAACAAATCAAAGCTGATTGCTTTCCAAGGTAAATAACTCCTAAGAACCAAAGTCATGATAACCAACCAACTATGTGAACAATTCCCTAGCTTTAGTTACCGTGGATATAACATGTCTTGTGACGAGAACAGAGGCTTGGTTCAAATGGCTCTGAGCACTATGGGACTCAACTGCTGTGGTCATAAGTCCCCTAGAACTTAGAACTACTTAAACCTAACTAACCTAAGGACAGCACACAACACCCAGCCATCACGAGGCAGAGAAAATCCCTGACCCCGCCGGGAATCGAACCCGGGAACCCGGGCGTGGGAAGCGAGAACGCTACCGCACGACAACGAGATGAAGGGCTGAACAGAGGCATATGTAGATTATTAAATGGAAAAAGTTCCAAATGATATGCAGCGCCATAAGAAGAACGTTAAATAAAAAACCCCGGAAGGATACCCACCCCACACTCTATGCTGTATGGTTGTCTCTGTGCCACTTTGAGACAGATGTAAAAGGCGCATACTGACAGCGGAAATAGAATTTCTAAAGTCTGCAAACGGACGTTTAAGATGAGATTGACTTAGAAATGAAGAGAACAGAATTATAATCTAACCGATATATTACAACTACATAAAAATGGAAATACCATCTAGCACGTACGAGTGAAGAAAGACTACCAAAAGTAGCAAGCAGATAAAGCCAGTAGGGAGAAGAAGTGTTCGAAGACCAAAGAAGCGATAGGAATTTATCATATGACCCTGGAATAGGCCCAGTTCTTGTTGAGAAGAAATGCAAAAGAAGAAGTAGCAGCAGAGGCGATTTAGCGACACAGACGGCAACTGCTAGAGTTTTTCGAGTCACTAGATGCACTTGAGACCGCATGTCAGCAGAAGTGCAACCTCTCCTGTCGGAAGGAGGGAAGGTCTTCCAAATGATCCATCACAAGGAGCTTCTGTGGAACCCGCCCTGAATAAAAGCGTTCGTTAGTACAGTGTGATGGGTCCGGAGAACAGGCTCCGTAGTCCAAGTCTTGTGCGATGGCAGATGATTCACAAGTAGTCCGTTTGAAAACGATTTAGCCGTCAGTAATTGAATGACAAGGATAGAAGTACCACACCTTTCGCCATTGCCCATGATTGTATTCCAGAACCCTCCGCAGTACTTCACGGTCTGAGTACATGAGACGCTGTTGGTGGTGGTCCATTCGTCGGACAGGATTTCTGTTAAGAAAGGACACTAACAATCACGTCGACGAAAACTTTAAAGTCAACGTATGATCGTTTCAAAGGCACATTTGCAGGATGGGAGCTGATATATTGCAAAAACGTAGATATAAGTTGAGAATATAAATAAAGAATTGCCTAACATATTAATTAGTATAAGCGGTTGTATCGATTGTGGCGTGCAAGCGCTGAAAGATTAGAATAACTACGCAGTTCAGTTTTCTTGCGTTTATTTTAAGGCGTATGCATTTTCTAGTGGCCAAATTCGTGAATTTTTGGAATTAATGTAGCGATGTAGGTGAAACAAAGTCTCATCACTGAAAAAGATTCGATCTAAAACACTAACTCAATGTCGCTTAACAAATCATTGAAACCATTCACAATACGTTATTCGTTTTGCATTGTCCATACAATGTAAGTCGTACAACAGTAATTGCATACGGGTACATCACCAGTTCTTTGGTTATGGGCTACCGTATGAGAGATTTTAGTCTGTTACGATAATCCTCTCAATAATTTTGTTGCACTCTGCAACATGATGTCCGAAATGTCGTCAAACTTTCGTTCTGTTAAAATTGTGGGCCTACCAGTTCGTCGCGCATCATGAACAGAACCTGTTATTTGGAATTTACCAATTAAATCGCGTACAGTGTCACGACGTGGACAACCGTACACCTATGCACTAGCGCCCTAGGTGTGCATATCTGTTAACTACAGGCTCGTTCACGTAGACCTATACACCGTCCATGCGGGATGTCTGGCGCGGATGCACAGTTGACGGTGATTAACGCGCGAAACGCAAATAGAACTGCCTGATCTCTTGTAAAGTCGTTTGCTCTACCGCGCGAAACGCAAGGGGGACAGTGTGACATATTGAAACTTCATTCGTTCAAACAATTTATGTGAGCTCAAGGTTCATATTTAATAAGAAATTGTTTTTTATCATTGTTTATTAATTGTTATTCTCTTACGTAGGTTACTACTGTTTTGAATTACAGACTCAACAGTTAGTTTCATATTACGACAAACGTATATGTGTTTATAAAGCATTTTGCACATGGAGGACTCTGTTTTTTTTTTTTGTTTAAGCTACTGCCATGCCAGTGACAGTAAATCTTCGGATTTGGGCAGAACGATGACGAAAACAAAAGGCCAGATATTGTTGAGTTCGACCCTCGCTGTAAAGAAGGGATGAAGGCAGGGGTTTATATTCACTGCTTGTGAAAGAACTGAGGCTCAAAGATCCGCAAGAATTTCGGAACATCATGAGGGTGGACATGGCGTGTTTCAAGAAGCTGCTGTCTATGCCGTACTGCGGCTGTCGTTGGTGCTGTTTGCAGGTTTCCATCCTCTGTTGGAGGCCAGACCGTATCGTTTAGTTGACATGGTTGCAGTTGTTTGTCTTTTCCTGTTGACTGGCGCCGCTTGGTTTCGTAAGTGTTGCATGTCCACTAGTGGCAGCAGCAGCAGTAGTTATCGATATGTAGTAACTGTAGCCCTACCTTTGGGGAGACGTCGTGGTTCTTTTGGGTCGTGGGAGTGTGCGAGTTCGGTTGGGGACTTAGGAGGAGCCAGGTTCACATAGTGCGAGAACACGCCGGGACCGCTGGCGGCGCGCGTGGGCTTCCGGATTGGAGGCCTGTGGTCACGAGGGTGCACGACCTCGTCGTAAATCGGATCCTGCAAGCTTTAAGTTGAGTGCATTTGGATTCAAGTAGAGAAAGCCCCTTCACTGTGAGATCTTGCGATTCTCCAGTGACTTGGGTTCGTGTTGCTCCTCGTAGTGTTGCCGAGGCAAAGAGCAGCGAGTGGAGTGCGTGGGGAGAGTGGATCTGATTAGCTTTCCTGGACTTCTAATTACTACACTCCTGGAAATTGAAATAAGAACACCGTGAATTCATTGTCCCAGGAAGGGGAAACTTTATCGACACATTCCTGGGGTCAGATACATCACATGATCACACTGACAGAACCACAGGCACATAGACACAGGCAACAGAGCATGCACAATGTCGGCACTAGTACAGTGTATATCCACCTTTCGCAGCAATGCAGGCTGCTATTGTCCCATGGAGACGATCGTAGAGATGCTGGATGTAGTCCTGTGGAACGGCTTGCCATGCCATTTCCACCTGGCGCCTCAGTTGGACCAGCGTTAGTGCTGGACGTGCAAACCGCGTGAGACGACGCTTCATCCAGTCCCAAACATGCTCAATGGGGGACAGATCCGGAGATCTTGCTGGCCAGGGTAGTTGACTTACACCTTCTAGAGCACGTTGGGTGGCACGGGATACATGCGGACGTGCATTGTCCTGTTGGAACAGCAAGTTCCCTTGCCGGTCTAGGAATGGTAGAACGATGGGTTCGATGACGGTTTGGGTGTACCGTGCACTATTCAGTGTCCCCTCGACGATCACCAGTGGTGTACGGCCAGTGTAGGAGATCGCTCCCCACACCATGATGCCGGGTGTTGGCCCTGTGTGCCTCGGTCGTATGCAGCCTGATCGTGGCGCTCACCTGCACGGCGACAAACACGCATACGACCATCATTGGCACCAAGGCAGAAGCGAATCTCATCGCTGAAGACGACACGTCTCCATTCGTCCCTCCATTCACGCCTGTCGCGACACCACTGGAGGCGGGCTGCACGATGTTGGGGCGTGAGCGGAAGACGGCCTAACGGTGTGCGGGACCGTAGCCCAGCTTCATGGAGACGGTTGCGAATGGTCCTCGCCGATACCCCAGGAGCAACAGTGTCCCTAATTTGCTGGGAAGTGGCGGTGCGGTCCCCTACGGCACTGCGTAGGATCCTACGGTCTTGGCGTGCATCCGTGCGTCGCTGCGGTCCGGTCCCAGGTCGACGGGCACGTGCACCTTCCGCCGACCACTGGCGACAACATCGATGTACTGTGGAGACCTCACGCCCCACGTGTTGAGCAATTCGGCGGTACGTCCACCCGGCCTCCCGCATGCCCACTATACGCCCTCGCTCAAAGTCCGTCAACTGCACATACGGTTCACGTCCACGCTGTCGCGGCATGCTACCAGTGTTAAAGACTGCGATGGAGCTCCGTATGCCACGGCAAACTGGCTGACACTGACGGCGGCGGTGCACAAATGCTGCGCAGCTAGCGCCATTCGACGGCCAACACCGCGGTTCCTGGTGTGTCCGCTGTGCCGTGCGTGTGATCATTGCTTGTACAGCCCTCTCGCAGTGTCCGGAGCAAGTATGGTGGGTCTGACACACCGGTGTCAATGTGTTCTTTTTTCCATTTCCAGGAGTGTATTTACTGAGTTCAGTTTGTTACTATTTGTTAAGTTCAACCAGCGGTATTTTTGCTGCCTTGTGGCCGCTAACATCGCAGTTCCCTGCCCTGGGGGTTAGTGTATGTAACGGCAGTGTACGTTTCCTCTCCTTGTCGCTGCTTTGCAATGAGGCTTGTACTTTTGACAGCTTTCTTGATTGTAGGTTGGTTGGCGATTCTTCTATTCTGGTGGAAGTGATTCGTTTCTATTTCTGGGCGTTCTGAGCAAAGTATGCTGTGGTTGGAATCCAGACCGCCGATTCTGGATTTGGCGTATTTTTACATCTTTGCATTTGGTTTATTGGACGTCAGGTAACCTGAGCAAGATTATCATTAGTCATTCGCTAGACTGCCACTAGTCTGAGGTACCACCTTGTGAAGCGAATGCTACGCTCGGTTGCCTATCTCATCGCTCGGAAAAGGGTTTTTTGCCGGACCCACTCAGAGGTCGATTCCCGGTGCACCGTCTGTGACTGGCCCATGTTTTTTCTAAAATGTTCTATATAATTGCCATTCTTGGTGTTACAGTAGGGGCCGGCCGCGGTGGTCTAGCGGTTCTGGCGCTGCAGTCCGGAACCGCGGGACTGCTACGGTCGCAGGTTCGAATCCTGCCTCGGGCATGGATGTGTGTGATGTCCTTAGGTTAGTTAGGTTTAAGTAGTTCTAAGTTCTAGGGGACTTATGACCTAAGATGTTGAGTCCCATAGTGCTCAGAGCCATTTGACCCATTTGTTACAGTAGGTTTAAATGATTGTGCTACCAAGTTTACCATCATTTTGTCTCACCCATCTGGTGATGAGATGCCCATATTTTTTTAAAATTAGCCTTTGCTATTGCATTGCTGTTTTACAGTATGTTTGTTAAATTTTTTATAATTGACGTTCTAGGCATTAAAGGCCTTCAGCCGTGTCTCTGGTTACTTGCCTTAAAATTCTAATTGGGATCACATTGGCTTGTTTTTAAAACATTATTTGCTGTGTCTGTATTTTATGCTCATTTGGTAAATTGTAACACACTGAAAGCACTATTAATTATACAGTTGTTTATTCTTTAATTAATGACGTGTCATATCTTCATTTATTGCTGAGTCTGGAATTTTAGTTTTAAAATAAATGTGTGAAACTGAAACTGGTACCAATAGTAACTGCCCCAACATCAATCGTAACCGAATCCTACCTTCCTTGACTACCAAGTTTCAATGATAGAAGATGGAATTAGCAAGTGTGACTTTACGTGTATCTTGATCATACCAGTCTAGATCACGATTAAAATACCGGTAAATGCCCTGGTACGTTGCAGGCTGGTTGTAACATCTTCCTTGCGACTGGCGACTCTCTTAAGTCTGGCTTTCAGCCACAGAACAGGACAGCACACCATTTCAGAAGTCGTTGTGCGTATAGGCACTGCAGTTTGCAACACTTAAATGTTGACTTGTGTTATTTTTACAAGTTTGTGTGTGTGTGTGTGTGTGTGTGTGTGTGTGTGTGTGTGTGTGTGCTACTCAGAGTTTTGCAGACCTCGTCTGTCGCACTGGGCCAAAGTGCAGGACTTTCTGGTCTATCACTGCGAGTGTTTTTTTTTCTGGCATGCTGAAATAAAGAAAGAGATGAAATTAAATCAAACATGAACTTTTTTAACCTAAGGCATTACGATACAAACCGACAATCACCGTGTAACGTTAAATGCTTATTAGAAAGAAACGATTTCCAATGTATCGTATTATGATGCAAAAAGCCATAAGTACACCTTTCCTCGCTGTATGCCCGAATTATGACGCTTAACGCCTCTTTGCTCAATATCATTTCTATAATACGAACTAATCAAAAGAAAGAATGCTTTCACTTTTAACTATGATAAAAGGAAGTATACTGGCAAAAAAAAAAGTTATGTAGTTATGATAACCTACCTAATGTAAAAAACAAGGAAAATCCCCAACACGAAAATCTGAACAATATGCAAATAACAAGTAGTGTTTTAATGTTAAACAGTGCATAAGATGGCACACTGTCGTATTTAAAATACACTATTAGACACACTCTCTGCCGGCCGCTGTGGCCGAGCGTTTCTAGGCGCTTCAGTCTGGAACCCAGCTACCGCTACCGTCGCAGGTTCGAATCCTGCCTCGGGCATGGATGTGTGTCATGTCCTTAGGTTAGTTAGGTTTAAGTAGTTCTGAGTTCTAGGGGACTGATGACCTCAGATGTTAAGTCCCATAGTGCTCAGAGCCAGAACCAGAACTGCTCTCTATTCTGGCGCGTGGATAATGTGTTTGCTAACTTTCGTAGTTTCACCCGTTCTACCGCTAGATGGCTGTCGCGCTAGACCACTACCGTTCGCGGAAGATCGTCGTGTAATACCCGCTTTACGAGCTCCGCAAGGTGCCACACTTTAGGCTCGCCGCTGCAGGGAGACTCAGCCGACGCACAATAGTCATCGTAACAGAACGAAATAAGAATTTGTTGACAAATGTTACTAGCAAAATCCTATAAAACATGTAGGATAATACAACCTACGGGGCTGGGCTGCCTACGCCAGAGCCACCTGGTGGCCGCAGCTGTCACTCCTCTGCCAACGTCCCATCTGTGATCGCGGGAAATGGCAGACGACAACTTCCTGGGCACGCGCTGGCAGGTTTTTATGAGATGTCAGAGAGAGATCTCCGCCCACATCTGCCGGTCGCGATTTACGATGTGCGGTCTTCCTCGCCACTGCGATAATCACGCAACGATTTTCCGAACCTCCTGTGCGCGCTACAAGTTTCGTGGTACTTTCAGCCCGTCCCGCCGCAGAAAACGAGAGGAAAATATCTGGGGCTACATCAAAGGTCGTGGTAAACTTTACTTGCAGCGAACAAAGTTCAGGAAGGCCTGTGAGATAGCAACCACATAAATTCTGTCTAAAGTTAAATGAGGAAAAGGCTTTTATGCACAGCTGTAATGTACCAAAACGCTGTGTCAGGTCCTGCAAAGCTGATATCGCTTCTTCACTAATGTAGTCATCACTGCTACGCAAGATTTCTTAAGAGGTAATTAACTGTATGCATTAATTTATTTTACAGATATTGTGAGATTTATTTGTAAACTGTACAAGAATTACTGCATATGCTTCAGAACAACATACTTAACAATTGTAAAGACGCTGTGCGAGTTGTTCATAAATCCACAGTATATATTACAAAACATTAGGAATAATAATAAAACTTATATCGTTGATGAAATGAATTAATATTAGAGCTCCGGTAATGATTGTACCCCATTTTTAAATGTGTTGTTTCGGAGTGTCTTTAATAGTGTGGTCAACTTTTAAACTGTGCATGCGCATCCAGTGTATTATCTGTGTTTTAAGAATCGCCAACTGTGTTTTTTAACTTTCTGGTGACTTTTTTAACTGTCCCCAATGAGCGTCTACGTGTCAGTGTATTTTTACCTCCATTTTCTCCCCTTACTCTGTTTTATGTTCCCCTTTTTTATCTCCTTATGTATGTATTATTTTATTCTTGTTTCAGTAGTCATGTCACTCGGCTGAAGAGTGGCGGATTGTGCTGCTGACAGCCCTCCCTTGCCCATATGGGGCAGGGGAATGAAATCACAATAAAGAAAAAAAAATTATACCCCATCTCCAAAACACTGCTTGTTTAAGCAATCAAAAATGGATCATTCTGGCCAGGGTAATGAGCGTTAGATTTTAAGGAAAGGTAGTTGCATATCAATGTTTATGACGTCGTATCTCCTGAACTAAATCTCGTGCAATAATACAATTTTATGAGACAGTTCGGTGGTACATGCGGTTACTGGCTGAAAATATGTTGCGAGTATATTTTGTGGCGAAGAAGCAGTGAAGCGTCATGTCTGCTGTCGAAGTTTTCTTTGTATGAAAAGAAATTGTAGTAAGTTGTAACTATTTATTCCTATTTTATTTTGCGAGGGTTGTCAGCGAAAAAAAGTTTTCTAAAGGGTTGAAATTTTGTGCGAAGTTGGTTGGCAGCCGGAAAGCGCTGTCCTTCTCAAATACTGTATGAATAAATTCCGGGCAATTTGCGTGCCACGAGTGAAAGCAGGCACGAGATAACTTGGGTCGAGCGCGGAAACGTGTTCTCGTTGCTAGCCCTGGGCGAGCCCAGCCCACAGCTGGCGAAGGTGGCCACTCTAGTTGTCCGTCGGCCATCGACTTGTGAGTCCCGTCCGTTATGAATGAAACATTCTGTGCCCACCTCGGTTCCTCTGTGGGAATTGAGGTGCGCAACGCTGGTTGCATGACAACCTTTCTCAAACGACTTTCAAGAAACTAGACAGTAAGAAGAGTTGATTCTTGCACTTCTCACAGTATCGTTCGTCAGCATCATGACTTTCATTTTGCTACCTGTCGTAGTGATTATTGTGGTGTCACCGCCAGACACCACACTTGCTAGGTGGTAGCTTTAAATCGGCCGCGGTCCATTAGTACTTGTCGGACCCGCGTGTCGCCACTGTCAGTAATTGCAGACCGAGCGCCACCACACGGCAGGTCTAGAGAGACGGACTAGCACTCGCCCAGTTGTACGACGACTTTGCTAGCGACTACACTGACGAAGCCTTTCTCTCATTAGCCGAGAGATAGTTAGAATAGCCTTCAGCTAAGTCCATGGCTACGACCTAGCAAGGGGCCATTAACCATTTCTATAGAGAGTCTGACTTGTATCATCAAGAATGCTGTATACAAATGATGGAGTAAAGTTAAATATTCTAGCAGCTACGTACTTTTTCTTTATAGCATTCATTCCGTATCCTGTTTCAGACTTAAGCAAGCCTGCGTGAATTAAACGCGTGCCTTTCGGTTACCCGTCACTGTGGACTGGTTGTCTTGTCAGTCCACAACAATTATGGTATCCCGAAATTTAGTGAGATAATGTACTATATTCGAGTAGTTTGCAATGATAAATGTGGGTTGCCACGAGTTTGCCATTGGTGCATGTCAAATCACATGCTGCTGCATATGAAATGGAAGTAACATACTGGGTTTCTCTTTAAACTTGGGAAGCGATCTATGTCAGTACCTGGTCTCGAGGAAACAGATTGTATGTAGTGCTCTCACTTGGGATTGTGTGCGCCAACGATAGAAGTCAAATATTCATATCGTCCTTCATATCTTGCAAACGCTTAGAGATATCAAAACGAATTTTTCGCAAATGATTACTTACAACACGTAGAGTATTTTTTAACATAGCTAACATACGAAACTACCTTATCTGCTGCGAAATACGAGTTACTGCAGATATTTTTTTTCATCAAAATAATGTAATTCTTAGAAATGAAAACAGAATTAGCAAATGTTTGTAACAAAATAAATGAATGAATCACAGTATTATTTTTATATCGAGATAAGCTTTTTATAATCTATTCATCTTACTTGTCCTCAGTCGTTTGATTACTTGTAGACTGCTGCAGGATTCTGTCAAACCGCAACTGCTTTACCATGTTAGTGCGGTGAAATCGTATAAACACCGCTGTGGTTTGGAAAAAGGAGCTAATTTTAACATGGTAAAAAGAGAAAGAAAAAAGAAATGTACAAGACAAGCGAAAAATAAATGCTTCCTCTGTTCCAATTTCAGTACAATCCAGTACACATTGTGTATTCAGTAACAAATACCTGAATTATCGAATTATCTGTCTTACTTCTTTAACCTCTTAATACAGTCATTTACAGGCGCATTAGCTGCAGCTTACAAGATCTGCGAAATACACATTTGTATGAAGGCCTGAGTTGTAGAACAACAGCTCCCCTAACCCGCAGTCCTATCTGCCAGCGAACCCCGACCGCCATCGCTGTACCCTCTCCTACTGTGCATCTGGGGGCTGTGTCATAGTGTATCCACTCTGTGTTGCCTCAAGACACATACACTAACGTTGATACATGACTTACTGTGTTAAAGCTGTAACTTAAGGATATATCTCTTAATGAGTATACTATCATAACATTTTAAATTTTTAAGTTTCGTCAATAATTATATAAAATACCAACACTCATGTTTTCGTTCTCCCTAAAAACATTAAAATAGGCAACCTGCAGTTGGTAGTAGGTGATCCGGAGACAGTTTTAGCATTTAGTAATGACGGTATGGTTCTACAGTAAAATGCTGAAGGAAATGACGACTTATCTCTTACATACTTCTTCAAATAGATGCTACTAGCATGTGCTTTTTATATATTGCTTACTATACAGTATATAATCACTCAGATAACAAGACCACATTTTGGTGAATAATATGGTGCAAAAAAATGGCCGGTGTCTACGATGGACAAGACTGAACCATATCTTTATCTAAACTCAGTATCTTATTCATCGCTGAAATATGTAACACAGTTTTGTTAGTAGTACGTCGAAAGCCTTGGACGACAATCTAAAAATTAAATTATATGTAGAATGACAGTAAAAGGGAACTGATAAAAATGATCCTTACTCTCTAATCTTCCACAAAATGTATGTCGGAATAATGTTCCGAAAACGGTCGCTTTGAAAAAATTAAAGTTTCAGTTCTACATTTTCCTGTTGACGACGATAAAAATCGAAGTAGGCACATCCTTCGCTCGCTTTAATTCTCTGTGCAACAAAAGACAAAAGGATATGGGTTTTAAGGGAGAGGGTAAGGAGTCATTCCAATCCCGGGAGTGGAAAGACTTACCTTAGGGGGAAAAAAGGACAGGTATACATCTGCTTGTGTCTGTGTATGTGTGGATGGATATGTGTGTGTGTGCGAGTGTATACCTGTCCTTTTTTCCCCCTAAGGTAAGTCTTTCCGCTCCCGGGATTGGAATGACTCCTTACCCTCTCCCTTAAAACCCATATCCTTTTGTCTTTCCTTCTCCTTTCCTCTTTCCTGACGAGGCAACCGTTGGTTGCGAAAGCTAGGATTTTGTGTGTATGTTTGTGTTTGTTTGTGTGTCTATCGACCTGCCAGCGCTTTTGTTTGGTAAGTCTCTCATCTTTCTTTTTATATATATATATATATATATATATATATATATATATATATATATATATATATATATATATATATAAAGATGGAACAGATACCATCGGTGACAATGCAGCTTCTTAGACTGAAATAAATCAGTTTATTACACACTTCAGACAACGCTTCATAATCTATCCTAATCCTACAACATGTCCAGTTTCGTATATTTTGACTTGGCTGCAGCGCTGCCAAGTTGAGGCAAAATTAGATGGAGGCCGGAGGGGTTACCTGTAAAAGAAAGTATTGGTTGGATGACCGAACGACACATTGTAGATGCCGCCATTCAGCTGATGACTGAAAATTATTCTAAAGGAAATCTCACAGTGCGTAAGCTTAATATCAAAGTTTTTATTAATTGTTCCTCCCTGGACTAGTTATTTAACTTGTACGCACAAACCACATGCTATCTGGTTCAACGAATTTTACACTATTGCGGTCATTTAATACTTAAACTTCTTGAAAACATATTTCACTCTATATTTCTAGGGCACTCGCCTTTCTATTCTTGTTTTATAATGTTAACATCAGACCGTTGTCTCGGCCCATGAAGGTGTTTTTTGTGCCATTGCTGTACTTCGACTAAAATATAACACTATACCCTCCGCACCTTATCACAGGGGTAGGCTCTGACATTAACAATTTTTTCTTTCACCCTGTAACGTCTTCTGGCATAACACATATGTGGTAAACAAAAAGAAAAAAGAATAATTGAACTGGATGATTGTAATTGCTTGGACAATGATTGTGTGAACTTTATGTAATAAATCCGGCCGCGGTGGTCTAGCGGTTCTGGTGCTGCAGTCCGGAACCGCGGGACTGCTACGGTCACAGGTTCGAATCCTGCCTCGGGCGTGGGTGTGTGTGATGTCCTTAGGTTAGTTAGGTTTAAGTAGTTCTAAGTTCTCGGGGACTTATGACCCAAGATGTTGAGTCCCATAGTGCTCAGAGCCATTTGAACCATTTTATGTAATAAAGACAAAGTATTATGTGTCATGTTTCATACTTGTATAGAATTATGTAACGATTTTTTTTAAGATAATACCTGTGTCGGCGAGTACTGAAACCGCCAGAGACGATACTTATTAAATATCAAACAAAGATGAGAATATGTCACAACGAGTCTAAATAGTAGTGAGCGAGCATTAATTTCTCTGTCGTCTTCTTGGAGTTACGTGAGTAAGAAGAGCCTGTGACGCTATGTTGTATGCTTGTGTAGCATTCTTTTGTCAAGATTGAGAGAAGGACGCCATTAGGTACTGATTTATAAAGGTGTGTAATAATTTAATCTGTCTAAATGTTTTGAATAGAGTTACTTAGTGAAAACTTGCATTATGATTTGTAATAAGCTTGCCTGGTATTTTGCCCCATCCTTTTAAGACATTTTCAGCTATTTAAATATTATTCGTGGCGCAGAGCTGCGCTACTAACGAACGAGCCGCTGCCGCGGCGCATTCAGACTGCATTAAACGGAACCAATCATACCGCAACGAAGCGGACAGGTAATAGTGAACTAAAATTATTTCTTTCAGCTTTCGAAACTGCAGGGCAGAGCAGCAGATTTTATGATGTGTTTTACAGGTGGACGCGGGCTGCGGATAATATATTATTAGCAGTGCAAAAAGATAATTTACCTTCATGACATAGAAGACATCTTGCTGACCATAGTTCTTGTCTGGCAAACATTATAGTAAAAACATCTTTTTCTCCGATAACAGTCTCATGTTCTCGTGTTACTCGTGGTACTTATTGGTGTTTTACTGTTAACAAAAATCCACTGCAAAATTTTGATGTTGAACAAACATTGCGTACTGTAACATCAGTATTGATACGCAATAATTTTCAGTAACCTTTTCAATAACTCTAAAGTAAGGAAGATATGTTGAACTTTATAGCGAATTACAGTAAAGAAACAGTGTTCCTTTAATAGAAAGCCAGATCCAGAATAATAAGAACATAATATATTTTGTTTTGTTGAAAATTAATGATCCAAAGAAAGTCACAGGACAGCATCCCTAAAAAGTACTTCAGGGCTCTTTCCGTAGCAACACATTTTATCCCATATATTAGTTGTTAACCGAGCAATAAAAAAGCAGAGAGCATGCGAAAACCCACAACACAATCTGGCACTAATAATCTACCCAGAAAACATAATGATGTAGTACTCTCAACTACATGTTTCAACCAATGTTGTTGTTGTTGTTGTTGTTGTTGTTGTGGTCTTCAGTTCTGAGACTGGTTTGATGCAGCTCTCCATGCTACTCTATCCTGTGCAAGCTTCTTCATGTCCCAGTACCTACTGCAACCTACATCCTCCTGAATCTGCTTAGTGTATTCATCTCTTGGTCTCCCTCTACGATTTTTACCCTCCACGCTGCCCTCAAATACTAAATTGCTGATCCCTTGATGCCTCAGAACATGTCCTACCAACCGATCCCTTCTTCTGGTCAAGTTGTGCCACAAACTTCTCTTCTCCCCAATCCTATTCAATACTTCCTCATTAGTTATGTGGTCTACCCATCTAATCTTCAGCATTCTTCTGTAGCACCACATTTCGAAAGCTTCTATTCTCTTCTTGTCCAAACTATTTATAGTCCATGTTTCACTTCCATACATTGCTACACTCCATACAAATACTTTCAGAAATGACTTCCTAACACTTAAATCTATACTCGATGTTAACAAATTTCTCTTCTTCAGAAACGCTTTCCTTGCCATTGCCAGTCTACATTTTATATCCTCTCTACTTCAACCAATATCAGTTATTTTGCTCCCCAAATAGCAAAACTCCTTTACTACTTTAAGTGTCTCATTTCCTAATCTAATTCCCTCAGCATCACCCGACTTAATTCGACTACATTCCATTATCCTCGTTTTGCTTTTGTTGATGTTCATCTTATATCCTCCTTTCAAGACACTGTCCATTGCATTCAACTGCTCTTCCAAGTCCTTTGCTGTCTCTGACAGAATTACAATGTCATCGGCAAACCTCAAAGTTTTTATTTCTTCTCCATGGATTTTAATACCTACTCCGAATTTTTCTTTTGTTTCCTTTACTGCTTGCTGAATATACAGCCTGAATAACATCGGGGAGAGGCTACAACCCTGTCTTACTCCCTTCCCAACCACTGCTTCCCTTTCATGTCCCTCGACTCTTACTTTCTGTACAAATAGTAAATAGCCTTTCGCTCCCTGTATTTTACCCCGCCACCTTCAGAATTTGAAAGAGAGTATTCCAGTCAACATTGTCAAAAGCTTTCTCTAAGTCAACAAATGCCAGAAACGTAGGTTTGCCTTTCCTTAATCTTTCTTCTAAGATAGATAAGTCGTAAGGTCAGTATTGCCTCACGTGTTCCAGTGTTTCTACGGAATCCAAACTGATCTTCCCCGAGGTCGGCTTCTACTAGTTTTTCCATTCGTCTGTAAAGAATTCGTGTTAGTATCTTGCAGCTGTGGCTTATTAAACTGATTGTTCGGTAATTTTCACATCTGTCAACACCTGCTTTCTTTGGGATTGGAATTATTATATTCTTCTTGAAGTCTGAGGGTATTTCGCCTGTTTCATACATCTTGCTCACCAGATGGTAGAGTATGTATAAAACAGTAAACCACCGTTATGTTTTAAACTGACGTGAACCCTAGACTTCATTAAGTTAAACTGGATAACGGCACGTGTTTCGTGCGTGATATCCACCTTCGGCGTCACCGGGATGGCTTTCCGATTTTAGCAAGACCGTACTGACGGCATCTTTAAATTTCGCCTGTAAATTAGTTATTTGGCCTGCAGTAATATGTTCCGGCGCTGCGGAACTTGTTTTCGCGAAGAGAGCGAAGCAGTAATGAAGTCGAGAGTTGGATCAGCTGAGCTCATTTTCGGACCGTGACGGATGAGGGTATCGAGCGGAGAGACAGGCTTGGGTGGGTGGGTGGGCGACCATCTCTGGCATCAATATTAGTTGTTTCTTTCTGCGAACTGTTTACACGATAAACAGTCTCAACTAAACAGATCTTTTCCCTTCTCTGATCCTTCCGGCCAGCTTCAGTAATGTGGAATGCCCCAGTAACCGACACCTGCCACGTGAAACATTTCCCATATACTTATCCTTTTCTTTTACTATGGCTGTTAATACATGATCTCTCAGGTTAGCCGAGAGCGCTAATGCGCTGCTTCCTGGACTCGGATAGGCGCGCCGGCCCAGCATCAAATCGGCCCGGCGGATTAACGACGAGGGCCGGAGTGCCCGCCAGCCTGTGTGTGGTTTTTAGGCGGCTTTCCACATCCCACTAGGTGAATACCGGGCTGATCCCCACGTCCCGTCTCAGTTACACGACTCGCAGACATCTGAACACATTCACACTATGCCATAGATTACACTAGACGTAGACAGCTGGGGTACACTAATTTCATCCCAGGGGTACAGGGTGGTAGCAGGAAGGACATCCGGCTACCCCGTAACATTAACCATACCAAATCCGTCCCTAACAATGCCGACCCTGCGAACCACACGATAAAGGCACAAGTGAAAGAAAAAAAAAAAAAGAAAGAAAGATTTCTGCTAATACATATCATCTTACACTCTCAAATGGTTCAAATGGCTCAGAGCACTATGGGACTTAACTGCTGTGGTCATCCGTCTCCTAGAACTTAGAACTACTTAAACCTAACTAACCTAAGGACATCACACACATCCATGCCCGTGACAGGATTCGAAGCTGCGACCGTAGCGGTCGCGCGGTTCCGAACTGTAGCGCCTAGAACCGCTCGGCCACGCTGGCCTGCTCTTAAGCTGGGTTTACACTAGCAAGTCGCTTGCAGAAGTTATTGCTGCAAATTATTGCTAGCCGCTTGCAGCTGTTTTTACACAGCAGCGCAAGAATTAAGCAAGATTTTTCCGCAAGTTCTTTGGCAAGAAACTTGCGTCAACAACTTGCTGATACTGATTACGTATGCTTTCAGTACCACTACGAGTGTCAGCCGAAGTGTAAAATGACCAGTAGGCGGGTGAGATATGCTGCAGCTCTTGTAATGCAAAACGTGAAAAAGAAAAAGAGAAGTATTTGAGTTAGAGAGTAGATAATGAGAAGATAGCTAAATTGTGCCTGTAATAACCTTTTGCAAGAACTTAGTATCGAGAGCATGGATACTTTTGAAAACTTCTGAAGAATGTCCTCAAATGATGTGGAGTATTTGTTGATGTTAATAGCGCCCGTCATATCAAAACGAGACACAAACTTCGGTACTGCGATGTCAGCAAATGAACCTGTACTGCGAGATGTAAAGCTGTGAGGACGGGGCGTGAGTCGTGCTTGGGTAGCTCAGTTGGTAGAGCACTTGCCCGCGAAAGGCAAAGGTCCCGAGTTCGAGTCTCGACCCGGCACGCAGTTTTAATCTACTAGGAAGTTTCATATCAGCGCACACTCCGCTGCAGAGTGAAAATCTCCTTCTGGAACGTTTACTAGTCACTCTATGATTTATAGCTTCCAGTGAGCTACGAATAAAATAGGCATTTCATTTATTTATGTGGAACATACAACCAAAAAAAGTTTGAATTTTGAAATCTTTTCTTTGTAGGAGACTCATACAAGTCCCTAATGTACTTGTTTCATATTCCCGTCAGCACGATTTCTCAATCGTACCCGATGTATGTAGAGCCATTTTTATCGTCTTGAAAAGGGAAAATTATTTGAGGGTATGTGAAAACACATCAATGAAATTGAATTTTTATTGAAATAAACTGCATTTTACAGAATGATATGCTGATAAGAATGTTTTTTTTTCTATTACTCATAAAATGGAAAGTGACAAGCTAAGTAAATAGAACATGTTATAATTATACATCGTCTTTTTCTAGACTCCTAAAACAAGAAGCGAATGGATGCAGGTGGCAAAGGGGTTGTGTCTTCAAGTTATGCTACTTTATATGTACTTATTTTATAGATGTGTCCAATATCGACGAGATTTCATTTAATGCGCTCATCTTCTTCACTCTATCCTTAAAGTCTCGGTTATGCACGTTCCGTATTTCGGGGTAGCTCTCCACGGCTTCAATAAAATGTTCTGTATCCTGCTTCATCCATTCCCGTTTCTCCTCCATTTCTGAAATTTGTTTGCATACAATACGTAAGATGGTTGCATAAAATTAAGACACCACATGAAGGAAAATGTTAAATATGAGTGTTATGCAAACGACATACTTACTATGACTTGCGCTTCCTACTTGCAGGAAATAGAAATAAATCCTAAAAGCTACAAGTTACTTGCAGATACTTCTTGCGTGGTGTCCACATTGGAAGCGGAAAACGTGCAGCAAGTCACTTCCACAATAAATTGCTACGGTCGCAAGTCGACTCGGCGATATGTTTACACTCGCAAATCGCGCGGCAAGTTCCTCCGCGCAAGTAAATTGCTGCAATAACTTGCTAGTGTAAACCGAGCATTACACTCTCATTTCATATAATTCAAACATTCCACTGAAGCACAACGTTTGAAGTAGCTCCAAACGTAAAATAGATTTCTAACGTGCATCGCGATTGCGTGACAAACATTGTTTCTGAAAGAATGAAAAGTGATAACTTTGTGATGCAGAAGAGAATCATGAGTTTCTGAGAATTTAATATTGTTTGTAAATACAGAACAATGTTTTGCTGATCTTTATTTAGTCTCCGGCTCCCAGCATGGATCCAATCTTCGCCGGCCTCGGTGGTCTAGCGGTTCTGGCGCTGCAGTCCGGAACCGCGGGACTGTTACGGTCGCAGGTTCGAATCCTGCCTCGGGCATGGGTGTGTGTGATGTCCTTAGGTTAGTTAGGTTTAAGTCGTTCTAAGTTGTAGGGGACTTATGACCTAAGATGTTGAGTCGCATAGTGCTCAGAGCCATTTGAACCATTTTTTGATCAAATCTTCACTTGCGCTTCAAGTAAAACTGGTAGCTTTCAGTGGTCAGTTCCAATCACCTCAGCCTTAAAATCACACCTCAGAATCCAGCTCTTACCTGCAGCGTGCCACCGTTTCCCTACAGCTTTCGTAATGTCACAGGATCGATTTTGCACCGCGCGACTGCTACGGTCGCAGGTTCGAATCCTGCCTCGGGCATGGATGTGTGTGATGTCCTTAGGTTAGTTATGTTTAAGTAGTTCTAAGTTCTAGGGGACTGATGACCCCAGTAGTTAAGTCCCATAGTGCTCAGAGCCTCGATTTTGCATACCTTGCCGAAATAGCACGTCTGGAAGGTATCACACGTGGAATGTGTCACTGTCACTGCTGTATGAACACTGCGCAACACAGTTACAGGATCACTTTTTCTAAACGCTGTAGTTGTCACTCACAGGGACCTAGAAGTTCCTCTGTAATGATGCAAAAGCTGTGAGTCCTGTGACGTCACCATCGTTTCAAACAACAAGGAGCCGAAAAAAATCAAGTGGCTCAAAGCACTATGGTCATCAATCCCCTAGACTTAGAACTACTTAAACCTATCTAACCTACGGACATCACACACATCCCGGATTCGAACCTGCGACCGTAACAGCAGCGCGGTTCCGGACTGAAGCGCCTAGAACCGCTCGGTCACAAAGGCCAGGCAAGGTGTCGACACATACGAGAAAAGGCCAGAACTGACGACAGGTGCGAGGTGCACGGGGGCTTAATGCTATCTCATTCGCACCGAACTGCAATATAGTTCAGTGCACAGCCACCGTGGACGTCTCACACGGTGGGAACATCGTCACAGCCCCTCTTACCCTCATAATGGAGGTCGGAATCACGACACCCGCCGTTGGAGCCACGGGATTTTCTTATGGTTGGCCGAGGTAAGCATTTCACTCACACCGCCAAGCAGAATCGACACAAAAAGGCCATATGGGCTGGTATAAACGGCGACAATGGAAGCACTTCTTTTCCTGGGGCTTCATTCCCACACGTTTTGCGGTCGATAACGACATTTCCTAGTGTGAACTCCTTTGAAACATCATTTATATCATTACGGAACTTCAATCTGTGTCACTGAAACTTAATACAGGGTGTTTCAAAAATGACCGGTATATTTGAAACGACAATAAAAACTAAACGAGCAGCGATAGAAATACACCGTTTGTTGCAATATGCTTGGGACAACAGTACCTTTTCAGGCAGACAAACTTTCGAAATTACAGTAGTTACAATTTTCAACAACAGATGGCGCTGCGGTCTGGGAAACTCTATAGTACGATATTTACCGCATATCCACCATGCGTAGCAATAATATGGCGTAGTCTCTGAATGAAATTACCCGAAACCTTTGACAACGTGTCTGGCGGAATGGCTTCACATGCAGATGAGATGTACTGCTTCAGCTGTTCAATTGTTTCTGGATTCTGGCGGTACACCTGATCTTTCAAGTGTCCCCACAGAAAGAAGTCACAGGGGTTCATGTCTGGCGAATAGGGAGGCCAATCCACGCCGCCTCCTGTATGTTTCGGATAGCCCAAAGCAATCACACGATCATCGAAATATTCATTCAGGAAATTAAAGACGTCGGCCGTGCGATGTGGCCGGGCACCATCTTGCATAAACCACGAGGTGTTCGCAGTGTCGTCTAAGGCAGTTTGTACCGCCACAAATTCACGAAGAATGTCCAGATAGCGTGATGCAGTAATCGTTTCGGATCTGAAAAATGGGCCAATGATTCCTTTGGAAGAAATGGCGGCCCAGACCAGTACTTTTTGAGGATGCATGGACGATGGGACTGCAACATGGGGCTTTTCGGTTCCCCATATGCGCCAGTTCTGTTTATTGACGAAGCCGTCCAGGTAAAAATAAGCTTCGTCAGTAAACCAAATGCTGCCCACATGCATATCGCCGTCATCAATCCTGTGCACTATATCATTAGCGAATGTCTCTCGTGCAGCAATGGTAGCGGCGCTGAGGGTTTGCCGCGTTTGAATTTTGTATGGATAGAGGTGTAAACTCTGGCGCATGAGACGATACGTGGACGTTGGCGTCATTTGGACCGCAGCTGCAACACGGCGAACGGAAACCCGAGGCCGCTGTGGGATCACCTGCTGCACTAGCTGCGCGTTGCCATCTGTGGTTGCCGTACGCGGTCGCCCTATCTTTCCAGCACGTTCATCCGTCACGTTCCCAGTCCGTCGAAATTTTTCAAACAGATCCTTTATTGTATCGCTTTTCGGTCCTTTGGTTACATTAAACCTCCGGTGAAAACTTCATCTTGTTGCAACAACACTGTGTTCTAGGCGGTGGAATTCCAACACCAGAAAAATCCTCTGTTCTAAGGAATAAACCATGTTGTCTACAGCACACTTGCACGTTGTGAACAGCACACGCTTACAGCAGAAAGACGACGTACAGAATGGCGCACCCACAGACTGCGTTGTCTTCTATATCTTTCACATCACTTGCAGCGCCATCTGTTGTTGAAATTGTAACTACTGTAATTTCGAAAGTTTGTCCGCCTGAAAATGTACTGTTGTCCCAAGCATATTGCAACAAACGGTGTATTTCTATCGCTGCTCGTTTAGTTTTTATTGCCGTTTCAAATATACCGGTCATTTTTGAAACACCCTGTATCTCTAACCACCAACGAAAGTGTGAAGCTTCGTAAGAACGCTAAAAAACAATGGATTCCAACTCACGTACCCGACCAGGACTACGCTGCTGTTTTTCCACTGTTCCTACAATTGATAAACACCCTCACAACCATCCGGATAAATATCCTACGAGAAACACTTTGACAACTTCTGAGCACACTGTCAGTGCATATCTCTCACTATTTGAACACTTAATGTTTCGCCACGGAAGGTTAGCTCCGTTTACGGAATTCTTCCTGGAGATGCTCCCTCTTACCCATAGAAAGGCCTTAACTGATGACACAACTTCGGTGTTTATAAACTTTCTTTCGATTCTTGAAGACAAAAATATCCTGATTTTCCTTGTCCAAAAATATATGATTGGTAATACCTCATGAACACTCAAGTGTGTAGCAGAACGATAGGCACAGTTGAACATACACTTCAATGGTGCATTCACGATACTTATGCCGAATCTCGCGCATGCGAAATGTGCTGGCATCTTTCGGCGCGTGCATCAGGTGATAACACGCTCGAGACAGCCGAAGTGTGTGTGCTGCTCGCGGCGCTGAACGTGACAGATGAGCTAATCACTGAGTATCGAACAACCGAGCCGATTCCACTGTGACCGGATAATTTAATTATAGGATTCGAATTTCATCCAATTGAAAGCCATTGTCACTTTGTAAAATGTAAAATGTGAGACCACGTCAAAGCTAACTAGCTTAATTCACTTCAAGCGGTTGACAAAATACACAGAATTACGTATATGGTGACAAGACTTCCCCACATCGGCAAGAAGACTTCCTCCGGGTCTTTGATTACTGATTCCCAAAAACCATAATCTGGAGCTAAAACTTTTGTTGTACAGTATTCCACTGAGTGTGCCACGGGAATACAGTGTTCTGCTATGATGGATTATTAACGGTTGCCGAAATCGGGTTTATCTTTCTTATTCTGTACAACAGTTCGTGTCGTCTTGTCTGTATTCCTATGCAGCACCAACTTAAAGGGAATTTTGTAAATGTCAGCTTTTTTCAGTTGTGAGTCATCTTTAACGGGCCCAAGCAGGGTCAAGCTCTTAGCTGCTGGACGGAAGACAACCTTGATTTTGTTTTTCCTAAGCTATCTGCCTATTTTAGAAGACACATTCCCAGCATACCGAAGTAACGCCATCGGTGTTAGTGCGTTGCTTCTTGTTATTAAAGCTGTTCGTGGTCCTCTTATTTGGCGTGAAGTGTAACCGTTTTCTTTAAAACCTTCTCCAAGTGTTCTAATTCTGCGTGAAGATTTTCATCTGCCCTCGATATATAACCTACTACACCGTCAGTTTGTGCTGGATAATGGCAGCTAGAGGCCTGGCCATATATATCTGTGTGGGTAGGTTTCCTGTACACAGGATGTCCCAATGACCCATCATTCTTACGGCGTACTAGTACGTCTGGAAAGGGTAAAGTCCAACCTTTGTCAGTTTCCATCGTAAAATTGATGTTCTCATGTAATGAATTTGACAATTCGGCAATTCTTGTCTGCCATGAGGCCATACGGCAAAAGAATCGTCTTCATAAGGCCAGAAAACAGTGGGCTTTAAACACCAGACTCAAGTGCTTTCTCCTCAAAGTCCTCCACAGAAAGATTAGTCACCACAGGGGACAAAGGGCTCTTCATGGCGACGCCGTCTGTTTCTTCAATAATTCGTTATTATATAAGAAGTTGGTTATGGAGTGAGTATGTTCAAACACGGCCGTCTGGTCAGCACTGAAGAAGTTACTAATAAGATATCCATTAAGGGCACTTTGTAAAATGTGAGACCACGTCAAAGCTAAGTCCGGACTGCTAACCTTAACTCACTTCAAGCGGTTGACAAAATCCACAGAATTACGTATATGGTGACAAGACTTACCCACATACTGCTTGAGTAGAGATGCTTTGCGATAGAATAGGTCAACGCATGTGTATTACTCACTAGTAATCGTAGTGGGATACCATCGTTGTGAATCTTGGGAAGACCGTATGGTCTTGGTAGTACTTTACTGTGTGGTCTTGATAAACTGTTTGGATAGAGAACTATCGTTCAGAAGAGTATCAGTCTTTCTTGATATACGGCTGGTTGGGTCCTTTACAATTTCTCGGTGCATAGCTGACCGAACACCTTCAAGCTGTAGGCTTCCCTTGTTAAAAGAACTGTAGAGTTGCCCCTATCTGTGTACTGAAAACCAACACACACAAGATCTATATCTAAAGGCGCTAGCTGCCATTACTCTGCACAAACCGCCGGTGTTCTTAGTACCTTGATACATCTGGCGCACGTAATATTGGGCGATGAAAACTTCCAAGCAAAATTAGAAAACTTGGAGATGGTTTTTAATGAGAAAAGCTACGCTTTTAGCCAAATAAGGCGGGCCATGCACAACAATAATAACAAGAAACAACGCACTGACGACACTGATGGCTACTGTGTCCCTTCCAAATGCCGAGAAGATGTCTTCTAAAATAGGCCGATTGCTTGGAAAAAATAAAATCAAGGTTATCCTCCGTCCAGCAGTTAAGAGCTTGACCCTGCTTGGATCCGCTAAAGACGACTTACAAATGAAAAAAGGGGACGATTACAAAATTCCCTTTGAGTGTGGCGCTGAATACAAACTGTCCAGCAGCGTTGAGCACAATACGAAAGATACACCCATTTTCGGTAACCGTTAAAAATCAGTCATAGCAGAACACTGTATTCCCATAGGACACTCAGTGGAATCCATCACAACAACAATTTTAGCTCCAGTTTTCAGTTTCTGGGACTCAATAACAGAAGAATCGGTGGAAATACGTCTTGCTGATAATCTTATAAATCGTGACAATAGCCTTCAACTGATTAAAAATTGGAATGCTATAATTAAAATTATGTGGTCATAGTGGAGTCGACTCGGCCGTTCGATACTCAGTGATAAGATCACCTCTCAGTTCACAACAGAGAGCAGCACACACACCTCAGCCGTCCCACGCAATTCATCATCCGACGCAGGCGCCGAAAGATGCCAGCGCATTTCGCATGCGCGAGATCCGGCATAAATACCGTCAATGCACCTGGGCTCTTCACTAGTTATTTGCTCACCTGAACATGGCCGGACGCGTCTGAACCGAAATATCGTGGCGGAATCTCGACGGGATCCGGCTGCACACACGAAAATTACCAGAAGAAGAAATACGCCGTTAAAATTTCGGAAGTTACAAGCAGAAGACTGTTTGTCCCTAGTATGTCTATAACGGGTGTGTACACTTTCATGGTTGGTGCACAGTGATGTCGTTGTAGTTACTGGAAGAACATATCGACTAACATGACCTCACCACTTGGAGAATATAGGAGACACTCAGCTTATTTCACGCTGATCTATGTACAGTCAATTGCGATCAAAGTGATCACAGTATTAATCTCTCTCTCTCTCTCTCTCTCCACGCCCATGTGTCAACACATTACAGAGAGAGAGAGAGAGTGATTGAGCTGTTCCTTCTCTAAAAATTGTAAATATCGAGCTACCTCTCCACTCTCTATTAATATCATTGCCTCTCTCCAAAATGGGAACGTGTCAACCAATCTGCTACGTACAGAAGTTATTACTTTCAGTCATCCAGTCCACTAATTCCACCTCCACAAAGAAGTGACGTAAAGTGTGCAGTCTCCCACCCCTCGGAATTTGCAGACTTCCGCCCGCCGCGCGGGATTAGCCGAGCGGCCTGAGGCGCTGCAGTCACGAACTGTGCGGCTGGTCTCGGCGGAGGTTCGAGTCCTCCGTCGGGCATGGGTGTGTGTGTTTGTCCTTAGGATAATTTAGCCCTTTGTTTCCTGACATAAGAAAAAATTTACTTTTTAACATTTTCTTTGCAGAATTGATGCTATTGTGGCCTCAAATGACGGTAAGATTTTTTGTAAAATTTTATTTTATTTTTCACAACTTTTTTCTCTCCTGGTACTCAGAAGTACCGTCAGACTCCATGCACAGAATCACAATATGCGCAGAAAAATGCTCCAATTTTTATAACTTGTACTTTATTCCACATAAATATTAAATATTTTTACAATAGAAAATTAATTAACAGAAATATGATATTTCTGAATTTTTTAAAAAATTTCGCATAAATTTATTCTAGAGCAACTTTACAATACATAGTAACTTAGCTATACATTTTTGACAGTATATACATATCACATATTTAGTGTTAGTGATACCTCATGAAATTGTAGGAAACAGTTCTTTTTCTCATTGTAGTACAAATACACTTTACATGTACTACATTGTGAATGTGGTGTCGACTGAATTTTATTTTTCGCACACATTTCGCATCGTCCTCTTTTACAACTGAACACTACAAAATGGTTTTCTCAGTTGCCAAGACGTACATTCTGCGGAACAGAAAAGGTATCCTTCCTTCTCTTTGGGGGAGTTATTTCATCTTTACCAGAGTTTCTCTTCTTGAGATTTGGCACTTGCTGTTCATTCATTACCCAAGTGCCAAAGCACTCCTGAATTCCAGCAGTGGCAGTGCCCCATGTAGATCACTGGAAATGACGTAAGCATTGACAAAAGCAATTTCTATTGCTCCCCAGAAGAGACGGTGCCACTGTTTCTTTGATCGCCTGTCAAGACGATAAGTTGAAAGTAATCTGTCTGCATGATCCACACCACCCATGTGTTTATTGTAATCACATACAATAACTGGTCATGGTATAGTCTTACTAGTTCCAGCTTTCTGTTTTCTTGTCACTACGCTCTGTTCAGTGCCATGGAAGTTTGACGCAAAATACTCTACTTTATTTTCCCTCCATTGAAATACTGTCAGGTCTAAAGATGACTCTCTGTGATTTGATTCCCCACGGTTTAGTCATTTTTCTTTAGGTAAATTCCCTGGCAAACCTTTCCTGTTTGTTCTAATGGTTCCACAGGCAAATGTATTTACGGATTTCTGTGTGAGAAAAAGTGGACAGAACAACTAGTGAGAGGTAACGTATTGTTGCTACAATAAACTGTTCGCACAACCTGACGGTACTAATAAGTCCGCCTTATATTTTCCACTTTATCTCATTCACTTGTAACGTAATGCTTCAAGCTATTATAAAAAAACAAAGAAGGTAAGTACGTACAATGGAAAACTCAACGGAAGTTTCAATAAACTGCACACAAATTCAGGCAACACCATGGAAACAAGCACATACAATCTTCTGTTTTCAC
Organism: Schistocerca cancellata; assembly: GCF_023864275.1. Classification (NCBI taxonomy): domain Eukaryota; kingdom Metazoa; phylum Arthropoda; class Insecta; order Orthoptera; family Acrididae; genus Schistocerca; species Schistocerca cancellata. The sequence continues at coordinate 54,022,795 of NC_064633.1, forward strand.
AGCAGCGCGCGAAAAACAATTTCAAGCTCTGACCGCCAGAGAGGTCTATGTATTGCACAATAACATCTATGGAACAGTAGAGCAGAGTTACTGTTACGTACCGACAGGCTTTCAGATCACGAAACTGCACCACGAGAAAATAATGAGAGTCGAAACTTACTGGTACTTTTAAGTACCGTCAGGCAACAAAGGGTTAGGTTAAGTAGTGTGTAAGCTTAGGGACTGATGACCGTAGCAGTTAAGTCCCATAAGACTTGACACACATTTGAACACTTTTTTTGAACTGTTCCGCCAATGAGAGCGTTCTAACAGAGGCCCAGGACTTTAGTAGCATTTATATATAAACATCATGCATTGTCCACTGTAAGGTCGCTGTTGTGAATACCGTGATTTTGAACGATGTGCTTCCCATCATACCCCGCCTTGAAACTTAAATGTTCTGAGGTGTGCTTCCGAGATATGCCAGAAAAGGTGACCTAGTCAACGATAGCAAAATACCTGTCACTCTATCCCAAACATATATGAACCTGCAATCTTGGGTTTCCCTGAGAATACAGTCCTTTGGAAGCATTCCTATCGCTTCCTTGGTGGCTGGATGCTTCGAGAAATCTAATGGGAATCATTGCAGTGAATACAATATTCTTTCTGAGGAACGCTATTGAGAAAATTTAGAGAACCAACATTTGAAGCTGGCTGCAGCAAGATCCTACTGCAGCCAACGTACATTTCGTGTAATGGCCACGGAGATAAAATACTACAAACTAGGGCTCCTACAGAGGCACACAGACAGCCACTTTTTTTCACTCTCACTATTTGCTAGTGGGATTGCAAAGGAAATGAATAGCAGTGGCACAGATTACCATCCGCCCCGCACCATATGATGGCCTGCAAAGTTCGGATATAGATGTAAATTTAGATGTCAGTCCATCAATTTGCAGGTACACAAAACTCACGGAAGAATGTTGACTCTTTTCTCACGAATCTTCTAGCCTAGTATTTGAAAACTCCTGATTTACACGAATAACAGATGTCCCCGCTAAGTCACAGACCCCTGCTAACTCTCTCGCAATCCCATCATGTTCCGACAGCACTGTCCCATTAGTTAGAAGGCTGTCTAGTCCTCTACCCGTCACTGCCGAGGTAGAGATTTATCGCAACGAGAAAAATAGCGCACTAATGTACAAGAAGGAATGCACAACCGCGCAGAGCATACAAGGACTGCAAAAAGAAATTCAGAAGCATAAACCCTACAATTCATCGAATATCTAATGACAGTCTATAATTGTCCGCCTGACGTGTCCTAATATTTTTTACAGCATTCCCATGACTACAATGCTAGAAATACAACAATGTAATGGTGTCAGATTCTTCATTGACAGTATAGTGTTTCGTGAGATGTACATAACTTTCTTTTGAAATGGAGCATACCTCCACAATACTAATCTAATAGTATCACAGAGTTTCCAATACACTACCTACTGAATCATTTACATTGGTACAACAGCATCATACCTACATCAATAATTCAGAGCTGCGTCCAGGGTACGGGGAGATTCAGGACTTAATCACAGCATTGCTCATTTTTAACCATCCTTTCTACTCGATAGTGGACCGACCATGTTGCCTCGAGAGCAGAGTTCATTCACATTGGTAGCACACATATTCATTCTAGCAGTTATTTATTTAGAAGCAAACATAGTACTTACACGCTTATCCAACTGCAGTACAAAGAGATCCAATTAAAAGACGAATCAGACCAAATCAGAGTCAATGTTTCCTCCTGCTACAGCAGTTATATTAATACCTCTTACGTCTCCACCCTCGGTGTGTAGGTGATGTACCAATTTGATCTGTGGTCACTAACCTCTTCTTATACAGTCACTTTTTAGTGAGTAGATTACACCCCCCACCCCTATAAAAATCCATGCAAATGAATTTGTGCTTACATATTCCAATTGTTTACCTCACGGACTTGTCAGTTCTTGCAAACACACAACATTAGCTTGGGAATCACAAACAAACTGTTGGAACACAGCAAGCCGTAATGGAGAGCTTATCCTGTTAGCATTTAGGGTCCGAAACAACTACCTCAGCATTCATTAACACAGGTAAGGCATCAAAGTGGAACTACAAAAGAGCCGGCCGGAGTGGCCGCGCGATTCTAGGCGCTATAGTCTGGAACCGAGCGACCGCTACGGTCGCAGGTTCGAATCCTGCCTCGGGCATGGATGTGTGGCATGTCCTCAGGTTAGTTAGGTTTAATTCTAATTTCTAGGCGACTGATGACCTCAGAAGTTAAGTCGCATAGTGCTCAGAACCAACCAACTAGAAAAGAATTTACGCATCATGTCCGCACTCCACAAGACCGGCAGACGGCGCAGGCGAAGATGCAGGGTTTGAATCCTCCCCCCTGTAAGGTGCGGATTCCGTGCTTTGTTTCCTCGTCGTACGCTACGCGCCCATGCTGGAAACGTTGTTTCTCTCTGTTCTCCATCACAACATAACTTCCAGACGCGGAAGGGTAGGCAGCTCATCAAGTTCCACTGTGGGGGAAGAGGTGCCCCCAGTCCACTCAACGCAGTGCGAGGAACACAACCACGAGCGGTCAATGTCACCGTCAGATTATCAGGCAATGCAACGATTGAAGCTGTCTGCATCAGCTGACTACTCGGAAGAGAAACCTGCAGTAGCATGTAGCTCCACCGTATCAGATTGAGGAAGGAATGGCAATGCGCTGCATCACTGTGAAGTCAGAATAGCAGACGATATCTCCATTAAATCATCGGAAAGAAATTTCTACGCGTGGAGGAGAGGACGCAGATGCAAAGCTCATTTCAACTCTAACAGAACCAACCTCATCATCTCTGATCGATTTCTTGGTCACTATGTTGGTTAGTAATAGTACAATGATGGGGTAAACTTCCTTCGGCCGCTTTCGACTGTGGCGCTGAGAGACAGACAGTCAAACACATCGTGCAGGAATGCCCACTAAGGGCATACGAGGGTGACCCACAGGATTTCCTAATGGCGACCCAAGAGGCAATCGACTATTTATTATCTAAGCTGGACGTCTGCTTGTGATTGCTCTTCTGTGAGTGTAAATTTACAATTGGCGGTGTACTTATATAGAAACTATTTATTGCTCTGTTTATACATATGTGATTTTTTTTAAATCGTGTTGTTTCTGTAGTTTTTACTGTGATGTTATGAGCCATACGCTAAATAAATAAATAAAATAAATAGTACAGTTATCTGCAGCACTCTGAATAAGTGATTCGATATTAATTACAACAAAACTTCGCTCGCCAGGTTCGGCTGTAGCTATGAGACTGCACACGTGCACTTGTTGTTCTACATCTACATTTATACTCCGCAAGCCACCCAACGGTGTGTGGCGGAGGGCACTTTACGTGCCACTGTCATTACCTCCCTTTCCTGTTCCAGTCGCGTATGGTTCGCGGGAAGAACGACTGTCTGAAAGCCTCTGTGCGCACTCTAATCTCTCTAATTTTACATTCCTGATCTCCTCGGGAGGTATAAGTAGGGGGAAGCAATATATTCGATACCTCATCCAGAAACGCACCCTCTCGAAACCTGGCTAACAAGCTACACCGCGATGCAGAGTTTACCACTTGAGTTTGTTAAACATCTCCGTAACGCTATCACGGTTACCAAATAACCCTGTGACGAAACGCGCCGCTCTTCTTTCAATCTTCTCTATCTCCTCCGTCAACCCGGTCGGGTACGGATCCCACACTGATGCGCAATACTCAAGTATAGGTCGAACGAGTGTTTTGTAAGCCACCTCCTTTGTTGATGAACTACATTTTCTAAGGACTCTCCCAATGAATCTCAACCTGGTACCCGCCTTACCAACAATTAATTTTATATGATCATTCCACTTCAAATCGTTCCGCACGCATACTCCCAGATATTTTACAGAAGTAACTGCTACCAGTGTTTGTTCCGCTATCATATAATCATACAATAAAGGATCCTTCTTTCTATGTATTCGCAATACATTACATTTGTCTATGTTAAGGGTCAGTTGCCATTCCCTGCACCAAGTGCCTATCCGCTGCAGATCTTCCTGCATTTCGCTACAATTTTCTAATGCTGCAACTTCCTTGTATACTACAGCATCATCCGCGAAAAGCCGCATGGAACTTCCGACACTATCTACTAGGTCATTTATATGTATTGTGAAAAGCAATGGTCCCATAACACTCCCCTGTGGCACGCCAGAGGTTACTTTAACGTCTGTAGACGTCTCTTGGATGTCTGTAGACGTTGTTCAGAACATACTCAATGAACGACGATAACTGAGGGCCGTGTTGTCGCTTTACTACAGTTACTAGAAAACAACGGTTCGTAGATACTTGTTGTCACAGTTCTGATGGCGTTGGCGCGTAGGCACAGTAACAGGAGACGAATGTTTCGTCACTCCCCGACAGTTGGCAGGGGCGGAGTGGCGGTGAGTGGGCAGCACAACGTCGTTACTCTGACAGGAACTTCCTGCGAGTGGGCGGGAATCCGACCCCGAACAGGACTTCGGGCAACGCTATTTTAGGACAGAGGCGCGGCGATGGCGTCTCGGAACCGAGGAAAGCACGGCTTCATTTTACCATTTCATTGGCGCACCGTGATACCGCTTTGTTGTGCAGTGTCTCTGGGCTCGACACTGGAAGACAAAGCAACAAGAACCGTAATTAACGTCAGTATTCAAATCATCGCCATTAGAAGAAGGGCCCTACACCAAAACTTTCTTGGTGAAGCGAGGTTGGGCAGGGGTGACTTTAAAATATTTACCATCTTGAGTCCACTGCCAGCTCTTTAAGGGGCTCCGGAAAGGCTCAAAATCATGAAAAGTTCAATTTTTACTTTTTTGCGTTTTCTGAATCTGCAGACTATTACCTTTTAATAGATATATAATTTATTCAATTCCGAAGACTACAACTATTTTTAAATTTTTTTTTGAAATGTGTTCTACATGGGTGTGACCCACTGTGGCGCTGTTAAACTGCTGTCAAATGGTGTTATTATTAACGTCCGTGTTCATCAGGTACATTTTAGTGATGTGAGATAAAGTATGTGTTATGGCTAAACTGTGATGGTTCAATATATATCGCTGGTGTGATTGTCGATTGTTTCATGTTTATTTACTCTGTCGTTATCTCGAAAATATTCGTAATTAATTCTGTTTCTTGAGTCTCTGTTTTGTTGAAGTATAATAATGAGTAAAAGTAAATATATTAGAAATCCTCTGAAGGCTTTTAAGAAAAGGAGAAATGTTGGAAAGCCAAAGGTATGTGTTATTACTGTAAATAATAACATTCTAACATGGTACGAGCGACGCTTGCTTTAGACAAGGAACGCCTTCGGGCTGCAGACAGCGCTGTAAAGAGTCTAGAAATACAAGCAAGGGTAAACAGGAGGAGGAACAAGAGGAAGCTGGAGGAGGAGTTTGCAGAGGATGAAGATAATCCATCCTATGGACCTGGAATGCACTAAAAAGTTAATCCAATCTTTGTCGCTCGATTCCCAAAACTTTTATTTTCTCATACTAATTACATGTTTTCTAAGGATCTTCCAAACATATTTGTTTCAAATTTTCAGTAAATGTTACACAGTACCTTGTGCATAATTTAACACAGCCTTTTTCCAAAAAACTGTATATTTTTGAATATATAAAAAAAAGTTCCAAAAAATGTTGTAAATTTTCATTACAATTGAAAAAAATCATATTTAATAACTGAACTAAAATTTTGTAAAATCCCTGTGTTAAGTTGTAGCCCATATTCCAATAAATAATCTGTAAAAAGTTCAACTTGCTACCTCAAATACTTTGTGAGGAAAGATGTAATTTATAAGCGTTATTTTAACATTGCAAGTATAGGGCGTTCCGGAGCCACTTAACAGTAGCAAGGAAGTCGCGCGGATTCGGGGGCAACGTCGCCCCATTGTCATCTAAATCTGAAGAAATACTGACGAACGACGTTTTACGTAGGAGAACTTTAAAACCATAATACGGCTTGGACAACTGGATCTGAGACGACCACTTTCATCACGAAAGAAGCAGGCTCTTTCTTGCCCTGCATACGTAACGTAAATACGGTAACCACAAACATGTAGGTGTGAGGGAATGTTCTTTGGAGCACACATTTCTACGGTTCGGGTAACAAGCGATGTCGCGCAGACCAGCATTCCCGCCGGATATGCCAAAAGAACCCAAACGTAGCAAGGCCGCCTTAAGAAATGAAGCGTCCACTTCGAGGGGAAGATGCTAAAATTTAACCGGACCACACTCTATCGCCGCATTTACATGACGGACTGCGCTGACGGAACCATTACGATGCGGCTGGTCTCGTCGGAGGTTCGAGTCCTCCCTCGGGCATGGGTGTGTGTGTTTGTCCTTATGGTAATTCAGGTTAAGTAGCGTGTAAGCTTAGGGCTGATGACCTTAGCAGTTAACTCCCGTAAGATTTCGCAAGACACATTATGATGTGTAAACATCACGTGAGAACGAATCCGAGAGAGAGGCCAGGCTACTTCGAGAGGATTTTTCACGAAAAATGGATACAAATCAGAATCTAAATAAGTAGTATCCTGCTGAACAGATGTAGCTCGAATCTCATAAACCAACCAATAGCGAATTTCTAGGGAGCCTAGTTGAACATGATGCGTACTGAAGCTTCCTGGCAGATTAAAACTGTGTGCCCGACTGAGACTCGAACCCGAGTTTTAATCTACCAGGAAGTTTCATATCAGCGCACACTCCGCTGGAGAGTGAAAATCTCATTCTGGAAACATCCCCCAGGCTGTGGCTAAGCCATGTCTCCGCAATATCCTTTCTTTCAGGAGTGCTAGTTCTGCAAGGTTCGCAGGAGAGCTTCTGTAAAGTTTGGAAGGTAGGAGACGAGGTACTGGCAGAAGTAAAGCTGTGTCTACCGGGCGTGAGTCGTGCTTCGGTAGCTCAGATGGTAGAGCACTTGCCCGCGAAAGGCAAGGTCCCGAGTTCGAGTCTCGGTCGGGCACACAGTTTTAATCTGCCAGGAAGTTTCATATCAGTGCACACTCCGCTGCAGAGTGAAAATCTCATTCTGGATGATGCGTACTCTTCTCGAAACTGAAACGAACGGTACCCCGGCGAGGAATCTTCTCGGGAGCACGTGGCGGGGAGGGGAACACTGCCGCCAGAGAACAAACCGACCAAAAACTCCACTAAGCAAGAACAATGCGACACCTGACGGTAGACACAGACGCACGCCAGAGTCAGTACACACAATTTCGGCGCTCGTGGCGTTACCATACAGGCGGAGGAAGTAAGAACAACCTTCTCGTTCTGTGTACAAGACTACTGTATTGTAAGTAACTGGGGACCTAGAAACGACGGAGAGGTGTCGTCCCCGCCGTAGCCCGCAGTGGTTCACAACGCCACAACAGACCAAAGCAGTCCATTCACCCCACCGCCGCCCCACACCGAACCCAAGGTTGTTGTGCCGTTCGGCCCCCAGTGGGCCCCCCACCCACCCCTTCCCGGGAATGTTTCACACCAGACGATTGTAAAATTGGAAATTTGTGGTAAGGACTATGGGACCAAACTGCTGAGGTCATCGGGTCCTAGGCTTGCATACAAATAAATCTAAGTTAACCTAATTTACGCTAAGGACAACACACACACAAGGGGGAGGACTCGAATCTCCGACGGCGGAGGGGGGCGGGGGGGAGCAACGCGGGCCGTGACAAGACACCTCACACCGCGTGGAAGACGTGTGTAACACGTAACACCAATGTTTGTGTGGTAGAGTAAGTATGGCGTACGCGTACGTGGAGAAAGTGTTTTCGCAGCAATTGCCGACATAGTGGGGAACCAGCCAGAATTAGCCGAAGCAGGTGGAAAACCGCCTTAAAAACCATCCACAGACTGGCCGGCACACCGGACCTCGACGCTAATCCGCCGGACGGATTGTACCGCAGACCGGCACGCCTTCCCGCCCGGAAAGCAGTGCGTTAGACCGCACGGCTAACCGGACGGTCACAACACTAACCTATCCCACCATTAAACCAGACGCGAATATGGTCGCAATTGTGCTAAATCAAGGAAAAGATGCTCTCTCGATTTATGGCCGCTATTCGGTACGTGGTACTGGCATCGTTTTCACAACTTAACTTTAGTTCATCGTAATTCAGGAAATTGGTAGGAAATATTCATAAATTATACACAAAAACTGTCCTCGGTTATTCGTGTATCTGCCGCCCGCAGTGGCCGAGCGGTTTTAGGCGCTTCAGTCTGGAACCGCGCGACCGCTACGGTCGCAGGCTCGAATCCTGCCTCGGGCATGGATGTATGTGATGTCGTAAGGTTAGTTAGATTTAAGTAGTTCTAAGTCTAGGGGACTGATGACCTCAAATTTTAAGTCCCATAGTGCTCAGAGCCATCTGAACCATTTTTATTAGTGTATGTAAGAGTGACAACCGGCTTAGATTCGTATTATGTGTCTCAAACCCTTTGGATGCATACACAGATTAGTAATTTATATACAGAGATCAGTCACCAAGTAACCGTTTGAAATGCCTCCCTTAATCGTCACTCCATATGTCAGTATTTAGAAACTTACAAATCAGTCTGATTATCAAGAAGTGCACAAGTCTTTTATCGTTTCCATTTCAGTCAAACTGAAGTAACATACCTGTTACTTCTGGGGTCAGGAACAGCTACTTCGTGAATAGCGACACATCTTGATCGCAATGTTGACTTCGATGAGACATGTTGGAAGACGATGAGAAAATGAAAATTGAAAGTGGTTAGTACTGAAACGAAGGTGGTGCTTGTAAAAATGGAATTATTTTATGTTATGTTGTAACGTGAGACAAATATCAAGTGTAGTGTATTCCATGTTTAGATAGCGTATTCCATGATTAGTTCTGATCTCTTAACTGGAATATTTACCAGTCGTTAAGCTCTTCGTACTAGGCAGTTTACAGACATCGAAAATTTGTTCAGAGTTAGTTACACTCTGCTGTTTCAGTTGCGACAATTATAAAACCGGGAACTGAACCGAAGACTATCCTCTTGAAGGAAGTCTCAAAATCACTACCACTGATGTATATCGTATACACAATATGACATTGCGTAGTCGTCGATTTAAACTGTATGAACTAGATTAGGTCTGTCCCAAGCAATCTACGATACATTGTACATCAAGTATTAACTATGAAAAAGTTAAGTGAAAGATAGGTCTCATATTTGTTGAAGACTGAGCAAAGATAAGTGTAGACAGTTATATCTTCTTCGTTTTAAGTAGAATCCTGTGGATTTGGAACACCGATGTATTCCTGAATCCGAGTAGTCGTGGTACCATTTCTCACCAGAAACGAAACAGCTATGAAAGCGCAAATGGGGGAACCGGCAAAAATAAGAAATAATGCGCATACTGACAAACTGCGTATTGGCTTCTGTCTCGGGTTCTTCGGCCGACGTTCATCTAATGATTTTTCTGACGTTTCGCCAGCACGAGTGGCTGGCATTGTCAAAGCTTCACCCTCCATTGCCGGTGGTGAACTGGAGGCGAGCTCGCGGCCGCAGACTATATGTACCTGGCGCGCCAACGTCCGAGGGCTTCTCCACGGTCATTTTCGGTGCGGTTCTCCTCTTGCTACCTGCGACGGTCGTTCGCTGCAGTACGGGAAGCCAGGATCCGTTTACCTTAAGGCTTTCCTCCTTCTTGTTGAAACTGTTCGCGGGTTTTTGGATTTCTACAGCTTCTCTGAACAAGCGCGTGTGATAGTGCTTCTCTACAGCCAGAACTTCCGTGTCGGCGAATTTTATTACGTGGTCGGTCTCATTCAGTGTGTGCTCTGCCACGGCCGATTTCTCCACCTGCCCCAATCTGCAATGTCGCTTATGCTCTTTGATCCTGGCGTTAATGGATCGTCCAGTCATTCCGACATAAACTTTTCCGCATGTGCAAGGTATACGGTATATTCCCGACATTGCAAGTGGGTCTCTTTTCTCCTCCGCCGATCTAAGACACTCTTTGATCTTCCTTGTCGGTTTGAAAATCGTCTTTACGCCGTGTTTGCGCAATATACGGCCGATTCTGTCCGTCACTCTGGGAATGTATGGCAGAAAGGCCGTACCCGACATTTCTTTTTCTGGTTCCTTAGTTCGCCGAGTGTTTGGCTCTGTTACACTTCTAATGTAATTTGTGGAGTACCCATTGCTCCTCAGAACAGTTTCCAGGTGTTGCATTTCTCGTTTGAGGTGTTGACGCTCACATATTCGTGCTGCTCTCTTTACGAGCGTACTAATCATGCCTCTTTTCTGGCTCGGGTGGTGGTTTGACAGTTTGTGCAGGTATCGGTCCGTGTGTGTCGGTTTTCGATACACGCTGTGTCCCAGGTTTTCGCCGTCCCTTGTGACCAGCACATCTAGAAATGGCAGTTTCTTGTCCTTTTCTACTTCCATGGTAAATGTTATGTTGGCATGGAGGCTGTTCAAGTGTCTCAGGAATTCACCGAGCTGTTCTTCACCATGGCTCCACACCACGAAAGTATCATCGACGTACCTGTACCACACCTTAGGTGACCGTGGAGAAGCCCTCGGACGTTGGCGCGCCAGGTACATATAGTCTGCAGCCGCGAGCTCGCCTCCAGTTCACCACCGGCAATGGAGGGTGAAGCTTTGACAATGCCAGCCACTCGTGCTGGCGAAACGTCAGAAAAATCATTAGATGAACGTCGGCCGAAGAGCCCAAGACAAAAGCCAATAGGCAGTTTGTCAACAAGTGGTCACGAAAGCCTCAACAATTTTGTAATGCGCATACTGTCTCATCCAGAGGCTGGCCACTGGAACTGCGCCCCAGACGTTCCTTGTGTCCAGTACAACTGTCTTACAGTACTTGCAGCAACATACAAAACAGGTTTTATGTTAATTCTTCTCATCTGTTGGAACGGCTATCGGCGGTATCTTTCGGACTGCAAAAGACTTTTTTCCTTATTTTATAACATACAAGGGATAACCAACTGAATGTGAAGGAGAACAAAGTGGTTTGGAGTACACAGGGAAGGAAAGTCAAAAGTGCCTTGGCAAAGGATGAAGTATTTGAATCACAAATTGTTGGAAATCTGCCATACGGGCTAAATCTCCGTTCCACTTACTACATACAGTGTGTCTCAAAAGTGGTGCGCCCATTCGAAATAAGGGAGCTCCACTGTGGGCTGTAACTATCGCACACGAGCGAATCTTGGTAGATATACTAACGCGTTGTTGCGGAACCAGTTCGCGCTGGAAAACAAACTAGTACCAGATTTGGAAAACAAACTAGTACCAGATTTGATCACGAAGTGCAAATTTGTCGCTGTGAATGTATGTATGACTGTATGACACCCACGGTGTCATTTAAAAAGCCATAACGTGAGTTAACAGTATGGGTATCGCGAAGAGGGATCGTGCACTGTTAGTGAAAACGTTTTACGTGAACGGCAGCAATTACAGTGCTTTATTGCGAGAGTATCACCGACTGAAAACTCTGAGACGAGCCCTTGCCGGCCGGAGTGGCCGAGCGCTACAATCTGGAACCGCGCGACCGCTACGGTCGCAGGTTCGAATCCTGCCTCGGGCATGGATGTGTGTGATGTCCTTAACTTAGTTGGTTTAAGTAGTTCTAAGTTCTAGTGGACTGAAGACCTCAGAATTTAAGTCCCATATTGCTCAGAGCCATTTGAACCATTTTTGAGACGAGCGCCGATGTCATTAAGAAGTTTAAAGAAGACGGTAATGAAATTCGAAGATACGGGTGAACTATGTGTGCAACTTGGAACTGGGAGGCATCCTACCCTGGTGGGAGTTATTGACGATGTTGGTGACCATGCAACAATTGCCCAAGGTGGTGCTTATGCTCGTGCCGTGCCGTGAGAATTGTCCATCCCATGGTCAAAGGTTTGAAAAGATTGAGGCAGTATCCTAACTGTGCAGCAACTGAAACCTCATGATCTGCAGAAACGTTCTAAATTTGTTCTTCGTGTTTTGGCACGGATCGAAATTGATGACCTGTGGGCGGGAAATATTCTGTGAAGTGGAAAGGCATATTCTACACTACAGGCTGCAGTGAATACACGGAACTGCTGAAACTGGGGCATTGTTAAACGGCGCAAAGTGCAGGAAGAGCCACTGCACTGCACTCGCAGTATGTGTCGTCAGGATTCGCAAGAAACTTTATTCTCGGTACGTTGTTCTTTGAAGAGAATAAGCCCGGACGGCCTATCAGGTCTACCGTGACGTCTGCACGCTACCTACACCTCCTTAAACAGTAACTGATTCCTGCTTGGGAACAGCACAACTGTGTGGAAACCACTGTTTTCATGCATGATGTCTCAACACCCCATGTCGCCCGCCCAGTGAAGAATCTGCTTAATGCGTATTATTTCCAGAAGTCTTCCAGACGCATGGCGTGCAAGGTGACCTGATCTGGATCCATGTGAAGTTTGGCTCTGGGGATATGTAAAAGAAAGCGTTTACCAGGGAAACGTTCGGTTTCTACCTGATCTGAAGGTCAGTATACAGAAACACGTTGCTTAGCTTCCACCGAAGCTACTGACACTTAACAAGTGATCACATCGTTTTACAGATACAGTATCTCGTCGACGTCTCTGATGCTCATATTGAACAAATTGTGTAGCGGCGCTTAATAATAAAACCAACATTATGCCTTTCTCACTTGTTTGACCTTTTCTGCCCATGTTCCATTCCTAACTCATTACATATGGAAATATTTCTATACGCCTTCCTTGCATAAATAACTCCGGATTTATGCCTGCTGGTCAAAATTAACCAATTTTCGCTGCCGTACGATAATTACGGTTCACACTGCACTTCTGTGAGTAGCTGCAGTCTAATTATAGCAAACCGGTCCACTTAAAACCCTAATGTATAAATGATAAATTTTGTTGAAATTTGCTGGCAGATTAAAACTGTGTGCCGGACCGAGACTCGAACTCAGGACCTCTGCCATCTGAACTACCCAAGCACGACTCACGCCCCGTCCTCACAGCTTTACTTCTGCCAGTACCTCGTCTTCTACCTTCCAAACTTTACAGAAGCTCTCCTGCGAACCTTGCAGAACTAGCACTTCTGAAATAAAAGATAGAGCACTTGCCCTCGAAAGGCAGAGGTCCCGAGTTCGAGTCTCGGTCCGGCACACAGTTTTAATCTGCCAGCAAGTTTCATATCAGCGCGCACTCCGCTGTAGAGTGAAACTCTCATTCTGATAAATTTTGTTGTTTGTTACAGGTAGTTGCTGTGGCCTTGGAAGTTAATCGTGAGTGGATGGAGCAATAAAGAATGTGCTGCTGCAGTTGAACAATACTTCATACTGCGTCATGAATTTGTAATTTACGGCACTTAGTTCGTCCTGTCCTTGCCGACTGGCAGTGACAGATAGCTATATGAAGGATAAAAGAACGGTCCCGTAAAATTAGGCCTACAGACCAGCAGCCCAAACTGCAGTTTGCTTGAGAATCCCTGAATGTATTCTCCGTTCGAATATAATAAATGTTCTCGAGACTGAAAAGCTTATGCACACGAATGAGCATGGTTTTAAAAAGCATCGAACGTGGGAAACTTAACTTGCTCTTTTCTCTAATGATATACTGCGAACTATGGATGAAGGGCAACAGGCGGATTCCAAATTTCTAGATCTCCGGAAAGCGTTTGACACGTGCCCCATTGCAGGCTGTTAAAGGATGTACGAGCGCATGAGACAAGTTTACAGATATGAGAGTGCCTCGAAGACTTCTTAAGTCGTAGAACACAGTGTGTTGTCCACGACAGCGAGTGTTCATAAAGACAAAGTGTCGTCACGGGTGCCTCAGGGAAGTGTGATATGATGGCTATTATTCACTGTATACATGAATAATTTGGCGGACAGGGTGGACAACAATCTCCAGTTGTTTGCTGATGATACTGCGGTGTACGAAAAAAATGTTCAAATGCGTGTGAAATATTATGGGATTTAACTGCTAAGGCCATCTGTCCCTAAGCTTACACACTACTTAACCTAAATTATCCTAAGGACAAACACTCACACACCCATGTCCGAGGGACAACTCAAACCTTCGCCGGGACCAGCCGCACAGTCCATGACTGCAGCGCCCCTGACCGCTCGGCTAATCCCGCGCGGCGGTGTCCGAAAAGATGTCGAAGATGAATGAATGTAGGAAGGTACAGGATATCCTAGACAAAATTTCTAGTTGGTGTGATGAATGGCAGGAAGCTCTAAATGAGGAAAAATGTCAGTTAATGCGGATGAATAGGAAAAATAAAACCGTAATATTCGCGTAGAGGATTAGTACTGTCCTGCTTGACACAGCTACGCCTGTTAAATGTCTGAGTGCAGCGTTGCAAAAGCGATGTTAAATAGAACGAAAATGTGAGGTTTATGGTAGGAAAAGCGCATGGTCGACTTCGGTTTATTGGGAGAATTTTAGGAAAGGGTGGGTTATCTACAAAGGAGACCGCATTTAGGGCGCTAGTGCGGGCTATTGTCGAGTACTCCTGTAGTGTTTGGGATCCGTACCAGGTCTGATTGAATGGGCGTAATTCAGAGGCGGGCTGCTAGATTTGTTAGGTTAGGTTCTAACAATACGCAAGTGTTACGGAGATGCTTCAAGAACTCAAATGAGAATCCTTGAATGGAAGGCGACATCCTTTCGGAAGAATGCTATTGAGAAAATTTAGAGAACGTGCATTTGAATCTGATTGCAGAACGATTCTGTTGCCTCCAATATATGTTGCGCGTGAAGACCACGAAGATAAAACGCGAAAAATTGGGGTTCATACGGAGGCACATAGATAGTCGTTTCTCGCTCGTTCTATTGCGACTAGAACAGAAAAGGCCACGCGCCATAAGGTGAATTGAGATGTAGATGCAGATGCAGATGTAGATGAGGAGAGGGCGTGACCGGTGGCGATGGCGGCGCTGTCAGCTGCGGTGCGAGTTGCCGGGGGTCGGCCAGCCGCCGCCCTCACAAAGGGGGAACATACACTCCTGGAAATTGAAATAAGAACACTGTGAATTCATTGTCCCAGGAAGGGGAAACTTTATTGACACATTCCTGGGGTCAGATACATCACATGATCACACTGACAGAACCACAGGCACATAGACACAGGCAACAGAGCATGCACAATGTCGGCACTAGTACAGTGTATTTCCACCTTTCGCAGCAATGCAGGCTGCTATTCTCCCATGGAGACGATCGTAGAGATGCTGGATGTAGTCCTGTGGAACGGCTTGCCATGCCATTTCCACCTGGCGCCTCAGTTGGACCAGCGTTCGTGCTGGACGTGCAGACCGCGTGAGACGACGCTTCATCCAGTCCCAAACATGCTCAATGGGGGACAGATCCGGAGATCTTGCTGGCCAGGGTAGTTGACTTACACCTTCTAGAGCACGTTGGGTGGCACGGGATACATGCGGACGTGCATGGTCCTGTTGTAACAGCAAGTTCCCTTGCCGGTCTAGGAATGGTAGAACGATGGGTTCGATGACGGTTTGGATGTACCGTGCACTATTCAGTGTCCCCTCGACGATCACCAGTGGTGTACGGCCAGTGTAGGAGATCGCTCCCCACACCATGATGCCGGCTGTTGGCCCTGTGTGCCTCGGTCGTATGCAGTCCTGATTGTGGCGCTCACCTGCACGGCGCCAAACACGCATACGACCATCATTGGCACCAAGGCAGAAGCGACTCTCATCGCTGAAGACGACACGTCTCCATTCGTCCCTCCATTCACGCCTGTCGCGACACCACTGGAGGCGGGCTGCACGATGTTGGGGCGTGAGCGGAAGACGGCCTAACGGTGTGCGGGACCGTAGCCCAGCTTCATGGAGACGGTTACGAATGTTCCTCGCCGATACCCCAGGAGCAACAGTTTCCCTAATTTGCTGGGAAGTGGCGGTGCGGTCCCCTACGGCACTGCGTAGGATCCTACGGTCTTGGCGTGCATCCGTGCGTCGCTGCGGTCCGGTCCCAGGTCGACGGGCACGTGCACCTTCCGCCGACCACTGGCGACAACATCGATGTACTGTGGAGACCTCACGCCCCACGTGTTGAGCAATTCGGCGGTACATCCACCCAGCCTCCCGCATGCCCACTACACGCCCTCGCTCAAAGTCCGTCAACTGCACATACGGTTCACGTCCATGCTGTCGCGGCATGCTACCAGTGTTAAAGACTGCGATGGAGCTCCGTATGCCACGGCAAACTGGCTGACACTGACGGCGGCGGTGCACAAATGCTGCGCAGTTAGCGCCATTCGACGGCCAGCACCGCGGTTCCTGGTGTGTCCGCTGTGCCGTGCGTGTGATCATTGCTTGTACAGCCCTCTCGCAGTGTCCGGAGCAAGTATGGTGGGTCTGACACACCGGTGTCAATGTGTTCTTTTTTCCATTTCCAGGAGTGTATATGGCTCTGAGCACTATGGGACTTAACATCTAAGCTTATCAGTCCCCGAAACTTAGAACTACTTAAACCTAACTAACCTAAGGACATCACACTCATCCATGCCGGAGGCAGGATTCGAACTTGCGACCGTAGCAGCAGCGCGGTTCCAGACTGAAGCGCCTAGAACCGCTCGGCCACAGCGGTCGGCAACGAGGGAACAGTGCCGGGGGAGCGATTGCGAACGTATGTACACGTAATTAAATCTGAGGCCTCTTTTCTGATTTACTGCTTGTACCAAGTTGTTTTGTTTGGCAGATATTTTCGTTTTATGATAGTTGTATTTTGTGATCAAGATACCGATCTATTCGCGTTTCTGCTGCCACCCACAATTTTTGTGTTACGGGGGTAACGTTAATTTACAACGAGCACACAAATGCACAACCCCGAGCCCAAAACCCACTCCACCCAAAAGCTAAGCCACAACACGTCGAAAATGTGTTTACAAGCCCAGCGGGCATATCTAGTCATAAAAATATGATTGAATGGGTTCCTCCGCAATAGTAATGTTACCAACAGACTCAGATGTGGACATCCAAAATTCTCAAACAACGCATCGAATATCGACAACGCTCGCGTATGTGTGGCAAGCAGTCCCTAAAAGCCACTGTCCCGTCGGTCTCATGAACCTGGCACACCCTAATCCTCGCTAGATCGGATTTCAACAATGAAGTTTCTCAAATATAATTGACTGCTGACTAGCCAAACAACTGGAATTTGCAAATAAATTTGAGTTATCGATAGAACAAACCAATTTCCACAAGAAACAGCGATTAGCAATGACGACCATTTTGAACTTAATACCAGTAATGATGTTTGGTTTGTGGGGCGCTCAACTGCGTGGTTATCAGCGCCCGTACAATTTCCCAACCTTTGCTCAGTCCAATTTCGCCACTTTCCTGGATGATGATGAAATGATGAGGACAACACAAACATCCAGTCATCTCGAGGCAGGTGAAAATCCCTGACCCCGCCGGGAATCGAACCCGGGACCCCGTGCTCGGGAAGCGAGAACGCTACCGCGAGACCACGAGCCCTTTACCAGTAAACCGAACTGCTGCAGTCATCTACGGAAGAAGTCTCCAAGAGCTTATGTTACAGTGTGTTGCCTTTTGCAAATGCAGAGGTTCGAATGGCTCTGTGCACCATGGGACTTAACTTCTGAGGTCATCAGTCCCATAGAACTTAGAACTACTTAAACTTAACTAACCTAAGACTGTACTCGAATTAAGTCGGGTGGTGCTGAGGGAATTACATTAGGAAATGAGACACTTAAAGTAGTAAAGGAGTTTTGCTATTTGGGGAGCAAAATAACTGATGATGGTCGAAGTAGAGAAGATATAAAATGTAGACTGGCAGTGGCAAGGAAAGCGTTTCTGAAGAAGAGAAATTTGTTAACATCGAGTATAGATTTGTATCAGGAAGTCGTTTTTGAAAGCATTTGTATGGAGTGTAGACATGTATGGAACTGAAAAGTGGACGATAAATAGTTTAGACAAGTAGATAATAGAAGCTTTTGAAATGTTGTGCTACAGAAGAATACTGAAGATTAGATGGGTAGATCACATAACTAATGATGAAGTACTGAATAAAATTGGGGAGGAGTTTGTGGCACAACTTGACAAAAAGAAGGGACCGGTTAGTAGGACATGTTCTGAGGCATCAAGGGATCACAAATTTAGCGTGGAGGGTAAAAATCGTAGAGGGAGACCGAGAGATGAATACACTAAGCAGATTCAGAAGGATGTAGGTTGCAGTAAGTACTGGGAGATGAAGAAGCTTGCACAGGATGCGGTAGCATGGAGAGCTGCATCAAATCAGTCTCAGAACTGAAGACCACAACAACAAGAACAACATAAGGACATCACACACATCCATGCCCGAGGCAGGATTCGAACCTGCGACTGTAGCGGTCGCGCAGTTCCAGACTGCAGCACCGAGAACCGCTCGGCCACTCTGGCCGGCGCAAATGGAGAACGATTGGCCGTCATTGTCAATGGTAAACGTTACTGTCGAAAGACTGTTGTTGGGTATGGGAAAAGATTAACTGTGTTTTCAGCAGGGCGGGGCAGTGCAATCTGAACCAGCCATACCGTTCGTTCGACACAGCGAGACAATTCTTCGAGGGACGTCTCCTTGTCTGGTCATTTCTCGCAACGGAAGCATCAACTGGTCGCCAAGATCGCCACACCTCTCGGCTCCTGTTTCTTTTTTTCCTTTTGTGTGTGTGTGGGGGAGGGGGTCTTCTGAAGAAGAGTGTGCACAAGTGTAAAGAACGAACAGTCGCTGCCCTCAGATATCACCAGCATGGTAACCCGCCATCTTCCACCAGAGGTCTTGCGGGATGTTGCTTTTTACTAATAAACTCTGGAGTATATGTTGTAACATGTCTATTGATGAGTCGTTTGCAGACTTTGGCCAACATATCTGAAGGGATGCCATTTACTGTCTGGAAAAACGTCCCATGAAGTTCAGTGGCCTTAAAATGTCGAATTTGGGTATAATTTTGAGCGAATTAACACTTCGACGTCTGCATGGAGAACCTAGATAGCTGTACTTTGCAGGCGGAGACTCGCCTTTAATACGGCTCATGTGAGGGCCCTTCCTCTTGGGGGTGATAAGGCCCCTGTGGCAGAGGCCGACGCGGGAGGCCCGCTGCTCAGGGTGAAGCTGCTTTCATGTGAGCGAACAGGCGGCGGCCGCTTGCGTGGCAGGGAGGACGGTCAACAGGCAGCAGCAGCCAAACACAGGGGGCGGCTGTGCCTGCCGCCTGCCGCACACACGGCGCGGACAGTCCTTTGTCTCTGCCCGCCCTTGCAGCAGCGCGCAGCTGTGCGCCGACCGCCACCGAGGCACAAATGCCCCTTTGTTGACGCAAAGGACTGCAAGGGAAGTTACTGTGTGCGGGTCAACCGGTATGAGCCAGGCTCGGAAGGAATGCTGGTTCGGAAAAGGATAAGAGGCATTCGCTAGAAGGTGAACGACGTCTATCGATCCGCAGCTTTCCGATGGTCCACGTCCTAGGATTCCAGAACACTAGATACCGCGCCTCGGTTCTTAGCAGAATCACTGCAGCTCTCGGTGAAGATGCCTTCGACAACTTCTTGGTCCGAGAAACATATGGAACAATCTCGGTTCAAGATCTTCCTGTGAATGAAGGAGATATTGCGATGAAAGTTCCTGGCAGATCGTGTGCCGGACCGAGACTCGAACTCGGGATCTGTGCCTTTCGCGGGCAAGTTCTCTAGCACCTGAGCTACCCAAGCACGACTCCCGAGTTAGTGCACTCTCCGCTGTAGAGCGAAAATTTCATTCTGGAAACATCCCTCAGGCTGTGGCTAAGCCATGTCTCCGCAATATCCTTTCTTCCAGGAGTGCTAGTTCTGCAAGGTTCGCAGGAGAGCTTCTGTGAAGTTTGGAATGTAGGAGACGAGGTACTGGCGGAATTAAAGCTGTGAGGACGGGGCGTGAGTCGTAGCTCAGTTGGTAGAGCACTTCCCCGCCAAAGGCAAAGGTTCCGAGTTCGAGTCTCGGCCCGGCACACAGTTTTAATCTGCTAGGAAGTTTCATATCAGCGCACACTCCGCTGTAGATTGAAAATTTCATTCTAGATATTGCGATGTCTGCAGCATTTCAAGCATCTAACACCATCGATTAGTGACAAACTATTCGCCTACCACGAAATCAGCCTTCGTAATTAACAATATCCGTGATGTACTGAATGGCACTGTCTCCCCCGAAATAAGATTAAGAAAACAGAAAAATGCGAGTATGATTCGGGCTCTGCGCCGGAATTCCGGCGAATACGAACCTACTCTCTTAATTTTTATTATTTTTTTGGCAAACTCAAACATCCTCACAAAAAAAGTTTCTAACCAAAAGCTGAAGCCAACGTGACAGAAGAAAAATGACATGGCTCCTCAGTTCACGACTAGGACGATAAAGATAAAAAAAGTATTATCAGCGACACTCGATCCGAGGACCTGGCGCCCACTAAACCTAATGCTCACCCGATTCAGTATATATGTATAAACAAGACCAGCAGAGCCACAAAACAATAAAATGAAATAAACTACGAAACAGTTTACCATCGCGATTAGGAAGCCAGAAACACTATCTATCTCAAGTGATACCTTGACAACAAAATACTAGGTTCAATATATTGGCGAATAAGTCGCGATACCGTGGCACGCGCAAACACTTCCAGTATGCAGTTGCCGTATATTGGCGGTAGGGTCTGGATCACCCCCTTCATCTACATGGTAATGAACATGGCGGCCTACCAACTACGAAATGAGGTTGTTCTCGGAAAGCAGAAGAAGTCTGGACGCAGTAGGGTATGAGCAGTCTCAACGGATCGTGTTAGAAACGCTAATTGTTTTTTAAACCAATGACAACTTGCTTCGTGACCATGGCGGGACATCAAATGCATTGATCCGTGACGCTAATTCCTACACGATATAGTCGCTCTGCGATTGGTAATAAGTTGTGGACCGCTGGACGCCACCGCCACAGATAGAACAGGAAGGCTGAGACGAGACCACACCGCCTCCCAAGAGGTTTGCGGCGGTAGTCGTTCAATAGGAGCCGTTCAGTCAACCCCCGTCCCTGTACCGCGTACTAACAAAAATTCTGCAGTGAGACCCCCGTCCCACAAGTCACTGAGAGCAATGTAAAATTTGCAGGCATGTTTTAACTCAGAATTCAATTTACCGACATCAGCAGGTGCGACAAGACTGCCCGGGCGTGAGTGTGTGGACTGCGTGTGAGACAGTCAGTACAGTGCACCGAATAGAAAATAGAGACTTTTCTCGAATGTCGGAAAGTCTCCACTCTTCGAGGGTAAGGGCTTGCTTAGCCGCCTCGTATCATAATCGAAAGACATGATGCTTCCATAAAAAAAATAGACAGCTGTTTTAGTTTGCCAGCCATTATCGCGGAAAGGGAAAGGACCTGAGAGATGTGGTATGTGCCGGCCGGAGCGACCGAGAGGTTCTAGGCGCTACAGTCTGGAACCGCGCGACCGCTACGGTCGCAGGTTCGAATCTTGCCTCGGGCATGGATGTGTGTGATGTCCGTAGGTTAGTTAGGTTTAAGTAGTTCCAAGTTATAGGGGCTGATGACCTCAGGAGTTAAGTCCCATTGTGCTCAGAGCCTTTTGAACCATTTTTAGATGTGGTATGCTTTGCACAAGACACAGGTGTCTAGAATCCGAACTTTCTGAAGCAGATTAGGGGAACGCCAGGACTGCACCTTGTATCTTCCCTGTGGCCGATTTCCAATTAAGGGTAGCCATTTTAATTGTAGGACTATCAATTATAATCCCTGAAGACATACGTCGATCGACCACTGTTGAGCACAGAATGACAGCATTATCGAAACTCCGTAAATTCATCAACTGACATTGGCATTCGTCCATGCAGGCACCAGATAAAAG
Organism: Schistocerca cancellata; assembly: GCF_023864275.1. Taxonomy (NCBI): domain Eukaryota; kingdom Metazoa; phylum Arthropoda; class Insecta; order Orthoptera; family Acrididae; genus Schistocerca; species Schistocerca cancellata. The sequence continues at coordinate 54,044,735 of NC_064633.1, forward strand.
GCAAAAGACGCCCAACGTGGCCTTCAGCAACCGGAATCTCAGCTGGAGAACCGAGTAACACCATAACGTCATCCAAGTATGCGTGCACCAAGATCGTCTCGCCTAAGACCGTCCGTCCTTGTAAATCGGTCGCGATCATTCGAAGAAGGGACCGAAGTGACAGAACAAACGACGACACAGTAAGCGACTTCCCTGAGGGAAACTCCTACAGATATAAATCGGCGGTGTCAGTTGTCCATTGACAGCCACCGAAGTTTCATTATCTCTAAACAATTGTACAGGTACTTTCGCGTATGAAAAATGAACCCAATGTCTTCCCGTACGCAAGTACTGCAACGGGAAGCCATGGCTGGTACGGTTGAAGGCCTTGTCAAAATGCGAAATAGCCAGAGCACAATGAACAGAAGTAACAGCGGCCACCGATACCACGTCACAGCATCCAGCAATCGGTGTCAAATTTGGGAAAGAAAAACAACTTTGACCGACAGCAACATCTTTTTCCTGCAACGAAAACAGACGAATGTTCACCGCCCTCGCCACAGTCATGTAATCAGAATTTAGTAAGGTAGTCGAGCGAAAGTTATCATTTTAGGAAGTAGCACAACTTTGTCAACTTCAAGAGATTCGAAAATCAATCCCTTGTTTGAGCATCTGATTCAAGCGAAGTAAAAGTAGTACCCAACATAAGACAAAAGCGCACCAAAAAGCTCTTTTGACAGACCATCTAATCCCGGCGATTTACGAGAAGACGGTCTACAATTCGTTCATTGGCATCATCATATAGAAAAACATGAGACAACGCAGCATCATGAGCAGCTGTAAGTCTACGATCCCGAGTCCTAACAAGCAAAACGGATGACATATCCACAAGAGCGGCTACCTCATGCAGCCCAACATACAATTTTTGGAAGGCATGCAATATGTCCTTCTGCACCGTCTTAACACTGCCGACCTCAGTCTTGCGAGATATGATACACGCACGTTTACGACGAGTCTGATGTCAAATCAGATGATACAGTCATTTCATCCGCCAACAAGGAACGTCGTTCGGATCACATCCTTAACCCTTCCATTTGACGCCGTTTCATCCGCGGTAGTGGCGCCTTTACAAGGCTTAAGTCTGCAGTCCGTACGGGAGCCTGATGACCACTTTCGTAAAGGTCGTAGGAGAGAGTACTGAGAGTCTTGCGTCCTCCGAAATTCCCGCGCTCTATCAGTGCATAATCGTGTCAGGGTTTGTCCGAGCCTCGACTTTGCCAACTGAATCGACCATTCCAGAATCGCCTAGTAGAATGGTCCCTCACTTCCCATATTAGCTCATCTAGTGAAGGATCCTGCAAGTGCTCTACATTCAGTATCCAAGGCGATCGAAACAGTTTCACCAACTGCTGCTTGTGATTTAAAGTAAGAGCCACTGCACAGTGATTAGTGAAACTGTCGAGGATGACATCGAAAGCCAGAATCCTACCACGCATCAATCAGATAAATATGATCTGTCAAGCCTACTGCTAGAAGTACCTGTAGCAGTAAAATAGGTAAATCTGACAAGAGTCGGTTGTTTACAGACCCAGACGTCTTGCTGTCTCAAGGAACGAACTAAATTTTGCAACTCCCGACAGAAATTAAAATTGGGGAGCTTGATGCACATGGCGCAACACTAAATAAAATTCACCGTGTGTTAAAAAAACGCGCAGATTCTTCCATGGCAAATAAACCATTTTTTGCTTAAAAAATTGCGAATGGTTCAAAATGCTTCCGGTACTGGACGGGTGAATAAAGGAGGATCAAGGTCAGTCATTATCAAAAGCTTTAACCCCCTGCAGTGGAAATGCCCTACTTAAAAAACAACGCAGTCCCCGTGGAACACTCGCGAGCTAAACAAACAGTTTAAAAACCTGGGAGAGAAGAACGAGTGAATTTTACTTCTTGTATGAATGTGACATCTGCACAGGAATCATACATAAGCTGAGACTACGAAACAAGCCGCAGGTCCGATTCAACACTATTAACATTCGAAGAAAAAATAATGTAAGCCCGCATACAACAAGACACGAAATTCGAGCTGCTGACCTACTCAGTTAGGACACTGTGTGTCAAGAACCGTAGTCCAGCTCAGTGAAAAGTCCTAGGGTGCGGCCCTTGTCGCCCACCTGCGGAGGCTTTCTTTTCTTTTTAGGTGCCATCGCCGCATTCAGGTTGGACTCTTGTTTACAGTGACTACAAGGCACTACAGCATCTCAAATCGGAGAAGGAGGTGGTTCTTGAATGTCCTTCAAAGTAACTGACGAACAAGGAGCCTCAGAGCTCTACTCCACGGAATTGGATCCTTGCAGTTCAGATCGACGTTACACGGTATCTGGATCGACAGGCAACCAAACGCGTCGCGGGAACAACAACAGTAGGCCGTTCCGATCTCACCTGAATGGGTGACAGCAAGGGAACACGTGGGCTTAGGGGTGTCTCAGACTGCTGCTGTTCAATCAGTCAGACACAAGTAGGCCCATCGACTTCCCTACCCCTCGGCGGTTCTGGGAGAGACACCTCAACCGCAGGAGGAACACAAGGATAAACTTAGGTTAGTGTTGTTTAACGTCCCGTCGACAACGAGGTCATTAGAGACGGAGCGCAAGCTCGGGTTAGGGAAGGACGGGGAAGGAAATCGGCCGTGCCCTTTCAAAGGAACCATCCCGGGATTTGCCTGAAACGATTTAGGGAAATCACGGAAAACCTAAATCAGGATGGCTGGAGACGGGATTGAACCGTCGTCTTCCCGAATGCGAGTCCAGTGTGCTAACCACTGCGCCACCTCGCTCGGTCAAGGATAAACAGTAGAGCTATCAGCAGCTATTTTAGCACCATAGACCCGATCAGGATTGGAGAACTTAGCAGTACGATATACATAAGCCGACAAACTTTTCTGAGGGAGGTGTGGGTGGAGAGTAGATACGCCCAACTCTTCATCATACTGCGTATGATATCTCTGATGTTCCACCGGGAACAACGCCAACTTTCCAGCAGAAATTTCAGGACTATGCGAAAATTCAGGAGCAGTAAGCTGCCCATACCCTTGATGTTCCACTCCCCCCTCCCGGCTCATGGCTCGAATCTCTCGAGTAGGAGAAACTAGGTCAGCTAGAGCCAATTTTCAACGCTGTTCTCTTGAGGACTTCAATAAAAATATGGTAACCATTTTCAATGTAGAGAGAACACATTTCTACTTGTCCATTATGCGGTACATTAACGCTGTAATCAAGACTTGTAGACAGGAAGGAATGTTACGCGTGAGTAACATCTGCACTGAACGAATGTGGTTAAAACAGTGCAACCGTCTTTGAGTGGACCACCGTTCGCGTCATATACACCTCACATAAACGTAAGGGAGCGAAAACTTCTTAGGTAAATTGCTTCAGCCTCCGCTGGGAGATTGAACACTTGGACATTTATGTATCCCAGACCTGAGATAGCAAGAAGTAGCATACTTATTGACCCATCAGGACACTTAGGACCTTGAGAACCATGATGTAAAAGGAACATATCTAGTTGTAGGGGATCCAAAAAGTTAAAGTAAAAGACAGTTATCAGAGTGATCTCACGTATCGACGCGCCAATCATGAATCTCCAAAATTGCGTGCAAAATTAAAACTGATTATACATTTTCTTCTAACACTCTTCTAGTCGATATTATGGAGCCGACTACGCCGCTGCCAGCAGATACACACAGCAACTGACGCTACGTACCAACGACGATGTGATTCACACAAAGACACGAACAACACTGAGGAAAATTTGTCCAGGCGCGTGCGACGTTTTGATGAGGCGGAACTTCCCGTTCGGCGTACGAGGCTTGAGCAAGAGGTGCGATATGCACATACGTCGATCATCCATCGGTTTTGATGAGTGAGTCTGCAAGTATCAAATTATGAGACATATGGGGGGATATCTTTCGATTCCACTGACAAGCTTAAATTATTTACAACAGCAAGAGACTGTAGACCCTTAGTATTTGACATAAATTTAAACATAGTACCTAAAAAGAGGTCTTAACAGATGTGAAGACAGACGGACAAGAACATTGTATTATATGAGGGACACTGAGGTCCGATAGTTCGCGAGGAGGCCGTAGAGAAAGCTACGCACAGATATGTTGGACAGTGTGCGCCCATCGATCGCGTCACGTCGCTCTTTTCAGTCCTGTGAGCACGGCCAGCACGTAAAGATGACCAGAACAATAGTGTCTCCCAACAAGTATGAGGGTCTGGTGAGAGAGTTCCGCTGATGTCATGCAGCCCACATAGTGTAGCTCTCGTCCATTTCCTTCTTTATGACATTTCTCGACCGCACTTTGCAGGGACAGTGAAGCATTTTCGATCTGAAGCGTTTGATCATCCACAAAACAACCCGACATTGGCTACCGTGAGTTTCTTCTCCGCCCACATGAGCCGCTGGCTACGAAGATAGCCTTTTGGCACAGACAACAAACTATAGACCAGAGTAGTGTGTTGGCGGACAGCGGAGGCAGCTGCTCCCTATGACAACACTATTGATAGTTCGTACAACTGTACCTGTGGTCTACGGGTAGCGTCTTTGATTCATAATCAGAACGTCTTCGGTCCCTGGTTCGATCCCCGCCACTGCCTAAATTTTGATAAATAATCAGCATTGGCGGCCGAAGACTTCCGGCATAAGCAGTCAGCCTCATTCTGCCAACAGCCTTGTCAAAGAGGCCGGAGGAGCGGATAGAGGTTCAGGGCACTCTCTTGTCCTAGAGGTGGGAAATTGCCCCTAAAGGCGGAAGAATCAGCAATGATCAACGACATGAGGATGCAGAAGGCAATGGAAACCACTGCATTAAAGACACGTAACGTGTATCCACAGGACATGTGGCCTGTAATTGAAGAAGTGTCATGATGATCTCTCCATTGGCAAAAGATTCCGGAATAGTCCCCCATTCGGATCTCTGGGAGGGGACTGCCAAGGGGGAGGTTACCATGAGAAAAAGATTGAATAATCTACGAAAGGATAACGTTCTACGAGTCGGGGCGTGGAATGTCAGAAGCTTGAACGTGATAGGGAAACTAGAAAATCTGAAAACGGAAATGCAAAGGCTCAATCTAGATAAAGTAGGGGTCAGTGAAGTGAAGTGGAAGGAAGACAAGGATTTCTGGTCAGATGAGTATCGGGTAATATTAACAGCAGCAGAAAATGGTATAACAGGTGTAGGATTCGTTATGAATAGGAAGGTAGGGCAGAGGGTGTGTTACTGTGAACAGTTCAGTGACCGGGTTGTTATAATCAGAATCGACAGCAGACCAACACCGACAACGATAGTTCAGGTATACATGCCGACGTCGCAAGCTGAAGATGAACAGATAGAGAAAGTGTATGACGATATTGAAAGGGTAATGCAGTATGTAAAGGGGGACGAAAATCTATTAGTCATGGGCGACTGGAATGCACTTGTAGGTTACAGGAGAATATGGGCTTGGGACAAGGCATGAAAGAGGAGAAAGACTAATTGTGTTCTGTAACAAGTTTCAGCTAGTAATAGCGAATACCCTGTTCAAGAATCACAAGAGGAGGAGGTATACTTGGAAAAGGCCGGGAGATACGGGAAGATTTCAATTAGATTACATCATAGTCAGACAGAGATTCCTAAATCAGATACTGGATTGTAAGGCGTACCCAGGGGCAGATATAGACTCAGATCACAATACAGTAGTGATGAAGAGTAGGCTGAAGTTCAAGACATTAGTCAGGAAGAATCAATACGCAAAGAAGTGGGATACGGAAGTACTAAGGAATGACAAGATACGTTTGAACTTATCTAACGCTATAGATACAGCAATAAGGAATAGCGCAGTAGGCAGTACAGTTGAAGAGGAATGGACATCTCTAAAAAGGGCCATCACAGAAGTTAGGAAGGAAAACATACGTACAAAGAAGGTAGCTGCGAAGAAACCATGGGTAACAGAAGAAATACACTCCTGGAAATTGAAATAAGAACACCGTGAATTCATTGTCCCAGGAAGGGGAAACTTTATTGACACATTCCTGGGGTCAGATACATCACATGATCACACTGACAGAACCACAGGCACATAGGCACAGGCAACAGAGCATGCACAATGTCGGCACTAGTACAGTGTATATCCACCTTTCGCAGCAATGCAGGCTGCTATTCTCCCATGGAGACGATCGTAGAGATGCTGGATGTAGTCCTGTGGAACGGCTTGCCATGCCATTTCCACCTGGCGCCTCAGTTCGACCAGCGTTCGTTCTGGACGTGCAGACCGCGTGAGACGACGCTTCATCCAGTCCCAAACATACTCAATGGGGGACAGATCCGGAGATCTTGCTGGCCAGGGTAGTTGACTTACACCTTCTAGAGCACGTTGGGTGGCACGGGATACATGCGGACGTGCATTGTCCTGTTGGAACAGCAAGTTCCCTTGCCGGTCTAGGAATGGTAGAACGATGGGTTCGATGACGGTTTGGACGTACCGTGCACTATTCAGTGTCCCCTCGACGATCACCAGTGGTGTACGGCCAGTGTAGGAGATCGCTCCCCACACCATGATGCCGGGTGTTGGCCCAGTGTGCCTCGGTCGTATGCAGTCCTGATTGTGGCGCTCAACTGCACGGCGCCAAACACGCATACGACCATCATTGGCACCAAGGCAGAAGCGACTCTCATCGCTGAAGACGACACGTCTCCATTCGTCCCTCCATTCACGCCTGTCGCGACACCACTGTAGGCGGGCTGCACGATGTTGGGGCGTGAGCGGAAGACGGCCTAACGGTGTGCGGGACCGTAGCCCAGCTTCATGGAGACGGTTGCGAATGGTCCTCGCCGATACCCCAGGAGCAACAGTGTCCCTAATTTGCTGGGAAGTGGCGGTGCGGTCCCCTACGGCACTGCGTAGGATCCTACGGTCTTGGCGTGCATCCGTGCGTCGCTGCGGTCCGGTCCCAGGTCGACGGGCACGTGCACCTTCCGCCGACCACTGGCGACAGTATCGATGTACTGTGGAGACCTCACGCCCCACGTGTTGAGCAATTCGGCGGTACGTCCACCCGGCCTCCCGCATGCCCACTATACGCCCTCGCTCAAAGTCCGTCAACTGCACATACGGTTCACGTCCACGCTGTCGCGGCATGCAACCAGTGTTAAAGACTGCGATGGAGCTCCGTATGCCACGGCAAACTGGCTGACACTGACGGCGGCGGTGCACAAATGCTGCGCAGCTAGCGCCATTCGACGGCCAACACCGCGGTTCCTGGTGTGTCCGCTGTGCCGTGCGTGTGATCATTGCTTGTACAGCCCTCTCGCAGTGTCCGGAGCAAGTATGGTGGGTCTGACACACCGGTGTCAATGTGTTCTTTTTTCCATTTCCAGGTGTGTACTTCAGTTGACTGATGAAAGGAGGAACTACAAACATGTTCCGGGAAAATCAGGAATACAGAAATACAAGTCGCTGAGGAATGAAATAAATAGGATGTGCAAGGAAGCTAAGACGAAATGGCTGCAGGAAAAATGTGAAGACATCGAAAAAGATATGATTGTCGGAAGGGCAGACTCAGCATACAGGAAAGTCAAAACAACCTTTGGTGACATTGCAACGGTGGTAACATTAAGAGTGCAACGGGAATTCCACTGTTAAATGCACAGGAGAGAGCAGATAGGTGGAAAGAATACATTGAAAGCCTCTATGAGGGTGAAGATTAGTCTGATGTGATAGAAGAAGAAACAGGAGTCGACTTAGAAGAGATAGGGGATCCAGTATTAGAATCGGAAATTAAAAGAGCTTTGGAGGACTTACGGTCAAATAAGGCAGAAGGGATAGATAACATTCCATTAGAATTTCTGAAATCATTGGGGGAAGTGGAAACAAAACGACTATTCACATTGGTGTGTAGAATATATGAGTCTGGCGATATACCATCTGACTTTCGGAAAAGCATTATCCACACAATTCCGAAGACGGCAAGAGCTGACAAGTGCGGGAATTATCGCACAATCAGCTTAACAACTCATGCATCGAAGCTGCTGACAAGAATAATATACAGAAGAATATAAAAGAAAATTTAGAATGCGCTAGGTGACGATCAGTTTGGCTTTAGGAAAAGTAAAGGGACGAGAGAGGCAATTCTGACGTTACGGCTAATTATGGAAGAAAGGCTAAAGAAAAATCAAGACACTTTCATAGGATTTGTCGACCTGGAAAAAGCGTTCGAGAATATAAAATGGTGCAAGCTGTTCGAGATTCTGAAAAAAGTAGGAGTAAGCTATAGGGAGAGACGGGTCATATACAATATGTAGAACAACCAAGAGGGAATAATAAGAGTGGACGATCAAGAACGAAGTGTTCGTATTAAGAAGGGTGTAAGACAAGGCTTTAGCCTTTTGCCACTACTCTTCAATCTGTACATCGAGGAAGCAATGATGGAAATAAAAGAAAGGTTCAGGAGTGGAATTAAAATACAAGGTGAAAGGATATCAATGATACGATTCGCTGATGACGTTGCTATCCTGAGTGAAAGTGAAGAAGAATTAAATGATCTGCTGAACGGAATGAACAGTCTAATGAGTACACAGTATGGTTTGAGAGTAAGTCGGAGAAAGACTAAGGTAAGGAGAAGTAGTAGAAATGAGAAGAGCGAGAAACTTAACATCAGGATTGATGGTCACGAAGTCAATGAAGTTACGGAATTCTGCTACCTAGGCAGTAAAATAATAAATGGCGGACGGAGCAAGGAGGAAAAATGGTTCAAATGGCTCTGAGCACTATGGGACTTAACATCTTAGGTCATCAGTCCCCTAGAACTTAGAACTACTTAAAACTAACTAACCTAAGGACATCACACACATCCATGCCCGAGGCAGGATTCGAACCTGCGACCGTAGCAGTCGCGCGGCTGCGGACTGAGCGCCTAGAACCGCTAGACTACCGCGGCCGGCAGCAAGGAGGACATCAAAAGCAGACTCGCTAAGGCAAAAAAAGCATTTCTGGCCAAGAGAAGTCTACTAATATCAAATACCAGGCCTAATTTGAGGAAGAAATTTCTGAGGATGTACGTCTGGAGTACAGCATTGTATGGTAGTGAAACATGGACCGTGGGAAAACCGGAACAGAAGAGAATCGAAGTCTATGTGGTACTATAGACGAATGTTGAAAATTAGGTAGACTGATAAGGTAAGGAATGAGGAGGTTCTACGCAGAATCGGAGAGGAAAGGAATATGTGGAAAACACTGATAAGGGGAAGGGACAGGATGATAGGACATCTGCTAAGACATGAGGGAATGACTTCCATGGTACTAGAGGGAGCTGTAGAGGGCAAAAACTGTAGAGGAAGACAGAGATTGGAGTATTTCAAGCAAATAATTGAGGACGTAGGTTGCAAGTGCTACTCTGAGATGAAGAGGTTAGCACAGGAAAGGAATTCGTGGCGGGCCGCATCAAACCAGTCAGTAGACTGATGACAAAAAAAAAAAAAAAAAAAAAAAAAAAAAATCAACTGTACATCAGTAGTTAACTGATGCAAACAAACATTTTTGATTTTCTTTGTGGTTTCCATTTCGCCACGGATCGAACTTTACCTTCCGAACAGCCCTCGTATTTATAATCACAAAATAAGTTTTCCAATTTTTTCCTTCACTTGTATTGTAAAACTTTGTTTCCATTCTAGATCAACGTGATGTATCCTATGGGTTTTGATGAATGGGTTTGCGAGCGTCGAAATATGTGACATAAACGGCCCTGTCCTATGAGCACACTGCATTAAAAGCTAAAATATTTCGCACAAAGAAGAAACCGCAGTGCTTAGTATATGACAACAATTTCAAGTTGATACCTCTACCCGTTTTTGTAAAATCGGGTCGTAACAGTTGGACAGACAGACAGACAGACAGAGAGACTCTTGGACGGACAACATAGTGATCTCATACCGGCTTCGTTTCTACCGACTGAGGTGCGGAATCCTAAAACAGTATTTTCAAGACCACGTCGCCCAGATGTGGCCTACATTACAAAGAGGGATGTGGAAACAGTCCCATCTCGGAAAATGGATCATGCCTGTTAGTTGCAACACAAGTTACGCAGAAAGAAGGGATGCGGAATTGCTGAATTGTTGACTGTGTTTGGTGAAGCTTAGCGCGAAGACATCGGACCAAATCTCTCAGCAGTGGTGACACTAGTTACGACAGTTCAGCTACGTCAGTACGCCTCCATCACGGACATAATTCAGCCCTTTCTCCAGTTGGACTGTCACCTAAATTACATAGACCTGAGGAGATATTTCTGATATCGTCATCATTGACGACTCAGCGGAACAACTTAACTCCATTGGAGAAACAACCGGTTTCGTTTCCAGTGACTTGCAAAAAAATGTTCAAATGTGTGTGAAATCTTATGGGACTTAACTGCTAAGATCATCAGTCCCTAAGCTTACACACTACTTAACCTAAATTATCCTAAGGACAAACACACACACCCATGCCCGATGGAGGACTCCAACCTCCGCCGGGACCAGCCGCACAGTCCATGACTGTACCGCCTCAGACCGCGCGGCAGTGACTTTCTTTAGGACTCACGTCTACTAACTTCTCTATTTCTGTCTGGCAGAGGAAATTCGTAGAACTAACCGCTCACATTTTCCAAACGGCTACAGTGGATTTAAACACATTCTGCGGCAGGTAAATAACTTCTAAAGCAAATTGTTCTCTCGACGGCGAAACGGTGTACTAATCTTTCACAGATCGCGAGAATACGGACAGGAAAAACGTTGTCATCCTAGTCAGTATTCGCGGTCGAAACTCACGCAGTCGTGGTACCACCACTAGCTGACCACGGTGAGGTGGACGTCGTGGATTACTTTATGTTTTTACGTTAATGTTAACTGCGTTTCGTGTTTACTTTCCTCGACATAAAATTTCATTATATTTCTCATTTGACAGTAAAGTTGTTGGTACTGGAGAAAGAGGCGCGTGTTGCACTTTCATCACTGACGGTTCCAATATGCTTGTCAAACGACAGAGTAGAGAAGGGATAACGTGTTCCGCGAAATAGCGTCATAGCATGCATAAGGGTTTTGCTTGTGTCGTTGTTTATATCACAGGGCGTCCTGTTATTACATCCTAACCCAATATAAGCAGATTCGTTGCGACCAGTAAAGAATAAAACCCACAAACCACACAGATCTAAAGTGTTATTGTGGGAGGTAAGCATGTGAAACATATAATATTCAAGGATACATTGGAAACCGCCTGCAACAAAGAAACGAAAATTTCTATGAGGCAAACGTTCACAAGATGCCTTACGAAGACTATGCGTCTTCCGCATGAAGTAAGCATTTGCACGCCGAAATGGCGTAGAATCCTACACCTGTAGCACTTTTTCACGCAGCGTTATGAAGCAACACGTAAAACAGCAATAGATACCTTCGTAGCAACCTCTAGCTCTTACCGTTAAAGCAAGTACCACATTTTATAGGCTAAAAATGAATTAACATATCCTGAAATGCAAGTCCTTGTACAAAACGAGAGCTTGCGTTACTATAAATGTTCGACATGCAGTTCAACCACGTGGAGGGAAATTTTTCAGGCTAGTAGCCAATGAACTTAATATGAAAACAACACTAACAATAACAACAGTAAGCCAAGCGTAAGCTTCAACGTCAGTCGATGCAAAACCAATACAGTCATCAGTCTTCTGATTGGTCTGATGTGACTCGCTACGAATTCCTCTCCTGTGCCAACATCTTCATCTCGGGGTAGCACTCGCAACCTACGACAGTTATTTGCTGGATGTATTCCAATCTCTGTCTCCTACAGTTTTTATCCTCTGTAGCTCTCTCTAGCACCACGGGAAAAGATTATTCCCTGATGTCTTAACAAATGTCCTACCACCCTGTCCCTTCTTCTTGTAAGTGTTTTCCATGTATTCCATTCTTCGCTGATTATGTTCAGAATCTCCTCATTCCTTACCTTAGCAGTCCACCTAACTTCTAACGTTCTTCTGTAGCACCACATTTCAAATGCTCCGATTCCCTTCGTTTCCGGGTTTTCCTCAGTCCATATTTCACTACTGCACAGTATTGTGCTCCAAATGCGCATTCTCAGAACTTGATTCCTCACATAGAGGTCCATGCTTGATACTAGTACACTCCTCTTGGCCAGGAATGCAGTTTTTGCCAGTGCTAGTTTGTTTTATGTCCACTTTCCTCCGTCTATCACGGGTTATTTTACTGACTAGGTAGCAGAGTTTCTTAACTTCATCTGCTTTGTGGTCACCAATCCTGATGTTAAGTTTCTCGCTGTTCTTGTTTCTACTACTTCTCATTACATTCGACTTTCTTCGACTTACCCTCGGTCCATATTTTGTAGTTATTATATTGTTCATTCCATTCAGCAGATCCTGTAATTCTTTTTCACTTTCACTGAGGGTAGTAATACCATCAGCAAACCTTATCACTGATATCCTATCACCTTGAATGTTAACTGGTTTCTTGAAACTTTCTTTTATTTCCGTTATTCCTTCTTCGATGTACAGATTGAAGAGTAAGGGCGAAAGCCTACATCCCTGTCTTACACCCTTTTTAATCCCAGCATTTCGCTCTTCGTCTTCGACTCGTATTGTTTCCTCTTGGTTCTTCAACATATCGTATATTACCTGTCTTTCCCTATAGCTTAACCCTATTTTTCCGAACATTTCGAACATTGCGCCATTTGACGCTGTCGGACCCTTTTCCATATCGACAAGTCCTATGAACGTGTTTTGATATTTCCTCAGTCTTCCTTCCATTATCAACTGCAACGTCAGAACTGCCTTTCCGGTTCTTTTTACCTTTCCTAGAGGCAAACTGATCATCTAACAAATCCTCAGTTTCCTTTTCTATTCTCCTGTATAGTATTCTTGTCAGCAGCTCGAATGCATGAGCTGTTAAGCTGATGTGCGATTCTTCTCATATTAGTATTCTCTTGTAACCTTCGGTACTGCGTTTTTCCGGAAGTCAGACTCATACACCCCACTGTGAGCAGTCGTCTTGTTATTACTTACACCAAGGATTTTATGAATTCTTATGGAAGGTTATCTATCCCTTCTGCATTATTTGATTTTAAGTTTTTGAAAGTTCTTTTAAATTTAATAATTGATCCCCTTTCTCTTCAATATCGATTCCTGTCCCTTCTTTCATCACGCCATCAGACAAGTTCTCCCCCTCATAGAGGCATTCCACCTATCCGCTCTCTCCGCTGCATTTATTAGTAGGATTTCCATAGGACTGGTAATATGACCGTTCTTGCTGTTACTTTCACGGAAGGCTGTTTTGATTTTTCTATATGCTGAGTCAGTCCGTCTGATCATCATTTTCTTTTCCATTTCTTCATACTCTTCATGCAGCCATTTCATATTGACTTCCCTGCACTTTCTATATATTTCATTCCTAAGTGACTTGTATTTTTGTATTCCTGAATTTTCCTGAACATTTTTGCACTTCCTTCTTCCGTCGATCAACTGAAGTGTCTCTTCTGTTACCCATGGTTTCTTCGCTGCTATATTTTTTGTACCTACTGTTTTCTTTTCAACTTCTGTGATTGTCCTTTTCAGAGATGTCAATTCTCCTTCAACTGAACTGCCCACTGAGATATTCCTTATCGTAGTATCTACAGCATAAAGAACGTCAAGCTTACCTCTTCATTCCTTACCACTTCCGCATTCCACTTCTTTGCGCACTGAATCTTCCTGTCTAGTCTCTTAAACTTCAGCCTACTCCTCATCACTACTAAATTGTGATCTGAGTGTATATCTACTCCTGGGTACGCCTTACAATCCAGCATCTGATTTCAGAATCTCTGCCCCACCATGATGTACTCTTGCCGTATTTCGCGGCTTTCTCCATTTATTCCTCCTCTTGTGATTCCTGAACAGAGTATCTGCTATTACTAGCTGAAATTTATTGTACAACTCAACTAATCTTTCTCTTCTCTCATTCCTCGTACCAAGCCCATGTTCTCCCGTAACCCTTTCTTCTACTCGTTCCACTACAACCACATTCCATATATGTTATCTACAATTTTAGCAGTATTGAAATTCATGTTGTAGTCAGTCTCTAAACATAAAACAAACTGAAGTTTCTATAAGAACTGATAGTCCGGGAAATATATTTACTGACAAATCGACATAGATTTATGTGTGTGTACTCGTCCTATGTGTAAATTAGCTAAAGATGACACAGTATCTGTTTTTATCAAGGTTGTGGAATGTCTATGATATTTAAGTTTGTTAATGATATGACTGTGCGTCTTCTGAGTTAGATTCCCCATATTAATATCGAGCTAGATGAGACAAATATGCTGGCACTTTGTACCAATCAGTTTGTTGGTGTCGTAAGCAACAGACTGCTGGTTTTGATCAAAATACTGGTAATTAATTTCGTATTAAGTCATGGTTTTTTGGGGTGTGCAAGGAAATTAGCTCAGTAAGTTAAGAGTGGTGCTTCACTTAATTTATTTTGAGTTCATCAACTTTAAACGGCTACGGCATATGCTCTGAGGGAATCATCTCTATAAACTCACAATATAAACACTACAGTGAAGCGACAACTCCTCGAATGCTACGTTGCCAGAGTTTCTCTACAATCAGAGTATTGACATTTGTTGAATAAAGTTGTACTTTCATGTGTCCCAAAAGAACAAATGAACTTGGTTTGAAGTCTGGAAACCTAGTTGCCCAACGTCCTGTCTCGCTTTGGTCGATGAACCCGACATAAGTGGCATGCATTCACATACTGCCTGGCTGTGAGGCTCAAGTATATCGGTGTATCATTACGCATGCCCCACGTGTCACTGGCGCACATACAAGGAATTATGGCAGAGATTTGTCCAAGAACTAGCGATATAAAGCTACAGCTAGCTGTTCAAGAGGAGAGTGACCCTCATTTTAATCCTGACAATAATGTCCACCCAGAACGTTGAAAAATGCATTTGGTGGAGGTGGAATTGCTGTAGTGCACGCGTGTTGTTGTTGGTGGTAGTGGCAGTGGTACTGTGTGTGCAGGGTGCTCAACAGCGAAGTCATCGGAACCCCACTCAGCTAACAGAGTACAAGTGTGGTCATGAGTCGGTGAAGGCATGCAACAAAATGTAAATTCGTAAATGTAATACGCAGCCATCCTGGGACTCTCACTGTCACTCGAAACAGCAAAAGACGTATGCATCAAGGAAGTGTGTGAGCAAAATACATAGACTGTAACGACAATACTTCTAAATTAGTGGAGCAAGGAAATAAGACTACACGACCAACTGGAAAATTAAAGATGAAACGACTATCATAGAAGCACATTAAAGCCTTCCACCTTAGACGCTATTGAGAATACCAGACATCACACAGAATCTTAAAATATGAATCACAACCTATTCATTATCATGTAAAATACACGGTTGGTCAATTGGTAAGTAGGTTGCACCCTCATGGCTTGTTATAAAACGCTTTCACTTAAAATGTGGCGTATAGAAACCTGCAGACCACAAACACTGCATACTGGTGGGTGGTCCAACCAAAGGAAGAATACATGTGTCAGGGGATAGTGTCCTATCCAGATGCGCCTTAAAAGCACTTGCTCCCCTTGATGTGGCTGGAATGAGGAACACCACACTTGTGTCGTTGGTTCCATGAGCCTCAGCTTGTTGTTCCCAAACCCTAACCACACTTACTCGCACAGAGGCATGAGGTAACTTCAAGGTCAGAGACAGCACATTCAGAAATTGTAACTTCCAAACAGACACCGTTAGCTGTTGCATCTGCTGCTTCATTGCCCAAATGATGCATCCTTTCCCGGTCACTGTAAGTGGAACAGAGTGTCATGAATCAGCTGAAGATACTTTTCGGCTGGAAACATCTGATCGAAAGCCCGAAAGGCACTTAGGGAGCCGGTACAGATGAGGAATTTGGCAGTAGTGCCCTCAAGATCGCATATAAACTCAGCGTCATACACTGTAGACGTACCAAGTTAGCGAGTCTTGATGACACAGGATGGAAATAAGACAGCACAACCGGCGGAATTATCCCGCTTAGACCCGTTAGTGTAAACCATCACACAGTCACGGTGTTGGCTAAAATTCTGTAAACCATTGATTTAAAAACGGATGCCGGAGTAAAAATAATATTGCACACTATTAGATCTACGTATAGCAATCCTGGGTCTTCTTATTATCCAGGGCGGCGAGCGACTCAAATCGGGATGTACCACGGGAATATCGTCTGCTACAAGAGCCGCTAAGACCTGCCGCACACGAATTCCGAACAGATTCGTTGCTCGTGGCGTATTTCTAAATAGTCGCTCCATTTGAAGGTGAACAACAGTAGGGAGAGTAGGCAACGCACATGATGCATCATGAGGATCCGCCACCGGATGACAAATGGTGGTTCACCAGCCTCAAAACAGAGGCTAGGAATTGGACTCACCCTATACCGTCCTGTCGCCAACAGAGTCCCATAATGACGAACAGTATCTTAAGATAAAATGGTTATGCTGAGCCATAAACTGTGCAACCATAGTCAAAGCGAGATCGCACAAACGCCTTATAAAACTATAGTAGTCGCGATAGGTTTCTTACCCATGTCCTGTGGCTAAGGCATTTTAAAGTATTCAGTGCCTTTAAATCTTTAGCCTTAGTGCCTTCAAATGTGGTAACCACGTGAGGCGTTCGTAGGTAACGGGACCCAGAAACGTCACTGAACTCCTAACATGAAGAACATTATAAGATGAGGCAGGTTAAAAGGACAACAAGAACGATTCAAATTATCCTAAACACATTTTTTGAGGAAAACGTAAAACCTGTACTGTCTGCCCACACCTTGAGTCTCAGCATCGTAAGTTACAATTGACGAATGGACGTTGCAAGGTTGGAGGAGGAGCAGAGGATGGCAAAGTCGCCCACAAACATTGAACATCGCAGGAGACTTAATTGTGGACGAAATACCATTTATGGCAATAGTGATAAGAGTTACACTTAAAACAAATCTTTGAGGTACCCCATTTCCTTTCTCGAATCGCTCGGAAAGAGCATCACTGATCCTATATCCAAAACAATCGTCTGCAAAGGAAGGAGTGTGTGAAAATTTCTAATCATCCTCTGAAGCCCCATTTGGTCAAACTATCTATGGACGTGATACTTTCAAGTAGTGTCATAGGCCTTATGGACATCGAAAGACACCTACGAGACGTTGTCTGCGTAGGAGGAATTGTTAGATTTCCGCCTCCATCAGAGAAAGGTTTCAGGGTTGAACGATACCTACGAAAGCCATACTGGGAACGAGTAAGTAGATCCCGGGATTCTAGGACCCAAATCAACTGGCGGTTGACCATGCGTTCGTCTTTACCTTGCAGTTAGGGAGGGCCAATCCACGATAACTACTGGGAAACATGCAACTTTTCCCTGGTTATAAAAGGACACTAAAATCGTCTACTGCATGAACTGGGGAAGTCCCCAATCAATCAAATCGCTGTAAAAAGGGACACGAGTATTTCCTTTACGCCCTAGTGAAGGCACTGTAACATGCTGCATGGATTTCGATCCTTATATGGGACAGTCTCCTTGACCAGAGACAGAGCACCCTCAGGCTCCCACATGGAATAGGAGCAGTTGTAGTCCTTATTGTTGGCAGAATTAAAATTCAAACCACCCCTCTCCACCAACGCCCAATGGCTGCAGAAAGCTGGATCTTGGTTTCAGTCTCAGTGTCCGAATAGAAATAATCTGCCATGGCATTCGCTGTGTCTACAGGTTTAGACTGCAGACACCCCTGCCACAGTACACCTGTTGTAGGTAGTTTGGGACATTTGCAAGTTACTCTTGGTATGGCTTTGTGTGCCTTCGAAGACCTAGTGGAATTGTTAATCAGAAACACCTAACAAGACCTGTTCATGTTCTCCCTGATTGTTCATCGTGCCTTTGCCTCGCGATTCGAAAGGCTGCGAAGTTTGTAGCAGAAGGTTGACATTTTAACTGTTTCAAGGCCATTCCTGCCTCCCTGATGGTGGACCATCACTCATCGTTCCAGCATGGGACATGTCGTCTCCGAAATCGATCTAAAGACGTGGGGCAGACACCTCAGCAGCATGGTGGACCACATTAGTAAAATCTTCATAAATAAAATTAATTAAAAATTAAATCAAAATTAGTTCAAAATTAATATAAAATTAATTTAATTAATTTATACTAAAATGAACAAGTGCAATAAACACATGACAACCGCACTAAATTTACCCACTTGCTGCTCCCTTCAACCCCAACCGTATCCACTTTATTTTGCTGCAGTACACACAAACAAACCTGCGACTCTGTCTCCACCCAGATGTCACCTATGGGCCTGTGGGCCTGATACTATGAAAAGTTCTCACAAACGCACCTGTAGCAGCGACAGTTCAGATGGAACTGTTGATGTCTCCAAGGGTGACCACTGCTTCTGTTCCTGCTGTTGATTCTACTTTGGCAGTTAAAGTACTGCGCATTCGGTTGCCAGAATCTACCTTGTTGTCATAGAATATGAAGGAGAGAACTACAGTTAAGCGTACTGTCAAGAACACAGAATCTAAGCAGGTGGATCGTCAGACTCAGAAACAGGGAATGACGACTCAACCATGGACTTAGGACTCTGCTTCGATGCACCCTAGAGTCCACTTCTCCTCCTATTTATGTGGGTTCTCCTATATTCAGAGCGGAAGGGAGAAAACATAAACCTCCATGACAAATGGCTCCTGTTCTTCGATGGAACATAGCTGGGTTCAGAACATGTGTAGAGGAGCCGAAACTGTTGTCACTGGAGAGACCTCTCTGTCTGTGTGTACAAGAAACGCATTTTAAACGTAATGATACCCCTGTGCCCAAGATATACGGACCTCATCAGAAAGACGATCTCAGTGGACACAGGGCTAAAGGTGGAGTGGCTGCCTTTGTGAATGGCACTTACCACTCTCCCTCAGAGCAGCTATGTTGGCAGCTGATGATATGGTGCATATTCCATTCACTGTTTCCATGTGCTCTGTGTATCTGCCGCTGAACCGAATTTTAGATAGGGTGGACCAAATTTCATAGTTCCCTCCACCCTTCCTACTTCTAGGATGTGTGCTATGGGGATCTCCATCAGTGTGCCCCAGGGATCGGGATATTTCCAATGTGTCAGAGGAATTATGCCTTCTTAACGGTGATGATAGCACACACTTTAGCGCTGCTAAGAGGTCATTTTCAGCCACAGACCTTGCTTTCTGTTCTTCTAATCTCCTCGACGCTGCTCCTTGGGAAGTGGTCGACGACTCACATTGCAGTGACCACTTCCCTGTCTGTGTCCACCACTCAGATAGAGCTGTCCCCAAAAGAAAACCACCATGGTTGATGTTTGGCAGAGCAAACTGGACATTGTATAGTCAATCAGCTGTTTTCACAGATCGAGACAGTGCCTAATTTGTAATTTATTCTATTTACGAAGATTTTCATGAACAAAATGAACTAAAAATTAAAATAAATGTAATTAAAAATATAATTTAACTTAGTAATTTCTATCAAAATAAAATTAATTTTATTAATTCGTCAAAAAAACGTGTACAGTAAAAATATGCCAGCTGCACTCATTCTACCCATTTCTGCTAAGATATAAAAATACACATCAATTCTGAGTACACTAGAATTAATTTAGAAAATTGAGTCCCAAAATTAAATCAAGTGTTAAAAAGCGTTTTATTTATTGAAAAGAATTAAATTTTATGAATTTTTAACATCTCTAATTCTAGCTACTAATTGAGCCCTATCGGTGCATCTATATATAATTAATAGGCTTCTGTTAAATACACTGATGAGGGTTTTGGTTGTTTTAGCCAAATGGGAGCACTCTCTACAATTTTCATTATTGTGATCTCTGGTAATGTGATTTTATTTTCGGTTCTAGGTGCTACAGTCCAGAACCGCGTGACTGCTACAGCCATCGATGTGTGTGATGTCCTTAGGTTAGTTAGGTTTAAGTAGTTCTAAGTTCTAGGGGACTGATGACCTCAGCAGTTAAGTCCCATAGTGCTCAGAGCCATTTGAACCATTTTTTGCACTCCTTTTGGTCACTGTATGTAGTATGAAGTAGTCTCGATCATTGTATATGTGATTGATATTCAAGTGACAAACGTGATTCAAAATAACCATTTCAAATAGATATGAAAATCACTTCACTTTATTTTCAGGTACACCAGTATCAGCTAGTTTGAAACCATTTAAATTTTTGAGTCTTTTAATAATAATTCAGTATGGTTAATTCTAGCTACTTTTACACAAGTGTAACAAAAATTTTTCTATCTAAATGGAAACTAAAGATAAAATGTGTGCTACAAACAAAAAGAAAAGTTCTATAACAGAACGTCCTGCAAATTAAGAAATGGCAACTAACAAAAGATTTGGTGTATTGTTACCTAAAGAGAACTTAAATAATAATGATATTATTACAAATAATGAAGATACCTTTGGAGAAAAGAGAACCACTTGTATGAATATCAAGAGCTCAGATGGAAACCCAGTTCTAAGCAAAGAGGGGAAAGCAGAAAGGTGGAAGGAGTATATAGAGGGTCTATACAAGGGCGATGTACTTGAGTGCAATGTTATAGAAATGGAAGAGGATGTAGATGAAGATGAAATAGGAGATATGATACTGCATGAAGAGTTTGATAGAGCACTGAAAGAACTATGTCGAAACAAGGCCTCGGGAGTAGACAACATTCCATTAGAACTGCTGATGGAACACGTGAGGAACACTTATCTTGGAAGCTAGATTAAGGAAAGGCAAACCTACGTTGGGGAGAAGAGAAATTTGTGGCACAACTTGACTAGAAGAAGGGATCAATTGGTAGGACATGTTCTGAGGCATCAAGGGATCACAAATTTAGTATTGGAGGGCAGCATGGAGGGTAAAAATCGTAGGGGGGACCAAGAGATGAATACACTAAGCAGATTCAGAAGGATCTAGGCTGCAGTAAGTACTGGGAGATGAAGAAGCTTGCACAGGATAGAGTAGCATGGAGAGCTGCATCAAACCACTCTCAGGACTGAAGACCACAACAACAACATTGATATTAATAAGAAAAAATTAGAAGAATTTAAACCAATTGCAGAACTCTCTTGTGATAATATTATGGTTTTTAAAATAACAGATTTTTGTAAATTGTGTCAAAGAAATGAACAATAATAAATTTATTGTAAAAGAAATTGGCATACAGCAGTTTTAAAGTTTTTTAAGATATAGATTTTCTAAATTTAATTTGGCCTATTAATCCAAAAATTTCATGTTGATTAGATTCTAATATACAAATAATTGCTGGTATTTAACAGATTATTAACAAAAATATAAAAATCATAGCACAAAAATAAAAAAAATCGTATTATTATTCCTCATGAAATAGAATCAGCAGATGTTAAATTAGACACATTATTGAAAGAATTACGAGAGACTTTAAAAGAACTTAAGAAAGAATGTTAATACTTGCTAGATTTAAATTTAACACAAGATTCTATAGGAATTTTTAACAAAGAATATTTAACAAAAAGCTTTAATTTTAGTATACAAGGAGAACTAAAAAGAATGTAATATAATAATTACAATTATATGATTGGGAGCAACAATTTATATTTACCTTAATCCAGTTTTCCAAAAAGAACAAAAATTCGATAGTTACAGGATTGTTGAAATCTAAGAAAAAATTAATACGAAATATTTAGAAAAAGTTCCTCTTCATTGTGTTCTGCTATCTGAAAATGTGGTAAAAATTAACAGGCTCAATTACAAAATAGCTGTTGTCTTTTTTACAACACTACAAGCACACAAATATAAATTAAAACAGATAATAAGAAAGAATGAGAAAAATTGGTTAAATATGTTTTACCTTCTTTTAGTTTTAATTATTTACCTATTCACTGTATAGAAATTTTTCGATTGGACAGAGAACGTAATTTCGGTAAAACCGTAAAATTTGGAGATGTAAGCATACAAGAAAGAAAATTAGAATACTTCTGTAATATGCAATCTTCAAAAGAAAAATACAAAAATACATTTTGAAGGAACAAAAAATAAGAGGAAAGGTAGAAGTAATAGAAAAATAATTAATCGTCAATGGATAGCTTTGGCAGCGGGTGGAGCTTATAAAATTTATGCATTTGTTGTAAATGATAAAAATAAATTTACATATTTTTGGCAAACAAAATGGGGAAAAAAAGATGTTTGTATTGTTAATGGCCTCCATAAGAGGAAATTCATGGAAAAGAAGAAAAATGAAATTATTCTTAAAAATGAAGAATTTGTTTGTGTTCTATATAGTAGTTTTTGAGAGGAATTAGAAATTTCTTATCATCATCAATATCCTAAAGAAGAGCTATTGATAGAAAATTTAAAAAAAATATTTTTTCTACTTTTAATAGAAATTCTTTCAGCCAATTTTCGAAAACAAAGAGTGTTTATTACATAGCAAAGAAGACAAAGAAAGGCTCTATAATGTAAAAATGAGACCAATATGAGGAAATTTTAAATATCGACATTCAAGATTATCAAGGCAATACTAGATAATTTTTAAATTCGAAAATGTACAAGATTGCTTCTGTTCCAATATTTGGTTCAAGGAAGAGAATCGAATAAAAAAATATCTAAGTTGTGAGATTAAGATCGATTTTAAAATAATTGAAACAGTACCAAATAAGTGCAAAGAAAGGCTTGTGTTTGTCATGTAATTTTTATATATCTTTTTTATTGTTTAGGAATAAAGGAGATGACTTACCGAAAAGCAGAAATGCTGCTTCATTGATAGGTACACAACCGAAAGGTACAGGTATTGTTCAGAATGAATTTCCTTAACCAAAGTTGTAGGAGACTCCTGCAAGCTTGAAGAAGGAAATTCATTCTGAAAGCTAGGAAAGCTCTGTACCATTTGTTTGTGTACGTATCAACGATGCAGCTCTTCCACCTTTCAGTGAGTTATGTGAGTTATTCCGAAATAGTTCATAATTCTCCACCAGAACTTTCCATACATTGTTTTAAATGTTTCGAAGTTTACTGGAGTAACTAAATTATTCTCTTTAAAAAATTTTAAATTAACATTGGATGTTATTAATCCCATCTAAACTCACTCTCTCTCTCTCTCTCTCTCTCTCTCTCTCCCTATATATATATATATATATTAGCCTTCAAATAAATAATAACTATGAAATAAATTTCAATATTATGCACAATTAAAAGGAGTGTCTCAAATTTTCCAAAGTGCGGGCTGTTTGGGGACGGAATCCTTACATGCTGCACCATATGTCCCTTGTACCTTTCATCTTCTACACCTAATACTTTCATGATATTGCAGCTCCAACCATATTCCAGCTATCTGGATGAGGACACATTATGGAGTGCATAATCTCCATCGATTTGTCCACTGTCCACTTTTGCCCCATGACAATACAGAATTTCCACACACCCAGTATCCACCATGGTAGCAAGTCCATCATGGTGGGGACATCATGTATGATCTAGATCATAGCCCCCTGACAACACAGGGACTGCACTACTAATGCCTGTGCTGCAAACTCCCCACATATGCCAAGGAGTAGATACCCATTTTCTTGGTGCATCAGGACACTTGGCAGTGGCCATTGAATCAGGTGGCTTTTGCTGTGGCTGGTTGGCGCCCATGGCGAGAGCCCCTGATCGGATTGGGTGGCATCTGGAGAGATGACCCACAATGAAGCAGACCAAGTCATCTCTTGCTGGAGACCAAATGGCGCCAGTAGTCTCTAACAAGGGCAAGGTAGACTATAATGCTGACAGTTATGAGCCGAAATCGTTCCCCTCTCTAGCTACCCCATGGGATCAACGTAGGACTATGGGAAAAGGTGAGCCTAATTCGCCTCAGCATTTAGTCTGCAGCAGAACGGCAGGGGACTCCTTTCTGGCTACGAAGCCTCTGTTGCTGAAAACCTGGAGGACAAGTTTGGGGAAGTGGTAGTGCTGTCGAAAATGAGAAATGGAGCAGTCCACATTCAGACAGCGTCCCCAGCCCAGTCCCAGGCGTTGCTCACCTGTGACCAGCTGGGTAATACTCCTGTTTCAGTCACTCCCCATAAAAGCCTCTACATAGTCCAAGGGATTATTTTCTATTGCAACTTTCTCTTGCAGTCTGACGACGAGCTCTGTGCCAACACATAACAGCAGGGTGTTCACTTCATCCAGCGTGTCTTCAGGGAATCAGTGTTGCTACCAATGCATTCATATTCGCCTTTGAGGGTGATTCACTGCCTGAAAAGTCAAGGTGATAATATATATCGATGTGACATATAATTGTACATTCTATATGGTGCTTCACATTCTGGAAATTTGAGCACAAACCTTCCTCCTGCAATTCCAGTGGCACATGTCGCGACTGTGGGCATCCACTGCATCCGAATACTCCATGTGCACCTCCTCCCTCCCAGGTGTGTCAACTGTGCATATCACCACTCCCCCTGTTCGCCAGACTGCACACTACTCCAAAAGGAGCAGAAAATTATGGAGTACAAGACCCTGGACTGCCTGATTTACCAAGAAGCTAAATGGAAATAAGAATGGTTGCACTCCATTCACTTGACATCTATGTATGTTGCAGCTACATCAGTGTCGCCCTCGCTGGCAACAGTAGTTCCCACATCTCTGCCTCATACAGTGGCCTCTAAGGCCCTTGGTAGTTGGGGGCACCTATTCTTCCATTGCTCGCAAAGTACCTACTTTGGGAGCAATACCCCACAACGGCCCTCTCCCCCAGTTAGAGAAGCAACAGCCTCCTCCAGCTCCTCTTACCCAATATGGCTTCCTTGGGACTCTCCCTTCCAGTGGTCACTCGCCATTGGCTGAAGGAGCGACAAGCTGCTGGATGATGGGCTTCATGGGTTTCCTCTATGACTGAAGCTACTTTAGAGAACTCCTCCCAGCAAGACCCTAAAGAGAAACGAGCGAGAAGGCAGCCAAAGAAAAAGTTTGCTAAGCTACAGGAAGTTCCAATGGCCCCAACACTAAGACTCCCTAGCAGTTCTACATCTGAGGACAGGGTGGAGATTTTAGCATCCCCGAGGACCTGGATCTCGCTGACGCTTCAGACTGAATAGTCCTGGTTACCAGCACTCAACAGGTGGCGGCAGGTGACCCTAGCATAATCCACCTCCTTGGATCCTTCATGCCTTCCTAGATCATCCTACAGCTTTTCTTCCCACCAGGCTGAGGTAAACTCTTAAGCATTACACTTGCTCTCTGTGATTGCCTCCAGGAAACATGGTTTCCTGTAATTCAGACCACGTCCTTTGTGGCTGTTGGGGGTACTGTACTGATGGTGACAGAGTATCAGGTGGAATCTGTACCTATATCCTTACCTCTGTCTGTCGTGAACCTGTGCCCTTTCAGATACTTTTAGGAGCTGTGGTTGTCAGGGTGAGGACAATGCAGAAAATTATCATCTGTAACATCTACTTTTCCCCAGATGGTGAAGAGCCACCTCATGTATTGGCACCACTCATTTCCCAACAACCCCCACCTCTTCTACTTCTAAGTGATTTTAACTCCTATAATCCTTTATGGGGTGGAACAAAGATTACCAGTAAAAGCATCGAGGTTCTACTAACTCAGCTCAACCTCTGCTTCCTCAATACAGGTGACCCCAGCCATTTCAGTGTGGCACATGGCACATACTCGGTTTGCAGTCATAATCTTCCCCCTCTATCCACTGGATGGCTCATGAGGACTTTCTGATTTTCCTGTCCCACACACAATGTCATGTACCTGGACGCTTTCCCAGATGGGCTCTTTATCAATGTTGACTGGGATACTTTCACCTCCATTACCACCACTTACATCTGTATCATGGCAAAATCTTCACTACTACCATCGGTAGTCCATTGTTCCTCCGTTTGCTCCTGGTAGAAGACATGGCTTGGTGGTCGCTGGAAAACTCTGCACCACCCACCTCTGGAGCACCTTATTGCCTTCAAATAGCTCTATACCCATGTCCGTCATCTCATCAAATGACGGAAGTCGAATTGTTGGGAACGATATTTCACCACAGGAACACAAACCTCTTCTTCCCAGGTTTGGACGGATATCATATCCCTGCAGGCATACCAGGGAGCTGCATATGCCGTTACAGACGTAATCCCATCTTGCTGTGCATTATGCTCCCACCTCTGCATCTGTTAAATACCGACCCGTCTTTCATCTCCTGAGACAGTGGATGGAATGATAGCACCTATATTTTGCTCCACGCCACCCTGAACCGTATAATGCTCCCTTCAATGAGTGGGAATTTCTCAGTGCCCTCTCTTCTTGCCCTGACACATTCCATGGACCAGACCGATAAATTCCCAAATGATTAAACATCTGACAGCGGATTACGAGCGCCACCTCCTTGCTGTCTTCAACGGCATCTGAAGCGATGGCGAATTCCCGTCGCAATGGTGGGAAAATATCATCGTTCCAGGGCTAAAGTTGATAAGAACCCGCTAGATATGGATAGCCATCGTCCTAGCACCCTCACCAACATTCTGTGCAAGCTACTCGAATGTATGGTGAGCCGGCTGTTGTGTTGGCTCCTTGTGTCTCAAGGCCTTCTGGCTCCATCCTAGGGTGGTTCTTGTCAATGTCGCCCCACCACTGAAAACTTTGCCTACCTGGAGTTTGCCATCTGAACAGCCTTTCCCCGGCGCCAACACCATATACCGTTATTTCTGACCTAACGAAAACCTATGGAACCACTTAGCGACACCACATCCTCGCTACTCTGAACAAGTGAGTTATCTAGGGCCCACTTCCGATTTTTATTCAGAACTTTCTGTCGCTCCACACTTTCAGAGTGCGAGTCCGTGCTTCACGCAATTAACCTCACATCCGAGAGAATGGGGACCGCAGCGCTCTGTACCGAGCGTCCCACTCATTTTAATTGCCATTAATGCTCTGGTAGCAGCAGAAGGATACTCAGTATCCTCCTTCTTATATGCTGACGATATTTGTGTTTCCGTCTGCTCCTCTTCGATTGGTGTGGCTGAACATCGCCTTCAGGAAGCCATACGAAAGGCACAGAAATGGGCCCTCACTCATGGATTTCAGTTTTCGGCCACCAATACTTGTGTCATGCACTTCTGCCGTCGTCATACTGTTCACCCACACCCGGAGCTTTGCCTCGGTGACCAACTACTTAATGCAGTGGAGACTTACCACATTTTGGGACTGTCTTTCACACCTGCTTATGTTGGCTTCCCCGTCTTCGTCAGTTGGCTGGGGCTGGCTGAGCTCAAGAAGGAAAAAGCATGAGCCAGCCTCTCTGTAACCCACTAAAATCTCCAGCCTAAAAGACAAGGCTAGAGGAACACAGATAGTGAAACGACGAACAGCAAGGCGAACCAAGTGCAAAGAAGGGTAAGGAAGAATTAAAATGGAGGGAGGGTGGAGGCTAGACCTTTAGAATGTGTGGTAAAACCTTCTCTCACCTCACAAATAAAACGTCAAACTGTATAAGCCGTTGAGACATTGTCCCGCAACACCGTTGGCAGGGTGGCGGGAACGTTAAAAGTCCGCTGTAGAGAGGCTAAAATT
This sequence comes from Schistocerca cancellata, assembly GCF_023864275.1. NCBI lineage: Eukaryota > Metazoa > Arthropoda > Insecta > Orthoptera > Acrididae > Schistocerca > Schistocerca cancellata. Next base: position 54,072,350 of record NC_064633.1, read on the forward strand.
CGGCAGTCCAACAAGACGTAGACGACAGTTATGTGGGAACCACAATGAGACCGAGGTGGATCCTGGCGATGGAGGAGGTGACTATGAGTCAGCCAAGTACGGCCAATGCAGAGTCAGCAAAGAACAATGAAGTCCCTACAAGTGGCTCACGTGGATGACCACCACACATTCGTTGCCTCCTTGACAACCTGTAATTTATTTGGTGTGCCATTCATTATCCCAGACCCAATAAACTTTGGGGCAGAAGGCCTATCGGAGGATCCGTCTCTGATGGACCAATTTCCAGAGTTGGTTTACCAGTACCCTGTTTGGCCAGCCTGCCAGCAGGCTCATTGTCCAGGATGCCAACACGACCTGGGGTCTGAATGAAGGACAGTGAACGTCCGAGCGAATAGAAGAACTCCTGGATAGTCATTATCAAAGCATGGCCAGGGAAGAGTGGTCTAGAGCTTGTAGGCTGCTTAAAGGGTCACTGCTGATGACGAAGGACTCACCCGTGCAGGAGCAGATATGTTCAAGAGCGTGAGTGGTGATTATCTGCACTGCAGTGAAAACACGGTAGCCATCTGGCAACGAACACTGTTCTGTATATCCATCGTTAGCAAAAAGTGAAGCCAGTGTGACTATCGACCATCGAACATTCGATGTAGACTGTTCCTGAGCCCTGAAACTCGCCGACAATAGAGAAAAATTGCCCACGGAAAGCCTCAGGTAGAACTGAGCCTTTTGGGCCTTGTGATAGGCCCAGACAAATGGGTGGCCAAGGCATGGACTATGGAGACGTACATAAGTGGACCTGCACGAAAGGTGGTAGAGGGAAAGTGTCAAGTGCAATAAGAAGTGACTGGACACAGACTGCAATCTGAATCTCTGATTTGGGCCGCCATTTTGAGAGATGGATCACTGTGTTGGCGAAAACGACACAGTAATTTGGATGTTGAGGCAAACTTTGAGTGTTACCTATAATCTGTCTTGATTGCAAAATTTTTATTCATATGACCGGTTTCGCTTTATGCTGTCTCACAGCATGTCCAGTTGCTGGATTTGGACGGGTTACGCCTGTAACCGAAATATCAGACCTGAAGATGGTTCTAGATGAACCGAAACCGGTCACATGAATAAAAATTTTGCAATCAAGACAGATTATAAGTAACATTGTAAAATTCACTGATTGCTGCTATTGTATCAGACATTATGTCTGCTTTTGCGAACTATGAGTGTTGGCGGTATAATTTGATAGCAGGTGGTGTCGCCTGATGCGCAGCGGAGGAACGGCAGCTTCCATGAGGAGGCTGTTCACTGGGCTCATTGAGAACGCTCTTGTCGCGAGTCGTACTCCACAGTTGTGTACAGGGTCCAGCAGCTGCAACGCTGAGGGCGATGCTGAGCCATGCACCAGGCTCACTCAGTCAAGACAGGGCTGCACGAGAGTTTTGTACAGGTGCAGCAGTGTAGGCATCAAATAATATTAAGATGTCAGACTGTCCAGCCCACTGCCATATTTTTTAATACATTCTACCACTTTTTTTTCCTTTTTGTGCACGCTCTCTTCTGTTGTCCCGTATTTTTAGTTTTCTCTAACCGTGTGTTTCCCAGATAGTTTTCCCCTTTTTTTACTTCCCAGACTTTATGTGAAATGGTTTTACACCGCGACCTGTTTGAGTGTGGAACAAGGGAGTGATGACCCTGTACTTTGGTCTCTTTCTCTCCAACTTAACCAACCAACCAACCATTACAACGCATTATCTTGGAGTGCATGGTTTGTCGCTGAACGCTAGAATCACCTAATCACTGGGCTCACCTTATTTCACCTTGCATCTCCTCGCAAGCCGTCAGGAGGAAAAACAACTGGTACTGTCTGGCCGGCGTTTGTGGCCGAGCGGTTCTAGGCGCTTCAGTCTGGAACCGCGCGATCGCTACGGTCGCAGGTTCGTATCCTGCCTCGGTCATGGATGTGTGTGATGTCTTTAGGTTAGTTAGGTTTAAGTAATTCTAAGTTCTATGGGACTGATGACCTCAGCTGTTAAGTCCCATAGTGCTCAGAGCCCTCCGCCGTAGCGGTCTTGCGGTTCCAGACTGCAGCGCCTTTAACCGCACGGCCACTTCGGCCGGCGGAGTGCAACAATCTTACCAGCAGGCACACTACATTTTTCGCGCAAATGCCTTTGAACCTCAGTAACTGTACGCGTAAAAGGTGAAAGTTGGGTTGGAAATTTTCCACCAAGTCCGTGAATCAAAGCTGATACATCGCACATCATGTACTTGAGAAGCAGGAGTGTCAGTTTACACTCCTGGAAATGGAAAAAAGAACACATTGACACCGGTGTGTCAGACCCACCATACTTGCTCCGGACACTGCGAGAGGGCTGTACAAGCAATGATCACACGCACGGCACAGCGGACACACCAGGAACCGCGGTGTTGGCCGTCGAATGGCACTAGCTGCGCAGCATTTGTGCACCGCCGCCGTCAGTGTCAGCCAGTTTGCCGTGGCATACGGAGCTCCATCGCAGGCTTTAACACTGGTAGCATGCCGCGACAGCGTGGACGTGAACCGTATGTGCAGTTGACGGACTTTGAGCGAGGGCGTATAGTGGGCATGCGGGAGGCCGGGTGGACGTACCACCGAATTGCTCAACACGTGGGGCGTGAGGTCTCCATAGTACATCGATGTTGTCGCCAGTGGTCGGCGGAAGGTGCACGTGCCCGTCGACCTGGGACCGGACCGCAGCGACGCACGGGTGCACGCCAAGACCGTAGGATCCTACGCAGTGCCGTAGGGGACCGCACCGCCACTTCCCAGCAAATTAGGGACACTGTTGCTCCTGGGGTATCGGCGAGGACCATTCGCAACCGTCTCCATGAAGCTGGGCTACGGTCCCGCACACCGTTAGGCCGTCTTCCGCTCACGCCCCAACATCGTGCAGCCCGCCTCCAGTGGTGTCGCGACAGGCGTGAATGGAGGGACGAATGGAGACGTGTCGTCTTCAGCGATGAGAGTCGCTTCTGCCTTGGTGCCAATGATGGTCGTATGCGTGTTTGGCGCCGTGCAGGTGAGCGCCACAATCAGGACAGCATACGACCGAGGCACACAGGGCCAACACCCGGCATCATGGTGTGGGGAGCGATCTCCTACACTGGCCGTACACCACTGGTGATCGTCGATGGGACACTGAATAGTGCACGGTACATCCAAACCGTCATCGAACCCATCGTTCTAACATTCCTAGACCGGCAAGGGAACTTGCTGTTCCAACAGGACAATGCACGTCCGCATGTATCCCGTGCCACCCAACGTGCTCTAGAAGGTGTAAGTCAACTACCCTGGCCAGCAAGATCTCCGGATCTGTCCCCCATTGAGCATGTTTGGGACTGGATGAAGCGTCGTCTCACGCGGTCTGCACGTCCAGCACGAACGCTGGTCGAACTGAGGCGCCAGGTGGAAATGGCATGGCAAGCCGTTCCACAGGACTACATCCAGCATCTCTACGATCGTCTCCATGGGAGAATAGCAGCCTGCATTGCTGCGAAAGGTGGATATACACTGTACTAGTGCCGACATTGTGCATGCTCTGTTGCCTGTGTCTATGTGCCTGTGGTCCTGTCAGTGTGATCATGTGATGTATCTGACCCCAGGAATGTGTCAATAAAGTTTCCCCTTCCTGGGACAATGAATTCACGGTGTTCTTATTTCAATTTCCAGGAGTGTATTAATGCTCCACCCAGTGAAGAACTGCCTGCTATATGAACTACCATCACAGAGCGTCCTGATGTTCAATACTCCGGAAATTTATGCTGCCACAAGAATACATTGAAATTAATTAAGCTATGATACGTTTCAGCCTTCATAGTCTACTCCCATAGGAGAAGAATATTGATCGGGATGTCTGTTCACCCGTCATGTACGACGGTAGCTTGGGCTGCCTAACTCACCGGAAACGAGTTATTCGTTTCTTCTTGCATATTGAAAGAAAATGTAATTACTGTACAGAAATATTTATTACTAGGAAGGTGACCATTTTAAAGCTTTTTACATGCTGCTTAAGAGTACCTCGTGCGAACTTGCACCGCGTCCAGATGTTCTAAGCAATATCAGAGTTGCGAACCGCTATCTAATGAATGAAGCACTGTAGTTTTAAAGTCGCCATACTGAGTAGTAAATAAGTTTGGTGAAAGTTCGTCAATTCCCAGTCCGCATTATAAATAGTTTCCAATTTACAGTCGAACAGTACATCAGTACACAATCTGTTGGGACGGTTACCTCCCTTCGGAATTGACACAGAAATGAGTCCTATGAGGTTTGACGACAGACTTTTGCTCTCAACGACGAACTTTCTATGCAACATATTTTCGCAACTGGTTTCAATTGATGTCATGTACCCAATTAAACGCATTGTTGAATAATTAGGCAACAGTTCACAGAGATGGTAGCTACAGACGAGAGACACAGAATGAAACTATATTAGTCAAATCTTACTTGTATATTAACTACAGAGGACGAAGACTTTCGTTTAATCAGAACAGGAAGGTATCCAATGAATTTTCAAAGGTCGTTAAGGTTGGCAATGGTGTCTTGCGCAACGTTAAATGGTTGTACAATACATATGAAAATATTCAAGCTTCCGGGGGTTTGATTTTAATCTACAGAAAGTTTTACACATCCCTTGCTAGACTCATATTATATAGGCAGCTAATACATGGCCTATCGACACCCGTCCTGCTGGACATACCGATGTATTGCGGTAAGCCTGGGGACAGAAACGTTGGTCAAGTTCTACTAAGCAGACACCAAAGAGTCAGTTAACACCAAATTCAGTTTATAATTTCTGTATTAGTACTTCTTCACGTTGTATGAACGGATGGAGTGGGGGATGGCTGGCTGCCTCTACGCCTCTGCGTTGGCTGTTACTGGCGTTAATTCCGTAGTCACAAGGCTTTATACTGTACCGTCGTACCATAAAGCATTCGTAATTTTGACCTGTAAGCCGTTTCTTGTAATGTTCCTATTACGATCACATGAGATATGTGATATACTTGTCAAGTAATCACCAGTTAAGATTGTTCAACACGTGTGTTACTCTCCGCTGCCTATCAAAAAGCCTAAGATTATTCATTCGTACCGTTCCAACTGCACTGTCTCAGTACCTTAGACAGTTAATCAATGCTTGACGAGTGTTTGTTACAATGCCATTTGATATCGGCAAGTGTTTTTACCCTCACATATGTCTAATTATTGGCTCCATTTGCCTAATTAATTTTACGACGCGAAACGATAACGAAAGAGAATCCCCAGATTTACAAAAGAAGTCAGTCCGCCACATAGCAATCACGCGTTAAGAAAACTGCCCTCACATTACTTTCAGATAAGTCCTCACGACATTTCACAGAGGAAGATAGTTTTACAGCGTTGTTATTTCTACGACGAGTTTGTACCGAAACAGGTCGCACACTACAATATCTCGACAGTGACGTCATTACGCACACAAGTGTTTCAAGATATATTCCTGTGTTTAAAGACGAACCCATTGTGATTGTAATGGGTAGTGCGCTTTGCTCGCAAGCAATGTGTTGACAATTGCCTGTGAGAAACGGCCACCGGTGTTTCCGTCTCCATAATGGTGCGCGCAGGTCGTAGAGGGCTCCCAGTTCAGTTCAGTCACTGCCTGTAATCCTGCAGCGGCCATTCACTGCCGCGTTAGTCAGCTCTGGCGACACGCAGGGGCAGACGTAAAGCGCGTGCTGAATTACACCACACACCTCCCTCCACCCGGTGAGCGGCCGCTGGCGGCAGAGAGGCGAACATGCAGGGTTCGCTCTCTAGGGGCTAACGATTCTTTCGACGTCCACTTCTACCGTCCATTCTGCTGGAATGGGAGCGTGTGAATTCCCTGACCGCAGGGATATTCCTATGCAAATCGAGAAAACCGCTGGCTCGCGACTTGTTTAGAGGTCATATCAGGCGTATGTGCATTTCGCCAGTCTTTGTTTAACGTTCCTTACGAAAAGAGATGTAAGCAGCTACATTACAAGCGTTGATCCCGCCGCCACCTATTCAAACGCTTGTGTAGTACTGTATATGGGGCCGTAATAACGTATGGAGACGTAATTTCCATTTCAGTTTCCGTTGAAAATTACATGAGCGGTACTGATACGGGAGTAGTATCATATTCGCCGATATTGTGCTGCACAAATTACAATTACCGCAAGAGCTAACTATGTTAACGCGTAAGTAGTTTGCTGACCTGAACAAGAACATTGAACATGCATATGAAGGTGGTCAGAGACAGTGTTAAAAACTTGTAAGTTTGTTGCAGAATAGATTGTACTGATAAATAACTGACGAGAAAAAATTCGATACATTGTGCCGTTTCAATGCAAAATAGCATTTAAATTAGCAAGGAAGGCTGTTGCGAAAATTCGAGTTGTTCTTACAGCACAGATGGTACCGCACAAGACAGCTAAACTATCGGCTCCTGTTCGATCCATACTAACGTCCCATCTTCAATTTTTGTGTCAGGGTTTTGTTAGATTTTAGGAAACCGAAAGAGAAGCACGTTTGGCGATACTGTCCTGGCGGGTCACTTGAATTTGTGTGCACAACAGCCTGATTGGCTAACTTCAATACTAATTAACTCGGAAACCGAGAAACGAATCGAACTCTTTTCTGAACCATTATTTCTCAGCACAACGTACGCTGCAACACACTGACAAGGTTTCCGGATTGTTTCTGACCACAATAATTACAACAAGTCTCACTTCATCTATTTCCTTCCAGAGTTCAGGGTCATTGCTAAGTATTTTGCCGCCCTTGGAGAAATAAAACAGTACCAAGCCTCTTTTTTTATTACCATCTGTCCCCCCCCCCATATCCCTCCTCCCTCCATCACTACAAACGTCCAACAGGACAACAGTGTAAACATCCTACACTGAAGGAAGAAATATCCCAACACCAAAAAGGAGTTGAGTGAAATAAACGAAAGTTGCTGCGCTTGTTTCTACATCTGATAGATTATGTCTATCCAAATTTCGCCCCAGTCGCATAAGAGTAGCAGTATGAGCATGAAAATCAGGTTTCCTGCAACAGTCGTGAGCTTTAGTTGCCTTTCAGACTGAAACTGGTGAGCTGACGGTAGTGAAGAATGGTTTTATTACGTTTTCCATGATTTCCCTAAATCGCTCCAGCAAATGTCGGGATGGTTCCTTTCAAAGGGCACGGCCGACTTCATTCCCCATCCTTCCCTAATCCGATGAGACCGATGACCTCGCTGTCTGGTCTCCTTCCCGAAACAACCCAACCCAATGCCTTTAATGCGACAAAGTTGCCACTATCCACACCTCATTGAGTCTGAACGAGGTCGTGTAATAGAGATACGAGAAACTTCAGAGATACTGCAGGAAGACTTGGCAGGAATGTAACCGCTGTACATGGTTGATGGAGCGGTTCTCACGAGAATGCGCGGTCACAATATGACCGGGCAGCGGACGGCCATGTGCCTCTAACGACAGGGAAGACCATCGTATTTGACATATGGCTCTGGTGCATTGTGCCGCATCTGTAGCAGCAATTTGAGCAGCAGGTGGCACCACAGTGACACAGCGAGCTGTTACACCAACCTGTCGGCGTGATGGACACACTGGACCTACAACTGGAGTTATGGTCTGGGGTGCGATTTCTTACGACAGCAGGAAAGCCCTCGTGGTTATCCCACGCACTCAGTCTGCTGATCTGACCTCTTGTGCCGCCATTCATGAAAAGCACTTCAGCAGCTGCACGATAACATTCGTTCACCTACTGCTGTCGAAACCCAATATGCTCTATAAAGTGTCTACATGTTACCGTGGCCTGCTCGATCACCAGATCTGTCTCCGATCGAGACATCATGGTCGACAACTTTAGAGTCATCGACAAGCAGCATTAACCATTCCCGCATTGACCGAATAAGTGCAACCGACAGGGGTGTAAATCCCATCAACTGATAGTTGGCATCTACACAAGTCAATGCATACACGTTTGCATGCTTCCATTCAATATTCTGGGAATTATACCGGTTATTAAGGAGACATTGTATGTGAAATTCATTGAAACTTTAAACTTTCCAATTTACTTTATAATAATGTACTTTGGACTTTCCTGAACATTTTGGTATGTAATACATAAAAATCAGACAATGTGAGACCTTCAAATACTATTTTGAATGTTGATGTGTGACTGCCAAATTTGGTCGGCTACACATATACTGCCACAGTTTAGCAGTCGTATCTTGGGAACTACACGGTCTAGAAGGCTGTGAATTGCTTTGTTTTGTGCCTACCGCTGCGTCTCAGAAGTTGGCATTACGAAAAAATAAGTCAGTCCTTTGTTTCTGATACTAATTCTCGTTGAAAGTAGTGTGATTATGGGATATTTTTGTAGTAAGCTAACTTCCACTGCTTTTTATAAGTAAATAAAATGACTAAGCGTAAAAGTAACTTCAAGAAACAGAAATTTGCTGGTAACAGATATGTGAGACCTGCACTTATGAAGTACTTGAAAACACGTGTGTTAGCAGTGAAGGAAACCACGATAATGTTTCTGAAGTAATCCCGTCCCCTAGTATATCGAAAAGGAAAGTAACTTTAGAAACAGGTGACAGTGCTAAAAGTAATGATATTATGGCAATAAAACCTATTTACAAAGATTTGGCAAAATTCTGAGCTACTGAAAAAGTGTTTACATGGAAAGACTAAGAATGTGAATGAGTCCTTCAATAATGTTTAGTGGTGTGGTGTATCTAAATATGCATTTGTTGGCCTAATTACTCTAAAGTTAGCAGCATCTGATGCTGTAATACATTTCAGTGGTGGGAACTATGGAACACTTAAGGTTGTGGAGAAGTTACGGGTAAGATTTGGACAGAGCACAGCTAAAGGACTGTGAGAACTGGATGAGCTTCTTGTACGTGAAGCAGAGTTAGCTGCTCAGCGTATGACAAAAGAAGCAAGAAAGAAAAGGAGGAGGCAAACACTGGGCTCTTGTGACACTCAAGTAGACACAGACTATTGGTCAGGGCAATTCTAGTGCGCAGAAATGTTAGTCTATATAATAATTTGTAATCAAAACTGTTTTAAACCTCAGTATCTCTGAACTACATTTTTTGCAATAAATGACCCATTTTCTAAAAAAAGCACTGATGGTAGAGACATGAAATTTTCACAGCGTGCCAAGTGTGAGAATCAACACATATGGAACTAGACTAATTAAAATATCATGAGTCGTTTTGTTTTTATTTCATTTATTTACATAATACTGTCAAAAGATTGAGTGTTTGAAAAATAATGGCATGCCCCACAATACAGTTGTAATAATAACTGGTTCAGAGTATCTAGAAAGGTGCATTCAATAATTATGGGGAATTGTAAGGTGGTGTCTTGTAAAGTTTCCAAGATAATGGGTCACAAAATTTGATGATTTAACACTGGCGGCATAGGACATACAATGTCCCCTTAATATATCAGCATTCCACATCTGCAGTGGCTTACCGCGCACTTACAAAACCTGTGAACTTTCAATGTTAAAATACGTTACCTACACATATGTAGTACAGAAATTTCAGTACTCTACGTTAATTGGTTTTTGTTGTTGCGATTTTTTTCCGTCACTGTATTATAATCATAATCATTGAATTGAAGTGACCAGATGTCCTCAATTTCTGGCGACAGTCTCCAATTTTCATGTTTTTTCCTCCATACCTTTAAAGCTGAGTGAGGATAACAGATATCCTGAGTTTCTTAGTGTTTGTCCTCAGTTTATTAAACTTCCCAAAGTAACTGAAATAGGAAGAATGTCCCGAAAATTTTAAACTTGAACTCAGCTGAACATACCAGTCTAACCAAATTGGGCATCGATTATTTATTTTATTTTATTGAAAGAAAATGGGCTTACAAAGGTGTCAGACTATTTTCTGGTACGAATGATTTTTCCTTGAATTAGAAATTATGCTATACTGATGGGAGAAATTCGGGAACATCTAACTAGATCGTCTGCATAATTGTGGTGTTATTTGGTTTCTGTTTTAATTGAAATATTTTTAGAGTGAGGAATAAATGTATCTTTTTCAGCATCAACTTTCTTGCAATTAAGTAAGTAAATGTCACCTTGTTCGCATTTCCTATTGAGAGCTCTACAACTTTCAAGAGCCGCCTCGTTGACACAGTGGTCTAAGTAACTGACTTCTGATCATTAGTCCGAGATAGATCTGGGTTCGAATCCCAGCGAGGCATGAACGTCGTGTTTGTCGAAAGGCACTGGCTCTTTCCCTTCCCTGGAGTCTGTGGCTCTAAATTATGGATGGGCGAGTGCTTCTTGTAGCCCACTTAGCTACTCATGGTGATCGGTAAATCTTAAGTAAACAAAATGTAACCTTCTGTGACGTAAACTTCTTGAAACTAATTCTTCAAGCAAAGTTGCTGGAGTATTCCTTGATCGGTAGAGGAAATGTTTGGTTTCAGATTTTTTATTTCCGTATCAAAATGAAATTTTAGTACAAAATCAAAATGTAGCTGTTTGCCCCCTATGAGTAACATTTAAAATTTATTAGAAACAACGCCCTGAATAACAATATTTTATTCTTATTTTATATTTATTTCATGTGAGAGGTACCACGTAGATTCATTGTAAGTTTACTGGACAGTTACCATAGTTCATAAACTTTTTCCTAATCTTCGGCCACTGTCCTCAGTTATGTCCTAATTCAGAAACGTAATTTTTCCTCATTTTTGTATTGAAATAGGGGTGACATCTCATTTCGTCCTCAGTTTTGTGCTCAAGAATCTGGTCACCTTATATCAATCCCATTAATTAAATTTAAACACTTATGTTAGTAATTTTGAAAGATTATAGTATTGGGTATAGTCTACGTGGTATAATTGTTCGATTTCGGCATGTTGTATTTTTGGAACTTGAGACACTAATATTTCGACCTACAACATTGTATCATTCATACTGACGCTATAAAGATTAAATACATTAGATAGAAAAGAACTTGTATGCAAAATTAAACAATTTAAACAATTAAACACGTAAAACATTAAATAACTAAGTAAACACTGTGTATGATAATTTACGTCGTCTTTAATTTCTCCCTTCTAACATCAATGGTAACTTGCTTTCGTTCTCTTAATCCAGTGATACTTTCCTTTCCTTTATTTTAGCAAAGTCGTTAATAACGTCTCTAATATCAATCAGTGAGCCCAGTTTTTACCTATTGAAATTGTGGCTAATCCCATGAGTCTCTCTTGGTTCATAGAACCGTATAGATAGGTTTTATTAATTTGAGAAACTCCTTTTCGAGCTTGCCACCGGTATTAGTAAAGTTAAAATGATTTGAAGAGCTACTACCAAACTGCGGAACCAATGTTTCAACTAGTTTTGGTACAGATAGTTCAACACATATTCGGGTTTCGCATATACGTGTTTGTGTTCGATGACATATTCCTGGAAGTTCAGAGCAGAGAGCAGCTGCGTCAATGCCCTTTAGAAAAGATGGTATTTCTCCTGAGGTATGCCAGGTTAGAGTTGTTTGTAATTTGATTCACAAATCTAGGAGTTCTTTGGAAGTTTTCATATTTATGTCACTTATATTGTATAGAAAACCCTATAATGTTGTAGTTTCATTCAGTTGTGTGTATCCTTCTATTACAGAAATAATTGCCATATCAAATATTGCAAAACAATAATCTAATCTGAATTTCTCCTTGGAGTGAGCGATGAGTTCATCTTCTGATTTGTTCTGAAACCAACAGTTTCCTTTCGCACCTCTTAAGCTCTGAAAAACTGGCTCAACACCAATTTTTTCAGGTAGCTCTCTAGCTTCAACTTAAACTCTCTAAAATTCCACGCCACTTCTACGTTTTATAAATACTCCTCTGTATTTTTAACTCATTTACCGTTGTATTAAGAATAAAGTCCTTCCTTGCAAGATTTTGCAGGCCACATCAATTTGAAATATTATACTGTGGCATGTTACAACAGTCGCAATAAACTTAAATGTTGATATGTTCTTCAGAAGGCCCTCAGTTTATACCTCAATTATGGTACCAGAAGAGGCTCTGAGAGCTGAATCTTCAGAAATTTCAGTCAGTGCATCCCACACACACTGTAACTGGTACCTGATGGCCGCTAAGACATCGATCCCACTTTACCACCGAGTATCACCCATAGTTTTTGTATTCAAGATGGAATATGGCGTTCAGCACATTTCATCGACGTGGCGACGCAGCAAAGAATACATATAGACGTTGTATGACAAAAAATGCTTTTGTTTTGGTGCAACACGAAGCAGCGCCACTAACAGTGAGCTGTACGAGCTGCAGAGGTCATGGAGGCCACACGGATTTAATGTACCTGGCCTTGCCACAGTGGTGACACAAGTTCCTTCAGATCACCGACGTTAAGCGCTGTCGGACTGGGCTAGCTCTTGGATGGGTGACCTTCCGGTCTGCCGAGCGCTGTTGGCAAGCGGGGTGCACTCAGCCCTTGTCAGGCAAACTGAGGAGCTACTCGACTGAGAAGTGGCGGCTCCGGTCTCGGGAACTGACACACAGCCGGAAGAGCGGTGTGCTGACCACATGCCCCTCCATATCCGCACCCAGTGACACCTGTGGGCTGCGGATGACAGGGTGGCCGGTCGGTACCGGTGGGCCTTCGTGGCCTTTTCGGGCTGAGTTTAGTTTTAATTCTGTATGTTACATTATTACATTAGAAAATTGTAATGACATTATTACCAAATAATGTAAGAAGCCAGTAAAATTTGTGGTGTCACCGCCAGACACCACACTTGCTAGGTGGTAGCCTTTAAATCTGCCGCGGTCCGCTAGAATACGTCGGACCCACGTGTCGCCACTGTCAGTGATTGCAGACCGAGCGCCGCCACACGGCAGGTCTAGAGAAGCTTCCTAGCACTCGTCCAAGTTGTACAGCCGACTTTGATAGCGATGGTTCACTGGCAAATTACGCTCTCATTTGCCCAGACGATAGTTAGCATAGCCTTCAGCTACGTCATTTGCTACGACCTAGCAAGGCGCCATTATCATTTGCTATTTATCTTGTGATGCATGTACCGTCAGACCGATGTACACCAATTATGGATTAAAGTTAAGTATTCCAGCAGCAACGTACATTATTGGCTATATTAATTACCTTTAACTGTTCCAGACCTCACGCCAGACTGCGTGAGCTTAACGCGTGCTTTTCGGCTACCAATCATAGTGGCTTGGCTGTCTTGCCAAGTCACAACAAAATTAATGGAAACGGTAAGGGTCGGACTGGGTACAAATAACCCGAGTGGCGTATCCAGGCGATGGGAGGCGGTCTGCGGAAAGTGCTGATCGTTCAAGGGGGGCAGGGGAAGCGGCTGTTGTCGCTGCGGGCTGCAGAAGATTACGGATTTTCAACATTTCAGTTCGCTTTTCATACGTTTTATAGCATTTTGAAATTCTAATTTTACGATGGAGAGATTGGGCTCGGGTCATACATAGCGAAGAATTCTTATATGTAACACAGGTAACGGTTGCGTTAAAATTGTAATGCGAATTGTAATGTAGAGATTACATTATAAAATATACAGAACTTTTTTGTACTGTGTTATCACACCTGGTGAATTTTTTTGTAATCTGACCAATCAATCAACAACTTCGTCAAATTTTGGGGATGACGCGGCAATCTCATATATAGCTTTATCGAGAAACACAACATCAATGTTATTAATGATAACTGTTTCGATGTTGAAGATTACGAATTCTTCTAAGAACTCTTGCCCGAACATAGCGCTGAGCCTGGTCTCTATACGCTTTAAAGCAGAAAATGTCCTTTCCCACGTTACATGTTTAAATGCAATCGTCTGCAAAGTGCAATATGAAACAAAGAAATTGCAGCATGCTCTAAACTGTAAATTATATTGAGACAAGAGTTTGTAAGAACAATACACAGAGCTTCTACAATTACAGGGTTATTACAAATGATTGAAGCGATTTCACAGCTCTACAATAACTTTATTATTTGAGATATTTTCAAAATGCTTTGCACACACATACAAAAACTCAAAAAGGTTTTTTAGGCATTCACAAATGTTCGATATGTTCGCCTTTAGTGATTCGGCAAACATCTAGCCGATAATCAAGTTCCTCCCACACTCGGCGCAGCATGTCCCCATCAATGAGTTCGAAAGCATCGTTGAAGCGAGCTCGCAGTTCTGGCACGTTTCTTGGTAGAGGAGGTTTAAACACTGAATCTTTCACATAACCCCACAGAAAGAAATCGCATGAGGTTAAGTCGGGAGAGCGTGGAGGCCATCATAGGAATTGCTGATCATGATCTCAACCACGACCGATCCATCGGTTTTCCAATCTCCTGTTTAAGAAATGCCGAACATCATGATGGAAGTGCGGTGGAGCACCATCCTGTTGAAAGATGAAGTCGGCGCTGTCGGTCTCCAGTTGTGGCATGAGCCAATTTTCCACGGGCTACGCGTGAAACTTTTCCGCACGCGTTCAACCGTTTCTTCGCTCACTGCAGGCCGACCCGTTGATTTACCCTTACAGAGGCATCCAGAAGCTTTAAACTGCGCATACCATCGCCGAATGGAGTTAGCAGTTGGTGGATCTTTGTTGAACTTCGTCCTGAAGTGTCGTTGCACTGTTATGATTGACTGATGTGAGTGCATTTCAAGCACGACTTACGCTTTCTCGGCTCCTGCCGCCATTTCATCTCACTGCGCTCTCGAGCGCTCTGACGGCAGAAACCTGAAGTGCGGCTTCAGCCGAACAAAACTTTGTGAGTTTTTTTACGTATCTGTAGTGTGTCGTGACCATATGTGAATGAGTGGAGCTACAGTGAATTTATCAAATCGCTTCAATCATTTGTAATAGCCCTGTACGTCACGTCGATTAGCCTGTAATGGCGCTCTCTTCCTGGTTAAAATTTGCTTGAATGTCAAATTTTAAGAAAAAAAAGAAATTTAAAAAAAATTGTTTGAGAATAGACGATGTAGTTCTTTTCTCGTGATGCGAGTCTCACACACTCAGAGACATACTTACAGCAAGACAATAACTCATTTCTATGTGTCGGTATGATGATCTACACTTACTTTTTACTCCTTTTAGGTATGTTGAAAGAGAAGAACAAAACCGGTTCGCGAATACGTGATCGATTATCCATAGGAAGGGATAATAGAACTAAAAAACATCAACAGAACCACTCGATACAAGTGACGCTTGACAACTGATATTCAGAGAGAAAAACAGAGACAGGTACTGATGGAGGTATGGTGCCGCCAAGTCGCAAAGTGATTGCAAGCCGGCGCTCCCCGGACGTGGATCCAAGTCCTGTTCGTCTCCGTTTCGTACTCAGCAGCGGCTGCTTTGGTTTTGAGGCAGGCAGAGGCGCGGTAGAGAACTTCAAGTACCTGGGAAGCGTGATTGAAAGTAAGGGGGGAAACGCAATGGAAATAAATGAAAGGTGCAGAAAAGCAGGGCAGTTCTATAAATGTATTAGGGGGCTTATTTGGAGCAAGGAGGTGCCACAGAAATCCAAGGGAATTATATAGCGAACCTACTTTGTCCCCATATTGGCATACGGAAGTGAGACATGGGTAATGCACAAAAGCGACAAAAGTAGAATACAGAGGAGCAGGTTGGGTGTAACAAGACGAGACAGATTGCGAAATGTGTATGTGAGGGAAAGACTAAACGAGGAACCAGTACAGGACAGGATAGAAAAATCGAGACTGCAGTGGTATGGACACATGAAGAGAATGGATGAGGGAAGAATTCCAAAGAGGATGTTTGATCTGCAACTGGAGGGGAAGAGGCCCAGAGGAAGACCAAGGGATGGATGGGTGAAGGGAGTGAAGGAATGTGTGATGAGAAGAGGAGAGAACTGGACGAAGGTGGAAGAGGGGGAATGGTGGAAAGACAGAACACGATGGATAGGCTTGTGTTCCCGACAGACCCAGCCAGTGGCTGGAAACTGTCCAAGATGAAGAAGAAGAGGCGCGGTGCTCGCTTTTGTCGAAGTAAGTAAAGACTTATTAAGGAACTGTTCCGTGTGGGTTTGAGAACAATTCGGTATTTTAATTCTTCATCTCTTCATTTGCTCAATTTTTTCGTTGTTTGATTTGAAATAATTTTTTTTCCGCCCTCCGCCGTTCCTAAAACTTTGGCCCACTTGGAGCCGAGCAGTCTTGCCTAATCGTAGAAACGGCCCTGCCAAAGGTACAGAATTTCTGATGAGACCGTAGTGCACACACGTGGACTAGACAGATTTTAAGTTATACGCTCAAAATGCATGTATTTATTTCTGCTGTCCTTCGCAAGTTCGTTCATGGTTTCTGCCATTTCTTTCTTACTGTACAGGACTGATGAAGAACCAAACAAACAAATAAATTTTATAAATCTTGATATTTTTTTTCACGTTATGACGTTCTCCTGTTTATGAACGGAATGCATTTTATTCTGTGAAGAAGTAAATACAGCACGATGTATTCGCAACTATGTGGATCTCAGTATGTAATTATTCCTCACTGAGTGCTGTGTGCTGGTTGCGTCTTCTTTCCATTTCTTTAGTAGCAGCTTCCAGTTTCTTTGTCCTTCCATCTATTCTTTTCCCCCATTGATTTTTTGTGCGTAGAAACGTCACTCTACCGTCCTAAGGTTTAGTATTCGCCGATTACTCCTTCATACCGACCATTTGGTCCTACAATTCCTTATATTTTTCTTTAACTATATGCTATCCTTCGTCGAAAACTGGTTCAGTCATGCGAATAGTTTCATTCCTGCGATTCGAATTTATTTTCTTACTTTCTAAGTCTGTAATTCGAGGCTATAAATATAAAGTTTGTTTATTATAAACATAGGTGATTTCAGAAGCAGTTCCGTATGTATAAGAAAACTGTAACTTGACTTTGGATCTAATTTCCGATATAAACAAATAGGTGGGTCGCTCACATGGCGATTGCTGCGGGGCATCAGTCCACGAATGAAACTAAGTATGTGTGTGCTTTGCATATAAATGCACAGAAATACGAGCTACAAGTTACAGCTTAAAATTAAGTGGAGCTAAATATTAATTAAGATTAAAAAAATGGCTCTGAGCACTATGGGACTTAACATCTGAGGTCATCACTCCCCTAGACTTAGAATTACTTAAACCTAACTAACCTAAGGACATCACACACATCCATGCCCGAGGGAGGATTCGAACCTGAGATCGTAGCAGTCGCGCGGTTTTGGACTGAAGAGCCTAGAACCGCTCGGCCACCAAGGCCGGAAATTAAGAATAAGTATATCACTCAGGAAACGTGGCACACGAATGTTATTTTACTCAGGACGGCTGTAGCGCCAAAAGTGCAGTGTACACAGGAAAGTAGTACTCATCGAGTTATAAATGTTTTATGGCAGTAAAAGGTGGGTGACAAGTTGATACGTGTCTTGATATAAATGGACCTGTATACAATGTGACTGATTCCCGTATGTTTGCAGTTAACTCAAATGGAGCCGACCTGAATACCAAAATAATGGGTTTTGTGAGTTTTGGTTCAAAATATTCTGTGCTAAATGACTCATTCTACTGCTACGTTTTCTCTGTTGTCATCTCAATGCAGTAATTTATTTTCAAAATCTGTTTATTTATTTACTTAGTATACTCCGAATAGGTACTTGAGGCCCTATCTTACATCGATTAAGATTAATCACTAAATACATTTTTCGTTTGTGGTTGCACAGAGTGAGATAATTTTATTATGATACATTTTATTATAATGAAAGTAATAGAATTAAATAATAGTAATGCTAATAGCCATATTATTAGAATTAAAACGGAAAGTAATAGAATTAAAACTGTTTTAAAACGAGATTTGAATTTATCTGATGCCCACTGGAATAATAGCGCTATTACTGGAGCTAATAATAACGACAATGATCTCCTCCCCCTCTCTCCGTTGATCTCCTTCCCCATTCTCCAGCTCGACTTTTTCCCTCTCTTTGCATTTGTGTCTTCTTTGTTGTTATTGCAAATTCGGGTTTTAATCATAATCCGATAAGCTAAAAATACAACTTTTCTGTTTTCTGTGAAAGCCAATTGCAAGATGGAAAGCAATAGAGCACGTTATTGCGATTAAAGTTAAAGTTTAAAAATATATATAATGAGCAAGAGTAAATATGAAAGGAACAATTTCTCTAATGACTTAAATGTGATAAACGAAACAAGACCTCGTCATTTCGCAGCAGAACACAGCACAAGAGTTTCTTTCTCGCAGTCGGTTTTAACTGGAGTTCTGTACACTGTAGTTTAAAAAATATTATAACCTATGTCCGTCTGAATGTTCATTACAATATTGTGTAAACATTTCAGCTACATTCGTCAAAAACACTTCGAAATTTTTGGTAACACCGTTTCGTTTACATACAACACATATATTCATATATCAAATATACATCAATACATTGCACAGCATATGTCCGCCCGAATGTTCACTATATTATTTTGTAAAAGTTGGAAGTAAATCGGTCCGAAACTTTTCGAGATTACTAATATGTTCCGCTTTATAAATTACATACATATTTAGATATTATAAACAGAAAAAATGTGTGGCCATGTCTTTCAGAACGTTCATTAGAGTGCCACGTACAATTTGAAGTGAATCGAACAAGAACATTCGGAGAATATTGGAACAATGTTCCCCCTTCATATACAGGGTGTTACAAAAAGGTACGGCCAAACTTTCAGGAAACATTCCTCACACACAAAGAAAGAAAATATGTTATGTGGACATGTGTCCGGAAACGCTTACTTTCCATGTTAGAGCTCATTTTATTACTTCTCTTCAAATCACATTAATCATGGAATGGAAACACACAGCAACAGAACGTACCAGCGTGACTTCAAACACTTTGTTACAGGAAATGTTCAAAATGTCCTCCGTTAGCGAGGAGACACGCATCCACCCTCCGTCGCATGGAATCCCTGATGCGCTGATGCAGCCCTGGAGAATGGCGTATTGTATCACAGCCGTCCACAATACGAGCACGAAGAGTCTCTACATTTGGTACCGGGGTTGCGTAGACAAGAGCTTTCAAATGCCCCCATGAATGAAAGTCAAGAGGGTTGAGGTCAGGAGAGCGTGGAGGCCATGGAATTGGTCCACCTCTACCAATCCATCGGTCACCGAATCTGTTGTTCAGAAGCGTACGAACACTTCGACTGAAATGTGCAAGAGCTCCATGGTGCATGAACCACATGTTGTGTCGTACTAGTAAAGGAACAAGCTCTAGCAGCACAGGTAGAGTATCCCGTATGAAATCATGATAACGTGCTCCATTGAGCGTAGGTGGAAGAACATGGGACCCAATCAAGACTTCACCAACTATGCCTGCCCAAACGTTCACAGAAAATCTGTGTTGATGACGTGATTGCACAGTGCGGATTCTCGTCAGCCCACACATGTTGATTGTGAAAATTTACAATTTGATCACGTTGGAATGAAGCCTCATCCGTAAAGAGAACATTTGCACTGAAATGAGAATTGACACATTGTTGGATGAACCATTCGCAGAAGTGTCCCTGTGGAGGCCAATCAGCTACTGATAGTGCTTGCACACGCTGTACATGGTACGGAAACAACTGGTTCTCCCGTAGCACTCTCCATACAGTGACGTGGTCAACGTTACCTTGTACAGCAGCAACTTCTCTGACGCTGACATTAGGGTTATCGTCAACTGCACGAAGAATTGCCTCGTCCATTGCAGGTGTCCTCGTCGTTCTAGGTCATCCCCAGTCGCGGGTCATAGGCTGGAATGTTCCGTACTCCCTAAGACGCCGATCAATGGCTTCGAACGTCTTCCTGTCGGGACACCTTCGTTCTGGAAATCTGTCTCGATACAAACGTACCGCGCCACGGCTATTGCCCCGTGCTAATCCATACGTCAAATGGGCATCTGCCAACTCCGCATTTGTAAACATTGCACTGACTGCAAAACCACGTTCGTGATGAACACTGACAGAAAATTAGGGTGATACGACGTCGTAGTCATTGAGACAAGTGAAAAACTACCTTTTCCGTGTAAATGAATTGGAAATAGGCATGTTACTGGTGAGGGTATACCAACCTACATCGATGAACATGAAACAGTGTTCAGTGTTTCATAATACACGATGTTTTCGTCTGTTTTGCATGACATTAAAATTATTTTACTATATCAGTGTGTTTAACATTTTGTGAATCTAGACATCTTGAGTAAACTTGAGAAACAAATTACTGTACATTTAAAAAGTTGTCCCGTTATTTAACAAATATCATTCATATTTAAAATTCTGCGATTCATGAATCATCAATACAAATTTCGATGGCCACAAAACATAAATTAGAGTTACCATATTCACTGTGACACACTTTCATACATAATCGCTGAGCCACTGATGATTTCCCAGCTTTCACGACACGCAGCAGGTCATATATACGCTCTTTGCCTATTTTAGTTTTAATAAACACGGGTGACAGGCAGTATTCCCTTTTTGTGAATTATTACACTGCTGGCCACGACCGGTCCGGTAAGTGGAGCTGTCAGAGTACGAGAGACCAGCTCGTACATACGTAGCATAGTACAACGACAGGTGTACTAGTCTGAAATCAGTGGATGGACCACAGAACGGGATGACTAGAGTCTCGTTTTCGTACTGTGACGTCACAATGGTTAGCACATTTGACTCGCATTCGGGAGAAAGACAAATAACTGCTTCTATTTTCGTCCGAAACTCAGTACTGCACATTGCCGTCTTCATCACTATACACAAAAGTGAAGTATCGCACGAGAAAGACGCTGAACTGACATACTCACGAAAACGAATGCAAACACTTCTACAGCCACACACGTTTAGGCTTGCGGTAATTTCCCTATGAAGAGCTATGTCGGAAATTAGTTAACGAAGCTTCGAGATTCATCGCGGAAGACATGTCCATGATAGACAGGGTTTTGCTTATAAAACGAAGCATAACTTGAATAAAAATGTAAAGGTGATGTAAGAATAGAGATGATAAGTAAGATAGAATGGTTGGACTACTATTAGAAACTTTGGGCGACAGAAGGTGTACATTAAAAATTTCGAGGAAAATGCTACGCACGAAGAAGAGACGACAGTAGATAAAATAGAAATGAAAATTTAGAAGGTGAAATGTAAAATGAAAGACAGAAAACCACCAGGTAGTGATGGAATACACATAGATCTCTTTAAGTACGCATGTCGCACATTTGCGATCTAGATTTCTCCACTGTATTAAGAGAGGCAAGACAAATAAAAAAATTTAGAGAACTGGGAATTAGCTATAGTAGTACCAATTTACAAAAAAGGAGGCAGAAGTAATCAAGAATTATTTGGGGTCAGCTCTCTGCTAAGCATGGTTTATTCTAAAACAATTACACGAAGACTACTACTCCGTCGAAACTTCTCTGTTAGAAGAGGAAACGGCCTCTCGGAAAGGTATATCGTGCACAGACAACAGGTTGACTATTAAATAAATCGCTGAAAATCACAGGAGTTCAATAAAGAGAGACATTTACGACTCGCAGAATATGTGAACGTTTCCGAAAAATGAAAGAGACAAAAGTTATGTGAGATAATGCACATAAGAAAAACACCTGTGCACGTAATACAGTTAGTGAAAATCATGTACCAAGTATCAGGACTCGGCGTTGCAGGAAGTTGGGTAGCAGAAATCGCGACAAATTTGGGAGAAAGACAAGGGTTTAGTTTGTATTCGATTCTTTTTAAAATTCCTATTGGCGACATGCTGAGTCAATGGATTAGTAAGTTAAGCATATGTATTTACTAGTGTCGCCTGTGGTCGAAATTCGACCAGTTACGTCTATGTCATTAAAATACAACTGCGTGGAACATGGTGAAGTCCGTGGACCTGATGTATAACAAAAATTGTCGTGTATTTTAAAGTGATGCACTCCACGTAAAACTATGCCTGGAATTTTAGCCTCGGACCTGGTCATAGCAAATGCTGCAATGCAGCTACGAATACTATTGAAATAAATCTTTGATATCTCATAGTTGTTCTATCGATGGAAGTGAATCCTTTATGCAGTCAATTGAAAATGAAATTTTGCGTTAATAGTGGCAAATTATCATTTCCCTTATTACAACGCAGTGTGAATACTGTTGTATCACTTAAAGTAACTTCAGATGCGATATGTTTTCCGTTGCAAAATCTGTACCTTCAGTTCATCAAATTATAACTCTCAATATTATATGGAATTACGTTTAGTGCACATTTAAATCTATCTTTCAGAACAATAACAGGACTGTCGTTATGATTGTCGATATTATGCCTGCGCAAAAATTGTATTTGTGATATCAGCGGCAAATGAACACAAAGTTAGTTCCGTTTACTCTTAAAGAAAAGTAAGAGAAAAACGACATCAGTAAACAACGTCATGTACGCCTACAATCTAGGTTGGCCGTAAAGGCTTCGTTACTACGGCGTTTAATTTTCCACTGCGGACAACATCACCAACTTAGCAAAAATTTGGAAATTTGTGGTAAGGACTATGGGGCCAAACTGCTGATGTCATCGGCCCCTAGGTTTACACACTAATTAATCTAACTCAACCTAACTTACATGCCAGAGGGGTGTGTGTGTCATTGTAAATGTCCGGTTTGCGTGTGTAGTACAAATGGACCATATGCAACAGTTAAGCATGAACGTCCGTAGAATGTGATTTCATGAAACATTTTTATCTTCGTGTGTCATTTCTACAATAGCATCAGATCGGTACAAGGGTTAGAAGATGGTAGCAGTCTGAGAGACAGAGGAAAAAGTTTCTCATGTGTGTCTGTCTACATCATTTCATCTCTTCTAACGGATACATACACACATGACTTATTTTGTCGCACTTCTATGATAAAGTACCTTTCGAAGGATATAAGTTTCATTGAATTCCTTGTATAATTACCGTTAATAATCAGTACTCAATTTTTGATGTTCGCGTATTAATATTATGATGACTTCAATGAAAGGAATTATCCTGTGAGATTAGTCTTCACTGATGATCAGATTGTGATTGCTGCTAGCAAGAAAACATTGGAAACAGCTGCTCATATGTTCTCCACATCAGCTAAGTTGTATAATCTACAAGTATCTTCAAAGAAAACTAAAGTTATAGCAATAACAGCTCTGGAGCCATCTGCTAGCAAAATAATAATTACAAATGATCAGATAACAGAAACAGTAAACTCGTTCAGCTTCTTGGGAAATACTGTAAGTTTCATCACAAAAATGTACATACAAAAGACACTAGAAAAATTTAATTACATTAAGAGAAGAATCTGTACAACCCTCAAAACTAAAGTGAGAAAGAAATTCCACTGAAGTTCTACAAAACGATGTAAGTACCAAGGAATTACGTACGAAAGTGAGTCGTGGACTGTAACAAAAAGAAATCAGCAAAGAATACAGGCGTCGGTGGTGCGATTGCTAAGAAGAGTAGTTGAGCACACACTATCCGACGTCAGAGAAGAAGTGGCAGTTAAATGCTTAAGAGAGCAGAGCAAGGAATGCAGGAACAACTGAAAGCGAATAACTACAAAGTCCATATCACAAGAACTGAAGACGATAGAATACCAGAGATATTGATGAATTACTACCGAGTAAGCAAATTATCTTTAGAGAGATTGAGGAAAAATGTAAAAGTGAATAACTTCGTTAAAGAGGGTGTTAAGAGGCAAATGCATGAATCGTGCAGAAGTAAGAACAGAAAGAAGAATAAGAAGGTGATTTCTTTAAATCACTTAAGACGATTTCTTTCCCCTATCCTTCACCAATCAGAAGCTAAGATCCGCCTCTGATGATCCCCTCGTCGCCGGGACGTTAAAGTCATTTGTCTTCCTTTTATTTTGCTCGGTCACCTATGCAGGATATTATAATAAAGCGTCATCTTTTTTTCTGTCAGCACCACGTTTGTTCAATCTCGCATATACGAAGGAAAATTGCAGTTTCCAAAAGTCACAGACGTGTCCAGTTCTGTGGAAAGAGACGTAGTTATGTGCCTCACACAGTAACAATTTCGATGGCTGAAATAGCTGAGAGACTGCTTCACTTCCAGTAATTTTGTTCCGCTTAAGAAATTTTTCGAGATACCACCATCAGAATTCACAGCGTTTAAAGAGGATGTCAACGAGGTAACTGCGTAACGGGATAAATTGAACGTGAAACGCAGTAATCTGGCAGAGCGTAATACCAGATAATGATGAAAAAACGTAACCAATAAAAACGCGGCTAACTAAAATTATTCAATTACGGACCAGTTTCAGGCTCGTTATCCCCGAATGAGGTTAAAAGAAATTGTGACCGACCGAACGGAATAATCTAAACAACTCCGTACATTTTTCAATTAATTAAAAATTTAAAAATTATACTAGTAACAGCAACGTGCAGCTGATGTTAATGATCTGCTGTGTCTCACAAACAAAATGCTTCTTACCTGCGTTCCTCTGTTGTGTAGTGCGCCAGACTGGAGAGCAGCACTGTTTGACTCACGTCCGGTCAGCCATGCTTTAAATATGTAAATTTACTTCTGTGACTTGTGTTCTGAAATGTCGATGTTTTCAGATTGTTTCATGTTGCATGAAAGAGATGCTGACAAGTGATTTCACCGACGCAGCAAATCGGCAGTGCGGGTCACTAACCACAAAAGCAATGATAATGAAATTATAATGAAATATAAACCTTTCACTGCTTATAGGCGTAGATAAATATCAACGGGGACAGTTGAAAAATGTGTGCCCCGATCGGGACTCGAACCCGGTACCTCCTGCTTATATGGCAGACACTCTAACCGACCGAGCCACCGAGGACGCAGAGGATAGTGCGACTGCAGGGACTTATCCCTGGCGCGCTCTACGCGAGACCCACATTCTCGGCTTACTGTCCACACACTACATTTGTACTGCCCCCGCCCACCATACCCATTACTCGTGGCAATCAATCTACCGAACTCTTACGGGAATCGGTAGATTGTCTGCCGCGAATAATGAGTGTAGTGGTCAGGGGCACTACAAATGTAGCGTGTGGACAGTAAGCTGAGAATGTGGGTCTCGCGTGGAGCGTGCCAGAGATAAATCCCTGCAGTCGCACTCTCCTCTGTGTCCTCGGTGGCTCGGTCGGTTAGAGTGTCTGCCATATAAGCAGGAGGTACCGGGTTCGAGTCCCGATCGGGGCACACATTTTTCAACAGTCCCCGTTGATATTTATCTACGCCTGTAAGCAGCGAAAGGTCTAGATTTCATTATAACTTCATTCTTCGAGAGCCGCAACATCACGAATGATATCTGTACAGATACCAGCTTCATAAAGCAATTATAGTCTGCAACGTAGAGGACATCGGAGTGAAAAAAAAAGCATCGCAGCACCACAGTCAGCATCATCCCTGAGGTTTTGTTAAAAATTGATGCTTTAAATGAATATATAAAACCGTGTAAGTCCTACTTGTGTGACCATTTTATGTTATCAACATTTGTAAAATAAACGGAATGTTAATTTAAATGTGTCGGTTGCGTCTACGGATCGACGTACTAAGTCTGCCGTAGAAGACTACTGAAGGTCGATTTCTTACTTAGATGATCACAGTAGCTTACACAAATAATAATAATTACAGTTTATTATCAGTTACTGATCAATACTTAAAAAGAAAATAATGTGAAGAGAGAAATTTTGACTTCACGCATCAGAAGTGTTAATATCCGTGGTCAAGTGAATGTTATCAGTTATAGAAGACATTGTTTCAGCGGGAGTAAAGGCTATCCTTACAAGATCAAGACAATTTATTAAAAGTCTTGTCAGTCGTTTCTCATCCAGGCAGATAAAACGAACCTGATATACATATACAGGGTGTATCAAAAATGAGCGGTATATTTGAAACGGCAATAAAAACTAAACGAGCAGCGATAGAAATACACCGTTTGTTGCAATATGCTTGGGACAACAGTACATTTTCAGGCAGACAAACTTTCGAAATTACAGTAGTTACAATTTTCAACAACAGATGGCGCTGCGGTCTGGGAAACTCTATAGTACGATATTTTCCACATATCCACCATGCGTAGCAATAATATGGCGTAGTCTCTGAATGAAATTACCCGAAACCTTTGACAACGTGTCTGGCGGAATGGCTTCACATGCAGATGAGATGTACTGCTTCAGCTGTTCAATTGTTTCTGGATTTTGGCGGTACACCTGGTCTTTCAAGTGTCCCCACAGAAAGAAGTCACAGGGGTTCATGTCTGGCGAATAGGGAGGCCAATCCACGCCGCCTCCTGTATGTTACGGATAGCCCAAAGCAATCACACGATCATCGAAATATTCATTCAGGAAATTAAAGACGTCGGCCGTGCGATGTGGCCGGGCACCATCTTGCATAAACCACGAGGTGTTCGCAGTGTCGTCTAAGGCAGTTTGTACCGCCACAAATTCACGAAGAATGTCCAGATAGCGTGATGCAGTAATCGCTTCGGATCTGAAAAATGGGCCAATGATTCCTTTGGAAGAAATGGCGGCCCAGACCAGTACTTTTTGAGGATGCAGGGACGATGGGACTGCAACATGGGGCTTTTCGGTTCCCCATATGCGCCAGTTCTGTTTATTGACGAAGCCGTCCAGGTAAAAATAAGCTTCGTCAGTAAACCAAATGCTGCCCACATGGATATCGCCGTCATCAATCCTGTGAACTATATCGTTAGCGAATGTCTCTCGTGCAGCAATGGTAGCGGCGCTGAGGGGTTGCCGCGTTTGAATTTTGTATGGATAGAGGTGTAAACTCTGGGGCATGAGACGATACGAGGACGTTGGCGTCATTTGGACCGCAGCTGCAACACGGCGAACGGAAACCCGAGGCCGTTGTCGGATCACCTGCTGCACTAGCTGCGTGTTGCCCTCTGTGGTTGCCGTACGCGGTCGCCGTACCTTTCCAGCACGTTCATCCGTCACGTTCCCAGTCCGTTGAAATTTTTCAAACAGATCCTTTATTGTATCGCTTTTCGGTCCTTTGCTTACATTAAACCTCCGTTGAAAACTTCGTCTTGTTGCAACAACACTGTGTTCTAGGCGGTGGAATTCCAACACCAGAAAAATCCTCTGTTCTAAGGAATAAACCATGTTGTCTACAGCACACGTACACGTTGTGAACAGCACACGCTTACAGCAGAAAGACGACGTACAGAATGGCGCACCCACAGATTGCGTTGTCTTCTATATCTTTCACATCACTTGCAGCGCCATCTGTTGTTGAAAATTGTAACTACTGTAATTTCGAAAGTTTGTCCGCCTGAAAATGTACTGTTTTTCCAAGCATATTGCAACAAACGGTGTATTTCTATCGCTGCTCGTTTAGTTTTTATTGCCGTTTCAAATATACCGGTCATTTTTGAAACACCCTGTATTTAACAGGGAGTGGGATATGTTAACCACGAACGAAGATATAAAATTATTTACAAAAAAAGTTTTCCTACGATGTGCAGTCACGCCGATGAACACGGACATTTATATTATGAGAAAGGTTCTTTGACAAACTTTAATTAAATTTCGGCACATCATAAAGAAGAGTACATGTACCATATCCTCAATATACTGGCATGTCTCTGATGACCGAGAGTCTTAGAACTGTTAAGACCGTGTTTAAGAAGAGAGTACGTAACCAGTAGAAGATAGTATTACGGCTAGTAAAGGGACGGACTATCTCAGTTACATTGCCAGTCGAAACGGCAGTAATTAATGTCTTAAATTCGGAAGGGTAGCTGCAACATAAATTTACTAGAAAGTGCAGAGATAGTGTCAAATCCTTTTTTCAGGCAACAATTCAAAAATTTGCATCATTGTTCGAAATTAAAAATTAACTATATTCAAGTTCGTGTCCCGATGGGTATACGGTGCCACATTATTCTACGACTCTATGAAAATTCCTATAGAGACCTTAAGACCTGAAAGAGGATGTTCAGTGTTGGTAACTAAAATCGTATAGCTGATCTATGCCAGTAAGAGGAATTGACAGTATATTAAGGATTTGAAATTCAGTTTAATGAGTGGGAAACATAAATAATTATCATTGTCTCATTTATTCACTAGGCGTACCAAATGGCATGTCCTTTTAGATGCAACAGATACAAAATAATGGACGCAAATGAGTAAATAAAAAAATCTGATAACGCGATAAGTAATTGACAATAACTTGTTCAGAAATAAGTGAAATGTGGTGCCACAAAAGAGTTCTGAAGAATGGGTGGGTAGATCGAGTAACTAATTGGGAGGTACAGAAGCACGCTGAGAAAGAAATATGTGGTACAACTTAATTAAAAGACTGGACCTGTTGATGGGATACATCCTGAAGCAGGAAGAAATTGTAAATTTGATAGTGGAGGAAAATTTGTGTGTTGGATGGTGTGGAGGAAGCGAGAGTAAGAATTGCATAGGGTGACCAAAGGCTGAAGTCATTAAGCAGATTCAAATGCACGTAGGGTACCGTGGTTATTTGGCAGTGAAAAGGCTTGTATAGCATACAGTAAAATGGTGACCTACATAGAATCAGTCTTCGAACTGCAGACCACAACAACAGCAACAACAACAACAACAAAGTAAGCTCATAGAGTGCAATAACTTGGGGCTATACGACGAGAAGATATGAGATGCAGAGCTTCCATTAACTCCTTGTAAGGAAAACGAAAGTTTTATTTTGATTTGCGAGGAGAACAGAGAATATGCAACGCTTCAGCGCATCAGTTAAGGAAATGGTGCGCTAATATGATCATTATTATTCTCCTTCCGAGTCCTGATTAATAAGGCTCGAAAGCAACCATCAGAAAATTTCAGTCGCTCTTTTAAGTTGGTAACAGATTTATGTAGCCCACACAAAATTGTGACAGATTCTCAGGAAGCTTAAATGGGAAGAGACGTTACAGTAATGATAGCATCATTATCTCTCACGTAAGTTCATGACTTGTTGATACAGGCATTCTTCTCTGTTTATTGCCCTTAAGGCAGAATATTCAAAATTTCTGGGTGTGTGTATTGATGAAAAATTGAACGGGAGGTAACACGTTCATGATCTGCTCAAATGTTTAGGTTCAGCTACTTATGCCATTAGGGCTATTGCAAATTTTGGTGATAAATATATCAGTAAGTTATTCTGCTGTACCTATTTTCGTTCAGTGTTTCCATATGGCGTCGTATATTGGGCTTATTCATCATTAAGAGAAAAAGTATTTATTGTACAAAAGCTGTAATCAGAATAATAGCTAGCGCCCACCGAAGATCACCTTGCAGACGTTTATTTAAAGAACACAGGATATTCACAATACCTTCGCAATATATCTATTCACTTATAAAATTTATTATTAATACCGATAACAATTCAAAAGTAATAGTAAAGTGCATCGCTACAACACTTGAAAGGTCTTCACTATTCTGAGTTAAATCCGAATTTGGCACAGAAAGAGCTGAATTATGCTGTCATTAAAATCTTAAGTCATTTAGCAAATAGCATTAAAAGTTTAACAGATAGCCAACCAGCATTTAAAAACAAATTAATTTCTAAATAACAGCTCCTTCTAATGAGCACATGAATTTTTGGATGTGAAGTAACAAAAAAAGAAAAGAAAATAGAGAGAGAAAGAGTGTGTGTGCGTGTGCGTGTGTGTGTGTGTGTGTGTGTGTGTGTGTGTGTGTGTGTGTGTGTGTGTGAGAGAGAGAGAGAGATTATATCGAGTAAAGAAATCATGTTAAACTGACCCGTTCCACATTATTACGAAATGTCGTATTCATGATCCATGGAATAAGTGTTAACGTAATGTGACGCAATATAATGTCGTGTAGTGGCTCTCGGTCGCTGGTGTTGACGTCCGTGTCTCTGATCGCTCTTTGCTTCACTGCTGTTGTGTGCTTGCAGTTGGATTTTCCTCCTACAATACATCCTTCAAAGACGTTCGTGTCATCGTATTACTACTATTAACTTTTCCTTATTAAGGCGTTCATTGCCTTCTCTCGTCTATTTCATTTGCCTCATTCTCGGCGAGTAATCTCTCAGTCTGATACGCATTGCTGATGATCCCATGAGGGTACACTGCGGTGACTGTTGACGTTTCGTTTCCAGTACTCCACCAATCACAAACACATCTTAAAACCCTCAAACTAAATATTACGACCAAGATAATAAATGTATAAAAAGACTCATGAAGAAGAAAATTAGAAATGTAGGTTGCGGGAATGTGTAGAAAAATAGAGAGGTGCAGTAAATTCAGTTACATAATAAAGTCAGCGTCGTAGTAAATGAAGTTAATACAAAATGGAGAATTATTTAAAAAACGTTCCTATGTAAATGCCAAAGTACGTTGCATGTATGAAGAAAGTAAAAGGAAAGAAAATGTAGAGCACTATGAGATATATGAAAGAGCAGCTGAAATTTTCAGGTAAACAATCTAAAAAATATGCTGAACTAAGAAGAAAAATTGGAATGTCTTCAACGTTATGGAAATTTGTGAACAGAAATAATTTGTAACAATAATAATATGAACAAAACTGATCGGAAACTTACGGTGGGTGTACACCATATTTAATCAGGTAATCTGATAGATGACAGTCACTAACATCAAAGAGGCAAAAGTAGAAGCTCTCCAACATATTTTTAAATGTTTGCCTAATCCGATAAACGAATAAGAAACGCAGCTGGATGATAATGAAAGTGCTGAGATTCTGGAAGAGTTATACAAAGCCGTACGAAATATGGAGGAAGAGAAGATATTTCGACAGAAATAATTGAAACCGAAAGAAACGTTATACAAAATAAAGGTTCGAAATCATTTAAAGAATGTTTGTGAAAGAGAAGTCAATTCCTCAAGCTTGGAACAATGTTGTATTTATGCACCTTCACAAAAAATGGGCATATGTGTGACAAAAGACTTTACATCACGTCCTCCTCTTAATGTAAAACGTATCCACTACAGTTGTCACCAGCCATAAAGAAAAAAATTAAACTTTTATCTGTCGGAAGACACAGCGCAGATTTTCTAAACAAAGAATGATATATGTCTGAATAGCAAACTTTATTAATAGCATTAAGAGGTTAGAATTATGGGAGTGAGACACGGACTTTTCATGTGAGATTCATTGAAGAAATAGGAGTAATTCAGTGAGAAATGGACAACCATATATTAGGAGTTACTAGAAGAGGCCGGAAAAGAAAGAAGTTGATCAGGGAACAGACTTAAGTGCTCGATGTAATTATGAGCTCAATGAAAAGGAAATGATTGCGCAAGCGAGAGACCGAGATGGCAGTCTCTTGGGTGGTTAGTAGGTGACATAGGTGCTCTTAGCTGAATACCGTAGTTCACGGAAAGGGCAGGAGAAGCCTGCACCATCAGACGATGTAACGTGTTCAAGATAAAGATTGTGTCGATGCTGATGACGATATGATAATGGAGGTTTCTGAAATACTTCTTTATATAATTACATTCCTGTTTCGACATCCACCAGTCTTCTGTCACCCTAAGAAGGTGGGCTAAACACAACTGTCTCAGAGGAGGTGCTCGTGGCAGTCTGCCACAAAACCTTTTTTCTGCCTGCTCTTCTGTCTCCCGTAAGATTATGACTATCGACGGCTAATAAGGTCACGACCGGCTCTTTCGCCATTCTTTCACCGATATAGCATATGTTAATTGTGCAAGTGTAACCAAAAGGATTGTGCTGCATTTGCAGATTACGTATCATATACACGCCACAATAATTCTGTAAAGGACTTAGCTAATATTCTCTGTCAATGACTTTGCTGCCAACGATGTTACATTAGAGCCATGTAAACTGTAATTAATTCAGACCTTATATTCTGTCTCAGAATCACGGTCGATATTATAATTAAATTATGTAGTAAAGCAGCTATTCTCTTCAAGAGGGGATTATAAACACTGTATTGATCTCGTGATCCATTATTTTATAATGTATCACTGGCCAAAGACGTCTAAAAAGAAGTAAGCGATCCAGAGTCTCTGAAGCGCGAAAGAAGAAAAGCAATCAGGCACTTAAAACCGGGAAAAGTACTTCTCCCTTCTGGAATTAACACAAAGGAACTCGAGCTCTTAAGCATTTTTGCTGAAGTAGTTAAAAGAAATGCAAATAGTCATAAATATATATGTAGAGCGGAAAGATCCATCTCTTTAGGCCTACTACGAAAAGGCAAACGCTAAATGACGATGAACTACTGATCAGTCAGACTAACGTGTTGCATACTGGGGGCAGGTTTCAGAATTCTCTTTCCTCGAAGCTAAAGTAAACAGGGGAATATATTGTAAAATCTCCATTCGAATTTAGGAGCATTCTTGCTGCAGAAATGCCCCATTTCTCATTCAGGTTTTGATATAGAATAGTCTAGCTACTTAAGTCAATTTTTTGCTTGTTGCAACTATCCTTTTATTTTCGTTGCAGTAAACTGAACACAGCGGCAGAGACAGAATAATTAAACTGAATTGTGTGTGGATAACTCAGCAAATATTAGGTGGATTAAACACAAAATGTTTGTTTATTGTGCGTCGTAACATCGTGTTTCAGTGTGATTTCTGGCAGCGGATTTACTACTTATTGTAAACATTAATTGACTGATCATAATATATTAAATAAAGGACTATAGCAGCCTATTTTATACTGACGCCTCAAGTTCACAGTTCATTTTCACACTATCAGTGTCGTAACAAGAAAGTTTATCTTCGTACATATCATGGTTATCTGCTAGAAGAAACAGGATAGTATAGAACTTACTTGGGTGGAAATTGTTTTCAAAGTACTGTGATTAAAATTCTAAGATGCGGGGTAACTGCCTGGGGGTACACGAATTAATACAAGAAATGACTTGTCAAAGGAATCATTTGCAAAATTCAACGACTTCTATTGACCAAAATTAAAACATCAATTTTTCCCAGTCCACTAATCCTTGCCTTGATCAGTTTTGGTGCATTATTTGGATTGCAGTATGTAAGCAGAATACTGTGAGCTCAATCAAGTCTCATTCTGTATAGTGAAACTTTTTTAAAATGGGAAATGATGTAACTCAAAAATATGAGCAAGTGTTTGTATACTGCGTTATTTACAACTATTTCTCTCGAAGAGAGGCTCGGAGATGAAGAACATACTATATTTTTACAGGCGGAATACTACGTAACAAGTGGTAATTTGATCTCTATAATAACGTTGTCTTTTTAAATACTTTGTTTTATAGATTTCGTTCAAATAAATCAATCGGAATAACATACCGTTACGAAATTCTTAGTTTTGTGCTGTTTACAACCAAAGAAAATCCGTCTAAAGTTGGACTTTTTTGAGTAGCCTGATATCCACAGAAAATAGTTGAGAAGCGGACAGTTAAATGCAATCGTAGCCGTTCCTACTCTGTAGCTGATCGAAATGAAATGAGTCTCAAAATTGCACCCCAGATGGAAACGTTGAAAAAGTACAGTATTTGGCACGAAGCGTGTGTTACATAGGAAGCAGCAGACGTCACTGCAATATCATTTTGCAGGAAAAATTAACTATGCAAAGTGTTTGTGACTTTCTTCAACACTGATTGAATGAAATGTCAAAAAAATTTTTTTAGCAATATTTGGACTGTACTGGAATTTGAGTCTAATTTTGTGTTGTGGATAGTATGAATAAGTGTTTGACCTCACAAGGCATCCGGTTCAAAGCAATGAATGGAAGTCGGTAGTCCTACATCAGGAAATGTGAAATTTGACTCATGTGCCGGAAATGTTATAGAGAGCATTCATGGATAGAAAATAAATATTACCCTCGTTGACTACTCTGTAAAATGTGAAGTAATGAGTGAAGAACAGTATATAGATATTTCCTAGGAAGACGATAAAAAAGAGACCGTCATTGTTTTCGGAATTGTAGCTTTGGTATTGAAAACTGAGAGATCTAAGGTAGGAATCCTATTCAGCGTATTTGGTGAACTCAGACTTACCCCTCTCCGAAGCCTTAAATAAATTTGTATCCGGATTCTCTCAGTGTAGAGCTTATGGGTATTTGGAGTTCCCATTCAGGGATGGAATGTTCTCGATCAGAAAGTAACTTTATGCAAAATACACTAAACCAAAACGTGACAGCACTTTCCATCTTCTACTACCGGACAGTAAACATTTCATGTTAATCGCGAATATAATAATAACTTTGCACTTATACATACGACAAGCATAAGGAGAGAAGAAGGATTGCAACTGGAGAGACGTCAAGAGCCACTGAAATTCCTTGCCAATGACACATATGTAAGCATATAAACTGTTACTCAGTGGAAAGACAATATAATCAATATGGATCACTGTGAGAGTCTATCGAAGAGCCGCAGTGAATTATTCACCACTTACAACCGCATCTCCCGTCTGGCAGGACGCTTTCGAAACAGCAAGGTAAAATTTAAAAAAGGGCTCGTATGTTACTGCGCAGAAGCCAACAGTACTAAAATACATGAACCTCAAAGACTGAGTATTTCACAGATGTCCAGCCTTATACCAGAGCTTCCTATCTACAGTTCAACGGTGTAGTGTACGAAGAGGGGTGATAAAAGAGGAAGAGAGGAAGAAAAAGGTGGCAGTGTGTGTCGACACTCAGTGTAGGCACGAAATACTACCTGAGGAGGGTCGTGGAATCAACTTGGAAGCAGACGTCGGAAACCTTCACTGCCACTGAAATCTTTATCCACAGCCATTATAACGTTGATACATCTACATCTACATGATTAGTCGCCACAATAATACTATCTCCCTACCATTCCACTCCCGAACAACGTGCGGGAAAAACAAACACCTAAACCTTTCTGTTCGAGCTCTGATTTCTCTTATTTTATTTTGATGATCATTCCTACCTACGTAGGTTGGGCTCAACAAAATATTTTCGCATTCGGAAGAGAAAGTTGGTGACTGAAATTTCGTAAATAGATCTCGCTGCGACGAAAAACGTCTTTGTTTTAATGACTTCCATCCCAACTCGCGTATCACATCTGCCACTCTCTCTTCCCTATTACGTGACAATACAAAACGTCACAGTAATCCTACACGACATGTGTGTTAACCTCTAAGCCCACGCAAAGTGTCTCAGCAGCTTGCAGTTTGACACCTCCCTCATTTCCAAAAGCGAGAGAAACTAACAGAAAACATTAACGCTGCTTAATGAGTTTTTCACTGCTAAGAAGAAATTTTAATTACGCCTCTCGTTTCATTTGCTCGCACATAATCAGGAATGAGTTTGGTGACGTAAGACTTGTGCGAGAGAGTAGACGCAATTTAGTCGCTCGTGCAGCGTGAGTCGTGCAGTGCTGCTGCTTGAGTATTACGGGCAGTGAACACATGACTGAAGATCACGCATTAATATGTATCTAGATCCAAGGCGTTTTGCAGTTCAGCAGATATTTGCCAAGAAATGATATGCATTTAGTAAACACGAATTTCTGCAGTATAAATAATGAGTAAAAAAACAAAACAGCCGATACGAGGAATAATCCATACCTTGAAATGTTGGCAATCGGCAGAACTAAGACCATACCTGAAACAAAAGAAATAAACAGAGTCAATAATACATTAAGCTCTGATAAGAGACAAGTTTGATACAAAATGGGTAACCAGTGCTTCATACTGCATCACAAAACAAATCAGCGATCATGGATTTAATTACACGCTATGTTTTTAGAGTCATCCTCCCTTGGTCACAGCAGTTTGGCCAGAAATTATTACTAAATGTTTTCGACCACATGATACACAGTGGACTATTGACGTTTTGCTTTGCATTGTTAAAGCAGAGACGAACTGCAACACAATGAAATGTTTTTCAGAGCAGTGAGCGATGATAGCTAAGTTTCAAGTGTTTTGGAAAGACTGGAAAGAATCCCTTTTGTTTCTCTGCAACGTGGTTTGTGGCCGTTATTGGACACTGAAATATTCATCTACAGCCATTATACAGACGATGCATCAGATAAGTCCTATACGAAATGTATGTTACAGAAATGCACATTAAAATAATGAATATGTACGAACATCTACATCTACATGGTCACTCTGCAATTCACACTTAAGTGCCTGGCAGAGAGTACATCGAACCATTTTCATACTACTTCTCTACCATTCCACTCTCGAATCGCGGGTGGGAAAAAAGACCACCTAAATCTTTCCTTTCGAGCTCTGATTTCTCTTATTTTATTATCATGATCATTTATCCCTACGTAGGTGGGAGTCAACAAAATATTTCCGCATTCGGAAGAGAAAGTATGTATGAGGACAACCATCTACATTACGTCTCGGATAAAGTATGTTCGAAGCATCATTCTCTGCCGTTCGGTTCAACAGAAAATTCCGTTGTCCTGAGATCTGTAAAGCTGATAATGTGTCGTCGTGGAAGTCACTAACGAAATAATGCTTTTGGACTGTTAGTAACGAAAATCACACAATTTAAGTGCAGAAGTACAAAAAAAAAAAAAAAAAGAATCAGATACGTAAAAATATAGCATGACACCCAGTGAAGTTCTACGACTACATTGGCAGTAGTAACAATTATTAGAGCATTTTATTACAGACACCAAATTTGGAATATAAGAGGACCAGGCGTATTATACTCGCCCCGGCTGTGGAAAAAAAAAGTGACTTTACCTAAATGGTTGTCGTTTCTCTACCTTAATACTCAAGGTAATATTCATTGTTCAGTGCCTTTCAAGCGTACAAATTACGTCTCTAAAGTGCTGTCTGGAATTCCTTCAAAATATCCTCAGACTTGAACTCAAAACATTTTCCAGACACGAATCTCGTTAGGCGCTGGGATAAGTGAAAGTTGTAATGTGCAAAATCGGGATAGCAAAGTCGACAGATCAAAAGTTTCTACTTCAGATTCTATAGTTCTCTGTACTATTGTAGAGGCTCGGTTACACACTTCTTTTTGATCCACTAAAATATTTATTTCGTATGGAAACCTTGGTTAATGTACATCAAAGTGTTGCTGAATGATGGGAGAAGGCCGAGAAATGGGAAAAAGTTATTTTAATAATAATTTTCGAGAAACTGGTTTCATGTACACTACAAGAAACGCCCCACCCAGCTTCGTGTACTCGAGAAACTAGCGTGTGACAAACCTGAGGCGACAGCCAGAACCTCAACACTGTTCACTTGTGTTGTTAGTGGATTTAATGGTGTCAGATGTTAACTCTAGATCTCCGGTTACTGTTTCCATACAAGTAAATTAAATTTTCTAAGAAACTTTTTGTTTCAGTCTCCTTATTGCGGTGGTTCACACGAGACAGGCTACAATAAATTTTAACGAATTTTCGCGCTCTAGATATCAGGCAATTTTAAAATATCATTTGACTAAATTCAAGGCCTCATTTTAAACGAACGAAGCAACCACACTGAAGAGAGACGGAAGGTGGAATGATTGGAGTCGAGCCGACGCTTTTCTGGATTGGAGAACGACGGTGATGGAAATTAGCCGAATCATTTTAAGTGGAAATAGTTCACCTTTCACTCTAAGTGATCTAGAAGACCCTGCAGAGCCTAAAACTGGCTGCTTTTTGACGATTCGAACACTGCTGCACCAGAATGTGAGGGCAGCGTTCTGACCGCTGCACCATTGCGCTGCATGGCCCCGGCGAACTGAATGATATAAATACACTGGGTTTCGGAAGATACTGAGTGAGGAGGAAATGTGTATTTCTCTCCCCAGCGAACTGTGGATCTGTCTGGAGCGCTGACTATCTCGTTCACGACGACGTTCTGGTTCAAAGTTGTGTGTTCTCGCACTGCAAGAGTGGGAAGCGATCGCGAAAAATGCCCTTGCGAACAGCCGCGGCGTCTCGCTGGTAGCGTCGTTAAACTTATTGGCAGTGAAAAGGAGAAAGGTGAGAAGGCGTATGCGAAAGAGGTGACGGAAGTGCAGGCAAAATGTTAGAGCTCAGAGGGTCGATGCAACCAAATTACGGCTTGAGGAATGTAATGGCGAGTGGAACGGGAGTGGAGTACAATCTCCACAGAAGAAGAAGGAGAAGAAGCATAGCCCAGACAATAAAGAGTCCATTCATTATATGGCCCAGTGTGTAATCAGGCAACAGTTTGTGCGATACAACGAACAACTCAATGTAATACCAAATTTGCGAAAACTTCAAACCTTTTGTCGCACCAAACTTGATTTCTAGTCTAACAAAGGAGCTATGAGCAAAACTGTTCTCTCTACGGGTTTTGGTTTTAAAATGTCAGAAGAGTCACCTGGAAAAAATTTAGAAAAGGAAAATAATACGTTAGAATCTTACAGAGAAATGAAGCAACAGAATCAAACCATTCACAGGTATTTTTAGACGAAACGTGGATTTCTAGATACTACACTGTCAACAAATGCTGGTAATGGATGGCTTCTCAGGATTATTGTCAAACAAAAGTACTGGTAAGTGTTCGACTGCTGTGACATCTAGGGCAAAGGCGTACTGGCGCGTACAGTGCATCAGCTCTCTGCTTGTGAGGTTCGTAGGTAGTGACTAGTGGGCAGGGGTAGTGGGTAGTGGGCATGTAAGTGTCGCCAAGATACCAGCATTTTTGCCGCGCGATATTTTGACGATGATGGAGGACACAGAGAAGGTATTACACTGTATACCATTGCGCTGCATGTCCCCGGCAAACTGAATGATATGCACTTTAACAAATGACAAATTTCCTCCTTTCGCTCAGTGCCTACAAGTAATTACATTTTTCTGTGCGTATTAATCTGATGGTAATACAAACCTTCTCGTATTCTTGCGTTCTTACGAATGTTACAGTTCTTTTCTCTCGAGTCGTCAGATTTTTTGATTGGTTTTATGCTGTCCGCCAAGAATTGCCCCTCCCCCTCTTCATCTCAGAGTAGCACCTGCATCTTAAGTCGTCAAGGTTTCTTAGATGTATTCCAGTCTCCGTCTTCCCGTACAGTTTTCACTCACCTCTACCGCCATGGAGGTTATTCCGTGATGTCTTAACACATGTCCTGCTCTCCTGTCAGTTCTTCTTGTCAATTTCTTCCATATATTCCTTTCTTGGTCAGTTCTCTGGAGAACCTCCTCACACGTTGCCGCATCAGAGTACCTGGTTTTAACACGCTTCGGTAACAGCATATGTCAAACTCTTCGATTCATTTCTGACCCGGTTTCCCCACATGATTTACTAACATACATTGCTGGCCTCCAAACGTACATTCATAGAAGCTTTTTCCTGAAATTTAGGCTTATGTCAGATACCAGTAATGTTACATACAGCTTTCAGCCACGGCCTTCATCAGTAAAGAGGCTTACTGATGAAGGCTTTGCCTGAAACCTGTACGTAAGTGTCTTTTAAGAGTGCCTGTCTACAACTTAAAGTGTCTTCTTTACGGTAAGTAGAAATTTGGCTGTTCCTACCTGGACTTTCCACTGTAAGATAACAGTACACTTCTCTTGGCCACGAATGCCATCTTTGTCTGTACTGGTATGCTTTTTATGTCCTCCTTTCTTCGTATGTCGTGATTTACTTTGCTTCCTTAGCCGGCCAAAGTGGCCGCGCGGTTCTGGCGCTGCAGTCTGAAACCGCGAGACCGCTACGGTCGCAGGTTCGAATCCTGCCTCGGGCATGGATGTGTGTGATGTCCTTAGATTAGTTAGGTTTAACTAGTTCTAAGTTCTAGGGGACTAATGACCTCAGCAGTTGAGTCCCATAGTGCTCAGAGCCATTTGAACCATTTTTGAACTTTGCTTCCGAGGTAGCAGAATCCGTTAACTTCGCCTGCTTTGTAACAACAAGTTTCGTTGTTAAGTTTATCGCTACTTTCATTTCTGCTGCTTGGTATTACTTTTGTCTTTTTCCGGTTTACTCGCATTCTACAGATCGTGTAATTCATTTTCACCCACACTGAGATAGCAATATCATCGGATAGTAATGCCATCAGGAAATCTTATCGTAGATATTCTCTCATCTTGAATTATATATCTACTTCTGGACCTTTCTTTTATTTCCTTCGCCGGCTGGTTTGGCCGAGCGGTTCTAGGCGCTTCAGTCTGGAACCGCACGACCGCTACGGTCGCAGGTTCGAATCCTGCCTCGGGTGTGGATGTGTGGGATGTCCTTAGGTTAGTTAGGTTTAAGTAGTTCTAGGGGCCTGATGCCCTCAGATGTTAAGTCCCATAGTGTTGAGAGCCATTTGAACCATTTAATTCCTTCATTACGTCTTCGTTGTACAGATTGAAGAGTAGGGGCGAAAGACTGCATCCCTGTCTTACATTCTTCTTAATCCGAGCATTTAGTTGTTGGTCCTCCAATCTTAATATTTCCGTATGGTTCCTGTACATATTCGGTATTGCCCATCGCTCCCTGTAGCTCACTCCAGTTTTTTTACATTGTCGAAAGCATTTCCTAAATCGAAGAATTCTATTTCTGTGTCTTGATTTTTCTTCCGTATGCAATTTGCAATTATTCTTGCAATTGGAGCAGCTGGGTCTCCATGTTTCTGTCACTACATATGACAGGCTCCTTGTTGTTGCACAACGTTTCACGCACTATCTGGATGAGATGTCCTCAAAAGCTACCAGGAATTTTTCACTTCGTCCGTTGTATGAATGCGATTCACTCAGTTACTACACTGTTGTGTTGGAAAACGCGTGTGAAAACTACATGCGCAGTGTAAGCCGTATTGGATATTTAGTCTGTTGTAAATGTAATTAAGGTTATCTTTGTTTGGCTGCATTACATATAAGAGCCAATGACCCTACTAACTGTCTCACTCGCTGACTCATCGCCGCCCAGCTCCGACCGCTAAGAATAAAAACATGTAATTTGGAGAGGGATTTAATCTTATACTGTGCGCGTCGTTTAAGAAGGGATCTTTCGAAATTCCACCCCTGATAGCGTGAAATATGGGACGAAATGCTTTATGAAAATATGTCTCTATTGAGGCCATTTTGAAGCCAGATCTACGAAAATTGGTATTTGCTTTCTCGATCTAAAGTAAAGAAATACTTGTTTGAACACTCTGGACGTGAAATAGTGGGTGAAAGTTATTTGAAAATAAATTAGTCTTAAAGAACTACAAAAGTATTTTCAAACCTACATCTAAGAAAATTGGTATTTTAATTCTAGGTTACAGATGAAAAAAATACAGGTTTCATTGTTTTTGGTAATTGACACCCAAATTAAAATAGGAAATAAATTTTTTTATGAACTTTTACATTATGATTGCATTTTCAAAGATAAATCTAGGAAAATTTGCATTTTTCTTCTCAGTTAAAAATTTGAAAAAATTCGTGTTTTATTGTTTTTGGAAATTCAATCCCTATAAGGGTGAAATAGGGGATGAAATCACCACACGAATGCAAAAGGCATGATTAACATAAACCTTGGACTCCAGCTACCAGAATCGCCTTTAGGTCACAGGTAATTCCACAAAAGACCATGCTTCTATGGTTTTAATTAGCGTGAGAAGTTTAGAAGGTGTTGTAATTAGCAAGCAACGTAAAAATTCAATTATAAAGCATCTGTGCACACCGTCCGGGCGCTAAGCTATTTCGGTATAAAACGTGTCTGCGAACGAATAAGGCCAACGACGTTTCAGAAACGGTGAATGTTGTTTTCGTGGGTCTATTATGAGTAACTCAACCGTTTAAGAGCAGTGGAAAGGCGTCAAGGAAGGCAATAAATACGTTGATCATGACGAGCGCTCTCCAGTACGTCATCATCCGATGAAATGTTAAAACAAGTGAGAGAAATGACTATGAACGGTTCTTGAATCACAAAGAGACAGTTGAAGAATATCGGTGTATATCGTCTCATGCTATGAAATTCCTTCGTAAGTTTTATATGTGGAACGTGTGAGAGCAAAATTTGATCCAAAATTGTTAGATTTCGGGCAGAAACGGCGAAAAATGCCAACTGACCAGGAGTTTAAGGACTCCTGAAATGTGTCATAACAGGTGGTTTGCTTTTACGGAAATTGTAATTAAGCTAATACTCAATCGTCTCAGTGGATCTAATATGGTTCGCCAAGACTGAATGAAATTCGACATGCACCTCTAAATGTGAAGGTTGCGATTATTGTGTTCGTCGATTTTACCGGCATATTGCGCCAAGAATTCTTCCCTCAAGCTGAAATGACCGACTTACAAGTTTAACGCTGTTAACATGAGACAATCCCAAAAATCTCTTTATTTGTGGCGAAAATATTTATAGTTCTTGCACCGAATGATGTACGTGACAACACGTTTCGTTGCTTGGTCGCATCTTTATCGGCGAAAATAATACTGCAATGAATATCTAACATGCAGACCAATGTGACATTTTTCTGTTCCTAAAGATAACGAAAGCTCTAAAGTGCCGTCCTTGCTACAAGAGAATATAAGATTAATAATGCATCGTTGAGAAATCTGAAGATTACCTACAAAATCGAGTTCTGTACGGGTTCGAAGGGATCGGACTGGAGAAAAACTCTGTAACATCGAATGATAAGTATTTTGAAGAGTGTAGCAATGGTTTTGATGAATAAATAAAGTTCTTTCCCAAAATTAAAAATTCATTTCGTATTTCTATTAACCGGATCTCGTACTGACTGCCCAAAATTCTGCTTTTTGTTTTATGTCTAATTTAAGCACATTACAGTGCGCGGGTTAGGGGGCATACGACATGCACGAAAACACAGAGTGGCTTGGAATAAACTGTGGCGGGAGTACTCGCTTACTGGAGTCTTATGTGGCACGACGGAACGAACTTGCTTATCCTGTTTGCAACCGTTAGTACGGCAGATGGACTGGGCCAGGTGACTGACGTGTGTTTCGCTTTGTGCAGGGTGTGCGTGTGACACACAGTAGGAGAGTAGCGGAGAAGCAGAATGGACATGAAAAATGATGCAAATCCATAAAAATCATAAATTAATTTTGATCTATATCTTCATAACTGCGAATACATATATTAAATGTAAGTAACGCAATTGAAAGGACTTGTGAACGTACAATGATTGTTAGAGATCAAGTTAGGCGTCCCACATGATTTGAACAACAAGTAAAGTAATTTAGTCGGAAAATTTGGAAATTTGTGGTAAGGTCTTATGGGACCAAACTGCAGAATCATCGGTTCCTAAGCTTGCACACCACTTAATCTAACTTAAACTAACTTACGCTAAGGACGACACCCATACACCCGGACCGTGACAAGACGCCTGAGACCGCGCGGCTAATTTTGTATGATTACTGACAGTAGACGTATGGGAAGCAGAACCATAACGTATCGATCGAAGAGCACATTTTGGAAAGATTTAAAGCTCAGATTTCGAGAACAGGGTTATTTTTCGTACTGGAATAAGCTATATATTTGTAGCGACCTGTCGCTGCGGGGATAACGTAATCTCCGTCAGAATGCCTGCTAATCTTTGCAAACTGTTTCAGAATCCTTTTGTAATTCTTTGTCACACTCGCCCACAACAATGACCGGTAGCTGAGAACAGTGAGAGAGGTGTAGTTGTGTTACGTGAAGGGTTATAAACTTATATGTGTCTTCTGTAACGGTTAGGATAGGGGGAGATTGTTTGTGGAAAGTGATGACATATTATTTGTTTGTCACCAGATCATTTAAGGCAATCATTTTTCTCAGTTACAGTAAATTACTTAGCAAACAAATGAGTAATTTTTCATAATCACGATGAAAGCTGTGCATTTGAATTTTCTGTGCATTATACTGGAAGAAGTAGTGTTTCAATACATTTCTTTATTCGTTCAGTTTGTTGAGGAAAGTACACTGAACATATTCAAAATGTTAGTGACAGTGAAATAATTAACAGATAGTCTTTAAATAATTGTATGCTGACTTAGTAGCTGTGGTACCTCTTTTTAGAAATGACACAGACCCACAGCATGGGTTTCGAAAAAGACGATCGTGTGAAACCCAGCTCGCGCTATTCGTCCACGAGACTCAGAGGGCCATATACACGGGTTCCCAGGTAGATGCCGTGTTTCTTGACTTCCGCAAGGCGTTCGATACAGTTCCCAACAGTCGTTTAATGAACAAAGCAAGAGCATATGGACTATGAGACCAATTGTGTTATTGGATTGAGGTGTTCCTAGATAACAGAACGCAGCATGTCATTCTCAATGTAGAGAAGTCTTCTGAAGTAAGAGTGATTTCAGGTGTGCCGCAGGGGAGTGTCGTAGGACCGCTGCTAATCACAATATACGTAAATGACCTTGTGGATGACATCAGAAGTTCACTGAGGCTTTTTGTGGATGATGCTGTGGTGTATCCAGAGGTTGTAATAATGGAAAATTGTACTCAAATGCAGGAGGATCTGCAGCGATTGGCAATTCAGTCTCAATGTAGACAAGTGTAATGTTCTGCGAATACATAGAAAGAAAGATCCCTTATCATTTAGCTACAATATAGCAGGTCAGCAGTTGGAAGCAGTTAATTCCACAAATTATCTGGGAGCACGCATTAGGAGTGATTTAAAATGGAATGACCATATAAAGTTGATCGTCGGTAAAGTAGATGCCAGAGTGAGATTCGCTGGAAGAATCCTACGGAAATGCAATCCAACAACAAAGGAAGTAGGTTACAGTACGCTTGTTCGCCCACTTTTGAATACTGCTCAGCAGTGTGGGATCCGTACCAGATAGTATTGATACGAGAGATAGAGAAGATCCAACGGAGAACAGCGCGCTTCGTTACAGGATCATTTAGTAATCGCGAAAGAGTTACGGAGATGATCGATAAACTCCAGTGGAAGACTGCAGGAGAGACGCACAGTAGCTCGGTACGGGCTTTTGTTGAAGTTTCGAGCCGGCCGCGGTGGACGAGCGGTTCTAGGCGCTTCA
Source organism: Schistocerca cancellata (assembly GCF_023864275.1). NCBI lineage: Eukaryota > Metazoa > Arthropoda > Insecta > Orthoptera > Acrididae > Schistocerca > Schistocerca cancellata. The sequence goes on from NC_064633.1 coordinate 54,117,233, forward strand.
GTCCGGAACCGCGCGACTGCTACGGTCGCAGGTTCGAATCCTCCCTCGGGCATGGATGTGTGTGATGTCCTTAGGTTAGTTAGGTTTAAGTAGTTCTAAGTTCTAGGGGACTGATGACCTCATATGTTAAGTCCCATAGTGCTCAGAGCCATTTGAACCATTTTTTTGTAGTTTCGAGAACATACCTTCACCGAGGAGTCAAGCAGTATATTGCTCCCTCATACGTATATCTCGCGAAGAGACCATGAGGATAAAATCAGAGAGATCAGAGCCCCCACAGAGGCATACCAACAATCGTTCTTTCCACGAACAATACGAGACTGGAATAGAAGGGAGAGCCCATGGAGTTACTCAAGGTACCCTCCGCCACACACCGTCAGGTAGCTTGTGGAGTATGGATGTAGATGTAGATGTAGAAGTTAGCAGTACACCCTGATGAAGGATCCTTGCAACTGTCGCCGAAACTTCGGAATTTTGTAGTTAACAATGCCGCCTCAAATCAGAAGAATTTTACTTGGTTCAAATGGCTCTGAGCACTATGGGACTTAACATCTGAGGTCATCAGTCCCCTAGAACTTAGAACTACTTAAACCTAACTAACCTATGGACATCAAACACATCCATGCCCGAGGCAGGATTCGAACCTGCGACCGTAGCGGTCGCGCGGTTCCAGACTGTAGCGCCTAGAACCGCTCGGCCACACCGGCCGGCTGAAGGATTTTACTGATTAGATGTATAATTGTTTAAGTATTATCCAGCGTTGCTATTGATTGCTAAGCGTTCCCATTACGTACAACTCTTTACCTCTTGTTCTGTATGACACGTAGTTTATACACTGTGTTGAGCGTCCGCCAGTGACGTTCCTAATAGGCTGAAGTGGCTTCTAATTCAATCTGTCTAATGTAACAGTAAAGATTTTTTCCAGTATTTCTTTCTTGGTATGCTCGTGAAATAAGTCACAAATGTTTGTAGAGTGCGAGCACACAAGATGTGATCGTTACGTATTAATACGCAATCCTTTTCTTCTTCTGCTGCTACCGCCGCCTTTTCTCACTGCTCTTAGACGGTCAGCGTTGTCACACAGACCTCGGCCATGCCGCAGCTGTATGCCCATCCCAACGCCACCACGGCCGCCGGGACGGGATATGTCAATGTCCAGAGTGGCGCTACTGTCCAAGTGCGATAACGATTTCCTAAAACATGTTTGTGCAGTGTATATCCGAGGCGGGACGGGCGACCATCCCGGTATTCACCTACGTGGATGTTGAGAACCGCTCACAAAACACACCCGATCTAGCCGACTAACCGGGACCTCGTTGACAAATCGCGAGGCTGATTCTATCTGGGCCATGCCCGTATCCCTGTATCCCGAAATCGGCGTGTTAACGCTCTCGAGTGTCCGGGCGTCCACAGATTCGTATGCGCTGAGGTCCATATATAAAGCCTCCGAAGGAGCTACAGACGAAGTGAAGGGGCTATGTGTTACTTGATAGTAAGCAACTCAGAAGCAGTATCCTTCCAGTATCAAACACTGGCTTAAGGCGGGAACGATTTTCCGAAATAGCTCAGATTAAATGATCACATAACTAATCGGTAAAATGAAGTACAAAACGTGAAATTCAATTAACGCAAGAATGTAATCTCATAATTGTGTGAAGGCTTTTTGGTAAGACTTTTGGCCATAAATTGGAGACGTTTCTCTATCAACAGAGAAACTAGAGATGTAACTAGCTGTAATGGAAGACAGAGATTGGTAGATATGTCAATTTCTTGTTCACAGGTGTCTTGTTCGCACTGAACATACTTACAACAGTTTACCGGTTTCAGCTCTTCTGAGCCATCGTCGGAATCTATAACTTATTACAAAAGTGAGGGATCGAACAGTCACCAAACACCAGTCTTGTTCACTTGGCATTAACTTCACATGGATGTCAAGTGACAGAGATGGACATTAGACGACTGATCGACGTATTACTTTTGTAATAAGATAGAGGTTCCCATGATGACTCAGAGGTGTAGAAACCGGTTAACTGTTGTAATTCGATCCCGTGCGATGGCTAAAAGTTTGAATACAAAAAACAACTTCGCATAACAGACACCGTGCTCAAACCTGAAACTGTCGAATTTAATTCAATATGTCAGCTATTTTCGATGTTGGCTGTAGCTTACAGCGTTGGTGGGGACGGTTAGGTCTAGGCCTAAAGGTACTGAGGACCGCATTGGGAGCCGTGCGCTGAACTAAGGCAAACCAAGAAGCAGTTTCAGGAACTTAGCGGTGCTGACGAAATGCTGATGCCGATGAAGTAAAGGCTGCAAAAGGATAAGAGTAGATGATAGAGAGAAAGAGTGATGGTTGGCTGATGTAAAGCTGACGAAAATGCAGAATGCTACTGGATACGCGTGTGCGGATTATCCGTGCACAGTTAGGAGACATTTAAAAAAAAGAAAATAAATGAATAAATAAAAATAACGAAGTCTGTAACAATTGGAACGAATATTCTCGTTTAGAGCACACAATTATGTGTGTGAGCCTTTTTTTACAGCTGGCAGAAGATGCAACAAGTTCGGCGGAGGAAGGTGACAGCCAGAACGCCACAGAAGAACCCACTGTCTCGCACACAGAGGCACTGAAATGCGTTGGTCTGGTAACAGAGTATGCAAGACTGAATTCATTGAGTTTACCAACGTTTTGGCTCTCCGGTAAATTAGATCCGCTGTCACAAAAATGTAAGTAACAAAACAGAATTAATTTATGAAAAGAACGACATTTTGGTCACTCTAGAGACTCAGTGATCATTCAAATGCTTCTCTTGAAAACAGTTAAGTTTTGGCAGAATCACGCACAATTTCATCAAGAAATTAGCGGTTTCTACCGTCACCGATAACACAGCATAATATGGATGCAATAGTAAGCTCCAAACACTGTGAAAAGTACAGTGACTTTTTTTCGCAGTAGTTGAAGACAACTACCGTAGTCAGGTGATTTTCGAAAATATAAGAAAGACTGACCTCAAGAAGTCTTAATTAGAACGATTATTTTCTTTCAGAATATAGATTTCTTAGTCCGAAGACACACATGCAGGAAACATTCACGAGTGGTTAAATGGCGATGCCTAATAACCGAGATTTGACCAGCTAAGTGGCTCAGGTATAATCCAAAAAGTCTGTTCGATAGAGGAAGAAAATGACGAGATAGAAGAATATTTTATCACGCATAACGAGACGCTGAAATGCTTTGATCTGTATCAGAGAATGCAGAAGCAGTGGACTCGTATTCGGGAGGACGACGGTTCAATCCCGCGTCCGGCCATCATGATTTAGGTTTTCCGTGATTTCCCTAAATCTCTTCAGGCAAATGCCGGAATAGTTCCTTTGAAAGGGCACGGCCGACTTCCTTCCCCGTCCTTTCCTAATCCGATGAGACCGATGACCTCGCTGTCTGGTCTCCTCTCCCAAACAATCCGAAATAACCCAATGCAGAAGCGATGTTCTGGCTTTCTGGGATATGAGAAACTTAGTCACAAAAAAAGTGAATGTAAAAAAGGAACAGAAAAAATGAATGATTATTCCCCAAAAATAAAATGACACAAGGGAGTATGAAACACGGTAGCCGGCCGCTGTGGGCGAGCGATTGTTGGCGCTTCAGAACCGCGCGACTGCTACGGTCGCAGGTTCAAATCCTGCCTCAGGCATGGAACTGTGTGATGCCCTTTAGGTTGGTTAGGTCTAAGTAGTTCTAATTTCTATGGGACTGATGACCTCAGATGTTAAACCCCATAGTGCTCAGAGCCATTTGAACCATTTGAGACACAGTGTATTTTAAGCCTAATTTTGTAAACAAGTCGCAAGTTTTCGACGAGTGCAACGTACGTATTACATAGAAATTTCAAACGTGACATGAAGCATTTTTTGTGAAGACAGGAAATACGAGTTACTGGTAAAATCATGGCCCTTTTTATCAGTGTTTTTTGTTTATGCGTGCAGTCTCTAGCCCTCATTAATCTGCATAATATTATCGAAAACATCAGAGAGATTCTGGTAATATTTAATGGCTGCTAGTGACATCAAAGGTAGTATCCATACACTCATGGAGAGTCGTCGGCAGACTACGAATAACTATAGGTGCGCGCGCCAGGGAAACGTATTGGAACCCTTACTGTTAACGTTGTATAACGGGCTATATTAATAATCTCAGATTTTTGGCATACAATGCGCTTACCTACATCGAAGTACTGGCTGAATATAGCTTTATTAAAATTTAGTCGGATCCCAATAATATTTCAAAGAGGAGCAAAGATTTGGCAGTCTGCGTTAATATTCGGAAATGTAAGCTTGTGCACTTCAGAAAAAAAAAACTTGATATGTTATGGCTACATTGCCAGTGAGCTACAATTGGAATCAGTTATCCCATACAAATAAATGGGTGTAACAACTTTTTTGTGATGTGATATACAAAGATCGTAAAGGCGCAATCACTAAGTACTAGGAAAATGCAACTACTCTAAGGTCGCACTTGAATGACAGATCCTAGAATTGGAAGGAGAATCAGCATTGGCCGTATTTTTTTGTTTTATTATCCGCAAAATCGATTTTCGGTCACTTAGTGACCATCCTCAGTGCTAGAAGTTAAGAATTTCACATAACGATCAGAGAGTATAAAACAGAAAATCACAACTACACCTGCGTGTGAACATAACAGTTGGTAGGAACATACCTGTAATATACAATTAAAATTGGTTGGCACTGGTATCAACAAGCTTAGAGCGATCACATAAACTGAGGCCGCTGTTTACATGCACCTGTTCAGCAGACCTCGGTGTGATAGGGCTTGGAAGGCCCTCTATGTGACATGTGTCACGTGAAGACTTAATATTACTGGTTTTGCAAGATATTAACACAAAATAACTCTTGTGCATTTGTAAATCATGAAGTAATTCAAATTTAAAACGTACATAAAAAACATAGCAGACGAAGAGGAAGGAAACATCTACAACATATTGGCGTATTGTTTTTGAAAAACCAACTTACAAAACATATAACAGAGCGATAATAAGTTGTCAGAGTGCAGGACAAGTAAAAGAGAAAAAGACAAGGAAAACGAATAATATATGAATAACATGAAATGAGGTATAACACAGTTTTTAAAAAAAAAAAAAAACATAATACCCACCATATGGCGTGGGAAGTTAGAAATACAACGTTCGTGATTTACATAAAATGTTACGTTAAGACTAATGAGTCAAATATATAAAAAATAGTAATAGTACGAAAATTCAATTATGTAATAATTAAAATGCCGTGAAACACAATATTCATTACAAAAAAGTTTGTAGGTGTGGATAAACAACTTTGTTATCATATTTAACAGACATGATGATGTACCTCTCGTTTGTCCCTTTGGACAAGCTAACATTATTATAACAGTGGTTATGATCGTTATGTGAAATTTTTAAAGTTTTATACCCTCTGATCGTTATGTGAAACTTTTAACTTCTAGGACTGAGGATTGTCACTAAGTGACCGAAAATAGATTTTGCGGATAATAAAACAAAAAAATACGGCCAATGCTGATTCTCCTACCAATTCTATCCAATATTTGATCGTGTTGCACAGAATACTCCATGGCATCGCCAATCAATAAGATCCTAGAATGTTATGGAAGCTGTACCCAATAGTACTAGTAGGTGACGCTGAAGGTATTAAAGGAAGGAGTGTGAAATCTTGTGGAACTTAACTGTTAAGGTCATCAGTCCCTAAGCTTACACACTAGATAACCTAAATCACCCTAAGGACAAACACACACACCCATGCCCGAGGGAGGACTCGAACCTCGGAGGGGACCAGCCGTTCAGTCCATGACTGCAGCGCCTAGGCCGCTCGGCTAATCCCACCCGGCATAAAAGGAAGGACAGTAAGAATGGTGACATCTTTGTTTGATCCATGGAAGAGATGCTCGGAGACGCTGAGAAGTCACAAGTGGCAGGAGCCTGAAGATGGACGCCAAGTTCCCTACGGACCCTACTTTCAAAGTTTCGAGAACCATCTCGGGTGAGAAATCTAGAAATGTACTGCAACCACCTGCCATTACTCCCGTGGTGACTGCAAAGACGAGATTGACTCGGTTGCGGTACACTGCAATAAGTCTTTCCGCATTCCACGCGTAAACTTGGAACGTCTAATTAGAAAAATTAGTGAATTACTGTGCTGGTAAACCCCTTACGTTATTTGATTTTCAAACAGCTAAGGAAAACTGAACGTACTCAGACATTCGTCTCTTTACTTATTCTGATCATCACTAAACTGACACACAATATTTTTAGCGCAACGCAATCTGACTTTTAATAATCCCTACAAAAGAATGGCCCTGATTAACCTATACCTTTCATGGATCACTTACCTGACAAAAATCTTCATCACTCGAACTATTGCAATACAGCGAGCGCCAATACTGCCAGCTAAATAAAAGATTCTAACTACTGAAGTCACTAACTGCTGATAGGCATAGTTAGCAAATGAAAGATTTTGATAAAGAAGAAACAATGTATTTACCTTACTGGTGTTCAAAAGTCATAATGTATATATCAGTTCATGACATCCAGTCTTACAAATTTACTGTCTCTGATGGACACACGTCGAGATCATCCGCTCTCAAAACTTCGGCATCTCTCTGCCCACATCCACCACTGCTGGCGACTCACCTCCAACTGCGCAACGGTACGCGCTGTTAACAGCCAACTGCCCAACACTACAATAGCAAATTCCAACAATGCCACCCAGCCACAGACTGCACACAGCACAGCCAGTGATTTTCATACAGAGCGCTAGGTGACGTTACCAACATAAAAACCTAAACAGCCTACTTGCAAACTGAACGGGAAGAAGAGCCAGTAACTAGTACAGAGGGAGGTACACTATGTCATACACCTCACCAGGGGTTAGATGTGGATGTACTAGGTGGACAGAGTAAAACTGGCGTTCAAAATATGTCCTGCACCTTCAGGTAGGCAACCTATCTTACTTTGCCCGTCCGCGGAGCTCACGATGGATGTTGCTTTGCCTGTTTCGAAGTACATGAAAGATTTCCGCTCCATTTTTATTTTGCCTACCGCTTACAGAAAAGGGAGTTTGATGTACTGGTAACATCGCACGAAAAGGAGCATTAGCAGTGGTAGAACTGAGGAGGAGGTGAAGATGAAATGAAGAGGTGGTCGTTCAAATGGTTCAAATGGCTCTGAGCACTGTGGGACTTAACATCTATGGTCATCAGTCCCCTAGAACTTAGAACTACTTAAACCCAACTAACCTAAGGACAGCACACAACACCCAGCCATCACGAGGCAGAGAAAATCCCTGACCCCGCCGGGAATCGAACCCGGGAACCGGGGCGTGGGAAGCGACAACGCTACCGCACGACCACGAGATGCGGGCTGAGGTGGTCGTCTTAGATATTAATGGATCACTACCCGTTTCGTAGCACTAAAAGCCACATCATACATTATAGGCTTTCGCGGCTGGTATTGTCTTCACTTAAAACTTTCGGGCCGATAGGCCGTGGTCGGAGTATAAAACTCTCCCCTGACGTTTCGTCTCCGGCTGCGGCAGACGTCCTCGGAGGTACACCAGTTCGCCGCTGTACCTCGGAGGATGTGCCCCACAGTAGGAGATGAAACGTCAGGAGAGAGTTTTATACTTCGACCGTGGCCTATCGGCCCGGAAGTTTTAAGTGAAAAGCCACATCTTGAGGTGGACACACGCCTACAACATTAGAGCAAAGAAGGCCGCGTTTGTGGGGGTGGTACCGACCTGGTAGAGGACGAACCAGCGCAGCTGCCACTTGGTGCTGTCGGCAGTGCGCTTGTGCAGGTAGCCGGCCAGCGAGTGGTCGTAGTGCGCCTTCTCCGACAGCATCAGCAGCTGGTTCTCGTTGACCCTGACGGTGCGCTGCATCTTGGGGCTCAGCATAGCCGCCGCCGCGAGGCTGCCGCTGCCGCTGTGGTGAGCCGTGGCTGCGTGTGCGTCGCCGGCGCCTCGGCTGCGGTCGGTTTAGTGTGGCGCCCGCGGACGCCGGGCATGACGCGGTCGACGCCGCCGCTCTCCGCCCTCTACTCGCCGGTCCGCAGCGCAGCGCCTGCCCTTCTAGGCTGGACGGGTGCTGCGCGGAAGAGACCCGGTACCACAATAGACAGCACAACTGCGTCCTCTGGGCAGTGGCTTTTTCGACTGTCGAGGGTCTGTAATAATCTGACGGTCTTTACAGTGTATACGATGAGCTCTTCGCGATATGTAGATGCACGTGAGGCAGTTCCATTAAGAGAGCTCAAACATTTATCACTTAGCAAAAAAAAGTCCTCGAAGCGAAGTTTATGTTTAGGACTGACAGCTCGGTTTAGACGCAGGAACTGAAGCGTACGCGAGCAGCCGCCGACTACAGCTCATTCGACAGGACGCCCCTAAAAGGATAAAAGAATGAAACAGGAGTAGTTTGCTCGCGCAGTTCACTGGAGTCCTCTCTAATGTTTCCTCTAAGAGGTTGGTAAAACCGTACGCTGCCGTGTTATTCGTTCGCGTAGAGTGCCTGCAGTGTTAGTGGCTGTCGCTGTGGAGACTGGATTCTCACAGGCGGCGGCCGGAGTGGTCCGAGCGGGCGGCCTCTCCCAGGGCCTCTACGTGCAGCACGTCTTCCGCGCTGAGGGCGTGCGAGGCGAGCAGCAGCAGCGACAGCGGCAGCAGCAGCAGCAGCACCAGCAGCAGCGGCAGCGGCCACGAGCACCACGCCGCCTCACCGTGCCACCTCGCTTCGGCCCATGGCATCTGAGCCGCGGCCGTCTCCAGCCGCCAACACTCCCGATTCCCACTTCCCTACAACAGATCGACGGCCAACCCTAACCGGGTTTTTTTTCTATCTGGCAGGCTGGCCTACCACGTGTCCGGTTCGATCTAGTACCAATGCACTGAGAATCGAGCAAAGTCCGAATATAGTTGAGTATACTGTCGAGACAGAAGAAAATAATCGCCGTGTGATCACAAAGTAGGTGCAGGAATAGGAATTAATGAGATCTATAAGCGACGAATTATAGAGCAATAACAGTGCTACGGTTTCGATCGCAGGCAATGCTACTGGAGGTGCCGAGGAGATTAAACCCTTTACCGCTCTACAGAGTTCCGCAAATGTTCCGATTTCTCAGAGGCCAGCGGAGGTAACTGCGAGGCCGGGCCGGGCCGGTGGCGAAGCAGCGAGCAACAGGTAGCGAGAGTGCGGGCGCGCAGCGGCGTCGCGAGAGCGTCCGACGCCTGCCCTGCCGTCGGGTCGCAGCGCGCAGCGCACAGTGGCGGCGGCGGCGGAGGCGGAGGAGGCGGCGGAGGCGGAGGCGGCGGGAACGCGGGCGCACTCGAGCGCCGGCGCCGGCGCCGCCGGTGACGTCACGCGCAGGCGCGCCCGGCAGCTCGCCGTGCCCGAGTGCACAGCCGGCCTGTTGCGTCACCCCAGAACCCGTCTTTGATTTTGTAGCCGTTGACCTACCACTGGATGCCGGTCGCGTCTGCGTATCTGGTCCGTATCGTCGGACCGGTTCTACAGTTTACATCTTTCACGACACAACCACACGACCATTTGACAGTGACTGCTTTCTACACTACTGCTAGACCAACAATAAATGCAGATGATTAACGGGTAATCATTGGACAAATATATTATACTAGAACTGACAAGTGATTACATTTTCACGCAATTTCGTTGCATAGATCCTGAGAAATCAGTACCCAGAACAACAACCTCTGCCCGTAATAACGGCCTTGATACGCCTGGGCATTGAGTCAAACAGAGCTTGGATGGCGTGTACAGCTACAGCTGCCAGTGCAGCTTCAACACGATACCACAGTTCATCAAGAGTAGTGACTGGCGTATTGTGACGAGCCAGTTGCTCGGCCACCATTGACCAGACGTTTTCAATTGGTGAGAGATCTGGAGAATGTGCTGGCCAGGGTAGCAGTCGAATTTTCTATATCCAGAAAGGCCCGTACAGCACCTCCAACATGCGGTCGTGCATTATGCTGCTGAAATGTAGGGTTTCGCAGGGATCGAATGAAGGGTAGAGCCACGGGTCGTAACACATCTGAAATGTAACGTCCACTGTTCGAAGTAGCGTCAATGCGAACAAGAGGTGACCGAGACGTGTAACCAATGGCACCCCATACCATCACGCCGCGTGATACGCCAGTATGGCGATGACGAATACACGCTTCCAATGTGCGTTCACCGCGATGTCGCCAAACACGGATGTGACCTCCATGATGCTGTAAACAAAACCTGGATTCATGAGAAAAAATGACGTTTCGCCATTTGTGCACCTTGATTCGTCGTTGAGTACACCATCGCAGGCGCTCCTGTCTGTGATGCAGCGTCAAGGGTAACCGTAGCCATGGTCTCCGAGCTGATAGTCCATGCTGCTGCAAACGTCGTCGAACTGTTCCTGCAGATGGTTGTTGTCTTGCAGACGTCCCCACCTGTTGACTCAGGGATCGAGACGTGGATGCACGATCTGTTACAGCCATGCGGATAAGATGCCTCTCATCTCGACTGCTAGTGATACGTGGCCGTTCGAATCCAGCACGGCGTTCCGTATTACCCTCCTGAACCCACCGATTCCACATTCTGGTGACAGTCATTAGATCTCGGCCACCGCGCGCAGCAATGTCGCGATACGATAAACCGCAATCGCGATAAGCTACAATCCGACCTTTATCAAAGTCGGAAACGTGATGGTACGCATTTCGGCTCCTTACACGAGGCATCACAACAACGTTCCACCAGGCAACGCCGGTCAACTGCTGTTTGTGTATGAGAAATCGGTTGGAAACTTTCCTCATGTCATCACGTTGTAGGTGTCGCACCGCCGCCAGCCTTGTGTGAATGCTCTGAAAAGCTAATTATTTGCATATCACAGCATCTTCTTCCTGTCGGTTAAATTTCGCGTCTGTACCACGTCATCTTCATGGTGTAGCAATTTTAATGGTCAGTAGTGTAATTGAGACCTGATTGGTAGGTAATCAGAGAGCGCACAGGATAAGGTGAAGGTTGTGGATGGGACCGTAAACAGTTACTGCGAGTTGCACAATCAAACACACAAACTTATTGCCCTTAGAACCACTTATTTACAAATATTTACTATTAAAACAGTTTTGATCACGATTTATTCATTAAGGTGACAGGTTTCGACCACTACTGTGGTCATCTTCAGACCATTGAGTAGGAACCTCTTTCTGCTGGAGAATAACTACTTCAGTCACATTAATAAATAAATCGTGATCAAGACTGTTTTTAATAGTAAATATTTGTAACACGTTGATCACTGTCACTCCCATAATGTATTCAAAAGTAATTCACTCATTTACACATTGGCTTAAAAGATCACAATTACACAATACGGCTGAAGGCCTAGTTAAAGGAAACTTGAGATGATTTCTGGGCTGAAGGCCCGAAACCACACAGCAATACAAGAACAGCTGAAGGCCTGGCTTAGAAATCAAAAGCAATTAAAAATATAAAGTAAAAAATTTTTAAAGAAAGAAACATGCAATGAAGGCCTACACTACACGTCTGAAGGCAACTATCAACATTAATAAACATTATAAACATTAAGAAACAGTTATTTTTCTAAGCAAGAAAATTTCCTTTTAAACTTACGACAGAACGGCCAAAGCCGTATTAACTCATTACATGGCTGAAGGCCACAAACAAATGTGAAACAACGGATGAAGGCCTGAACAACAAGTCAGATAAATAATTTAGAATTCTTATTAAAAATTTTCCTTTGGATAATACACACAGCTGAAGGCCTTATTAAGGGTTTCACGCAAATCCTCAGCTGAAAGCCACACATAACACATGGAACAAATGACGAATTAGGGCCTGGATTACAAAAAATTTCAGCATGATTTCTAAGAATTATTTTTTTTATTTAAAAAAAAAGAACGATAATGTTCAAAACTTTAATTTAACACGGCTGAAGGCCTTTATGAAAAATTTTAAATAATCTAAATTAATACACGGCCAAAGGCCTCGCACAACACTTCAACTAAAATGAAAGTCACAATTTAAAGAAACAGTGCGAGTGGTGCTCAGAAGTGTTCCAAGGGTCGGCCTGGGAAGGTAGCTCAAACGTAAGGTGAGCCGAGACAGGCAGTCAATAGTTGAAGTTAGGTAATCGCATGGCAACCCAGACTAGGTACGGCCCAAGGGCCGACCAACAATTTCACCAATTCCCCTCTGTCCGACCAACGGCACAACGAAGGAGAGCACCGGCCGAGGACAAGAATACGAACAGCACCACGCTTCGAGAAATTGGCGTCTAAAAACAGCCAGGGGAACAATTACCACTCTAAGCAAATGTGAACCAAACACCTTAAAAGGCTACTGGACAGCAGTAACACGACGAGGAAAAGGCACACTGCCAACAAACTACGCTAATGACCAAGGCAGGTAACTGGAGGGTTAACGGCTACAGGGCAGAAAATATCGCTGGTACACTTCACTGATAAGTAACAGTCAAATTAATAATCAATCACAACTTAGGAAGACGGCTGCAAGATTTCTCCGACTGCAACACATCATACGATGCTGCTAGCCCGAACGGCCAAGGGGGCAAATGAACGAAGAGATGTCACAATAGTTGAGGTTTCATAACAGATTAACTGATCACTCAACTTCAGGGTCTAGGTACGGTGGGCAACGAACTGGTCGCTCTCGCAGCTAGCGCCTGACGATCTGAGAGCTCGTTTACACCGCCAGCGGACCCGGCCTGCTGCTCCGCGGCACGGACATCTGCTTGCTGCTCCGTCCCAACTGAGTGACTCCAGACACACCACCACCCGGAAATACTGGCGGTCACACCAAAGATAGTACGACAGTGCTACTATCGATAAGCGCTGCTGCTGCCACTCAATGATTCAAGCCAGCAACTTGGTTACGCCAGTAACTAAGGAAGAAACAAGACGCTACTCGATGTGACAGAATGCCAAACAAGCAACGGCGTGAACGCGAACAATATACGGCTCACTAACAGAGCGAGATGACGCTGTAGTTAGCACACTTGACTCGTATTCGGGAGCGTGGCGGTTCGATTCCGCATCAGAGCTTCATAGATTTTTCGTGATTTCCCTAAATCACTCGAAGTAAATGCCCATATGGTTCCTTTAAAAGGGCACAGCCGATCACGTAATCCATCATTGGGACAATCAGAGCTAGAGTTCCGTCTACAATGACCTCGAAGTCGACGGACCTTAAATCCTAATCTTCCTTCCTATAGTAGTTTCGATCAGGCTGCAACTATATTAACACTGCCAGTACATTAAAGGATGAAACCAATAATCATTACACCTATAGAATTTGCAACGCAAATAACAAAATCATATCTAAAGGCAGAACTGCATACCGTATCCATTGCTTTATCAATAGCGCTTACTATAACCAGGAATAACACAGTAAATACATCACAGCTCTGCAGTTTATTAGCACAACACTGCTACAAATAATTCTGTCAAAAAAAATATGGTTCAAATGGCTCTGAGCACTATGGGACTCAACATCTTAGGTCATAAGTCCCCTAGAACTTAGAACTACTTAAACCTAACTAACCTAAGGACATCACACACACCCATGCCCGAGGCTGGATTCGAAGCTGCGACCGTAGCAATCCCGCGGTTCCGGACTGCAGCGCCAGAACCGCTAGACCACCGCGGCCGGCAATAATTCTGTCACCAAGCGCTAAGACATGGATGAACACTTTATTAAAATTATATAAATTGATGGTGGTTACGTCTAGGAAGTGCAAGTGAAATGTGGAATTCAGGCGGAAATCAAAAGTCCGTGACAAACTAAGTCTAGTGAACGTTAAAGTCCAATATACACTACAGCAGACTGATTCTAAGTCCAGAGCACAGCCAAATCAACATCGAGCAGCAGGTACACCAGTCTGAGAGACGAAACAGTCCACTGCAACGTAGCACTTCCTAGTCGTGGAGTAGAATATAGCACGTTGAGAACTGGCTTGTACACGTCAGTAGCGGCGCTAAATAAGGTTCCGTAGTTTACGGAGCCGGCGGATAGGGTCGCTGTGTGTTCTCGCGGCCAATCGATGAGTGTTATGGGTGACCAGTCGCTGTGGTTTGAAGCGCGGGCGCGTGCGAAGGTCGCCTGCGATGCTACAGGGTGTTTCAAAAATGACCGGTATATTTGAAACGGCAATAAAAACTAAATGAGCAGCCATATAAATACACTGTTTGTTGCAATATGCTTGGGACAACAGTACATTTTCAGGCGGACAAACTTTCGAAATTACAGTAGTTACAATTTTCAACAACAGATGGCGCTGCAAGTGATGTGAAAGATATAGAAGACAACGCAGTCTGTGGGTGCGCCATTCTGTACGTCGTCTTTCTGCTGTAAGCGTGTGCTGTTCACAACGTGCAAGTGTGCTGTGGACAACATGGTTTATTCCTTAGAACAGAGGATTTTTCTGGTGTTGGAATTCCACCGCCTAGAACACAGTGTTGTTGCAACAAGACGAAGTTTTCAACGGAGGTTTAATGTAACCAAACGACCGAAAAGCGATACAATAAAGGATCTGTTTGAAAAATTTCAACGGACTGAGAACGTGACGGATGAACGTGCCGGAAAGGTAGGGCGACCGCGTACGGCAACCACAGAGGGCAACGCGCAGCTAGTGCAGCAGGTGATCCAACAGCGGCCTCGGGTTACCGTTCGCCGTGTTGCAGCTGCGGTCCAAATGACGCCATCGTCCACGTATCGTCTCATGCGCCAGAGTTTACACCTCTATCCATACAAAATTCAAACGCGGCAACCCCTCAGCGCCGCTACCATTGCTGCACGAGAGACATTCGCTAACGATATAGTGCACAGGATTGATGACGGCGATATGCATGTGGGCAGCATTTGGTTTACTGACGAAGCTTATTTTTACCTGGACGGCTTCGTCAATAAACAGAACTGGCGCATATGGGGAACCGAAAAGCCCCATGTTGCAGTCCCATCGTCCCTGCATCCTCAAAAAGTACTGGTCTGGGCCGCCATTTCTTCCAAAGGAATCATTGGCCCATTTTTCAGATCCGAAACGATTACTGCATCTCGCTATCTGGACATTCTTCGTGAATTTGTGGCGGTACAAACTGCCTTAGACGACACTGCGAACACCTCGTGGTTTATGCAAGATGGTGCCCGGCCACATCGCACGGCCGACGTCTTTAATTTCCTGAATGAATATTTCGATGATCGTGTGATTGCTTTGGGCTATCCGAAACATACAGGAGGCGGCGTGGA
Organism: Schistocerca cancellata; assembly: GCF_023864275.1. Classification (NCBI taxonomy): domain Eukaryota; kingdom Metazoa; phylum Arthropoda; class Insecta; order Orthoptera; family Acrididae; genus Schistocerca; species Schistocerca cancellata. The sequence goes on from NC_064633.1 coordinate 54,132,567, forward strand.
TTGGCCTCCCTATTCGCCAGACATGAACCCCTGTGACTTCTCTCTGTGGGGACACTTGAAAGACCAGGTGTACCGCCAGAATCCAGAAACAATTGAACAGCTGAAGCAGTACATCTCATCTGCATGTGAAGCCATTCCGCCAGACACGTTGTCAAAGATTTCGGGTAATTTCATTCAGAGACTACGCCATATTATTGCTACGCATGGTGGATATGTGGAAAATATCGTACTATAGAGTTTCCCAGACCGCAGCGCCATCTGTTGTTGACAATTGTAACTACTGTAATTTCGAAAGTTTGTCTGCCTGAAAGTGTACTGTTGTCCCAAGCATATTGCAACAAACGGTGTATTTCTATCGCTGCTCGTTTAGTTTTTATTACCGTTTCAAATATACCGGTCATTTTTGAAACACCCTGTATGAGCGATCCGCCAACGGAGAAGCGCGATCAGCGATGCGTTTGTCAGTCGCGCGTGGTGGAGGGCGCCGCTGCTGGGTGCGGAGATGTACTTATGGTGGATACCGCGTACTTCCCCCTTGCGGAAGCGGGGAGACTGGTGGCGAAGGTTGTTTGATGTGGACCTTGGAAGCGGAATACGTGAAGCAGGCGAAGCCAGTGGTAAGTCTTCATCTTCATAAGTAATTACTCGGGGTTCGTGACCGGGCATCATCTCGTAGTCCAGGAAAGGCAGCCTCTGGGTTGGCTGACGTCTGGGGTAAGTCACTCTTGTTGGAGTGTGGTGTTGGTCCACTGGTTGGGGGCAAAACGCATGTATAAGACTAGCGTTACACAGGCCGGATGCCTTGCGGTACAGTGGGAACTAGTTGACTGGTAATGATGGTGTGGAGAGGGGGATAGAAACTAGTCGAGGCCCTCCCAGTACAGAAGCTGCACCCTGAAGACCTTCTGTCCACATTACTGGACGATTGTTTCAGGAATCCAGGCTGGTTGACGGCGAAATCCTTTCGCCCACCCCGAGGTCCCAGGGGGGAACTTGGAAGCAGACAGTGATGGTGCTTGCCGTGGAGACGGCACGAGCAGGCTCAAGAGGGTCCGTGGAGAAATTCCGCTGAACTTTTGTCTCCGAGGGATGTGGACATGACTGGTAAAACCAAATTAAAAACGCATCAGGGGAAGTGATCCTGCAGGTATTTGTTCATCTGAGTTTTGTAAGCACGGCCGATTCTCTCGGCTTAGCCATTAGATTGTGGATGGAAGGGGGCGTTAGAACGTGGCGAATGCCATGCTGGGCACAGAAAGCACGAAAGTCCTCGCTACGGAATCGTGAACCGTAGTCAGTTACGAGCACTTCCGGCAGACCTCCAACCGCAAAATTTTTTTTCTAAGGCTGTGATGCCCTTGGTAGTTGACGTGACATTGCATCGGACAATGTACGGAAATCTGGAGTGAGCATTAACCACTATCAAGTACATGGCGTGAACACTGGCCTGGCAAAATCAGTGTGTACCCATTCCCAAGGGCAAGCACATGGTGTTCAAGAAGCAGATGAATCTCGTGGGGCTACCCATTGGCTTTGGCAGGAGGGACATGTTCGGGTGAGTCGTTCAGTCTCCCAGTTCATGCCCGGCCAGTTAGTGAACCTACAAACCAGTAGTTTGGGACACCCCCCAGTGACCTAGGTATAATACTTGCAGGACGCGCTGACGTTAAGAATTAAGAATGACTACTCGTGAGTGTCTTTCGTCAGAAACGTGTAGAATTACTCCGTCGATCAACATGAGCCGTTGGTGGACATTAAAGAACTGAAGGAATTGTGCGGAAGCGTTGTGAGGTTGTCGTTCGGGCCATCCATGAAGTATGTGACTCTGGACTTGTTGGGGTACCTCGCCGTTACTGGTTGCGTCTGCGTCCACGGAGATGGTAATATACTGCGTCTTCTGCTTCTTCTTCGATATGAAAACAAAGAACTTCTTCTTTGTCAAACTCTGGATCCGACCCCAGGGAAGGAGGGAGGGGGCATCAGCGTTGGCATGCTTAGTCGTGTTGCGGAAGTGAATCTCATACTGGTAGCGCGCCAAAAGTAAAGCCCAGTGCTGGAGGCACTGAGCGGTCCTGTCTGGAATTGATTGAATGAGGAGGTCAGCGGTTTATAGTCTGTGACGACGTGAAACTTTGTGCCATAAACAAAAATGTGGAATTTCTTTAATGCGAAGATGATGGCCAGCGCACTTTTTTTCTGTTTGGGAGTACTTACATTGTGTATGTCAATGTTTTCGATGCTAGGTCACAGGGTGTTCAGAGCCATCCGCCTCCCTGTGTGCCATGACCGTTTCGACGCCTGTGTCATTGCGACCGTGGCAATAACTATCTGCTTTGTTGGATAAAAACGAGAGAAGCACGGGGCTGCCAACAAATGGGATATCGACCTGTGGAAGGCCCTCTCGCAAGCTGGTGTCCACTGGAAAAGCACCCCTTTTTTCCACAACTGGGACAAGGGAATGGTTTTTGTTGCTGCTACAGGCAAGAACTTTCGGTAATACGATATCTTCCCCAGAAAGGAGTTAAGCTGATTAAGCGTTGTTGGTTTGGGAAGCTTGATTATGGCTTCGACGTGTTATCTAGTGAATGACTGCCTGAGCTGGAAGAAACAATATTATTCTTTTCTGAAATTTTACGCCAGCCTCGATTAAGACGCTAAATAAAGATTTCAGATTGCGAAGGCATTTCTCCGTGGTCCTCCGTGTTACAATTGTGTCGTCTACATAGTTAATGCATCCATCCAGTGTGAGTACTAATTGTTTCAAAAACCGTTGAAGAATGGCTGGAGCATTCGCTATACCAAACATTAGACGTTTCAAACGATACAGCACGTGTGGCGTATTAAGTATAAGAAACTGCCGAGATTCCGCATCAAGGGGAAGTAGGTCTGTTTTAGAAAAGAAGTTTTCAACTTTTTAATTTTGACAGTAATTCTTCCGGATATGTCTCAATCTCTGATTGGGTACTGACAGTGACTGTAAAATCGCTGCACAGGCGGATCTTCCGCGATGGCTTTCGCGCAATGACTAATACTGTAGCCCATTCACTAGAAGGAGTAGGTTCTAGAACTCCAATTGCAGTTGGGCGATTCGACCCTTCCTTTACTTGGACTCTGAAAGCTAACAGTACGGCGCGGGCTCGTTAGTACCGAGTGTTTCAGTGCGATGTGTGCCTCAAAATCCTTTGTGGTGCCGAGTTGCGGGTTGGTTACGTCCTCATAATCCTGGCAATGTATCTCTAGGTCCGAGTGCGGAACATCTTCGAGCACCAAATTCACAGAATCGTCTGTAATGAAAATTCAGATCTCTGAACAGAGTCAAAACAAGTTCTCAGTGGAATCACTGTAACGACTAAGAAGGCAATGTGGCGGATGATATTATGGTAAGTCGTTGGCAGTTCGACTGACCAGCGTTCTGGGATAGTATGCTTATCATATGCCATTAGACGTCTCTTTGTTTTTCGCAAGGGAAGAGCTGCAAGCAGGTACGTAATTCAGAATGCTCACCGATTCGCCGGTGTCTACTTGTACTTGAGCCGGCTCTTCTGCAATTTGCATTTCTACTTAAAGCTTATTCGAGGCCTCGGGTTGGTCTGTAGTGGTTACCACATTAACATCCATCTATTGGGCAGGTGGCTGTCTTGCCTGACGGGGCTTGCGACATACAGAAGCTAAATGGCAGTTGTAAGAACATCTTTCAGAACAGTCTTCACGTTAATGTTTTTTAAAACATTCTGGACATGATTACCGTTTTGGTACCCAAGACCGGTTTGATCGGCTCGAGCGGGATGGAGGGCGTTGTTGGTTAATGGAGTGCGTTGTTGGTTACGACGCCCCAGCTGTACAGATGCTACGTCCAAATCGGCTCTAGTGTGGTCATTGGCTGCTGGCTCGGATGTATCTGCATTAACGCCTGCTAGGTAGATCTACGACTCTAGTTCCGTGCCTACTACTCAGGTTACTTCGAATCTTTGTCTCTGTCCAAAATTTTGTCTAATGATGGGTCTTCGAGTTAAAGTGCCTCGTGCTAGTAATCCCTGTCTGTCATGACCCTTATCATTTCTTTTCTCCTTTCTTTAGAGGTAACATTTTCGTCCTAAACCTTACAGTTCTGAGACCCATTCCCTTTGAGTCTGGTTTGGCTGTTTCTTTCATTTGTAAAATGTTATCCGGGAGGAAATAACATGGCTATGCCGCTAGTACTGTTTAGCCACCAACGGAAGAATATTTGAAAAGGTGGGCCCCGAAGGCTTAGATAAGGGATCCAATTTGCTCAGTAGACGGTAAATCTCAGGTTTTCACCAAGACAGAAAAAAAGATTTCATGACAGTGATTAAAATTCTTCTGGGTATTATGCAGCGTCATTGCTAAAAAATAACAACAATAATAAACTAAAACCGACGTTTTGGCCGAATTTCAATTGCCGAAACGTCAGTTTTAGTTTATTATTGTTGTTAGTTTTTAGCAATGACACGGCATAATACCCAAGTAGAATTTTAATCACTATGACACTGGCTGTGGAAGCCTACGTTCTTATATCAGATTCCATGATGGTGACGTTAGTTACCTTGAATGCGTCGAACTGCTCCAATAACCTTCAATCGTAGGCTTCCCAATCCTCTACAGCCTCACCAAAGGAAGGAAAAACCGACACTTGCTGTGTTGCTTGCATCTGCAGTTAGCCTTGAAGAATTGGTTGGACGATGTTCAGTAGTAGCTTCTGCTTACCGTCGTACTGATGAATAAGTTGCGTGAGTAGTGCTTCCAGTAAAGATGGTTGCTGGCTCGTCGCCATTTTTATTGTGTTATAAGTAAGAATAACACATTAAATATGTGACAGTTCCACAGTTTACTAACACAACACTGATTCAAATAATTCTGCCACCAAGAGCCAAGTCGTAGATTAAAACTTTACCAATGTCCAGAAAGTGCAAGTGAAATGTGGAAATCCGGTGAAAATCACAAGTCCGATGACAAACTAACGCCAGTGAACTTTGAAGTCCAAGATCCATTATAGAGCAGGGATTCTAAGTCCAGAGCGCAGCCAACATCGAGCAGCAGATACAGCAGTCCAAGATACGAGACAGTCCACTGCAGCACAGCACTACCTAGTAGTGGAGCAGAACATAGCATGATGGGAACTGGCTTGTAGACCTCAGTAGCGGTGCTAAATGAGGCACCGTAGTCGGTGGCTGGCGTCGCTGTACATTCTGGGTGGCCAATCGCCGAGTGTTACGGGTGGCCAATGATTGTGTTTTGAAGGCGGCCTGCGATGGCAGCAGCGGGAGATTCAGTAGTGGTGGGTACCACAGTACTGAAGGCAATAATACTTGATAGAGGTCGAGATTTCGTACGCCGAGTGAAATCGTATTCTAATCTACATAACTCTAAAATCTGAGGATATAGATATTGATTTCTCGAAAACAAATCATCATGCTCATCCATATTCCTAAGCCGTGCATCGGCTCGCGTTGGTGCTGTTTGTAGGTTTCCGCCCGCTGTTGGAGGCCAGACGGTATCATTTAGTTGGCGTGGTTGCGGTTATTTGTCTTCTTCTCGTGTTCACTGGCGCCACTCGGTTTCCCAAGCATTGCCTGTCCGCTAGTGGCAGCAGCGGCGGTTATCGATATGTACTAACTGTTTCCCTATCTTTCGGGCGACGTCGTTGTTTTTCCGGGTCGTGCGAGTGGGCAAGTTCCGTTGGGGACTCAGGAGGAGTCAGGTCCGCGCAGTGCCAGAACACGCCAGGACCGCTGGCGGCGCGCATGGACTGTCCGATGCAAGGGCTGTGGTTACGAGGTTGCACGACCTCGTCGTAAACTGGATCCAGCAAGTTTTTAGATGAGTGCCTTCAAATCCAAGTAGAGCAGAGTCTGTCACCCGTGTGGGTCCCGTAGTACGCATGTGATGTTGTGACAGATTATCATCGCGCCGTCATGTGCAGGTTGTTGATCTGTGTACCGCTTAGTACTTGAAGACCCTACTGTGTTAAAATCGCTTGGCTCAGTGATTAGACGGTGTTGTTACTCAACTTTCAATTAATAAAGCAGTGAAGATTTTTGTTTCATTCTGCCAACCGCCGTCAGAGTTGTCACATTGAGTTCAGTGTGTGTTTCTGTGCCTAATTAATGTGGTGTCACTCATTTGGTACTTGCTTTTGGTTCGCTTTGCAATTGTTTCCTCAATGTATGGTTGCTGATTCTGGTTGGTTACATTTCTGTTTTGCCTCGCACGCAAATCGAGTGGGGTATTAGTTACTGTTAGTTTGTTTGGTGTTCTGTACTGTGACTTGTTTGTTCCGATTTTCGGGTTTGTGGAATCGCACGGAAATCTGGCAGTGGTTCCTTTCTCGTTCCGGGCGCTCTGAACACAGTAATCTGGGGACGTAGTGCAGACAGCCGGTTCCGGCTTTGACGTATTCTTCCATCGTCGCAATTGGTTTATCGGACGTCAGGTAGCTTGAGCAAGATTAGCATTAGTCGTTCATTAGACTGCCACTAGTCTGACTTACCATCTTGTGAAGTGAGTGCAACTCTTGGCTGCCTATGTCGTCGCTAGCGATAGCGTCTGTTGGCAGACCTTCTCAGAGGTCGATTCCATGACCACCGTCTGGATCAGTTGCTTGTTTTTTAAATTAACATTTGCTGTTGTATTTGCTATTTTACAGAAGGTTTTAAAATTTTTTATATTATTGCCGTTCCTAGCGTGTAAGGCCTTCAGCCGTGATTGTGGTCATTTGCTTCAAAATCCTATCTGCTATTTGTATTTTAGTAGTAAGCCTTAAAACCTTATTTACTGCCGTTCCTGGCGTCTGATGCCTTCTGCGGTGTTTGTGGCGACTTGCCTTTGATATTTAAATACCTGTAATTTGTAAGTTTGAGAGGTGGCATGAGCCCCCTCTCATATCTCTATCTTACGATTTTCCTCTCTAATTGCATGCAGTGAAAATTCGCTATTCCTTCACACGCGGACTTCCCACGCAGCGTCTCTCGTCACCCGGGAGGTCCGGTGACAGGCGGGCTCTGCTGATCTGGAAAGGGTTAAGCCGACGGGTGTGAGTAAGTCGAGTGAATGCTTTGCAGACGCCGACATTGTCAAAAGACACGCCCGAAGGGGTCTGAAGTAGCGGCTGGGCTAGAGGTTCCGTTACTTCGCAGAAACTTAGCGAAAACACTTTCTGGCAGGCTACCAGCGAGGCGTGGGAATGACTTGTGTACCCAGGCAGTTGTGGCGGGAAAATTCCCGCGCTTTCTGCAAAATACACTCCTGGAAATGGAAAAAAGAACACATTGACACCGGTGTGTCAGACCCACAATACTTGCTCCAGACACTGCGAGAGGGCTGTACAAGCAATGATCACACGCACGGCACAGCGGACACACCAGGAACCGCGGTGTTGGCCGTCGAATGGCGCTAGCTGCGCAGTATTTGTGCACCGCCGCTGTCAGTGTCAGCCAGTTTGCCGTGGCATACGGAGCTCCATCGCAGTCTTTAACACTGGTAGCATGCCGCGACAGTGTGGACGTGAACCGTTTGTGCAGTTGACGGACTTTGAGTGAGGGCGTATAGTGGGCATGCGGGAGGCCGGGTGGACGTACCGCCGAATTGCTCAACATGTGGGCGTGAGGTCTCCACAGTACATCGATGTTGTCGCCAGTGGTCGGCGGAAGGTGCACGTGCCTGTCGACCTGGGACCAGACCGCAGCGACGCACGGATGCACGCCAAGACCGTAGGATCCTACGCAGTGCCGTAGGGGACCGCACCGCCACTTCCCAGAAAATTAGGGACACTGTTGCTCCTGGGGTATCGGCGAGGACCATTCTCAACCGTCTTCATGAAGCTGGGCTACGGTCCCGCACACCGTTAGGCCGTCTTCCGCTCACGCCCCAACATCGTGCAGCCCGCCTCCAGTGGTGTCGCGACAGGCGTGAATGGAGGGACGAATGGAGATGTGTCGTCTTCAGCGATGAGAGTCGCTTCTGCCTTGGTGCCAGTGATGGTCGTATGCGTGTTTGGCGCCATGCAGGTGAGCGCCACAATCAGGACTGCATACGACTGAGGCACACAGGGCCAACACCCGGCATCATGGTGTGGGGAGCGATCTCCTACACTGGCCGTACACCACTGGTGATCGTCGAGGGGACACTGAATATTGCATGGTACATCCAAACCGTCATCGAACCCATCGTTCTACCATTCCTAGACCGGCAAGGGAACTTGCTGTTCCAACAGGACAATGCACGTCCGCATGTATCCCGTGCCACCCAACGTGCTGTAGAAGGTGTAAGTCAACTACCCTGGCCAGCAAGATCTCCGGATCTGTCCCCCATTGAGCATGTTTGGGACTGGATGAAGCGTCGTCTCACGCGGTCTGCACGTCCAGCACGAACGCTGGTCCAACTGAGCCGCCAGGTGGAAATGGCATGGCAAGCCGTTCCACAGGACTACATCCAGCATCTCTACGATTGTCTCCATGGGAGAATAGCAGCCTGCATTGCTGCGAAAGGTGGATATACACTGTACTAGTGCCGACATTGTGCATGCTCTGTTGCCTGTGTCTATGTGCCTGTTGTTCTGTCAGTGTGATCATGTGATGTATCTGACCCCAGGAATGTGTCAATAAAGTTTCCCCTTCCTGGGACAATGAATTCACGGTGTTCCTATTTCAATTTCCAGGAGTGTAGTAACTGTGATTGGCTTGCTCAGGGCATAGCTCCGTGACGTAGCAAAATCAGCGCAGAAATTGGCGCCAAGAATCTCCATTGGTGGAATGGTAGTGCTCTGGCAATAGAGTGGAATTTTCCGCCGGTTTTCGAGTTGCTGATTTGAACGTTTAACCACGGCCACTGTCGTGGGGGCGGGAATGTTGTGTGTTCGGCCTGTACGGGTGCTCTAGGTAGTCGGCTCTCGCCTTTCGGTCGAGGACGTCGAAGCAACCAGCCATCGCCTCCGGTACGCCAGATCGTGTTCTGGCAGTTAAGAAGACAGTTTGGTAATGTATGTCCGCAGCACAGGCAGATAGGGATTTTCCTAGGTGATAATCAGAGCTCAGCAGAGCGCGCCTGTTCGTCTTTTTCTAACTTTGTTCTGTCTTGAGTTGCAGCAATTAATGTTGGGTTAGCTGTGTGTCTCTCTTAAGATTTGAGTGGCAAGGAATTGGCTCCACATACCGCTTGGTCTTAAACCTCACAATCTAGTTTAGGGACAACTTCACCCTCATAGCGTTTGTTTGAGTATCCAATTTGAGCCAATTTGATGTATTATAAATGTTTCATGTGTTTTTGTTTATTATTTTTGTGTTTAGTCTTAATAAATCATATTGTTATTTTGGACAGATCTTTCATTCTGTTAATCAGTAGAGCCACCCATCATTTCTCACTACGTTAATGAAATCTTCCTTTATTTAACTTATTTATCAAATTAAATTATTGCAGGTGCCAAACTCTTTTCTACTCCACTTGCAGGGTTGATTACAGTCAGTGCGCGTATATTTTTTAATCCATGTGCAACAGCAAAAGTCGGAGTTAGAATAGGGGGGGCGTAGAGCATCATTTACATATGGAGATTCTAGAAGAATTTAGTGTTAAATACACTGTTTGCCCCGGCACCTCGCAAGTTGCAGCGAGTTTTAAACAATTCTTAATGTATTGCCATTCTTGGTGTGTAAGGCCTTCAGCCATGATCACAGGGGCTTTCTTTTTTAACATATATCTGACTTTTATGGTGATTGGCTAAATTGTAACGCACTGAAGACTCTATTATTTACACTGTTCTTTATTCCTTCACTAATAACGTGTGGTATTGTTTTTTTTATTTATTGTTGAGTGTGGAGTTACTGGTTTAAAAATAAATGTGTTTATCTGTAAAAGGCAAGCAATAGTAACTAATTATGGCCCCGTTCACAATCGTAACCGAAGCCTGCCTTCCCTTTACCACGAGGTCTCAATTCCTTTCTTTTATTTTGCCTGCCAGAAGACCTATTGCGTCCTCTTTTTTTTCTTGACTAATTCTCCCAACTGCCTGCAGCTTTCTCCGCTTCATTCTTTCGCGATGTTTGTTCCAGTTTCTCTGTTTTCTTGTATTTTATCGGGGAAATTAGATGGGAGGATAAGTTGAAAAGTAATTCGAAAAAGTCAGTGCATGTTGCCCTCAGATAGCAACGTATGTGTGACTGTCGTAGAGGCTGCGGAACAGGGCACGGCATCCAGTGGAAGACGGTGGTCGTGCTGCCCGAGTGCACGCGCGAATAACAGCGTCCGGCCGTGCTGGTAATGTGGGCACAGGACTGTGCGCGGAAGACGTGCGTCACGATACGCGCCTCGCATATGCTGAGGACTGTACATCACGGTAGCAGAGTTCAGTTGGTTTCGCGAGTTCAAAATTTGGCAGGCCAAGGGACAGACTTACGAGGGTCATTTTTTAAGTAAGGGCCGTTTTTAATTGTTAAAAAAAGATACAAATACTTTTGTAAAAAAACTTTTATTTTCTGATTCTACACACTTTTACCTATTTTTCTACATAGTTGCCTTGTTTATTTAAGCACTTGTCATACCGTACAACTAAGTTTTTAATTCCCTCTTCAAAGAATTCGACTGCTTGCCCCAGCAGCCAAGAGTTCACGGCCGCTTTCACTTCATCGTCATCATTGAAGCACTGCCCGCCAAGATGGTGTTTCAGTTACTGCAAAAGGTGAAAATCGCTAGGAGCAAGGTCGGGGCTGCATGGTGCATGGTCCAAAACTTCCCAGCCAAAAGAATCAATCAAATCCAGAGTCTTTTGAGAGGTGTGAGGCCTAGCGTCATCATGCAGGAGCAAAACTTCTTTTATCAGCATGCCGTGCCTTTTGTTTTGAATTCCTCTGCGGAGCTTCTTTAGAGTTGCACAGTAGGCATCTGAGTTGATTGTCGTTCCTCGTGGTATAAAGTCCACTAGCAAAACACCGCACCGGTCCCAGAACACAGTTGCCATAATCTTGCGCTTTGACAGCGTCTGTTTGGCTTTGACCTTGACGGGTGAGGTTGTGTGTTGCCATTGCATCGATTGTCGCTTGCTTTCGGGAGTGATGTGGGATACCCATGTTTCATCTCCAGTGACAATTTGACTCAACATGTGATCCCCTTCTTCCTCGTAACGAATCAAAAAGTCCAATGAAGTGGCAAATCTCTTCCCTTTGTGGTCCTCTGTGAGGAGTCTGGGTACCCACCGAGAACACAGTTTCTAAAGTTTAGGTTTTCAGACACAAAACCGATCTTGAAACTTGTGAAAATTCCAAAGAAAGAGTGGAAATTGTGAATCTTTTGTCCTCACGAATCTTTGTTTCGACTGCAGCCACCAAATCATCAGTGATCACAGAGGGCCGGCCTGAGTGTTCTTCGTCATGGACATTTTGACGGCCATTTTTAAACTCTCTACCCCATTGACGCACTTTACCTTCACTCATTGCATTCAAGCCATAAACTTCTGTTAACTGACGATGAATTTCTGCAGCTGATAGGCTTCTCGCGGTCAAGAAACGTATCACTGACCGTATCTCACACGCGGCGGGCGATTCAGTAATCGTAAACAGTATAAAGTAGCACAGCGATGCGTACACGTCAGCTACAGACCTGCAACTTGCATCAGTGTGAACGGGAAGGATGCCGGCAAGTGGCGCGGTGGCTTGTTGCGGCGTCCGCGTGAACTACGGGACTATACGCGCGAACAGCCCTTACTTAAAAAACAACCCTCGTAGGATGGTAGCAACTGGAATGACAGTGCAGCGTGTGGGTCATTCGTAATGACGTAATGACCGCCGTGTGACGATCGGTGAGGTAGCGCGTATTGTAGGCTCTTCAGACGAAACCATTTACATCGTGCTTGAAGAGTTCCAGTTTCATAAAGTTTCTGTGCGGTTGGCGTCCCACGTGTGGAATGAGCACCACAAAATGAACAGCACGCATTTCTCATCGCAGCATATCATCTGCAGAAGGAGAAGACTTGATGGCACGAACTGTTACAGGCGCGGAGTCTTGCGTTCAGCACTTTCAAACGGAATCCGAGCGACAGTCCACGGAACGGAAACATTCCACCTCCAGCAACAACAAATCGTCTGAGGCCATTCCATGAGGCGCATCACCACGCAGGCTGTCGCTCTGGCGGAGCCGCAGCCCCACGGTGGGCCGATACAAGGCCGCCTAGCAGTGTTAGTGACGTCACACTAAGTGGCCCGTAGCCAACGCAGCAGTCCACGGACACCCCCGTATAGACGCGCCTGATGCTAACGATCTTCTGTCCGTCATACAGAAAGGAGCGAACTAATCGCCAATTCGAACAAAAGACCAAATTATATATATATTCTTGTAAACAGAATAAAGGTTCATAACGAAATACCGATTACATATACTGGCAAGAATAAGTTTAATCGATTGAGGAACTTTGCCACTATTTTATAAATGTCAAAACACTGTTTAGCTTTAAAACTCGCATGCAGGACTTAACATTTTCAACCCATTACACTGCAAGTAAATTACCTTAAACACCGTCATACGTAGCAAAACCCTCACAAATTTCGTTTACAATAAGGTAACAAGAGTTTATCTCATAAAACACCTGACTACTGTGAATTTACTCATATCTTCATGGTGACAGCTCTTTTCAAGAATTTTTACAAGTGTATCCCCAGTAATAAAGAATGGAAACAAAGGATAGACATCAAATATTTTCCTTTTAACATAGAAATCACTGAACACAAGATTCCGTCTTGCACTATGATACTACGGGACTGCTCTTTTCTTTAAGAAAAGCCTGACAATTTGAAGTTCACTCTGCTATTGAAGTACACTTCTAGAAATAATATTAAAAAATGTTATGAACGGTAAGATTAGTAGGCAATGAAAAACGACCAAGTGCATTACATGTAAGAATGTGAGCAAAAGGCTGAGGCTCTCTTTACTTATCATTTTCAACCTCTCTACAGGTCACTTCCTTTGTCACATAGGAATCACCAATTACAAGTCTCATTATAGCTGTCTGGTACTAAAAAGTGCTTTTCTATCTAGAAAACCTGACAATTTGATCTTCATTCTGGTACTGAAAATAAACACTTTTCAAAGGAGTTCTAGAAGTAGGCATATATCACATATAGTAAGACATGTTGAACAACCACGCCACCTGATGTTACTAAACTATTAAGTCTTTCTTTGCCTGACATACCAATGTACTGATGTAGCAAAACATTGGATGTCAGAATATGACATCTGTGCACTCTAAACAATGGAGTTTTCTTAGCAATCAGTGACAACAGAAACCAGCAATGTATGTTAAAACTGGTACATCTATTTCAATATTTTTTAAAATCATCATCACTGACACATATCACAAAATGAAGCACCATCAACATACACATTGCTAGATTCTCATCATCACCATTCATCTATACCACTTTCAGTTTCCTATGTGGGTGCACATTTAGTTCTAAGATACTCACAAGTCTTAAATTCTTTTCTGATTCTAACAACTACCTACATGATATATGATACTGACTTCCACATAATCGCCACTAAAGTTCAAATCAAGCTACCAGTATCTAGTGAGTCGGTTTGAAATTTACCTTGCAGGAAATATGACATATTTAGTTTTCCACAGCAGTAATAATTTATCTTCACTAAGCCATATGTGGTAAACCTAAGTGCTGTATATTTCTCTCGGGAAAATGTACCATTCTGCAATTTTAAACTTCTACATTTGTCCAACCAACTAATGAACTTATCCAGGAAATTGTACCACATATCCCTTACTTTGTTAGTCAGTTGTTTCTGAATTTTTTACTATGGGTTCAGATGCAGGCTAATGACAGGTAGCAATCAATTCATGCTGAGCATAAAATAAGATTTTAAGGCTGTGCCAAAAAGACTCAGTTTTTTTCTTACAATTTTCATGAAACTGTAGAGCACTTACATTTGGTTTAACACTTGACAGAGCATAACATCATTCATTTAAAGGGTAAAAGCAGTTTACTTATCTGGAGGTTACTGATAGGGAGTGAGCAATGTATTTTAAGCAATATTACAAAAATGTTGTGGAATTGTGGCCATTAAGAAGCAGAATTTTGATTCTTAGTACTTTGAAGACATTGTACAGCACTTGCATTTGATTTTACACAAAACACATTTCATCAATGAGAAAAACATTTTGTGTTGGGGATTTCAGGAGTTCAGTAGGAGGTAGCAATAAAATACAGATTAAAGACATTAAATTTAAAAAAAGTTTATTTCAAATTGTGGTATAGTGTTAGAAGTTTCTCCTTTTTAGAACTTTGGAGAGACTGCACAGAAGTTTCATCATTTTTCTTATTACAAAAATTATTTAGTACTATATCTACAGTGGTCCATATAATTTTCTTACACATTTCTGATACAATGTGCTGAGGACAAGAACTTTCACACAACAGATCAGCAGCCATAATTATTTTCCAAATTAGTTCAGCTGCTACTGCTCTTTGATTCAGCAGCTTCAGGAATGATGATGTTGACAACTTTTGTGGAGTCAGGTATCTGTACATAACTACTGTCATAGGAAATTCACGTGGGAATTTGAAACTTCCTCTGCCCAACTGTCTAATTAAATCAAACTGTTACTCAGTTGTCATTGACCTATACAGTATCAAAAAATCTTTGCAGTCACTGCACTGAAGTTTCCTAAACAATGAGTGGCAACAGAAATCAACTTCACTGATATTGACATTAAAGGTATATTCACTATCATTCACACTGCTCTCAGTACTTTCATCACAACTATGCATCTCTACAATTCTCAGCTTCTTTTGTGGGTGAACATTGAGTTCTAAAACAGTCATGAGTCTTAACTTCTTTTCAGTTTCTAACAACTGCCTAAGTGAGATGTGATACTGACATCCTGATAACTGTCTATATAGACCAAACCTTGCTCCCAGAGAATCAGTCTGGAACTTACCTGGCAGAATATATGACATGTTTAGTTCCTTGTAACAGTATTCAGTTACTCGCTTTAAGCCATATGTTGTGAGTCGAAGTGCTGTGTGTGTTTCCACAGTCAATTTACCATTCCCTGACTCTAAACTTCTCCATTTATCTAACCAAGTAAGAAATTTATCAAGAAAACATTAACATATGTCTCCGCTTTATTGGTCAGAGGCTTCTGCATTTCTTCCTTATGGTGAAGTCCCTTCAGAGGTGCTTTAACATTGACAATCCTGCACCAAGTCGTAATAAGATTTATAAATTTAGCAGTACCTTCCCAGTTTTCTACATTATGAACTGGCCCCAACTCGACCATGCTACTTTCTACATAATCACTGAATATTTGAGTCACCAGCTTCACATTTTGCCTTTCTAAATATGAAGGCCACAGGGCTTTCACAGACAACCCATAATCATATTTTAACAATTTTTGGCTTTCTGAGTCATGTACTTCTCTAACTGCAGCAAAAGACGCACACCTAACAATATCAGAATTATCAAAATCTGGATAACAAGATGTTTGCCTGTGGTTCTTCAGATTTACCCAGTTGTTCCAAACACACTTAAAAGTATGGACAGTGTCATGCAGAAAAAACATTGGTCTTTTATCATCTGTAGGAGATGGGTATACAAAACTGGCTTGTGGTGGATTTGCAAAGTATATAACACATTTTATGTTAATGGCATTATTATCTGTAACAAGTGAAACAACCTGAAAGCCATCTGCTTCTATACCTACTACTAAAGTTCTTACTTCATTAAACAAGCTCTCTGCATTCAGTTTTTTCACAGGCAATACATGTACAACAGTTTTGAAAGGAGAAAGAATACTCTGAATGATGAATACATGTGCACTGGTTTTGTCATTCTACCACATCCAAACACATTAAGGAAGCTTAGTTGTAATATAAACGTGAACCCAAGTAATCCAAATTTTGTAAGTCACTTGAAAGATGAAGTTTCATGTTTGGAACTACACTCCTGGAAATGGAAAAAAGAACACATTGACACCGGTGTGTCAGACCACCATACTTGCTCCGGACACTGCGAGAGGGCTGTACAAGCAATGATCACACGCACGGCACAGCGGACACACCAGGAACCGCGGTGTTGGCCGTCGAATGGCGCTAGCTGCGCAGCATTTGTGCACCGCCGCCGTCAGTGTCAGCCAGTTTGCCGTGGCATACGGAGCTCCATCGCAGTCTTTAACACTGGTAGCATGCCGCGACAGCGTGGACGTGAACCGTATGTGCAGTTGACGGACTTTGAGCGAGGGCGTATAGTGGGCATGCGGGAGGCCGGGTGGACGTACCGCCGAATTGCTCAACACGTGGGGCGTCAGGTCTCCACAGTACATCGATGTTGTCGCCAGTGGTCGGCGGAAGGTGCACGTGCCCGTCGACCTGGGACCGGACCGCAGCGACGCACGTATGCACGCCAAGACCGTAGGATCCTACGCAGTGCCGTAGGGGACCGCACCGCCACTTCCCAGCAAATTAGGGACACTGTTGCTCCTGGGGTATCGGCGAGGACTATTCGCAACCGTCTCCGTGATGCTGGGCTACGGTCCCGCACACCGTTAGGCCGTCTTCCGCTCACGCCCCAACATCGTGCAGCCCGCCTCCAGTGGTGTCGCGACAGGTGTGAATGGAGGGACGAATGGAGACGTGTCGTCTTCAGCGATGAGAGTCGCTTCTGCCTTGGTGCCAATGATGGTCGTATGCGTGTTTGGCGCCGTGCAGGTGAGCGCCACAATCAGGACTGCATACGACCGAGGCACACAGGGTCAACACCCGGCATCATGGTGTGGGGAGCGATCTCCTACACTGGCCGTACACCACTGGTGATCGTCGAGGGGACACTGAATAGTGCACGGTACATCCAAACCGTCATCGAACCCATCGTTCTACCATTCCTAGACCGGCAAGGGAACTTGCTGTTCCAACAGAACAATGCACGTCCGCATGTATCCCGTGCCACCGAACGTGCTCTAGAAGGTGTAAGTCAACTACCCTGGCCAGCAAGATCTCCGGATCTGTCCCCCATTGAGCATGTTTGGGACTGGATGAAGCGTTGTCTCACGCGGTCTGCACGTCCAGCACGAACGCTGGTCCAACTGAGGCGCCAGGTGGAAATGGCATGGCAAGCCGTTCCACAGGACTACATCCAGCATCTCTACGATCGTCTCCATGGGAGAATAGCAGCCTGCATTGCTGCGAAAGGTGGATATTCACTGTACTAGTGCCGACATTGTGCATGCTCTGTTGCCTGTGTCTATGTGCCTGTGGTTCTGTCAGTGTGATCATGTGATGTATCTGACCCCAGGAATGTGTCAATAAAGTTTCCCCTTCCTGGGACAATGAATTCACGGTGTTCTTATTTCAATTTCCAGGAGTGTACATGAACTCTTTGTTACCTTTATCCAAAGTCATTCCAGTAATATTCCATCCTTTATAATCTACATGTAGTTTTATGTGGATCTCATCTAGCATAAAGGTAACAAACAGTTCATGTAGTTCCAAACATGAAACTTCATCTTTCAAGTGTCTTAAAAAATTTGGATTACTTGGGTTCACGTTTATATTACAACTAAACTTCATTAATGTGTTTGGATGTGGTAGAATGACAAAACCAGATGATCGCAAAAACTTTTAAGCATGTGGAGAAACTGTAAACAACACAGAACAAAGAATCAAAACCTCTGGATCAAATTTATGGTGTGCCTTGGATTGAAGACGTGATGCATATCTTGATCTCAAGAATGAAACAACCTTCCTCTTACCTTCTTTCACTGGTAATGTTTCAAGAAGTGAGTGAATAACTGACATGTGTAAATCACTTTCCCTGCCACTAATATAGTTTGAACATAGCTTAATCAGATATTCTGCTTCAGTTACACTGCAAACTTTCTCTGGAAGTGTGCTGGCAACAATCTCAACACCATTTACATACAATTTAACACTGAGCTTTCTACAAACTGTTAAATACACAATATCATGTGGAGTTTTCTCAAAGTTAAGGTAGAGGAACAGTATACAGTCTTCTTTCACAACTTTACTCGACTGTTGATTTAATGTAACATTCTCACTGTTTTTTTCAAAAATTCACTATAATCTGGAAAAGTGTCATTTTCCCTTTGTACAGAAGCTGTTTCTATTCTTGCAGATATAGCTTCACTTAAGGCATCTGCTTCTAGCCGTTGTCTTCTTTGACTTGGGGCTATCGTTGAACATCTTGTCTTGAGATTAAATAACTGGGACAGTTTGGCAGGAAACATGGCACTGCATTTTCTTTCAGTCTTGGTTTCTCTAGAGGCAGTGTCAAAGTTCTCCCTGTTTTCCTGTCAACTGCTGTGCTTTTAAGAATCAGGTCACTCTGACTGAAGTGTTCTTGACAAACCTGGAAAGGAAATGAAAAGAAAATTGTTCCATAACAATTTCGAAATTAATTAACTGTACTTAAGATATAAAGATTTCACATTAGTAAAAGTATGCCGCACCTCTTTGACACAATGTGAGATAAATACTTAACACTACCTTAAAATGTTTTGTTGTTAGTAATGCAAAAATGCTACTGATCAAACGAAAAAACTTTAGGGCCAGGGCATTTGGTAGCCTGACTTGCATTTGTAACTGCTAGCCTAAATCAAATATACTGCTTACATTGTTATCTATAGTTTTGCGTTAACTTACACACTCTACAGTTAATACATACTGAAACATTCTAAATCGGAACAATAAAGATCGTTTAAACAATACATTCAATGAAAGTAAACAGTGGAGTCTTTGTAGTTGTAATTTATTCTTAAGAAATTAGCTTCGGCTTTTTGTTAATAATGTAGCTTGTTACTACTTACCACTGAATGTTCAGAGGGAGTGAAGTTCTGCCGTCGAATAGCATGTGCCCACTTCTTCCTCAGTTCAGCGTCCTTTGGAAATCTGAACACAGATATCTTTTTCCCAGTCCGGTAGTTGCCAGTAGAGCCCGGTACACAGTACTTACTCACCCTAGTGTAACGGACAAGTACTTCGCGGTGGCGAAAGAGATGTATCAAAATAACAACAGTTTCAGCAACTCACAGCTCGACACTCGAAAGCAATGCACTCGCAGCAATACATTACCGCCATATAGGTCCGCTTGTCGTGACGTCACGGTGACGTATCAACCCCTGTTGGTTGGCCTCGTTTTCTCGGAGGTGTCGGGTGGGCGCTCCAGCGCCGCTCCAGGCAGGACACGCTGCGGCCATCTGCGACAGTCCCGACAGGCCGTACGCCGCGAACGATCCGGCCTCCTTGGTGAAGGGTGTCCTCCTTCTACCATCACACGGCAAGACAGACGCAGAAGCTGCTGCGACCATTTCAGTGGGAACGCTCGGAACATTCGCCGTACAGTCCCGTCTTGGCTCTCAATTACTTTCTTCTGTTCGCTTCTTTGATATCTAATCTGAGTAACAGAAGTTTAGAAAATGGTGATGCGGCGGCCCAAGATGTTGCACGATCGCCGCGACGGTAACCAAAACGTTTCTTTGCTTTCTGGTATCAACAACCTAAAGACAAGGAATAACTGACCGAATGTACAGGGTGAAAATGTAGAAAAGTTAAATAAATTTGAGGAAGTTACTACGTTGATTATTATTGGGCTGTATCTCGTGTTATATCTTTTTTACTGTTTTACCCTGGTACATTCATTTCTCCTCAATTTATGAACTTCGAAATCTGTCAACTATTATGTAATCTTTTACTACTCATGGGAATCTAATTTCTGTCGTTTAAATGCGAATGTACCAAACGATTCACTTCAGTGAACAAGCATTGGGACTGACATTTCCTTACAGCATTTCAGTCTCGTTTCATTCCTCGTTTTTTTTTTTTTTTTTTTTTAAATCGCTTGAGTGTTCAACGTATGTTCCCATACTTTCATAAAATTGCCTCAATGTCTTTTCCATACTCGTATGTGACGTCGCAGTCTAAATAGCTAAATTGTTTCAGCTGTTGTACTATTCTATTATTAGCTATAGTTTTTGTACTGTTCTATTATTAGCTATAGTTTTTTCTGTACTGGATGCTTTTCTTTAAAAGACTTTGAATTTGGCTTCTTTTACGAAATCATCATACTCTTCACAAATATTATGTAGAGTGGCTAAGTTTAAAATGCAATTCAGGCAGGAATTTTTGTTAACTTCATTCCCCTTTAAAAATCTCCTTCCATTTCCGAATTGAATCATCTACACATACGTTAAAACGTGTGCGTGAAATGCTGCACTCTTCTCTATATCCGTCCGCAGCTCGTGGCCGTGCGGTAGCGTTCTCGCTTCCCACGCCCGGGTTCCCGGGTTTGATTCCCGGCGGGGTCAGGGATTTTCTCTGCCTCGTGATGACTGGGTGTTGTGTGCTGTCCTTAGGTTAGTTAGGTTAAGTAGTTCTAAGTTCTAGGGGACTGATGACCATAGATGTTAAGTCCCATAGTGCTCAGAGCCATTTTCTCTATATCCTTCGTTTGTCACTACTAAAGAAAAATGTGCTTTTGGAACAACCTAGATATGATATTTGCTAAAACACATTTCAGATTTTAATTTTTTTTAGAAAAGCCTGTTACAAATTTGTACATGAGCAAATTAAAATATTTGTACTTCTGTAACTAAAGCGTGAGAGCTGAAAAGCTCAAAACTTTCTGCCCAACATTCGTTGCCCGTCAGAACAAAATACCGCTAAAGGCCATATATCATGGAATAAAACAATCGGATTCCAATCAAATATGGTGGATGGGTCCTAAACAAATTATACCATAGTGAACCATTGCTCAGGTGGAAATAAGTGAAAAACTATTGCGGCTAGCATGAGAGACTAAGAAGTCGTTGCAACAGAACGACGGGATGTTCTACTTGCACCGAACCCGTCAAGTAAAAAGCTAATGACGAAACCTGGAAACTGCACTTCCTATTTCTCAGCTCTATACGCAGTCTCTAACAGGGGACGCGGCCGCGTGCTGTGCCTTACCGAAGAAAAGAAAGTAAGCAGTTTTCCTACAGACGGCTCGCGCGTGCGCTAATGATGCGCGAGCTGAACAGAATGGCCGGTGGTCCGGTGGTCTTTTCGGCGGGCACGAATGGTGAACGAGAACAACGAATACCGGGATAAAAAGAACGAGAACCATTTTTGAAGACCAGTCTTCAGAATTATTAATAGCGACAGATGTGGCCAAATGCCACGAAACCGATAATGGTCTAAAAATAAAGGACCAAATACGGTTGAAGCGTTTTATTACCATCCAAGACGATTACTCATACACCTACAAGGCTGACTCCATTCATTTAGCTTACCGTGAACATGAACCTAGTTGCATATCTCGACATTCTCGCTTACCGAATTTTGTCGTTTCTTCCACATCTTCACGATGAATATGGTGTGGACACGCCGGTCTGGCATCCTGACCACAGCCGTAATCGCAAAGCTGCGCTATTGGATCAAAAGTATCCGGACACCCCCAAAAACATACGTTTTTCATATTAGGAGCATTGTGCTGCCACGAGCTGCCAGGCACTCCATATCGGCGACCTCAATATTCATTAGATATCGCGAGAGAGCAGAATGGTGCGCTCCACAAAACTCACTGACTTCAACGTGGTAAGGTGATTGGGTGTCACTTGTGTCACGCGAGATTTCCACATTCCTAAACATCCCTAGGTCCACTGTTTCCGATGTGATAGTGAAGTGGAAACGTGAAGGGACACGTACAGCACAAAACCGTACAGGCCAACCTCGTCTGTTGACTAACAGAAAACGCCGACAGTTGAAGAGGGTAGTCATGTGAAATAGCTAAACCATCACACAGAACTGCATCAGGATCCACTGCAAGTACTATGACAGGCGAGAGGCGAGAAAACTTGGATTTCATGGCCGAGCGGCTGCTCATAAGCCACACATCACGTCGGTCGATGCCAAACGGCGCCTTGCTTGGCGTAAGGAGCGTAAACATTGTACGGTTGAACAGTGGAAAAACGGTGCGTGGAGTGACGAATCACGGTACACAATGTGGCGATCCAAAGGCAGGGAGTGGGTATGGTGAATGATCAGTGAACGTCGTCTGCCAGCGTGTGCAGTGCCAACAGTAAAATTCGAAGGCAGTGGTGTTGTAGTGTGGCCGTGTTTTCCATTGAAGGGGATTGCATACCTTTCTGTTTTGCGTGGCACTATCACAGCATTGGCCTACATTGATGTTTTAAGCACCTTCTTGCTTCCCACTTTTGAAGAGCAATTCGGGGACGGCGATTGCATCTTTCAACACGATCGAGCAGCTGTTCATAACGTACGGCATGTGTCGGAGTGGTTAAACGACAGTAACATTCCTGTAATGGACTGGCCTGGTCAGAGTCCTGACCTGAATCCTATAGAACACCTTTGGTATGTTTTGGAACGCCGACTTCGTGCGAGGCCTCACCGACCGACATCGATACCTCTCCTCAGTGCAGCACTCCGTGAAGAATGGGCTACCATTCCCCAAGAAACCTTCCAGCACCTGAGTGAACGTGTGCCTGGGAGAGTGGAAGCTGTCATCAAGGCTAATGATGGGCCAACACCATACTCAATTCCACCATTACCGATGGAGGGCGCCACGGACTTGTAAGTCATTTTCAGCCAGGTGTCCGGATACTTTTGTTCACGTTGTGTACATCAGTGCCTTGCTGCTGTTATGAGCTCTGTATTATTGTATCGCACTTCGGCTGTCCCGCTAGGCCGTGAACCTTAATCCAGTAGAAGCGAACGAAGAGAAGGAGACGCAAAAGGCGATTAACAAATGGCTCTGAGCACTATGGGACTCAACTGCTGAGGTCATTAGTCCCCTAGAACTTAGAACTAGTTAAACCTAACTAACCTAAGGACATCACAAACATCCATGCCCGAGGCAGGATGCGAACCTGCGACTGTAGCGGTCTTGCGGTTCCAGACTGCAGCGCCTTTAACCGCACGGCCACTTCGGCCGGCGGCGATTAACAGATGTAAAGAAGTCATTCTGGTCAAAGTGAATTATGGTAGAATCAAACATCGGCTTAAGAGGATTTACTTGGCTCGAGGTTAAAAAAAAAAAAAAAAGTATTTTTCGCTAATTTTAACTGCTTACAATCTTAAGAATATGTGAGCAGAAGGATTTCGTTGGGATACTATTTTTTATACTTGAAATCACTTATAATGGAAGTGCGCATACGCCCAATTTGGCATTCTGCGACTCTGGACGAAATATCGATATCTCAGTGAAGCGCGTTGCACACGGGCGACTTTCTGCTCAAAGTGCGTGCCAGTTTTGTGGCTGAGTGTAAATCGACAGCGAACCACGACGCGAGTGTGTCAGTGACGTCGATGATCTTCAGATTGTGCCGAGTGTGGAGTTCTAAATTCCCTTTTATGCTGCACACTGAACATGCGTAGAAACAAGGCACGTTGGCGGCGTCTGCTGAAATCGAAAGGTAACCTATTCTGGCCGAGCTCACTCATTTTATAGACATGGATTTTCTGTTTTCGTGTCTCCTTAATCTTTATTCTGTTATATGCTTAGTTTTTGTAACAGAATGATAAGTTATTCAGGTTCCGGATATTTTTCCTACTACTGTTGTCTTATAAGATAGATGAAATGTCCGATTACAAGATAGACGAAATGTTCGAAACCAAAAAGTTTTCGCAGAGAAAAAAATCCTACACTATGCATAAATCAAAATGTAAACAGATAAACGGTACTGATGAAAATTATTTCAACCATGAAAAGGTCAGATCGGTCTGACGAGATGAAACGTCCCTTTAGAAAAATTATACAAGACTGAGCTTAAACTGACACACAATATTTTTAGCGCAACGCAATCTGACTTTCAGAAATCCCTACAAAGGAATGGCCCTGACTAACATTATCCTGTACCTTTCACAAATCACTTACCTCACCAAAAATCTTCGTTACTCGAACTACTGCAATACAGCGAGCGCCACTACTGCCAGCTAAATAAAAGATTCAAACTACTGAAGGCACTAACTACTGATAGGCATAGTTAGCTAATGAAAGATTTTAATAGAGAACAAACAATGTATTTACCTTAATAGTCGTAATATATATAGCAGTACGTAATATCCAGTATAACAAATTTCAAAACTCCGCCATCTCTCTCCCCACATCCACCACTGCTGGCGGCTCACCTCCAACTGCGCAACGCTACGCGCTGTTCACATCCAGCTGCCCAACATTACAATGGCTGACAACATGCAACTGGCCACAGACTACACACAGCACAGCCAGTGATTTTCATACAGAGCGCTACGTAACGTTGCCAATAAGAAAACATAAACAGCCTACTTACATAGCTTACTTACAGAGAAAACTAAGTTTCGATCTTATTTGGGACTTAACAAGAAAATAACATGTGAAGGATACAACAAAAAGGTGTTATTTACTGAGATCTGGAATTTGTTCCATGTGATTCACTTTGCAGGCATATATTTTCTTGAGCAAGTAAATGTACACCGGTATGTTCCGAAATCTTGGGATGACACATTTCGTATTCGTTCAGTTATCGGAAATGTAAAGAATTTATCAGACGATCTTCGACAAGTCTTCGTAGGAGTAACACACACAGTGACACCGTTGGTTCTTTTTCTTCTTCTTTCAATCTTGTGACTGGTTTGAGGTGGGCCACCACGAATACCTCTCCTGCGCCAAACTCTCCATCTCGGAGTATCAATTACAACCTAGGTCCTCAATTATTTAGTGGATGTGTTCCAATCTCCGTGCCTCTCTGCACCATTTATCCTCTACAGCTCCCTCTAGTACCACGGGGTTTATTCCGCGATGTTCAAATGTGTGTGAATTCCTAAGGGACCTAACTGCTTAGATCATCTGTCCCTAGACTTACACACTACTTAAACTAATTTAAACTAACCTATCCTACAACAACACACACACCCATGCCCGAGGGAGGACTCAAATCTCCGGCTGGAGAGGCCGGGTAGTCCGTGACATGACGCCTCAAACCACGCGGCCACTCCACGCGCCATTCCGCAATACCCTACCAGATGACCTACCATTCTATACTTTCCTCTTGGCAGTACTTCCCATACATTCATTTCCTCGCCGAGTCTACAGAAACCGGCTCATTTCTTACCTTATGAGCCCACCCAATTTTTAACATTCTTCTGTAAAACCATATCTCAAATGCCTCGACTCTCTTGTTTTCTGGTTTTCCCATAGTCCATGTCTCAGTACCATGCAATGCTGTGTTCCTAACGTACGTTCTTAGAAACTTCCGCCTCAAATTAAGGCCTGTATATTATACCAGTCGACTTCTCCAGGCCAGAAATACCATTTTTGTCAGTGATAGTCTGCTTGCTCCTTGCTCCGACCGTCATGGCATACTTTGTTGCCTAGGAAGCAAAATTCCTTAACTTCATTTAGTTCGTGATCACCAATCCTGATGTTAAGTTTCCTGCTGTTATCATTTCTGCAACTTCTCATTACTTTAGTCTTCGTTCGATTTATTCTCTGTCAATATTTTTTAACCATCAGCTTGTTTATTCCATTCAGCGGATCTTGTAATTCTTCTTATCATCAGCGAATCTTATCACTGATACGCTTTCACTCTGAATTTTAATTCCACTCTTGAACCTTTGTTTTATTTCCGCAGTTGTTTCTTCGATGTATAGATTGAACAGTAGGGGCGAAGACTACACCCTACACCCTTTTTAATCAGTGCGTTTCGTTCGTGGTCTTACACTCTAATGCTCCCTCTTGATTGCTGTACATATCGTACATTACCCGTCTTCCTTTATAGCTTTACCCTATTTTCCATAGAATGTCGAATATCTTGAACCGTTTGGCACTGTCAACTCCTTTGCCACGTCGAGAAATCCTGTGAACGTGAACGTGTCTTGATTTTTCTTCAGTCCTGCTTCCATTATCAACCGCAACGTCAGAATCGTGTCTCTGGTGTCTAAGGCATCTCAGTTTTCTTTTCCATTCCCCTGTATATTATTATTGTCAGCAGCTTGGATACATAAGCTGTTAAGCTGATTGTGCGATAATTCTCGCACTTTTCAGCTCTTGCAGTCATAGGAATTGTGTGAATGCGCCGTCTGCTTGAGGTGAAAAACACGAGCGAAAATATCGTTCGTTGAAAAATATCGCTCTGCTATTTCTATGGGACGAAACTTAGCACTGGAGCTGACGGAGGTGCAGGGGCTCAAAAAACCCTCGTCACCATTGACATGGGACGAAACTTAAAGATGGCCATGGAGCCGATGGAGGCGCTGGACGTGATAAATCCTGATCGGCAACAGATATTGTTGTCTCCAGACGAAATCACTTTCACATAACCGTGGCCTCTTTGACTGCTCTGAGTAGGCTCATCAAACTAGGACACATGATGTGTTAGTACACATTATCACATTAGGAAATACAGATTTATTTAAATTTGACTCTGCCACAGCACTGCTTGATAATCTATAACCGTCACTGACTATGACAGCATCACTTGATGCACAGATTAACAAAATATTCTCCTGCAGTACAAAATGTAACATTTACGCCAAAACATTTCACCAGGAACTTGCTCTGTGACTGTTCTGTACGATAACGTTGACTGCCGTAGCTGAGGTCTCAAACTGCGTCCTCTTCACTGTATTGACCTCGATGTGAGGGTGCTTCTGTACTGAGAGGGAGGGCATGTCTTCCGGAGTGACTTCCACACGCTGATGCGGATTGTAGCGAGCCCTCGCTGACGTCTGTGCACGATCTCTGGACGATACCACAGACTTGTCTTGCGCCGGTTGAGGCGCAGTGATAACAGCCTAGGTAAATAATGTAGAACTTTTCTTAACAAAAGCTTTGACCAAAAGCTCCTCTTTGGAAAAAAGTTATCACTGACAACAGTTTGAAAAGGTTCAGTTTTAGCACTGAATGTTCTCCAGTTTAATGTAGGATGAAGGTCGTAATGCTGAAATTAAGTCTGCTATTCACTTGGTCGCATAACAGGATACAGTCTAAGGTCCACTTGGCAGAGAAACGGTTTGCAGATACCCGAGTCCTGGTCGTTCCCAATCCAGAAATCAAATGCCGGTGATGGTAGTCACGGACACTGGAGGCTCACGTGGTCACTGGCGAAAGGCATGGTGTCATAGAGTGAAGATTTCGAATGAGACCCTGACCGCAGAACTGCTGGAGAGAGCCGGGAGGGAAGACTTGCATAGTGCAGTGCTACACTACCTTACACACCAGTGCTGCATAGAGATACTGGAGGGACTACTTGCAATCATGTGCCCCATAGAAGCTACGAGGTCCGTGGGACTGGCGCCTCTAGTGCCACTCGTGGTGGTCCTTGGTGACCTAACTCAGCGAGCATGAGTCGTCTGCTGATGCAACCGCTTTGGGTCTGGCCGCTCACATAGGCAATTGTGAGACGCGTTGCAGGTCTGCCAAGAGAGCGGTCCATACATCTCTCTACTTCTTACCCTACAGCTTTTAGGCCCTACAGGTTTTACGCCCTTTCTTCTTGTCAGAATTTGGCATTTGTTCCTTTCTAAGCCTCTTTCGTGGAGAACACTCTCATTCCCCATGTTATCGCTTCATCAGACTTTCGTCCTACTATAGCACCAGCTGTCAAACTCTTCGATTCTATTCTCAAGCTACCCTAACGCTTACGATTTATTTTCATGCAATGTGCGCTCAAAATTTACATTCTCAGAAACTTATTTCTCAGATTGAAGCTGATGTTTGAGACTAGTAGACACGTTTTGAACAGAAGTAACGTATTTCTCTGTGGTAATACACTTGTTTAATTCGCCCTTTTTTGCTTCCCAGTTCCAGAATTCTTTCACTTCTCTCACATCTTGGTCACCAGTTCTGACATTAAGATTTTTGCTAATCTCATTTCTGCTGCTTCCCATTATTTTCATTTTGCTTCGGCTCCTCTCAGTCCACAACCAGTGCTCTTTAAGGCTGGTCTACGTCTCCTGCACTTCTTCTTCACTTTCACTGAGAATACAATGTCATCTGCGAATCTGATCATTGATACCCTTTCACCTTGAATTTTAATCCAACTACTGAATTTCTTTTAGTTTCGCGACTGTTTCTTCGATGCCCATACTGAAGATAGAATGCGAGAGACTGTATCACTGCCTCATTACCTTTTTAATATGAGCTCTTTTTCCTTGGTGTTTCATTCTTATTGTTCCTCCTTGGATGTATCTCATCCATGTTTCCATGTACCTTACTTCTATACCTTCTGAGATTGTCCGCACATTGTAGCTGCACAGTGCAATCTTACCTTATGGACAAAATATCTGAAATGTCTTTTTACGCCCAGGGTGTTAAACAGACAATATAAATATGAAACTCGCCGTATAAGTCAGCTAATATCACGTGCAGATCGTAACAAAAATCATTAGGATTGCTGCAGTCACTTAACTAGAATGCATGAATTAATAAAAGTGAATGTTTGGGGTCTATCCTAGAAAGACAAATCAGCTATTCCCTTTTTATTCTACATATAATTTATCAACTGTGCTTTCAGGGGTCAAGTGATACACAACGATCATGTTCAATAACTTTCAACACTCAATAATAAAATATTTAACTCTTGGACATATTGAACTGATGATTATTAAAATAGTTATCACTACATATGAAAAATGTTTTATCGCAGGAAAGAATGACTAAAATCTGCACTAGCTTATTTACATCTATGATGTCATAGCTGGACAATGCACTGAGTTGGTGGAGGATAAATTTACTTTTTGAACCAATGAAAAAACTCTCATGTACTCAATGTGAGGGCAGGTTAGTATCCTGGCTTTTGACATTCAATGGTCAAAGTGTACGCAAATTGGAGTGAGCGAAGTCTCGACTCAACATTTACTGTGGCCTAATGCTCAATGGTACTTTACCAAGCGGCATCTGCAATGGCGTTGTCTCTGTGCTGGATATGAAATGCTAATTCCTTACTCTGGCCTTGACTGAATTCACTCAGTCTCAACTTTCCTGTGTTCCATAGAATGTTAATTTTTCTCTAGTCAAAATAGTGGCTATTGCGCACTCTCTAAGGGTTGAAGTGATGTGTACAACTTCTTTGCCCATAAAAATTCCCGCGGGAATAATTAACTGCCTCTTTGCTATCCGTCCCCACAATATGTGAAGTGTATCGTCCACACTTTGCAGAAAGCAAAGCTCTCAATGCCCTCGCTATTTTCCACACACTTGTGAAGTCCACCGCGAGGTGAGAGAGATATCTAGAATGTTTAGTCCTCAAAAGGCTGTTATATATTGGGGATCTCTGTATCCCCCAGTATGGCTTCAGCTAATTGCTGTCTTGTTAGAGGTGAATTTTATTTTTCTTGCTGGGTCGCAGCCTAGCTCTTTTAAAGCTGTCCAGCCACTTACCCTCGGTTCAGGCCGTATTTACGTTAAA
Organism: Schistocerca cancellata; assembly: GCF_023864275.1. Taxonomy (NCBI): domain Eukaryota; kingdom Metazoa; phylum Arthropoda; class Insecta; order Orthoptera; family Acrididae; genus Schistocerca; species Schistocerca cancellata. The sequence goes on from NC_064633.1 coordinate 54,161,974, forward strand.
AAGTATAATGTATTGTTTTGACTTTATCCCTTTCTGTGTTGAAGCTCGCCATTCTCTTGTTAAGTGGGACTATCCGATGCCATTAACCACTTGCTCAGTTGATCTCCAAAATACGTTTCACTTGAACTTGGTTGTTCATGCCTCTTTCAGTATATTGTTAGATATTGTTTTGTTAGTTTTTGGTACATGAGATTACTGCAATTGTCTTTTGTTGATACAATATAATTATTATTTTCTGAGGATCCCATACTGTATCATACTGTCATACTGAATCAAGCTCATGTAAGGTCCGTAAAATCCGAATGCCTTACAACCTCATAGAAAGTCGAGCATCTTTCACGATTTTGCATTGTTGAGTGCTATCTCTAAGCAAACAAATCCTATGAATGTGTTTTGATGTTTCTTGATCCAATACCTCCTAGCAGTGCTCCAGAAGATGGTGGACAAGCGTAATATAGGCAGTCTCTTTAGTACATGGGTTCCCTATCAAAGTGTATTGTCAATAAAACGCAACAAGTGTGTGTGTTTTTAGGGTTTCCAGGCGCTCAACGGTGAGGTTATTGTCACTGTCCAAATACTGAGAGAAACGAATGTTGATAAAAGGGCTAAAACTGTTGTCATATTCAGAGGAGTAAATCTACAGAATAACACTAACTCAATAACTCATTCAGTCACTCCTACCTCACTACCTCTGACCCACACTATCACTCAATCGCACACTCCGTAAAACAAAGGAAAAATAGTGAAAGCTGCTGTACAGCAGATTAAAACGTTAGGAAAACGACAGAGGAGCAAAAGCAACAGCACAGGAACATATGAACCATGTTAGATGGTTCGAGATTTCAGCTGGGATCGATTGACTGGTTTGTCTTCAGATCTTGTCTTTGGTGGTACGGATGACGTGTGCGACGCTAGAGAGGGAGAGAACACGGGCTAGCAAGGAGGAGGGAGAGTTGGCAATTGTAGCGGCTGGTGGGTGGACGGCTTTCGTGAGGTTGATGGGAGCAGAGGAGCGTGCGCGGGTGAAGGACGGCACATGCTCAGACTTTTGCTATTTCGGAGGAAGATAACAGCATGCCATGATAGCCGGTTTGGTAGAATTATGGTTTTTGAACTTCTGATACTTTTGGTCACTGAAAACGAGGGAATTGGTTTGGGTTTCACACAATGCTCTAGAACCTAGTAGAACTGTATTGTGAAGCTGATCTAATACGGGGAAAAATATGGACGGAGTTGCTGACCAATAAGTTGATTTGGTTTGGTGGAAATAAGGCATGGACAGTAACCTGTTGTATTGGTTGAGAAGGACCTTTTCTGTTATTCTAAGTGTCTAAGTGGGGAGGCTTGCGTGCCTCAGCGATACAGATGGCCATACCGTAGGTGCAACCACAACGGAGGGGTATCTGTTGAGAGGCCAGACAAACATGTGGTTCCTGAAGAGCGGCAGCAGCCTTTTCAGCAGTTTCAGGGGCAACAGTCTGGATGATTGACTGATCTGGCCTTGTAACATTAATCAAAACGGCCTTGCTGTGCTGGTACTGCGAACGGCTGAAAGCAAGGGGAAACTACAGCCGTAATTTTTTCCCGAGGACATGCAGCTCTACTGTATGATTAAATGATGATGGCGTCCTCTTGGGTAAAATATTCCGGAGGTAAAATAGTCCCCCATTCGGATCTCCGAGCGGGGACTACACAGGAGGACGTCGTTATCAGGAGAAAGAAAACTGGCGTTCTACGGATCGGAGCGTGGAATGTCAGATCCCTTAATCGGGCAGGTAGGTTAGAAAATTTAAAAAGGGAAATGGATAGGTTAAAGTTAGATATAGTGGGAATTAGTGAAGTTCGGTGGCAGGAGGAACAAGACTTTTGGTCAGGTGATTACAGGGTTATAAATACAAAATCAAATAGGGGTAATGCAGGCGTAGGTTTAATAATGAATAAAAAATAGGAGTGCGGGTTAGCTACTACAAACAGCATAGTGAACGCATTATTGTGGCCAAGATAGACACAAAGCCCATGCCTACTACAGTAGTACAACTTTATATGCCAACTACCTCTGCAGATGATGAAGAAATAGATGAAATGTATGACGAGATGAAAGAAATTATTCAGGTAGTGAAGGGAGACGAAAATTTAATAGTGATGGGTGACTGGAATTCGTCAGTAGGAAAAGGGAGAGAAGGAAACATAGTAGGTGAATATGGATTGGGGGGAAGGAATGAAAGAGGAAGCCGCCTTGTAGAATTTTGCACAGAGCATAACTTAATCATAGCCAACACTTGGTTCAAGAATCATGAAAGAAGGTTGTATACCTGAAAGAATCCTGGAGATACTAAAAGGTATCAGATAGATTATATAATGGTAAGACAGAAATTTAGGAACCAGGTTTTAAATTGTAAGACATTTCCTGGGGCAGATGTGGATTCTGACCACAATCTATTGATTATCAACTGCAGATTGAAGCTGAAGAAAATGCAAAGAGGTAGGAATTTAAGGAGATGGGACCTGGATAAACTGAAAGAACCAGAGGTTGTAGAGTGTTTCAGGGAGAGCATAAGGGAACAATTGACAGGAATGGGGGAAGGAAATACAGTAGAAGAAGAATGGGTAGCTCTGAGGGATGAAGTAGTGAAGGCAGCAGAGGATCAAGTAGGTAAAAAGACGAGGGCTAATAGAAATCCTTGGGTAACAGAAGAAATATTGAATTTAATTTATGAAAGGAGAAAATATAAAAATGCAGTAAATGAAGCAGGCAAAAAGGAATACAAACGTCTCAAAAATGATATCGACAGGAAGTGCAAAATGGCTAAGCAGGGATGGCTAGAGGACAAATGTAAGGATGTAGAGGCTTGTCTCACTAGGGGTAAGATAGATACTGCCTACAGGAAAATTAAAGAAACTTTTGGAGATAAGAGAACCACTTGTATGAATATCAAGAGCTCAGATGGAAACCCAGTTCTAAGCAAGGAAGGGAAGGCAGAAAGGTGGAAGGAGTATATAGAGGGTTTATACAAGGGCGATGTACTTAAGGACAATATTATGGAAATGGAAGAGGATGTAGATGAAGACGAAATGGGAGATAAGATACTGCGTGAAGAGTTTGACAGAGCACTGAAAGACCTGAGTCGAAACAAGGCCCCGGGAGTAGACAACATTCCATTTGAACTACTGATGGCCTCGGGAGAGCCAGTCATGACAAAACTCTACCATCTGGTGAGCACGATGTATGAGACAGGCGAAATACCCTCAGACTTCAAGAAGAATATAATAATTCCAATCCCAAAGAAAGCAGGTGTTGACAGATGTGAAAATTACCGAACTATCAGTTTAATAAGTCACAGCTGCAAAATACTTACGCGAATTCTTTACAGACGAATGGAAAAACTGGTAGAAGCCGACCTCGGGGAAGATCAGTTTGGATTCCGTAGAAATGTTGGAACACGTGAGGCAATACTGACCTTACGACTTATCTTAGAAGAAAGATTAAGAAAAGGCAAACCTACGTTTCTAGCATTTGTAGACTTAGAGAAAGCTTTTGACAATGTTAACTGGAATACTCTCTTTCAAATTCTGAAGGTGGCAGGGGTAAAATACAGGGAGCGAAACGCTATTTACAGTTTGTACAGAAACCAGATGGCAGTTATAAGAGTCGAGGGGCATGAAAGGGAAGCAGTGGTTGGGAAAGGAGTAAGACAGGGTTGTAGCCTCTCCCCGATGTTATTCAATCTGTATATCGAGCAAGCAGTAAAGGAAACAAAAGAAAAATTCGGAGAGGGTATTAAAATTCATGGAGAAGAAATAAAAACTTTGAGGTTCGCCGATGACATTGTAATTCTGTCAGAGACAGCAAAGGACTTGGAAGAGCAGTTGAACGGAATGGACAGTGTCTTGAAAGGAGGATATAAGATGAACATCAACAAAAGCAAAACGAGGATAATGGAATGTTGTCAAATTAAGTCGGGTGATGCTGAGGGAATTAGATTAGGAAATGAGACACTTAAAGTAGTAAAGGAGTTTTGCTATTTAGGGAGTAAAATAACCGATGATGGTCGAAGTAGAGAGGATATAAAATGTAGACTGGCAATGGCAAGGAAAGCGTTTCTCAAGAAGAGCAATTTGTTAACATCGAGTATAGATTTAAGTGTCAGGAAGTCGTTTCTGAAAGTATTTGTATGGAGTGTAGCCATGTATGGAAGTGAAACATGGACGATAACTAGTTTGGACAAGAAGAGAATAGAAGCTTTCGAAATGTGGTGCTACAGAAGAATACTGAAGATAAGGTGGGTAGATCACGTAACTAATGAGGAGGTATTGAATAGGATTGGGGAGAAGATAAGTTTGTGGCACAACTTGACTAGAAGAAGGGATCGGTTGGTAGGACATGTTTTGAGACATCAAGGGATCACCAATTTAGCATTGGAGGGCAGTGTGGAGGGTAAAAATCGTAGAGGGAGACCAAGAGATGAATACACTAAGCAGATTCGGAAGAATGTAGGTTGCAGTAGATACTGGGAGATGAATAAGCTTGCACAGGATAGAGTAGCATGGAGAGCTGCATCAAACCAGTCTCAGGACTGAAGACCACAACAACAACAGATTATTAGAAAAGAACTGTCTTCTGGTGCTATCGGCTTTTTTTAAAGATCAAATTATTGGACTGAAATACAGCTTTGTTCAATGGAGGTTGTGTCAAAAAATCTTTTAATATTATTGTTTAATTTTTTGGGAGGGTATTGTCTTTACATAAGCCCTAGTAACGGAATGTTAAAAAAATAAAAGAATTTCAATGGAAGATGGAACTGATGAAAAATTGTTGGATCTTAGACGAAGGAAGGGACTAACACTTGCCATTAGCAAAACAAATGAAATGGTAGAGCACGGTGTTGACTGTTCAGCCTATGTATAAAAGGTGTTGTTGGGCTGCTGAAAATCAATAATTCTTTAATAAGGTGTGTTCAACTTACTGTGTACAACCAGTCCACTCAACTTCCTCACTAAGTCTGTCTCTGCCTTTCATCATATGATTATATGGTAACTTACAAAAAACATTGGAGTGTTAGTCACTTGTCAACACAAGAAGAACATCTCCCTAAAGTGTCTGGAAGTAAGCTGGACAGCTCACAAAATCTTAAAACTCTTAACATATTCGTTTCAACGTTAGTTGAAACAGAGATCAAATCTGCCGGCAAATCTGCTACTGCCCTCTGGTCCGAAAATACAACACAGTATAGGGAAATGTGCCGCACAGTTACCTGTAGGCCACGAGCACCACACAATGGAGGGTCGTTTCGCCGGAGCAAAAAGCGATGCGTCATAGATCTGTTGCCTTTGGCAAGGACGACCTCATGCCGCCGATGTGGACAGAATGAGGTACGCCACGGCCGCGGTCTGGGCCAACTATAAAACTGGAGCAGACGTGTCGTGCAAAGTCCCTAACACCCGTGGCTAAAGCGCTAAAGCTCATTTGAAATATTTCTGATAATGACAGGAAAAATATTAGATGCTAACGACTCACCATGTGCATCAGTAGGGCGACAGTAAATGAGCGTCCGAGAGGAGCAAAGATCAAAGTTCAGTGGGATGCACGTATTAAACTTTACAAAATGGGCATCGTCTATACTCAAGAAAGGTTCGAAACAAACCATCTACTTGCACCATGAACACCGGATGGAAAATGGCGCGCCACAGTGATCGCATAGGTTCGCACCATCAAGATCAAAGGCGAACTCCTTGGGAGCTACAATCCGTGCAGGACGCTCAGCTAGGCATCCACTCTTATTAAAGAATGCGTATGGAGTCATACTGGTGTAACGGGGCGATGAGTACTGGTGGAATGTGGAGTTGAAGCAACAGAATGCGAAGCAGTGTGTCTTGGAGTTTATAGTGAAACTGGCTATCCTTGAAGAGTGTAGACGCAGATAGTGCGATAATACGTTTTATAGGCACGTAAGAAACAAACATCTAGAGGCTGAATTTGTCCAGTGGTTTCAGGTGGCATGAATTGCAATGTCACAGATTTTTCAGGGGGGATAGTTTTCACTAAAGGAGTATGCTTTTTGCACACCGATCACGAATCAAGCAAAAGGAAGTAATTTTGAACAGCTATTGGCAAAAAGCAGTGCTTTTCCCATAGTTTTAGTTCTCTTATAGTGTTTTTCCCACTCTTATTTGCTATGATGTAAATATTATCTACTGTCCTTGCCAGATAACGCACACGAGAAAAAATCGTTGAGGCAGAGCAAGTCCAACTTCTCGCAGCACAGTAAATAAATTTCCAGCAAATTTACCATCCAGATTAAGAGTTGGCATAATTGCATACGACTGCGTTAAGGCATTTATGTGAGTTTATTTCGATACAACTCTCCTGATTTCTTTTTCAATCTCTTTGATACGCGTTTCCTCCTGAAATCCCGGCTGATCCAAGTGAAAACAAATTCCTTACTGAACGACTAGATAAGTTTGTTTATCTCATCTACAAATTTTCGGGCTGATTCAGCAGTTTGCTGTGAATCGTCAGGTTGGCGTTTTATTTGAAATTCGATTATCCTACGTCTTCCAGTTCTGTATAAATACTTGAAGATATGTAATCATCCACTGCTTCCCTTCAAACCATTGCAATCTATGTTGTGCGCAAGCAGACGTGAATAACATAGCAGGTCACTGTCATGCAGATTTTGTAAGATGTATCGGGCATTCTTGAAAAGCGCAAACACCACTTTTCGTAACAAGAACGTGTGAGGTGAGAGAGATATCTAGAATGTTTAGTCCTCAAAAGGCTGTTATATATTGGGGATCTCTGTATCACCCAGTATCGCTTCAGCCAACTGCTGTCTTGTTAGAGGTGAATTTTATTTTTCTTGCTGGGTCGCAGCCTAGCCCTTTTAAAGCTGTCCAGCCACTTACCCTCGGTTCAGGCCGTATTTACGTGTGTGCGTGCGTGTGTGTGTGTGTGTGTGTGTGAGTGAGTGAGTGAGTGTGTCTGGACACCATGGCCGCTACACACCAAGGCGGTCAAACCCATTACACAAGTGGAAAGAAACGAATTTGGAGAAAATAACTAAAACTGTTGTCACACTGTGGGGAGGAAAAATACAAAATGACAATGACAATGATTGAATATCTGTAGTTTTTCTTATACACTGCGGTCTTATTCGAAATCTGTTCATAATTGTTGTTTTACTGTCTCGTGGATGATTTTCCATTTATGTAATTATGTTAAGAACCCACTCCTTGGACAAAAATTGTCCTTTACCACTTTGTACTTGAGACAAGATTTGTGGTTGCCTATCCGTGTGTATGTGTGTGTGTGTGTGTGTGTGTGTGTGTGTGTGAGTGAGTGAGTGTGTGTGTCTGGACACCATGGCCGCTACACACCAAGGCGGTCAAACCCATTACACAAGTGGAAAGAAACGAATGTGGAGAAAATAACTAAAACTGTTGTCACACTGTGGGGAGGAAAAATACAAAATGACAATGATTCACTTCCGATCCCATCATTGACGTTGACCTACAGAATCACAATCTCACACGCTTTAAGACAATGGAGAAAGGGTGAAAGGTGATGTATATGGGATAAAACAGAAGTAAAACAACAGAAGATCTAAAAAAAGGCAGAGGGAAAATGTAACTGGCTCATAACTTACAAAAAAAAATTTGGTGACCTAGTCAGCCTGTTAACACATTAGGAACAGCATCCTAAAACTTAAGGAAACAAATTGGACAAATCACAAGACCTTAAAGCTCTTATCACATTCGTTTGAACGTTACCTACAATAGAGAACAGATCTGTCAGCGAATCTGACACCGCCTTCTGGTCGGAAAATAAAACGAAGTCTAATAATATGTGGCACCACAAACACTCTCGCCGGAGCAAGAATACATGCGTCATAGGGATGCGGTCATGGCCAAAACGAGTAAGAAGGATCTCGTTCCGTCGTCATGGCTGGAAATAGGTACGCCACTGCCGCATTGTGGGCTTTATAAAAAGCAGCTTTTTGTCTGTCACTGTCAGCCACTGATTCTCCCATAGGCGCATGACACTATATCTCAAATGCAAGGCCATAGTATGCAGTAACTGAGCATCACGACACGTCTCATTGGCTGCTAGAATTATCATTTCCTTCCCGCGATATACATGTGCCCTGGTGCCCAGCAGAATGACACTTCCTTCCCCATCCGTTGCAGATGCAGAAGAATGTCCTGGATATTCTGGACTACTTTATCTACTGGGTACAAGCGTTTTAGAGAGTCAAGGGCACTCAGAGAATCGAAACAGGCAGGGAATTTATCACTTGACGCACATCTCGACTGATCCAGTGCCCAAAAAATCTTATATAATTCCGCGTCAAATACGGTAATGTCTCGAGACAGTCGGACCTTGAGGACACGATTAGAGAAAACAATGGAGCTGTCAAGGTCCCCCTATTTCGACCCATCTGTAAAGACAGCTATAAGACTGTGGTGCTCAGTTAAAATGTCATAAAATAATATATCAAGAACATATGGAGGAGTGCTGTTTCTGTACCAGATCTAGAATTCCTCTGGGAATCTGCAGTAAACATGGTGGCAGGCGGCTAAACCCTGGATTTTGGGGTCGTATGTACTCCATACCAAGTGACTGCAGCACTAGCTGCATGCTGACCGCAAACACAGTCGTTGCTCTTGTGCGATTGGAGAAAGGCGTTCCACAGGTGGGCGAGCAACAGTGTGGTACGTAGGTGGAATCGTAGCTGCGAGGAACTTACTTGCCTGACGCACCATGGTAATCTTCCTCCAGATAGTGAGGGGCGGTTTCCCAGCCTCAGCACAGAGACTGGATGTGTAAGCACTGGTGGCCAGCATAATGCCATCATGTTGGATAGCGTCAATAATCTTCAGGTAACAAGGCCTCAAAGACCAGTAGACTGTGCATCCGTAGTCTAGCTGTGAACGCACAAAAGCCCTATAAATCTGGATCTGACGCGCCCTGTCAGCTCTGACTGGGTATGGGGCTTGTTTTGTAAGCACTGGTGGCCAGTTTAATGCTATCATGTCGGAGAGCGTCAATAATCTTCAGGTAACAAGGCCTCGCTGACCAGTAGACTGTCCATCCATAGTCTTTTCATGAACACACACAAAAGCCCTATAAATCTGGAGCTGACGTGCCCTGTCTACTCTCCAAGCCCTGTGGCTAAGGCACTTTAAGATATTCAGTGTCTTCTGGGTTCTCGCTTTCAGACCTCTCATGTGTTGTAACCACGACAGTTTGGAGTCGAGAATGAGACCCAGTAACCACATGGAATCTCTAAAGTGTAGAATGGTGTCCCCCATATGCATGTCAAATGAATTAAAAATACGAAGAGAACGATTGAAGGGAACGCACATACTCTTTTCTGCATAACACTGATAACGCAGCACACCCAAACTACCTAAAGTTTCGAGTTTGTAGAGAAATAATTTACAGTCAGGATCTTGGAAATTATGTTGCACTAGCGATCTGTAGGATGCTGCCTAGAACTTGATATCGAAAAGTACCGCGATAATGGTATAATATTATGGCGAACAATGCGAAAATACATGTGTTCTTGTAATCCCCGAGTCTGGAGATGTGTGTAGAAAAGCGAGCAAACAAGGAAGCAGGTTCGGATCAGAAACAGTAACGTGTTTGTGCCTAGGGGAAACGAGTCCGAATTTGTAGAACAGTTATGAGAGCGACTTGGTTCTGTTGAGGGTGTTCCGGTAGCGCATTGGGTGTGAATGACTTGTGATCATGGGCTGCAGGAAAATATCTAGTGATGTGAGGAGTATATATGGTACTGTCTGTCTTCGCAGAATATGAACAAATGATGTAAAAGGGATGATTTTGTTTGGTGCAGGATACGAATTGTATGTTTACCACATCGACATGGTATGTGGTGATATATTGCTAGGTTGGAGATCGGTTTCACACACTAATATTAAAGCTCCTGTCGTTGGTGGGAGAGGAGTGTAATTGAATAGGAGTGTTTCCACATTTGACGATATGTAGGGTACATGGTGATATGTTGAAGGGTCACAGGCTAATATCCCATTCTTATATTCAAGCTCCTGCCCTCGGTGGGAGAGCAGTGTAAATATGTCCTTCCATATTTGACGATATGTGTGGTAGTTTGTAAGATTTTATTGCCAGTACAATATGGCGATCTGTGTAAAATAACCGCAGAAAGTCTCGTCTGCAGAAGGAAAAAATGCAGACAGCGCTTCGATACCAGAAGCATCAGTAATTAAGCAGGTAAATTCGATAAGAACCAATCATAATGCTCGATTCATACACATCCTTTGTGCTGGGATGTAGGAGCCTCAACATAGCGGAGGGAACGTTTGTGTGTGTTGAAAGCATGAAGGGTAACACGTGATGGACATGGTACCATGTTGGATCTGGGAGGAAGACTGCATTCGAAGTTATTCAGCGCTTTTTTTGTAAACAGGTTCTGTAAGGGCACGAATTTCCGTGCATACAAACTGAGACATCAAGAAAGGGATCGTTAACTATTTCTGGGACACTATACAATTTCCACAAGGTCGACTCGGTTCTTATTTTCCTACACACTCATGTGACATCAGTATAAGATCGAGAACTTTGTTGGATGCGCTTGCTGTGGTTTGTAGCTACACTCGCACACTTCGTGGCATTGTGTCAGTCACGCTGGGCAGTTAAGCACGGTTAGACACGTCTCTAATGTCACGCTAGGAACAGTACACCCTGTGCTACTCTGTCATCAACGGTACAGACCTGTTCTGACGAGAGGCGTCTCGCATATGAGACCGACGTGAGCGTGACTTGGAGTTCTGTGATGTCAGTATAACACTGACTGTATACTTGCAAATAGAAACAACTTTCACCTACATCGCCGTGAGAGCGATGGGTCGAGCTGGCTTACATCAAGCGGTGGTTCCCTGCAGTTTCAGTGTGGGCACCTCTGGAGCGTCTGCGCTCCTGTCCAGTAGCGTCAGCAATGGTGCCTGGGTGAGCAGAGGCATTTCTCAGGTACCAAGTATGAAAGGGATGTCGCCACTCAAGGGCATCTGTGTGTGGTTTGACAGCGTATGGCTGCATCACTTCACGGGGTTGCAGGTTGCCTCCTGTGCGGTCTACTGGACATGGGGTGGCTTATGGTGTCTGCATACATTGTTTGCGTATCTGTTACATTACTTTGTGAGAAGGTCTGTAGTCTGCGCTATGCATTATTTGGACATTTTATGAATACTGAGTGTGTCTATACATGAGTGTACTGTATTATTTAGGAGTCTGAAAGTCTGTACTGGAATTATTTCGGTAAATTAGGAGTTGTTTGCGTGTATGCAGAGCGTTATTTAGGAGTAGTTTACTGGTCTATCGGCTGTGTGGTGTGACCCCAAGCATGTATTTTGTATCAGTGTGATAAATATACTCCATCCCTAAATAAATTGGTCCAAAATAAATAAAGTACACTCCTTCCTTACTCTCTCTAGCAGCCCAGAGCAGGCTGAGTTATTTTCGCGCCATTTTCCCCCTCCAGAATTATGTCACAGGAGGCATGACAGCACCCTCTGGTGTCAGTAGTGTGTACTAGGTGAGTTGGAATCTAGTGGAGACACTGCCTGCAAAGTAAAAACTTATGTCCAGCACAGGCAGAGTCGTTTTCCCGTCATTTAACCCCACCATCTTGGATTACATCACGAAATGGATGACATGACTCTCTGGTGGTGGTACTGTGTACTAGGTCCAGACCTCATAGTGAACACAATTTTTGTCGTCATCTTGGATAAGAGTACTTGCATCATCAGCTGATGTCATATCTTCCATCTTGGATTACATCACAGAATGATGACAGCGCCCTCTTGTGGTGGTAGTGTGTACTACGTCAGTTGATGTGCGGACCTTTTGGCGAACAGACTGGATGGTGGAGCTGCCTCTAATCGTTTAAATAAAGGCATGTGCATGATTTTGACAGTTGACGATTAGAAAGCATGTTTGCAGTCTTTTAGCTGGATTACTATTTTGACAATTAACGAGTTGCTGAATAGCCAACTCTACTAGGGTCAGATTGTCGACATTGGACCGAATTTTTCTGAATCCACTCTGAGAGCTACTAAGGAGTTGTGTGGTCTCTAACAACCAGATCAGACGTCATTCAACCATTCGCTCCAGGGTCTTCCTTACACATATTATTAAGGCGACACTTTGGTAATTACTGAGACATGTGAGGTCCTTTCCTGATTAGGGGAGAGGGATCGAAATGGTCTCTCTCCACGAGTTGATGAAGTTGTCAGTCTGCCATATCAGATTAAAACTTTCGAGGACGATATAGATTGACACTGTTGGTACATGTCGAAGTATGCAGTACCGGATTTTCTCGTGACAGGATGCAGCATCACGAGTCTCAGACAGTGCCGATTCTGTCTCCAACATGGAGAAAGGGCAGATGTAAGACACAGAATTGTGGGATCTGAAGGTCAGTTTACCGTCTCTGCAGTAGTACGGTAGTGGCGATATGCTGGATCCTGTTGGCATTGGCAGTAGACGCTGCAAAATGCCCTGTCACAGTCTGAACGATGTCTCAGGGCGTTGTTTATAGACAACCCTTTTTCAGCACTTCTGCTACTGCTGCTATTGTTAGTAAATAATTTTGTTCGTTAGAAATGCTTCTGGCGTTGCCCCATACTTTTGTAGAAAACCTAGATCTGCTGATAGAGTCCAGGAACGTTTGACATGGTCTTTTCTTCCTCTCCTTAGTTACTCGTCGAACATTGGCCCTCGTGACCCAAGCGTCTATGAGGTGTTTGGTTTTGGACAGTACTGAAGTCGCTGAAGACCACACCCCTGTGCCAGTTGCTGGGCAGCACTCACTGCGCCACCAAAGAACCAGTTGCCTCCTAAGGTGACCTGAGGACTTTGGGATTGATAAGTCAGCGGCTTGATGGATCACTTGAGTGATGTAGTCCACCCACTCCTTGACGTTTTCACAATTTTCAAAAAATCCAGCTGACTGAACAGGTCCAGTTAGCTGTACTGATTATTCCTTTCAGTGGCTTCTCTTGAAGCAGTCTTCTATCCAGTAGGTGGATACACACTGAGAAGTGGTCGCTGGAATGAAGGACATCAGCGAACAGTGTCCACAAGGGCTGGAGAGCACAATAAGAGATCGATAGCTGAGAATTACTCAGTAGCAGCACAGAAATGAGTGGGTGGACCTGTATTGAGAATGCACACCTCGTGAGACGTCATGAAGTTCTCCAGAATCCGACCCTGAGAGCAAGCGATCGAAGCCCACTAGACGAAATGGTTGGGGCAGTTGTTCCAAAAGATCCATCCATTAGTTCTTTTAGAATCATTCCCAACGAGTGGAGGTAAATGGTGAACAAACTGTGATACTCTGACATACATGGATTACAAATGCACCTGCTTGTAAGGCAGTAGCTAGGAGGAGATCAGAGGTACACACTGCTGACAAAGTGACCCCTCCCATGATCCTTTCCCAAGTCAGGTGATTCTTGTGGTAGAGTCTATAGCACCGCTGGACAGGGGCATCAAACACTTTAAGATGTGTTTCCTGCAGACACAAGCATAAGAGCGTTTCTGTGCTAGCAGTTTCTGTTTCTCCATATGTATCCCGAATCTATTAATGTTCAACTATCGGATGGTAGCCATCAATAATGGGGGTAATACTTTCATCCTGACTCTCTGTTTGGGAGGGGAGCACACAATTGGTGGAGGCTCAGAGATGATTGGTCCCGTCCGACATCAGGGTCCATCGCCTCTAAAGATGAATCTAGATAGACACCAGAGAATGACGTCGACATCGTCAGCCTGTTTACTCACCGACTCCGTCAATCGTGAACACTTTGCCTATGAGTTTTTGCCCTGGGTAGGCTTCAGAGCCACAACAGTAGCTGCAGATGTGGCAGCACTGGATGTCGTACTACACTGCACCTTTGGAGGGGCAAGGAGCTTTGCAGCATTGGGAATGACAGCCTTTCCTTAAGTTATGGGAGGAGATACAGACGAGAAATAACTGCAGCAGCTCAACTGCAGTCACAAACGCAGGTACCAGCACTGACACTAGCAACCTTCGTTTGTGTAGCACCATCAACTTTCTGCACCAGCTGTATAAGAGCTGTAGCAAAGGAGGTAGTGAACGTTGGGGGCAGCATGGCTTTATTCATTTTTCTGAACTCACCATATGGTATGTGCTTCATAGTTTTAAGCTCTTGTATCTTCCATTCTTCCAGATATACACTGCAATCCAGACTCCAGGCAGGCTGAGCCCCACAGCAATTCACAGACTTGAACAAGTTACTCATTCGTGTGCGGCCTTAGCTCGTTTGCCAAAAGTTGCTTCTACCTCACATTGAAGAGTACATTCAAGAGTATTGACATTTGAAACGACACATTGCATAGGGGACATAAGGCCGTCATACAAGGCAAATGAAACCTGCCTAAATGTGCTCAGAAAGTTTCATTCTATTAAACGTCGGGATAAAAGAATCGAATTTTACAAGATTACCATCCAACCTAGTCATGATTTTTTTGCACATCGACTATACCTTCTGGAGTCCTTGGGAATGTCCATCAGATCCCTGCAGGTCACAACAACATTGCTGTAATCCAAGGTGCCGTGCAACTCAGTTACAATCGCCAATTCCCACAGGGAATGAGGTTTCTCGAGGTTCTTAAGCTGTTGCTAACTAGACGTTTGTACAGTGTCCTACTATGCAATCGCTTAACTGATTTTAAAGTGCCGTCAGTGTTCTCTAAGCCTTTTGGAATACAGAAAAGCGAAAATTTATCGAACCTGCCCTCCTTCATTTTCACAATGAAAAACACATTCGGGCGAACAGCACTCGTTTTGTTACTACAACCAAAACTTTTCCAATTAACTCCAGGGTCAGGAAGACTGGGTACACGAGCCTCTTGTTTGGTTGGGTGTTGGTACCTATCAGTATCAACCCCTTCCGCTGCGACGAGAAGAGGAGAGTTTTGATAGTCCCAAGAGCAGCTAGGGAAATAAGTCTACCTAGACAGAGCCCCGCATGTCCTGCTAAGCCTTCTACAACTGGGGTGTGGCAGGTCCCCCAGATGTTCCAACTCGACAGGCATGCGTCTCATCGGCGGGCAGCACACCTTGAAATTTAGAGGTTTTATAAAGAAGTTTTTTTATATAGAGGTTTCTACCATTCTCGCGATCCAGGTGGTCAAGCCAAGATCCCCATTTCCTGTGACACACGATATTCCATCACTGCGCTGCATGGTGGTCGCTGAAGCATGCCCAGATATTATGGTGACAGAAAACAGGCGGTCTCCAGCTGAGAATCACATGGTCGCAAATACTGTACCCAGCAGACGAATGCTGAGCCCAAAAGGGTGCTCCCTGCTCTACAGGGATGATTTATGGCTCGACGCCTGTTAGACAAGTGAGTCGTGGTGGCGTTGTGGTATGTTTGGATCATCTGGCGTCCCTGTAGGAGGCGCCAATGCTGCACAGATTCGCTTGGTTCATCGCTGTTTCCTAGTGAGGAAAAGGTGGGACCTTAACCATGGAGAGGAGTTGGTACTAGGCGGCAGCAGGTACAGACTGAGGGATGGTGGGCGTTGGGGAATCTTGGCGTATTCGGAGCCACACGACAGCCTCCACTGTGGCTGATCTCCGGATTTGGAGAAAAAGTGCACCAACAATCTGACTTCTGGAATGTTCTTGCTGTGTGCAGTTTGGATGTAGGTGGCTGGAATAGCTCTCTGAAAGATGCTGCATGTTGTTGTGAAGACGTTAGGGTGCTTATTATGTTTGTAAGGTGTCAGGCAAATCCAACACCTTCCATGAAAACCCTGACATGATAGAAAATCCGGCAATGTGTCACATAGTTCCGAATAAATCCTGACATTAAATTAACCAAAGTAATACGATCAACGAGTGAGCAAATGGAATACCACATACTAACAGAAGAACGCCTAAATGCATGTCATACCATCCCACCATGAAACAGACGCAGTTCCGAGGGGAGAAACGAGAACATATGCTGAGAGCAGAGTCGTATAGGCTAGGAGGCCCTACGATAAGGACCGGACACCCACGTCGCCAGCCGACCGCCAAGACCACCCCAGCCCATGTTAAAAGATATAGCCCTCTAGAAAAACAGTATAGATCTTACGATAACACTAAAAGGGCCACACCAGCTGCAAGTTTTAGTGTGAGGCTATACGCGTCTCTGTTACGTAGCAAACATTAAAAACATTGCCCCACCACGAAAAGTATAACGTTTCTCATTGGATAGACAGAATTTTTGTAGGCAGAGCTTAAGGTTAACATTGAGGCCCTGATTGGTCAGTTGAAAACACAGCCAGATAGCTTTTCTGAGACCAACTTCGGTAAATTGTAGTAAGGATAAATTAGAAAGAGTTGCTTCTGAGATGGCGAGGTGTGTGGAGCTGCGCCACCCGCCACCCCCTGACACCGCCTAACAAACGACAAGGTAATGAACGCACATGATGCCGCATAAGAGCGCATAAGGCTTCACTCAGAACTGCAGAAGTCTCATCTGTTACACCCCATTTTTACCTAATACTAGTGTCGATCGTGAATTAAACTTTGTTGAACTTCGTGGTATTCACATTTGCTATTAGAAGTTAAAAATCTGAAACGCGATGATTTTTCTGTTATATAATTATTGAGAAGCCACAGGCTCACTGTAGACCATTTTTGATAGTTTTCTCTTTTATGAAACTTAATTTAAACCTAGATTATAGATGTGATATCGCATAGGTCATCCTCCGATCCATTGTAGAACTTGGAAACCCATTCAGGGAATATTCGTTCACATTTTTGCTGAACGCAGTTGGTTTTTATCATCCTGTATTAAAATATTTCCTTTTATCAATAGTGCAATTTATAAACAATGTTTTGTGAGGAGAATAAAATTTCCAATGGTAAACTGAACTGCCTTTTTGACGTTATTTTACCAGCTGACTAAAAATAGGAAAGCCTTTAATCCCTTCCACTAAACTTAGTTAGTATTAAGATTTTTTTACAGGGAGTGCAGTGGAGCTGACGCTGAAATCATTAAGTATTTGATTATATCATCGCTAGTCTCACTGAACTCTTCTGATCTCTACATGTCATGTGTGGCTTGGCGTCTTCTTACCAGCAACAGGTCCCAGGTTCAAACTAGTCAATTCCCTACAAAACGCGCTCAGGGCATCATTGCGTGAAAGTGGTAGGGAGACACGACTTAGATCAACAGACACTACGCAGAATGTTAGATGTTAATTCACTCAGTGAAACTCGCCTGCAAGTTTGAAAGATGAGGTTTCCTTGCAATTGCTGTAACCTATTTGAAGCCGCAAGTGTAACCTTGCTCATTTACTTAGTGATTCCTATTTATGTGTGTACAAGAAGTGTTGTACGGGCAGCTGGTGTGTTAGAATATCTGAGTTATTCTCGGGTTACACAAATCTTTAGCTAGACTGGCCACTAACTGAAGTGGTAAACTGGATTTTGAACAATTCTACTCAGCCTCTGCTGGAAGCTTTAAGTCGTTATTTATCTATTGTAAGTTTTGAACAACATTGAATCATGTATTGTTGTTGTAAACAAATGCTCTTTTAAATTTGTTTTTAAGGCGTTTAAACCTTGAGGGCCTACAGCCTCAATCTCACTTTTAACAGTTAAGCCTAAAGTCTGTGCTATGTATGTAAGCTTGTAAATCTGCTATTGGTGATCACAGGTTTCTTATCCTTTTATATTACCAGTTTGAGTACAGCAATTTAAATTTCTGTCTACAATTAAAAGATTTAAGAACTATGCATTACTGAGTGAGGTGGCGCAGTGGTTAGTACACTGGGTCGCATTCAGGAGGACGACAGTTCAAACCCACATCCAGCTGTCCTGATTTAGTTTTTCTGTGATTTCCCTAAATCGCTTCAGCTGAATGCCACGACGGCACCTTTGAATATGTGTCTGGTAAAATAATCTTAAACTCATTATTAAGTTCCATACAAATCCTTTCTCCATATCTAGTATTTAAATATTCACATCCCGTAATATTATATCAAACATTTGTCTATATCTCACTTTTTTAATCTCTCTCGAAACAGTTGCATTGTTGAGCTATTAGATTTTCTTACAATCATAATGCCAATATGGTAATGTATATATTTAATTTTCCAAACGATATCTTTTGTCATCAAGCGGACTCAATGCTGGCTTGCTTATTTCAACTGCATAGACTACGTATTTTTCACTTCAAATCATATTAATTTTTCTATGCTGTTCCCAATTGTTAGACAAAAACATTTATAGTCTTCTAAGCTTATTGTATTTTTAATAATACATTTCTTAACTCCTTCAGTTTTTTCTCTATTTTATCAACAACTTTATAAGCATAATTTTTTATCTTAAACCACAAATTTATCCCTTTATTTTTACAATGCATTCATCTTTGGTTTTTCCTAAAACTTCCTTATTTATTTGTGGAATTCCATAAATGTTGTGTTTTGGAAACTCACTTGTATCAAGTTACTGAAACATCGATTTCATGTCTCTATAAAAATCTTCAGTTTTCATATTGTACATATAACTATGTCTAACTTTACAACAGAACTCAATATTTTCTCTGTATTTTGGTTTCATTATTTTATAGTGAAAATCATACATCAGTTCTTAAAATATTTCAAGTATACTTATTCCAACATAGATTGGTTTACGAAAAGTAATTATTGTCTTATTCATTTAAATATTGCTACACAATTATCACCCTTTTCTCCAACTGATACTAATTTCATATCCATTCTATTTCTAATATTTCACTGTCTCATGAAATACTGAATTATTCATCAGTTTATAGTAATCTTTTTCAAAACCGTTTTGGGTTTTAGTTCTCGTTCCTGTATTTAAATCTATATACTTCTTTAACCAAACCAACTGCTTAAACTTTTGTAATTTCGTATATAATGATGATAGTGTTTAAGATATCTTTAGTAAACTCCATAATTACTTCTATTTTCTAAAGTAGTTAACAATTTGCTTTCCTTAGTTCCAGGCATAATTTTATTTTCAGGAGCTAATAGTAAAACTTTATGTAAATTATGTAATTCTTTTGGGTATTCAAAACTTACATAAAAAATATATCCAAATTTAGCAATATCTGACATATTGCTTATTTTTGTGGAGTGAAAATTATTTGTTTCATCCTATTCAAATCCACTATGTGTTATATATGGGATAGTTATATAAATTATTCACACCTAAATATGCTAAATAATATCATATCTTTTTATCATCAAAATCTTTCATACATTTATTATTTGGTTTGACATATCTTTTACAACACTGATTTTTCTCCTCTTATTCCCTTTTCAACCATTAAAATCACATCATAATCATGTAATAAATCACAAGGTTGTTAGTCAGTTTCAACACTGAATCCCAACATTTTCAACACTGAATCAGTTTTAAGATATACATGATATTCACAAAATATTTTTAACATTAAATTATTCCCAAATTAATTTTGCATGATAGTAATCTTCATCACTTCTGCAACAGTTAGTTTATTATAAAATGGTTCTTTTGCTGGTAACTTTGTCTCTTCAAATTTTTTCGGGGAATCTGTGTTATCAGATTGTTATGCACCTTTTCTGTCACTATACTGAATAACTTTTCTGAGAAAACCTTTTTAATATTTTTCATTTGCTCCTTTTTCAAATTCGGTAATAGTTTATGAAGTGAAAGAGCTATAAACTTAAAAGTGTCAGTAAATCTCATTTCCAAACTTTCTGTCTTCTTAGCAAAACAGAGATATGTATATTTGTTATTCAGTATTAAAGTTCCTTTACATACAGATTTTAATCATATCCAGAAAATGTAAGTAAATAAACTGGTGCAAAATTGGGATGTTTTAAATAACAATTATTATATAATGTATTTCCAGATTTTAAAGTTAAATGTTCATGATAAAAGTCGTTGTTTTTTGTTCAGTATGACATTTACACTATGCACATTTTTTTAATCATTTGTATCTTGATTGTTCTTCAGGACTTAATGATCTCATTTAATCAGTTTCAGAACGAATTCTTCCAATTTCTTCAACCTCTTTTATAATAAATTACTGATGGCAATTTGGCCCTCTATAAACAACAGGATTATTATTATATCCTTTTGTATATTTAATATAATAACAGAATCCACTTGTTTCATGTTTTTGATATTACACTCTTTATGAGTTTTCTGGATTCCCTGACTGTTGTCCATATTTAATAGCAAACATTCAAAATCAGCACAAATAACAAATGGATCTTTTTGTGTATGTTAATAATTTTTAAGATGAACATATGAACCTTCCTTTGACATTTCTACTTTTAATGGTTTTTCAATTAAACCATTTTTGTGTGTTCATCTAATTTTTCTTTACTAATGAAATGATGTGAACATAAATCATAACTAAATTTTACTCCTTCATGGCTACTAATTTGACTCAAAAGAAGTCTAGATAAGTTTTTTATACAAAAATAATGTGTATTAATTCCATCCTTGAAATGAAGGAGATTTTCATGTTTCTCTCTCTTATGTTTAGTAATTTTTATGGACATATTTGATAGTTTTTATCGAATGCGCAAACATTAATCGATACATTAATTCTACTCTCGATTTTTTAGAATGTCATCATCAAAGAAAACTCAAATGTTTCAAGTCTCTAATCAAGATAAAAACCAATATTATTATATGTTGTAACTCTTTCTGAATTTTATCTACAGGATATAATGCAGATTTTATATACCACAGAAAACATTTTTGATCTTTATTTTTACAGTAATACATGCTATTTTACTTTTTATTTTAACTTGTACTTCAGTGTAAGATCATCATCTCAATGAATCACACCTGTTAATTCCTGGTTGTAAACCAGTTATTCTATTTAATTTCCATCTTCATTCATGAACTTGAAAATTAAACATCCTTGATAATATTTTCCATTTACCTGTCCCAAATTTTTAAAATTAATTCTCTTTCACTTGTGATCCTACAATGTCCTGTTTGAAAATTAAATTGCATAATATTTCTGTTTTTCTTCATTTGGTAGTCACAAAAAGTTTTATAATTACTTACAATCTGTGATGCTATTTTAGTTTAACTTCTACAATTTTTATAATTTTGTTTCTTAGTGTAGTCAGAAATGATCAGGTCCAATTGAGTTTATATTATTTTCAAAATTTACAGTTTGGAATCTGTTTGCAAATATGTTATCAATTAGCTAATATGTAACTGTTCCTCTGTCTCAAAAGATCTCCTCTGTCTTAAATAGATCAGTATAAAAGGTAAACACTATGGTAGAAAAAAGAAATATTTCATTAAATTGTTTAGTTTCATTATTTTGAAAAACGTCATCATCACTTCCAACTTTATAGCAAGGTAACTGTTTGCAGTCACTTCCACCTTGTGTCTGTGATGGCTACTAATAAATTTAATTAGATAAACTTTACTTTACCAAACATCATAAATTATTTCTTTTACTATAATTACGAAATTGAACAAGTGTGACTTTCTCCATTTGGCATCAATATTTAAACAAAATAAAATTTACTAGATTTGTAAAAAACTACTTTCGAAATTCTACCAGCAAGAATAGTTATTTAATAGCTATTTCAGTATTAAGTGTAAGGTATTTCTCCTTATTTATTTATAATTTATTCCAAAGTACATTTTTATATGTATTGTTATGTTTATCCTTATGTGATGGATTAACATGGAGCAATCTAAATGTTTAATATTGTGAAAAGCTATACATTTTTTGAATTTATATCAGTTTCTTGTTTTTCATCATTATTCATTGATAATATAATTTTCGACAGTTCTTCATTCAGAATACGTTGGGAACGATTTTTACATTAATATGTAGAAACATTTTTATCACATACACATGGAATTCGTTTACTTTTGTGATTTCTTACTTGATTTATTTACACACAGTCTACACAACGTTTTAACGATCTTTTTTGTATTTTTGTGGAGTAAAATTAGCAAATAATTTTCCAGTGTTATGATACTTATTTGGATTTGAAACATGACTGCTCTGATTGTTAAACATCCATTAATATAGAAAAAAATATCAGATTTGTGAAAAATTTAAAATTTGTAATTTTTCCAATGTGTCTTTTTATATATTTATTACCTCAAGCACTAATGTTATACATTTAATACCAAATAAAGAAAATGAACTGTACCAGCTCAAAACATATTCTTTGTTAATACATTATGTTAATAAAAAGTATCATCACTGAAAAAATACAACAATCCACTAATGTATCTAAATGCAGAATTCATTCTTGTAGTAACCCTGGAAATTCTCTGCTTGTAACTCCTCACGATTTATATGTAAAATTACATTCATCTAATACCATATAGAAAAGTTCATTAAAGAATAAAAACCTTCTACCTAAGTAAGTGTTGACTACACCATTTAATAAGAAATTTGTGAGAAACCCTGTACTAGATATTGACCTTGGACATCCCAAAATCAATTGTAACCATCGTAAATTTGACATGTATATCGCGTTCTCAATAAATAATGCAACTTCACCAGTTGGTCTTCAATGTATTCCATCAATTTTTTGTAAATCTTGTAGTAAGATTTTTAAACAATTACTTATTGAATTTAAAGTCGTATCACATGTATCCAAACCAACATGTGATAAAAATATATAAAACTCCATTCACAATTAATAAATGACAAATTTTATTAATTTTGCATAATGATTTGACTATTCATTTCAGCTAACTGCTGGTACAACTGGTGTAGGTTTCGGTGTAGTAATTTGTATTGATATATTTTTATCATAGAAATAGTGAATAGCATC
This sequence comes from Schistocerca cancellata, assembly GCF_023864275.1. Classification (NCBI taxonomy): domain Eukaryota; kingdom Metazoa; phylum Arthropoda; class Insecta; order Orthoptera; family Acrididae; genus Schistocerca; species Schistocerca cancellata. Next base: position 54,184,820 of record NC_064633.1, read on the forward strand.
AATATCATCTTGAAATAATTCTAAATGAGAACCATGCTAGTATGGATACATTATTCATCCATAAACATCTGAATGATACAAACCTAATGAGTGACCAATTTCATGAAATAAAACAACCGACAAATAGTTTGTGTGCTTTTATCCATTTCTGTATAGTAAATCTCATCTTTATCCATACGTATTTCAACAGGATCAGTACTCATATGTGGAAAAAATGCATGACTCAATACATTTCCTTTTCCCTCTAGTTTCTTTGGACATTGTTGACCACATATCATAAGTATGCACTCCTCTTTTACTTGTAATTAAAATACCAGGATTATTAACACTCTGAATGAGATATCAGTCTGAGATACCACCATAGTTGATGTTAACAATGCTGATGGCGCCACTTGGTCCCTGACAAAGGGAAGAATCTGAGAAATCTTCAGTCAAGTCCCAAATGGCAGCTGCTCAACAGCTCATTGTTGGTGTATTCATTGTTTTCGAGTAAGCAGGTTTTTTGTTACATGTTGTCGATCTGTGTGACCATGTTCTGAAAATGTGTATTCCCTTCCTGGTCTGACAGGCCAGGTGTTCCTAAAAGTGTGAATGTTTTGCTGGTCTCTCCATCCACGTGTTCCCTAAAAGTGTCATGTATTTGTTGGTATTTTTGAATAGTGTTCCCTCTTCTAAGAGTTTTGTTTCCTTTGTCAGAATATTTCATCTACATCTATATCTACATGGATACTCTGCAAATCACATTTAAGTGCCTGGCGGAGGGTTCATTGTATAACCTTTACAATTCTCTATTATTGGCTCTGAGCACTATGGGACTTAACATTCTCTATTATTCCAATCTCGTATAGCACAGAAAGATTGAACACCTGTATCTTTCCGCACGAGCTCTGATTTTCCTTATTTTACCGTGGTGATCGTTCCGCCCTATGTAGATTAGTGTCAACAAAATATTTTCGCATTTGTAGGAGAAAGTTGGTGATTGGAATTTCGTGAGAAGATTCCGATGCTACGAAAAACGCCTTTCTTTTAATGATTTCCAGACCAAACCCTGTATCATTTCTGTGATACTCTCTCCCATATTTCGCGATCATACAAAACGTATTGCCTTTCTTTGAACTTTTTCGATGTACTCTGTCAGTCCTATCTGGTAAGGACCCCACACAGTGCAGCAGTATTCTAAAAGAGGACAGACAAGCGTAGTGTAGGCAGTCTCCTAAGTAGGTCTGTTACATTTTCTAAGTGTCCTGCCAACAAAACGCAGCCTTTGGTTAGCCTTCCCCACAACATTTTCTATATGTTCTTTCCAATTTAAGTTGTTTGTAATTGTAATACCTAGCTATTTACTTGAATTTACAGCTTTTATGTTAGACTGATTTATCGCGTAAAAGAAGTTTAGCGATTTCCGTTTAACACTCAATTGCTGCCGATACTATTTCTTTGAATTTAAGCCACATCTGGCCTACTCTTATATTATTAATTTGGAATCAGTGGAGATCTCAGGAAGGCGTCAAGTGAATTTTTATCAGCTCTTTTGAATAGGTATATTTTTCGCTTATTTTTCGAGGATTTGGGGATTACAATATTCAATCTTGCTATGACAACCCTTTGTTCATTAATCCTTATATCGGTTTTGATGCTGGTTATTAACTAAGGATTATTTGTTGGTAAGAGTCAAGTGTGTTTTCACAACCATTTACTATGAACTAACTGCTCGAAATAATTTTCAGAGCATGCGGTTAGCACAATTTCGGATGATATTTAATGCATACCTCTGGAATTAAACATGTATTTTCGCCAATATATTGAGAGCAAATTAACGTCACCACCAACTACTATAGTATGAGTTGGGTATGTGTTTGAAATCAAACTCAAGTTTTATTTGGTACTTTCAGAACTGTATCATCTGAACTGAGTGGTCGGTAAAAGGATCCGATTATTATTTTATTCCGGTTGCCAACAATGACCTCTGCCCATAATAACTCACAGGAAGTATATACTTCAATTTTGCGACTTCTGACAGCAACAAACACGCCACCGCCAACTGTGTTCAGCCTATCTTTTCAGAACACCGTTAGGTTCTTCGCAAAATTTTCGGCTGAGCTTATATCGAGCTTTAGCCAGCTTTCAGTGCCTATAACGATTTGAGCATCAGTGCTTTCTATTAGCACTTGGAGCTCTGGTACTTTCCCAACACAGCTACGACACTTTACAACTGTTTGTCAATGGTTCCTGTATCTATGTTCTTCCTGTGTTCAGCCTACACCCTTTGTGATTGAAGCTCTTCTTGTGTTTTCCCGAGACCCTCTAACTTAAAAAACCACCCATTCCACACCACACAGCCCCTGCTACCTGTGTAGCTGCCTCCTGACCTATTCAGCAGAACTCAAAAACCAAGCACCGTTTGGTGCAAGTCGAGGAATCTGCAGCCTACACGGTCGCAGAACCGTCTGAGCCTCTGATTCCGACCCTCCACTTGCCTCTGTACCAGAGGTCCACGATCGGTCCTGTCGACTATGCCGCAAATGGACAGCTCTGCTTTCATATTGCAAGCAAGATTAGCAGCCTTTACCACTTCTGTTAGCTGCTCGAAACCAGAGAGAATCTCTTCTGATCCAAATCGACACACATCATTGTTACCGACGTGTGCAACCACCTGCACCCTGTGCTCTTCAAGGCATCCAGGAGTACCCTTTACACATCTGGAATGACTCCACTCGATACGCACACGGAGTGCACATTGGTTTTCCAACCCTCCTTGTCAGCCAAGTCCCTAAGGCGCCCCATAACGCGCCTGACGTTGGAGCTCCCAACTACCAATAATCCCACCCTCTGCGATTGCCCAGATCTTGCAGGCTGAGTGGTTTCCTCTGAAACAGGACAGGCGACAGCATCCGGCTCAGCGACAGTGTCAGCCACAGACAGCACCTGGAACCTGTTTGTCAGACAAACTGGGGAGCCATTACGTGCTGCCGCCTGGGAAGTCTTTCGTCGCCTGTTTCGCCCCGGGGCGACCTCCCTCTCGACCACAGGTGAGGAGTCGGCCTCAGTGCGTGCAGTAATTGGGTTGACCACTGGTGAGGACCAATCGGAGGACTGATGCGCTAGACGTCTATTGGATCCCCACAGCCGACCGACAACATTGGTGCCCATCCACTGCGGCCTCAAGCTGTGTAACTGAAGCCATCACAGCCTGAAGCTGACAGCGAAGTGTCACGAACTCGGGTCGCATTCGCACACAACAATCGCAGTCCCTGTCCATAGTAAAGACCGTGGAAAACTGAACTTTGCAGATAAACGGACTATCGGCACGTGCTGCGCAACTCTACTGTAGACACTGACGAAAACGCGCCATCTGTGTCTAGTAATACGCAGATATTCAAGAAACTAACTACCGAAGCACTCAGGTGAAGCTAAATAATTTGCCATTGATAAGGAACTTGTAATATGTCAAAAAATCTCTTTACCTTCTGACACAGACGAAAATGCGAGATCTGTGGCTATTAAATTTTAAATGTATACACAGCAACTCAAGAAACTAAACTATTAAAGCACACAGATGATATAATAAAATTCTCTCGTGGTTAGGAACTAGTAAATGCCACAAAAGGGGTTTAATTATCTGTTGCTGCATGTGTTGCGGTTGGCCACTGCTACCTGAAGTTTTGCTTCTATAGGTTAGAATGAAATGTCCGAAATACGTTTCAAATCGGTCGAAAAAAATTGTAGCCGTCACACTCTCTGAAGATTACTTTGAAGAATCCAACTCGAAGTGGCTTCAGATGAGACATACATTCCGAATGAGGACCTTACTATCCTAGATATTCATAATGAAACAGATAATGACGATGACTCTCCTGATGATGATCGAATTGATGAAACGATTCGAGAATTACTTGAAGTAGAAAATACACCATTCCGTGAAGAAATTGGAGAACAACGACAGCATGACATAAGTTCTAGAGGAACCAGACTTGTCACTCCACAGTGGCCTACTGATGTTTCTAGCTCACCTTCGCGTTCAGACCATGACAATCAAGATGAGAGGTATCTTCTAATTTCTCACTATGGAAGAAATAAATATTTCACATGGTCATCAGTTCCAAATTGTTCTAGGACGCGAAGAACAGCATCTAACATCAGAAAAGTATGGCTATCCAAGATGGAAGGTCCTGCCCTCAGTGTGGGAAAAACCTAGTGCCATAAGTTTGGCATCTTTTCTTTGTCGACGAGATGATTGCGATGACTGTAATTCATACCAATGAAAACTTGGCACAAATGAGTTCTGCTATTGAACTAAAGGAAAGCATAGTGTACAAAGCCACTGATGTGCATGATGTGAACACTCTGATAGGACACACAGTTTTTGCAGCATATTCAGATCGGCGAGGGAGTCTATGGCCTCGCTGGTTTCTCCTTCGTTCTTGGGGATTTCGATTCCATGAATTGGGCACGAGGAAACAGAGGGAGAAAAATGATCCAGCTGCTGCTATTAAGGACACAGTTAAGAAATTTATTTTTAACTATTAGCAAATTTATAGCCCTAGAGCACGTTTGACGGATGATGAAACTTTGGTGCCTTTCAGAGGCCGGTTTAAATTCCGTATATATATGCCCAAAAACCCGCAAAATATGGCATCAAACTCATGACCTTGTTAGATGCACATAATGCATATAGTTACAACGCCTGCATCTACTCAAGCAAAGGATGTGATGGAGCCACACTTTCTGTAGGCGAAAAACAATTTATCATTCCCACTCAATACATTTTTAGTTTGACATGATGGAACTTTATGTCCAACAGACATAGCATGAAAAAAGAAAAACTTGTCGATTTTATCCACATCAAAAACAGAAGGAATCTGCATAAATGTGTATTGTGTGTACGAAAATGTAAACAACCAAATCCTGCAGATTGATGTTCTTTCTAGTAATAATTTTGTATTTGTTGGTAATATAACAAAGGTTATGACCTAAAAAGTTAGGATTATGTATAAATAAACATTATTTATACCTTAAAGACTAATAAAAACGATGCAGAACCGGGAAAAAGTGAAAAAGGGGAGAAAATATAGTTTACAAGTCCAAGCAGTCTAGAAGACCGATGTTCTGTATAACTGCTAAATAAAAGATGTTCCTTTTAGTAGGTTAATGTCACAAACGAACTGAATATCAATATAGTCTTGCTATAAACGAAATGATGCCTCTGCTACTTCTAACATATTTTATTTGCTCCTTTATTGTTTTTTGCTTATTCCATTTATACATACTTGAACTACTGAATGGATCTTGTTCACCACCCCTAGGTTTCTTTACTTAATTCACCAGAGTTACCTCAAGATTGTGTGTCAGTTGAACTAACATTAATGACTCTCTCATCGCTCACTTGAGTTACTTCAGTTGCTGATGGGATATTCAAATATACAAATTCAAATAAATATTTTAGTGCATAATTGTTACTATCATTAAATATTATTTTCACAAAGCACAATCGTAAAAGTAACTTCATTTATATACACTTAAAACATTATTAGATTAATCTAAACCAAACCATCAACTATATTTATTAATGAACCTGTATGAGTGTAAGGTATATTTTCTTTTTATTTTTATTTTCATTAACCTTTTCATTCCTGAATTAATGTATGTGATTTAAAAAAATATTTGCATTGAAATATGTTATCTAGGATGTATTTGGAAATATAATTTGAAGTTCTCCTAAATTTTCCACCACTCAATTTTAAAAAAAATAGTTGCCATATGGCAACGTTAGTACTCAACAAAATGATTTTCAGTAATTTGATAAAAATTTTAAGAATTGGATACAAATACAAGATATACTTGTGATACAAGGAAGAATATCAATGCAACAAGGAGAATATACCTTTATATGGATGACATGACCATTTCTGAGTTTACCTTATACAACATAGCATAAACATGCAGTTAAGGTAAGTTACAGAAAACTTCATTTATTACTTTGTGTGGAACGACATAAAGCAATTTTTTTCAGTTGTAGACACAGGAACACTTTACATTTCATGCATGACACTTTGCTGAATCCCTTAGGGCATGGGAAGACATAAAGCAATTTTTTTCACTTGTAGACACATGAACACTTTACATTTCATGCACGACACTCTGCTGAATCCTTTAGGTCATAGCTTGCAGCAGCCTTTCTGGTGGCTCTGTTGTAGCCAGTGACAAATTCATTATATCTGACATCTGCAATGGGCCTACAGCCTGCTTCTTTGGAGCTTGTATATTTTCTGTAGATGGTCTTTCTCTTTTGCAATGAACATTCCTGCCATTGTAAGACCAGAAGCCATATGGGTGTGGAAATCCAGAAAAGAAAGATGAGTTGTAGCGCCTCACTGATTCAAATGGCGTCTGTAAAGCAATCACGAATTTACCACAGCGACATTGAAGCACCAATAAACTATTCGCATATACTTTCTGGAATAGGCATTTATCCTATAAAGTTCTATGAGCATGTCTACTTAACCCATTCCTCCCATGTGTTCATTATATTCCTTAACAATCAGTGTTCGATTTACCTGGATTGATTGATTATCCTTTTTACTCCACCTCTTGCATTTATCCTTTGGATTTATACCTGCATTTGTGGAAACCAGTTGCACAGCGTTATTGTTATACCTCCTTACAGCCATGATGTTGAATGATTTATCAATGCTATAATCCAGTGCCCCTCTTCCTTTCTTTTTCAGTTCCTTTTTTCTGCTATGGGGCTGAGTGACATTCTGTCTGAACAAATAGTGGCAAAACATAAAATACCTTTCTCTTTGAGCATGTCTAAAAGTTCTAATGAGCTGAACCAATTCTCAAAAAATATCTTGTAGTTCTTGCCCTCTGGTAAATCTCACACAGTGCCAGAACAATATCTCCTGTAACTCCTAAATTGTGGTCATCACATGTGCCTTTACCCACATAAATTGCAAAGTCATATATTAGGCCTGATACTCCAGCTTGAGTGAACACTTTATATCCCCATTTATAAGGTTTGGTTTTTAGATACTGAACTAAAGAACTTCTTCCCTTGAAAGGGATCATCTGTTCATCAATTCTCTTTTTCTCTTCTGGAGGGAGCTACAACACATTGTTCCATATAGAATCTATCAGAGGCCTCACTTTGAATAACTTTTCATGCTTGAGATCACCATTCGGTTTCTGGTTGTTGTAATTATTTAGATGCAAATATGACCTTAGAGTTTCAGATCTATTCCTACTCATAACATCTGCAATTAGAGAAGAGAGACATTGTTGTGGCATTGGAAGTGCAACCATAAAAAGTAAAATACCAATATATTGTTTCATTTCATTGCAAGAAATATTAGTGACAACCCTATCTTTGATGTGTGTGTAATGATTTGTTTCAAGGGCAATAGATTCACATATTTCATCATCAATGAAAATCTGAAAATAATTCATTGGAGTCAGATCTTCACCAGATGCTGGTGGACATATGTTGTCTTTCCATGTGGTACTGGCAGAACGAAATCACCTTTCTTCCATGAACAGTTTTTCTTCTTTTTTGCAGGTAGAGCTGCTTCCTGTACTACAATGTATAAAACAATCAGTTATGTGCACTTTGAGGTAACACTATGTAATAATTTTTCATGCTGAAAAGATATAATACTTACCTTACTGGTGGAAGGTTGTACACCATTACTTTCTATGTTTGTTGCTTGCAGTCTAGAGATGTCCTCGTGTTCAATACTATAACTCTTCCCTTGCAAGTGTATTTCAGTATGATTAGTTTGCGTATATTCTAGGACACTGTCGGAGTCTTGTTGGATAAAGTCAGACTCATTATTGTCTTCATCTGACGAAAAGCTAAACTCGGAAATATCGCAATCTGGAATCTGCAGCAGCTCTAATATTTTCTTATCAGTTAGACTTTTTTGGAGGAATGCCATTCTCAGAAAACTGTGAAACAGAAAGCAGTTTCTGAGGTTATGTAAATTCAAGACATGAATTCCCATAGTTGCCAAATGGCAACAGCCACATTTCAGTAAGTGTTCTGGGTATAAATTGTTACAAATGTATTATAATTTTAAGGTTAGTGATACAGTGCAGTTTTAACAATATTATGAAGAACTTACCTTATAAATATTCGTGGAAGAAGAATACAAAAGCACAGAAACTAATAGCACATAACAGCTGATCGAAACATCAGAATGGCAGCTCATACCAAAGATTAATTTTAATACCCATGGGTGGGCATTCTGCTGCTATCTGTTGTTGATATGTCAAAATGCATATGTGTTTGCATATGGTAACTACAGGATAAAGATTTGAGGTGGAAACATCCAAGAATGGCCCATACGAAAGTAGTGCTGACACATGGCTACACTGAGGATGAAAGGGTTAATAAAAAATCTAACAGAAATGTTTCTCTTATATAGAGTCAGCTATAGATCTATCCAACAACAAGCTTCCATATAATAATAAGCAAGTGTTTATGGTTATTGATGAAAAAAATAATCTATGGTTTTATGCAAATCACGTTGCTAAAATTTTGGAAAATAAAGACAAGAAACAAGCTATTAAAAATGTTCAGAAAGATGCTAAAAAATTTTAGAAAATTTATTGAATGAAAGTGTCACAAAGGCACTACCTTTAAATACAAAAAACATACTGTATTTATCAGTGAGCCAGGACTATATTCATTAATTTTTAAATCATAAAGGAAGCCAAAAATTAAAAAAAATGGATTTCACATGAAGTTTTACTTCCAATTCGAAAACATGGAGAATATTAAATTAAATAAGAAATAAAAGAAATGTATAAAGGCCAAATAAATGATTTAGAAAATTTAAATAAATTTCGAGAAGATCACATTCAAAATTTAAGTGGGATAGTTGAGATATAGAAAGTTTACATGGTAGATGCTATGTCCCATCGCTCATGCCCTGACTATAGCGTCATGTTCAAACTCAATTAAATCTTGATAACCTGCCATTGTAGCAGCAGTAACCGATCTAACAACCGTGACAGACACTTGTCTTATATAGGCGTTGCCGACTGCAGTGCCCTATTCTGGCTATTTACATATCTCTGTATTTGAACACGCATACCTATACCAGTTTCGTTGGCTCTTCAGTGTAGTTTTTCCACATCTGATGGCCCTATTATTGCACATCGAATATAATGAAGCAAGAGTTTGCCATGCTCATTTTTGATTTCGTCTCTGCAGTTATTATTTTTGGTTCCCAGTCATTTAAGTAACGATGAGTCACATGTTTCAGCTGAGTGGTAAGTCGTCTTTTCTAAAAAAAGGTTTACTTTAACTATATGAGACAGCTATAGTAATGTGGGTTTTATATGAGATTCTAACTGGAAATACTATGTCGAAAGGTAACAAATTGCATTGTGATGGAGATACAACAGAAATTTTAAAAGCTAAGGAAAATTTATTCAATCAAAAAGATTATTGAAAGTGATGTTACATCGAATATGGATCTAAATGACAGTATTATACATGTCGTTGGACTTAGTGGCCAAACTGTTTTCACTAATGTGAAGATTGTTGCTAATGATGTTCCTAAAATTATTCCATTAAAATTGATCAACATAAATTTTATTTTGGCTGGTAAATGCTCATGAAGCATAGCGATCACTTTCATCAAGAAAAAATTAATATTGCTTCAATCAAGCATAATGCTGTAATTAGGAGACCCCTAATTCATGAACCACATTAGTCTGTGTATATGCCTGTTTTTGATACTATTCAGGATTTAGAGATAACTGTAACTGATGAATGTAATAATTTGCTTGACTTCAGTTGTACATGTTTTACAGTTGTTTTAGAAATGGCTAAATAAAATTTTATCGTTGTTAACTCAACAAGATTGAAAACTATCAGTTTTACTCATGCCCTATGAATGAGGAAAGTAAATGCACCCTATATGTCCCATACAAGCAGAGTGAAACTAACATTCAAAGCAGTTACATTATAAAGATGCTCAGTTGTACATGAGCTTTAGGGCTGTTAGAGCTGAGGGATTATGTTACCCAATATATGATGGAAAACCCAACAAAAATTAATTGATAATTATATGACAAGACTATTTTATATTGTAAAGAAAGTAAATACTGTTTTATTTAGAACTGTACTCCCTTTTGCTTCATTATCAGTTCTGTTGCATTTGATTTCATCTCTTGCTGATAAAATACGCATGGAAGGTCATATACTTGGCAACTGAAATATAAAGAGCAAGAAAAATGAGGTGGTTTTCCCACTTGGCATGCTTTTTGGGTTCCAAAGATTACAAAGAAACTATTTATGAGGTCGTGTTTCCTGTAATTCTTCCATGGTTTTCATGTGCTAGAGACACTATTCGTAGAGGGGCTGAATAGAATGATGTGGGAATTGAAATACAAGATACTCTTCCAAATGAAGGTAGAACTGTTGTAGAATCATTGTAAAATATATGAAACTAGTTATGAACTTGAACAATGGGAAAATATTTTGAACAATCAAAAAATTCCGGTATCTTTTTATGAGCTATTAACTGTGGACGTCACTGAACTGAATGGGAAGAAGAATGTTTCATTAGATATCACGAATTTCTATAACTCAGCAGAATTTGATACACCTCACTTTTATTCATTACATTTCAGACAAATCGGAAAATATAACCAATTGACTCATGTATATTTATTTCATCATGTTAAGGCTATGTGTACTTTACTGAAAGAATGGAAGAAATGAAGTACTTCTGCAAGAAATGTGCAACTTAGATCCACTAAATAATTATTTGGCAGCTTATGACTTTTTCTAGTTATTAACGAATTAAACAACTGGAAGGCGCTCCTTAAAAATCCATATAATTTCTCAGCGAATTATCCTATTTATGTCATAAATATGACTCACAGAAAGAATTTATTTGCGATTCAAACAAAGACGATGACACTTTGTGCAACCTTTTATGATAAAATTCCTGCAGATACCTTTGCTTAATTAATTATGTGTGATAAGACCAATCTCACATGTGATGGACAGCACAGTATATTAACCGAATATTTTTAACTGTTAGAATTGTTGTGTACTTTTTCAAATAAAGGCAAGTATGTTACCCAACTGGTATGTTTGGTAGACATGTAGGTTCTCATAAATGTGTTAGTGTCACGGAACACCCTTACAGTGGGACTACTCTGGGAACAATAACTTGAGATAAAATTACTCTTAATACTTAGGTTTATAATTTATAAAAAACAGCTACCAGCCACATGTATGGTTTAAAAGGTTTATTATCTTCAGACCATGACCGGTTTCGGATTTTTCTTTACAAATCCATCTTCAGATGGCAGTTACAAGCATTCTAAGTTGGACCTAGTTTTGTTTTTGTTATTCGTTTGCTGCTCTGGGAAAGAAAAGAAATGTTTTTGTTGTCATATCGGTAATGGTATTTTTACAAAAGATTTACTTCTTTACTAAATCTAATTGCTCATGAGATAGTTTTCTGTTTTAAACTTAGTAAACGTACAGGTTATTGTACTTACGAGCTATGTAGTTCTGCCTGACGAAATATTCGTGCGTTTATGTTTTCGAGCACAAGCTTAATACACTTTTCAATATGCACTATGTGAGTGCTATTCCAGTCAATGGACATCACTTTCAACTTCATCATCTTAATTACACACGCAGCACACACGAATAATGTTTACAAAACGTGGCCCAGCTTCATATTACAAACAAGAACAATATTTGCAACGATGTTAACTTACAGTTGCTGTATAGTCGATATGGGTACAGTAAAATATCTCTTTGCTATTGTATGAGATTAATCTAAAACGGAATAAATAAAATTACATACAAATAAGATTACAAACATTATATGTTGTACAGAAATACTGTGTGTTACTAATTAGTTGTTACAATTTTAGGAGATAAATTCTATTATATGACATGATAAGCAATGCACATGTTTTCATTATGCAATGTTTCAATGAGATATAAGCAGTTAATGGGGGCCTGTATACTGAATGTATTTAATGGAATATTAGGCTTAAGTTATTTTTAAAAAGTAAAAGCTTCTTCAAAGTTATTTAGGAAGGGGGTGTTAACTGACTCTGTCTGTTCATTCAGAATGAGATCAAGGAACCTGTTTTTATGTGTATGAATCTCAATCTATTCTAAGAGATTCAATGTGAAACCCTTGTCTTTGAGGTGTAATATCTGCAGGTTGTTTTCTATATTCTCAACTGTATGATTGTTTCCTGCAAGATGGGTGGCAAAAGCAGATTTGCTTAGGTTTTTCAGACGTAGGGCATCAAGGTGTTCCTTGAATCTTGTTTCAAAAGCTCTACCTGTTTGGTCAATGTAGAATTTAGGACAGTTGTTACACTTAAGTTTATAAATTCCAGATCTTTTATGGGGTATGCTATTGTGTGGGAGTGAGTGTATGACTCTTTGTTGGAGTTTGTTATTGGTAGAGAAACTGATTTGGACATTCTTCTTCTTGAATAGGTTGGAAATTTTGTATAAAAGTGGGCCTATATATGGGAGGGCTACATATTTTACTGATTTTTTGTCTTTTATAGTTATTGTGGCTGTTGCTTGTTGCAAAACCTTATTGCTAGTAATTTTTTCTTTTGTTTTTTGATAGAGTGAGTCTATGATTGAAACATCATAGCCATTATTTTGGGCAATTGATTTGATTATGTTGCTTTCTTTGTGCTGTTCAGTGGGGGTGAGGGGGACTTTATGCATCAGTTTCTCTACCAATAACAAACTCCAACAAAGAGTCATACACTCACTTCCACACAATAGCATACCCCATAAAAGATCTGGAATTTATAAACTTAAGTGTAACAACTGTCCTAAATTCTACATTGGCCAAACAGGTAGAGCTTTTGAAACAAGATTCAAGGAACACCTTGATGCCCTACGTCTGAAAAACCTAAGCAAATCTGGTTTTGCCACCCATCTTGCAGAAGACAATCATACAGTTGAGAATACAGAAAACAACCTGCAGATATTACACCTCAAAGACAAGGGCTTCACATTGAATCTGTTAGAGGAGATTGAGATTCATACACATAAAAACAGGTTCCCTGATCTCACTCTGAATGAACAGACAGAGTCAGTTAACACCCCCTTCCTAAATAACTTTGAAGAAGCTTTTACTTTTTTAAAATAACTTAAGCCTAATATTCCATTAAATACATTCAGTATACAGGCCCCCATTAACTGCTTATATCTCATTGAAACATCGCATAATGAAAACATGTGCATTGCTTATCATGTCATATATTAGAATTTATCTCCTAAAACTATAACAACTAATTAGTAACACACAGCATTTCTGTACTACATATAATGTTTGTAATCTTATTTGTATGTAATTTTATTTATTCCGTTTTAGATTAATCTCATACAATAGCAAAGAGATATTTTACTGTACCCATATCGACTATACAGCAACTGTAAGTTAACATCGTTATGACTGTAAGCTCTTTGCAAATATTGTTCTTGTTTGTAATATGAAGCTGGGCCACGTTTTGTAAACGTTATTCGTGTGTGCTGCGTGTGTAATTAAGATGATGAGGTTGAAAGTGATATCCATTGACTGGAATAGCACTGACATAGTGCATATTGAAAAGTGTATTAAGCTTGCGCTCGAAAACATGAACGCACGAATATTTCGTCAGGCAGAACTACATAGCTTGTAAGTACAATAACCTGTACGTTTACTAAGTTTACAACAGAAAACTATCTCATGAGCAATTATATTTTATAAAGAAGTAAATCTTTCGTGAAAATACCATTACTGATATGACAACAAAAACATTTCTTTTCTTTCCCAGTGCAGCAAACGCATAACAAAAACAAAACTAGGTCCAACTTAGAATGCTTGTAACTGCCATCTGAAGATGGATTTGTAAAGAAAAATCCGAAACCGGTCATGGTCTGAAGATAATAAACCTTTTAAACCATACATGTGGCTGGTAGCTGTTTTTTTGTTTTTTTATAAATTATAAACCTTAGTACAATAGCCACGTTTCTCAACATGTCGACGTTCGACAAAATAGCATTACTCTTAATACTATTGTCTTTGAGAAATTTACGTCACTTGTACCCCAGTATAGTATGCAGCACTGTCAGGTGAAATACCTTTTGGCTTTCCCACATGAGGAATGTAGTCACATGAGAAATGACGAATGATGCCAGTGGCAGCATCAGATCTTATAACATACAGTTTAACATGCTTGTGGGATGTGGACCACTTATTTCAGAACTTACAATGTCTATAGGTACAATAGAGTAGAATGCAAATCAGGCTTTATAGACTAGTTCAGTGGTTTAGATTTTTGATAAATCGCACATGTTTTGAGTAAACTGGACATCTTATGTCTCATACTGCTAAAATAACAGTAGCTTTACTAGGGACTTCTTGGTACCATAATAGCCCCAAACATAATTTGTGTGCCAAATTAGGTTGTGTTCAGAATGCTTAGGAATACAAACACATCACATAGTGGCTTCAGGATGATGGCGACAAAATAACACATCATTCTCTATCAAATATCAGTTAGACAGAGGATGGTCAGGATGATTTGTGAGTAAGACTCTGTAACCTCCCAACATAAAAAATAAGTATAACATTCTGTAACCTCACAATAACAACGTGACCAACCTCCTAATAGAAAATATGGCTCATATATAACCTTTCAATAATTAACTGTGAATCTAAACTGGTAAATTTGGACGTCAGCAGTGCTGCATCATGGCCCTGAAAGATCATTCTGACTAAACTGAAAATTCTTACCTTAATGAAGTCTCCAGATAACGTGTATATTTCTGCTCCTATAAGAAACTTTTCTGGCACAGCCCAATGCAATGCTGGCCACTAAATTTGTCATGTATAAAAGGAAACAACTCAATTCTCTTTACAATAATCAGGATGACCATGGATTGCATATATTAGCAAATTCCTTAAATTCAGATGAATGATTCTCAAAAGTTAATTTTATAATAAAGATTATTATTAAAATATTTTTTAAAAAATTTACGTGGGACTTGATATAACAATAGTACAAATTAAGTTGTAACAAACTACATATGTGCGCAAGTGCTTTTACCTTATACTACACTGCTCATGCACCGTCATAGCTCCCTACAACCAGCCCAGACAACTCCATAAACCCGACTGCTAGTTACTACTTACTCCTACTGACACTGCTCTTACTGCAGCCAACACTTCTCTCTGGTCTGAGATTCTCTTATAGTTTACAGATTGCAGGCAGTGCATGAGCAATCCATCGAAATTACATCTGCTCGAGTGCGCTAGCAATAAATTCCTGAGTCATGGACCTCTTACATAACCCTCCACTGGGGGGGGGGGGGGCGAGCAAATATTTTGCAGTGAGTCAACTGGACTTTCCATGAGCAATAAATTTTTCTATAACCTATTTAGTTTACTAAGTCTACAGTCACTGAGTATATATATAAAATTATTGATAAGTACAGAACATATTAAGAAAAGACATAAATTGCACACTCACTGTATAAGTCTTTACCATTTTACAAGAATTTAAACATATTGAGAAATGAAATAAAATCCACTGTATAAGTCTTTACCATTTTATGAGAATTTAAACATATTGAGAAATGAAATAAACTGCACAGTCACTGTATAAGTCTTTACCATTTTACAAGAATTTACACATATTGAGAAATGTGATAAAGTGCAAAGACACTGTATAAGTCTTTACCATTTTACAAGAACTAGGAATGGAATGGGAAGGATAGTATCATGGTTGTAGCACAGTGAGTTGCATATAGATGCACGGAAAGTCCATATGTTTCTACAGAAGCACAACACCAAGTGAGACAATCTGAAGTACTCTTCCCTGAAGTAATTATCAGAGTACTGAAGACACTGAAATGTTGTATTAATATTGTATGATATCATTGTGGTAGTACATTATGTACACCAAACAGTATGTCCATAATAACATCTCCGTCATTCAAGGTGGAGGACAGCTTGATATGTCAACACCACATTCTTGTAGAATCCATACTCTTACATCAACGTAGAATTAGTGCAAAAACCATATAGAGTGCTCCATGATCATGATGATGGATAGGACATATGAATATCGCAGTAATTCGTGGTAATTAGGTCAGAAGGTGAAGGATACATTAAATCGTGTGCTAGTCATCATTCAGAATTACACTAGTGTATCAATTGATTTGAATAATTATTAGCACCCATTGGCTAGTTACAAAGCATTTATGTAGTATGTATGGAGTATTACAAAACATTATTCATAAATCATCTTATTGCAGTAATAATTGGCATAACATTTATAGAGTATAACAAAATATTATTAAGAAGTCATGACATTGCAGTAATTCTTGGCACTCATTGGCCAGTTACAAATCATTTATGTAGTATGTATGGAGTATTACAGAACATTATTCATAAATGATCTCATTATAGTAATTATTGGCACTCGTTGGCTATTTACAAAGCATTTATGTAGTATGTATGAAGTGTTACATAACATAATTCATACGTCATCTCACTGCATTAATCATTGGTATTCATTTAGAGAGTATAACAAAATACTATTAACAACTCATGTCATTGCTATAATTTTTGGCACTCATTGGCCAGTTACTAATCATTTATGTAGTATTTATGGAGTATTACAAAATGTTATTCATAAATCATCTTATTACAGTAATTATTGGCACTCGTTGGCTATTTACAAGGCATTTATTATGCATTATTCAGAAGTCATCATCCAAAACAGGAACTGTTGCATGTAGCATCAAGCTGCTAGTGTTTATATATGATATCATGCAAGTGACATAAAACATATTTAAAATGTAAGACATTGGAACTAGTATTCAAGGTGTTTAGTCCAATAATACATAGACATAATGGAATCAATACATCAGAAAAATTTGCATTACATTTAGGGCTAGAAATACATTTTAAACTTGTAGCACTATTTAGTAATATACTGGTAATAGTTGAGACTGGTAATAATATTTTTTTTTGTGCTGGCAATGCATTGCATTGGGATCGATAGTCAATTGCTGGGGCATGAAAATATTTGCTTTTGACTTATTGCTGGAAATAAGGATTAATAATGTCATTTGTAATGAGTCAGCTGTAGCAAGGTTATGAAACAAGTGATCACATTCATGAATGATACACACAACAGGGTAAAAAATATGCAAATATTAGAACAGGTTTAAAAACTAAGTCCTTGTAGCATATTAATATCATGAAAAGTTTCTCCTGGAAAAAATACAAAGTGGATTATTGAGCTGAGAGAACAAATGTATATAACGCTGAAAAGTAGTAAACTTTGAATTAACAGGTATTGAAACATGTACTTAATACGTATGTGCTCTAGACTGTCTTCCCCAAAACATTCAGTCATAACACTATTCGACATATGACATACTGTCAAAAAGAACTGCAACAAATACTTAAATAACTACATAGCATCTCTTAACTAATAGGAAATATATAGACTTCATCATTGTCTTCGTCTGCAAAGAAAAACTTCATTATTCATATTACCATATTCTTCAAACAACTATTCATCATCATTTATTATCATCTGCAAAAAAATAGACACTTCATTATTAATTATTCATGTTCATATTACCATTTTCCTCATACAACTATACATTATTATCCAATACTTCATATAGAGTTTCTTACTTCTAACATATTTCATCACTAAAATTAACATGTGTAGTTCTGTCTGACAGCCTGCAATAATCGCCTCATATCCGGAAAGAAAAATAATTAATTAAGACTGCTATCATGCAGTGTGTCTAGTATATCCTTGTTAATGCTTGTTAATTCTCATCCATTTACTCTTCATGGCAAGGTATAGCCATTTCTTTCATTCATTCCAGTTGTGAAATTTCAATTTAATAGTAAACCACTGTGGTCATATAATTTATTCTTTTACACGGTATTGCTTTCTGAAAATGATGAGTATGGCTTAATATCTTGCATTTAAATCTTATACCCATCAAATGAAAACTTGTTTCTATAGATATATCTAAGCATGCAGCATAGCATTACAGAAAACGTATTAGGTCGAAATGATAGACAATTTTCAAGTGCAAAAATGTGCACACAATATCATAATGCAGTAGCAAAAAATGTAGAATAGTCAAGATAGTGAAATATCACAAGGCAAAAATGTTAAAGTCAAAGTGTTTGTTACATCTTAAAGATTTCATAGTGTTTACAGAGAAAATTCTACTTTCGATATCAAAACCATCATATATACATAAAAAGAATGGAAAATGTGCACAGTCTGATACATAATGGCAAGAAAATCGACCTGCTAACCTTACCTTGCTGGGCACTTGCCAAAAAAATATGATCATCATCAGTAAGTAGTCACATAGATATAATTGCAAATGGCATTACAGTGTGATAAATCATAAAGGATCTTTATTCAATAAAGGGTTTAATACTGGAAATATGGTGCTTGCCCTTGGTTTTTCTGGTTCTCAAAGTTTCGACATGTACTACATTGGGTGAGGAATTCTGCAAATTCTGTATGGACCAGCATATAGAAGGTCAAATTTACTGCATCTACTCTTTCCTCTGTTGGATAAATAGTGTGTGTGTACTAATCTCTTCTGTCCTATGTGAACTTCACGACGTGTAAAAACCTGTTTCCGCTATCTTTTACGGCACGTTTGATGTTGTTGAGCGCTATATCAATTATTCCATGGTGGCGTAGTCGACGAGATGTAGGAAAAGATACTAATTATTTAATTTTGTTGGGTGGTTCAACATTTTTCAATATAACAGTCGGAGATAGCATAGTAGATTCATTTGGTATGGAGTTAATTACATCCTGGAATGAGAGTATGTGGGTGTCCCAGTCAATATGTCTTTTATGGCAGTATATTCTACATAGTTTATCAATATCTTTCACCAGTCGTCCAGAAGGGTTTGAAGAAGCGTGATACCTGGATATATAGATCGGAGAAGTGTTTATAGCTCATAACATATGTGTCCATATCACAGATCGAAATTGTGGCCTATTGTTGGAAATTACTTTCAATACATGCCCTGCATGGAATAAAAAATATTTTACAAACGCATTGGAAATAGATTTAGCAGAAAGTTTGCGTAACGGAGTGGAGGTAACAAATTTCGAAGTGGGTTCAACAGCGACAAAGATGTAACAAAAATCTCTATTAGATCTGGGACTCGGACCAAAAATATCTACTGCGGCCATATGTCTCAATTTAATCGGTACAATGGGGTGTAAAGGAGGAATATGTGAAGTCGTGTCTGATTTAGCTTTCTGGCAGATTTTACATGACGATGAAACTCTTCATGTTGGAAAAATAACAGTTCTGTCTCAGTATAAGAAAACATTTTCTGGCTCCATAATGCACGTAACTTAAATGAGTATAACAAATTAATCTGTTAACAAGTTCGTGAGGAATACATAATAACCAGTTTTTGCTGTCAGTGTGAGAGCGGCGAAACAGAATGTTATTGCGTACAGTATAATGGTTTCTAATGGTAACGTTATCCCTATCTTGCCAAAAATGTTTAATTTCTTTCCATTCGTTGTCCTTGTTCTGCTTTTGTGCTGTGCCTTGTAATGACGACAAAATGAAATTTTCAAATGCAACTTGTTGAATATACCTGAGTTTAAAATTTGCTTGGTAGAAGTCAGTTGCGATGTATTGCTCATTGTTGCTGAGAGAATGGTATAGTGCATCTGCTATAATATTTTGTGTACCGGGAATGTGAACAACTGTAAAATTAAATTCCTGTAAATAAAGCTTCCATCTGCTTAACCTGTCATGTATAAATTTAGCGGAAAGTGAAAACTGTATAGCTCTATGACTGTGTATACGGTAGTATGTCTTCCATCAAGAAAATGTCCAAATCTGGTAAATGCCCATACAACACATAATGTTTCAAGTTCTGTAACAGAATAATTGCGTTCAGCAGGTGACAGAATGTGATTTGCAAAGGCGATGTTTTTAATTGTTGTAGCACCATCTTCTTCAATTTCCTGAAAAATGTGTACGCCTAAAAGCGGTGTTAGAACTGTCGGTGGCAATGGAAATATTTCTGGTAGGCTCTGGGTGTGATAAAAGTGGTGTGTTCTACAAGGCATGTTTCAAATTAATAAATTCAGACTGCGCTTGGCTATCCCAGGACCAAATAGCATTTTTACCCGTCCGTTGGCATAATCTAGAGGTGTCTAAAGCAGAGTAATGAATAAATTTACGGAAAAAGTTAATTAATCCCAGAAAGCTGTGTAGTTGTTTCTTGGTCGTTGGAACAATAATGTCACGTAAAGCTTGACGTTTTTCCGGGTCAGGCGCAATGACTTCTGCTGAAATTACATGTCCAAGAAATTTTATAGAAGTTTTGCCAAAGTGTGATTTGCTAAGATTAACTGTGAGTCCTCGTACACGAAAAGTTTGCAACAGTTGTTCAAGAATCAAATTGTGTTTACACCAGCTAGCTTCTGCAATAAGGATGTAGTCTAAATAAGTTGCGATTCTGTCTTTAAGTTCTGTCGGAAGTATAGTATTCAAACTGCGAATAAAAGCTGCTGAAGAAATTGTTAGACCAAACGGTAATTTGCAAAATTGATAGTAATCACCAAAACAGAGAAATGCCGTGTACTTTCTGTAGTTCGAATGGAGCTGAATTAGCGAATATCCTCATTTTAAATCTAATGTGGAATAAATAGCAGTACCATGAAATTTCAGTAGAAAATCTTCTAGTGTCTGTGGGCGATCTGTTTCATGAATAATAATGTCGTTGTGACGCGAATCAAGTACGAGGCGAAGTGATCCATCCTTTTCCTTAACAATGTGGATCGAGTTTATGAACGGACTAACTGCCGGTTCAATAATACCTTGGTCTAGCATAGCTTGCAATTCTTTCTTAACTTGTTCTCTGTGGATATAAGGAATAGGATAATGTTTAGCTTTAAATGTGCCACGCTGTTTAACTCTAAATTCATACATGAAACCGGACATAGTAGCAGAAATGTTGTCAAAAACTGGAGCTTGCTGTAAAAGAATTTTGCGTAGTTGAGTACGTTCATCATCTGTATTTGTGTTGCTCTGTTTTACTTCACCTGAAATCATTTGCATAACGTCATAGTCGGATTCGTCTGGTGTATTGTAGTTGTGTACATACGTATTTGTGAACAATGTGGAATGACAGTCTGTGTTACGTGATGTAGAAATGACTTCTGTCCGATTAATTGCTTGTTCTTCTGCAGACAAAGTCTAATGCCAGATGTACCTTTTTATCCTTTAACATTAAATAGGAATTTTGAAAGTCAATAATTGCGTCGTGTTGTACCAAAAAATTCGTACCTAAAATAGTGTCTGTTCTCAATAAGGGAACAATCCCAAAATTTGTCTGGAACGTATGACCTGCAATACAAAATGATAAGCGTGTCTTAATTTTACATCTACTCCTTTACCAGATGCTGCTCCTCTTACTTTAGTTTTGCTTAATGGTAATGTAGGATAGGTATTTTCTTTGTTACATTCGTTGAAAGTTTCTTCATTTATAACTGACATACGTGATCCAGCATCGATTACTGCTGAAAATGTGGATGATCCAGTATTTTCTTCAATAACAGGGTGGGAAATGGGTTTTTGAATACCTGGTGTTTCATGTAAAAGTGTGTCTCGCATGTCGTCAAAAATAATAACATTTTCGTGGACAAGATTCTGTGTATCAGAAGTATTGCTTACGTTGGTGGAAGGTGCAACCTGTACTGCATCTAGTCAAATTCTTTCTGACGTGCTGTTATTTGCGGGGGGAGGGGGCGGGGGCTACTGTGGCATTTCAACTATCTGTGCTGTTCTATTATTTAGTCCTGACGTATGTGGCTGAGGATAATACCGACTGTCTGCTACATTCATGATAATCTGTGGTTGTGGATGGTTCTGCTGCTGATAAGACCTACTGTTATTAAATGATAGTCATTACTATACGGCACGTTGCGATGGGAATTGAAATGATGTGTCTTCTGTACATAGTGATTTCCTTGTTGCTCTGCGTTATTATTTGGCGGAGCCGACGCTATACGTGTAGGTGGCGAAACATTAAAGCTTATTTGACCTTGCACATTATATTGTTGGTTAGGTATGCTAACCGGCTGGTTTTGTTGCTGTTGTGGGGAAAAGCCTCTATTGTTACCAAAATGTGTTTTCTGTTGCTGATAGTTCGATGATACTGATAATTAAGATTTTGTCTGATGGTTGTCATTCCCAGAGGGTCTATCACCTTTGCTATTAAGATAGCGTGGCTCATCGTAATTACTGTATGCTTGTTGGCCTTGCTTATGATGTGAAAAATTTTTTTTAATGAAGGAATAGTCTGATTGCTGAACCTCCAAAAGCTGCAACAGATTTCTAAATGCCGAAATATTTTCTTTCTGATGTCCTGTTAAAAGTGATACTCTTAACAATCGTGTTAATTTTGAAGTACATAATTGGATAAGTGCAGATTCACTGTATGGCTCACATAAATATTGGTTTTGTTGTACCATGTCTTCAAAAAATTGCGTGACAGTGGGAAAATTTGAGTTCTCATAATTCGGTAAGGTAATTAACTGATCCTTGATTCCGCGCTGTGTTGTCTTCGGCCAATACGCTGACAGAAAAGCATTCTGAAATTCTTCTACCTAATAACATTGTCTCACGATCGGTTTCATATGAGTTGCCGGTTCGCCTTCCAAAAAACTGCAGATAAACTCAAATTTGTGTGTTACAGGCCAAGTTGGTGGAAAAGCAAAGCTAAATTGTTGTATCCAATCCAAAGGGTGAATCTGTATTCAGTCATTCTTAAATACCTTAAATTTTCTAACTGATAAGAAAGTGCTTGTAATCAGAAATCATCGTCTCGCATGAGAATCTATTTGTCTGTGTCTGTTCGGAATCTAAGTCAAGTACTCTGTAAATTACCTAAATTATACCGGCTGTATGAGTGCGACAAATGTTCAGGATGTGGCATATGCTGTGACGTGTAAAGAAGACAATTTTCTACGCAATGTGTTGTTGGACGAACCTATCTCACTGATCGTCTGCTGTAAATTTTGGAATTCGGATGTTTGATTGAACGAAATTGGTGATGTATCGTCTGATTTGGTGTCATTGTTACTTGCGGTAACGTCGATACGACTGGCCAATTCATCGTATTTTTCAGTTAGTGCTATTACCTGATCGTCATTTTTAGTGTCACAAGCATTAATTTGCTATTGCATTTTACTTGTGGTTTTGTTCAATATCTTGAAGTCTGCTTTAATGGCATCGGGATCCTGTATTAATTCCACTTGTTCAAGTCTGCTTGTCAGTGTCTGAAAGTCTAATGTGTGTGTGTCTGTTTGTGTTTTAAGATCGGAGATTTCATCATGCAATTCGGTGTTCAACTGTTTGATAGTATTGAATGTTGTTGTGTACGTATGTTTTTGCTTCCGTAAACAACTTACGCTTATCTTCCTGTCTCTGTGTAGTAATGGTTTCCATGACTTGTTTCTTTACTTTGTTCTGTTCCTGTATGTGGCTGCATGTGTATTACGTAATTCTCGTGCAACGGATCTAATTTCTTCGCTACTATTCCTAGCACAAGCCTTAATTTCCTCACGTAACTGTTCATTGGTATCATGACATTGCACGGCAACCGCTGTAATCTGTTCACTAAGTTGTTTGTAATTTTTGTCTTTTTTTTTCATTCGACTGTTTGAGATTCCCATTAACTTGTTTGTTCGATTCATTAAGTTGTAGCAATACTGCCATAACTTGATCCAAGCGAATATTAGCCGACTCTATTCTCTGTGCTGTGTGATGGTGTATCTGCATGTGTCACGTTTTGTGTAACCATTTGGTCATAGTCTGATTCACGAAAAGGTTTGCTAATTGGATGTGCACTGTTGGTCATATCATCAGAATCAAATAAATCTGACGTATTTTGACTTCACAGCTCATCTTCGTTAGAAGCCTTTATCTGTTCACTATGTAAATTTTGCAAATCGGTTGTGTCAAACTGGGCAGCGTTCATTGTAGCGGAACGTGCCGCGTCATCAATTGACGTTAAATTTAGTGTGCACATAATTGAATTTGTTTGCTCATCATCTACATTAGAGTCATTACTGGTGGTCGGCACGCAGGATTATCTCTGTCGCTAGTGTTATCAGTCAAATTATTGAAGTCGGCTTTTTCACTCATTACGCATCTTGATGTACTGTTAGCAGTTTTCCATGGCATTTTCACAAGTCAAAAGTAGGCACAAAATCAAACAAAAGCAAAGCAAAAATGGAACAACTACAACAACAACAAAGAGCAATAAACTGCTGATGACCTGTGAAAGAAGGGGTGACAGATTAGTAAATGCGTTGCACCAGATGCTAACTACGTTTATCATTAGGTAAATAAAAAAAAGATATATAACTGACTACTTCTCAGAAATTCACAAAAAAAAAAAAATACGATGCTGGCTGGTTGTTGACAAGTGTAACCTCCCAACAGAAAAAATAAGTATAGCCTTCACAGTCAGTGTAACCTTCCAACAGTTTATTATTCCGTAACCTCGCAATAATAGCGTGACTAACCTCCTAATAAAAAATGTGACTCGAAATATAACCTTTCAATAATTAACTGACTGTGAATCTAAACTGGTAAATTTGGACGTCACCAGTGCTGCGTCATGGCCCTGAAATATCATTCTGAATAAACTGAAAATTCTTACCTCAATGAAGTCGCCAGATAAAGCGTATATATCTCCCCCTATAAGAAATTTTTGTGGCACAGCCCAGTGCAATGCTGGTCGCTAGATTTGTCATGTATAAAAGGAAACAACTGATTTTTCTTTATGATAACACTGTTCGACATGGGTTCTATTTCTGATATTAAAGTATGTGCTTCGAGACCATTTTACCGTGGGAAATTCATATATGTAAACAAAATATCGTTGTCAGGGATACTTTTTATGTAATATGTATATATATGTATATTCACAGTTCTTGGCAAACACAGAGACGTTATAGAGAAATACGGGTATGTTGCCGCATCCAGTAGTGATAGAACGTGATAATTTCTTGTGCAACAGCAGGTGGGAAGAATCAGACATCATTAGGTTATCCCCCGCCACACCTATGTCATTAAGACCACCTGAAACATCTCATTAACTCGAACGGCGACAGCCGGTCGCTGCCTCGCCAGTAAAGCTTCACGCCTCCTAGGGGCAGGTGCATCGAGTTTACAACAGTGGTGTTAGCCGCAATTTGTGTCAGTCTTTTAACGAGTGGGTGTTTTGGCTATGTGTAAACTGATTGATCCTGGTGCTGAAGGTAAAACGACTGCTTGTTTTTACACATCAGCGTTCCTCTAGTTCCCTACTATTAATTTAATACAGGTGTATTACCAAAGTGGTATTTTTAAATTTGCAGAAATGCCACGTCGTCGTGGATATCGCTATAAACCGAACAACTTCTGCTACATCTGTGGGAAGTTCACTTTTGCCAGAAATAGGAAGAAAATTTCTTCAGTCATAAAGAAAGCATACAAACAGTACTTTGGAGTAGAGGTAGGTGACCAAGATAAAGAATGGGCACCACATTTCTGTTGTGCTACATATTACTGCAAACTAATTCAGTGGTGGAAAGGTAAAGAGAATGTGGCGTTGTTTGCTGTTCCCATGGTGTGGAGGGAGCCTAAGGACCATGTTACTGATTGTTATTTCTGTCTAACAAAACTTCACGGTTTTACAAACAAAAAGTTGAAGAGGCACATTGTTTACCCAGATCTGCCTTCAGCGAGAATGCCAGTGCAGCATTCCGACAACCTTCCAGTATCTTCAAGAGCCCGAGGTCAAATTCCGAGTGACAGTGAAATAAGTAGTACTGAAGAAATCACAGATGATGATTCTTTATATCACTGCACAAGTGAGTCATCGCCACATTTGTTAACACAGGCAGATTTAAATGATTTAGTACGTGATCTAGGACTAAGTAAACAAAAGGCGCAGCTGCTTGGTTCAAGATTACAAGAGTATAATCTACTGCACCAAAGTACTAAAATCAGTGTGTTCAGGCACAGAGAACATGCCTTTATTTCTTATTTTTCAACTGACGAAGCACTGACATTTTGGAATGACGTTGCTGGCCTGATGAAAGTGCTGAACTTCACTTATATTTTACAGGAGTGAGGAATTTTCAGAGATGCATCGAAAACAAGTCTGAAGGGTATTTTGCTCCATAACGGAATTCAAATACCCTCTGTTCCAGTAGCTTACGCTAGTTTGACAAAAGATAATTACGAATTCGTACAAAGGATGATAAATTCATTAAAATACAATGAACACAAGTGGAAAATATGTGCAGATTTCAAGGTAATTGCTATGGTACTGGGAATGCAACAACGCTACACAAAGTATGCCTGTTTTCTTTGCGAGTGGGATAGTCGAGACCGAAATTCTCACTACGTGAAAAAGAAATGGCCCAGGCGAAGATGGAAAGTTGGCGAAAAGAATGTACAACGTGAAAGTCTGGTAGCTCCTGAATATATACTACTTCCACCGCTTCACATCAAACTTGGCCTGATGAAACAATTCGTGAAGACCATGGATCCAACAGGCTGTGGGTTTGCGTATCTAGCTACCAAATTCCCCCGTCTTTCAGCTGCAAAAATAAAGGAAGGTGTATTTGTGGGCCCACAAATCAAGGAGCTGCAGAAAGATGCAAATTTTGAAGGATGTTTAACTGATAAAGAAAAATCCACATGGGACTGTTTAAAGATGGTGACGGAAAACTTCCTTGGAAGAAGAAGAACTACTAACTACAAAGCAATGGTGAAGGATATGATCAAAGCATATCAGGATTTGGGGTGCAATATGTCTTTGAAGGTACATATGATGGACTCTCATCTGGACTACTTCACAGAGAGTTGTAGTGACGTATCGGATGAACATGGGGAAAGATTCCATAAAGACATTTCGACCATAGAAAGGCGCTATGAAGGGAAGTGGGTACCTTCTATGTTGGCAGATTATTGCTGGAATATCATTCGAGAGAAGAAAGATTCACAATACAAGAGAAAAAAGTGATGTGCATTACAAGGCAGTGGCTCATTGTTTGTCAATTTTTTGTAATTTCTTATGTCAAATAAATGTTTCAAAGTGTATACACAAAGGTTACTGTGTTATATGTTAGATCCCACCCTCCATTAATGTGATGAACTTATAACATCATAGAGATGTGCATTTGTTTGTCGAATTTCACCTCACGTTTGCTGCACTATATCAGAAACTGAAAAGAGAAATAAAATTGCAATTACTCAAAATCTATCCCTGACAGAAAAAAACCAAAAACAGTTTTCAATTCAGCACTCAAAATACAACTAGGATCACAATATTTTTTTATCAGAAATAGGATAAAGTTTTTTTTTGTAGAACAGTGTAATCGGGATGACCATGGATTGGAGAAATTAGTAAGTTCTCTAAATTCAGATGAATGATTGTCCAAAGTTAATTTTATAAACAAGATTATCATTAAGAGATTTTTTAAAAACGTTTACATGGGACTTGATATAACAATAGTACAAATTTAGTTGTAACAAACTACATATGAGTGGGACTGCTTTTACCTTATACTATGAAACGTCCCCATAGAAAAATTAATGAATTACTGTGCTGATAAACCTCTATGTTATTTGATTTTCAAACAGCTGAGCAGAACTGAATGTACTCAGACATTTCGCTCTTTACCTATTCTGATCAACACTAAACTGACACACAATATTTTTATCACAACGCAATCTGACTTTCAAAAATACCTCCAAAAGAATGGCTCTGACTAACAATAACCTATACCTTTCATGAATCACTTACCGCACAAAAATCTTCGTTACTCGAACTACTGCAATACAGCGAGCGCCTCTACTGCCAACTAAATAAAAGATTCTAACTACTGATGGCCTAACTACTGATAGGCATAGTCAGAAAATGAAAGATTTTGATAGAGAACAAACAATGTATTTACCTTAATAGTGTTCAAAAGTCATAATATATATATCAGTTCATGATATCTAGTATTACAAATTTACTGTCTCTGATGGACACACGTCCAGATCATCCGCTCTCAAAACTCCGCCATCTCTCTCCCCACATCCACCACTGCTGGCGGCTCACCTCCAACTGCGCAACGCTACGCGCTGTTAACAGCCAACTGCCCAACACTACAGTAGCAAGTTCCAACAATGCAAACCAGCCACAGACTGCACACGGCACAGTCAGCGATTTTCATACAGAGCGCTACGTGACGTTACCAACATAAAAACCTAAACAGCCTACTTACAACTACGTCGCTCAGGCACCGCCATCCCTCCCCACGACCGGCCCAGCCAACTCCATACACCCAACTGCTAGCTACTACTTACTCTTACTATAGCCAACACTGCTCTCTGGTCTGCGATTCTCTTATAGCTTACATATCGCAGGCAGCACGTGAGCAATCCATCGAAATTACATCTGCTCAAGTGCGTTAGCAATAAATTCCTTAGTCATGGACCTCTCACAACTCTTACCTTATTCCAGAGAGTTTCAGATTTCTGCAACGTTGACATATTTCTATGTAAGTCGATATAGTACTGGTGATGTAGCTTATCCTGCATAACAAGTATTTGGTAATCATTCACATTATCCAGGTCAGAGTTATACTCATCCAAGCCTTGAGGCAGATGAAAGAAAGCGTGGGCAATGATGTTGTCTTTACCCTTAATATATACAATTTCAAAGAAATAGTTTTTCAAAGATAAAGCCCAGCGTGATAATCTGGTATGTACAAGCTTACAAGTTAACAGAAATATGAGAGCTTCGTGGAGAGTAAAAATTTTAATGTACTTGGCATACAAATAATAATTGAATTTCTTAAAGGCCCATACAGTAGAGAGTGTTGCAATTCCTGTGGTAGAGTGAATTCCTTCACATTCACTAAGTGTGCGGCTCGCAAAACTAATACACTCCTGGAAATTGAAATAAGAACACCGTGAATTCATTGTCCCAGGAAAGGGAAACTTTATTGACACATTCCTGGGGTCAGATACATCACATGATCACATTGACAGAACCACAGGCACATAGACACAGGCAACAGAGCATGCACAACGTCGGCACTAGTACAGTGTATATCCACCTTTCGCAGCAATGCAGGCTGCGATTCTCCCATGGAGACGATCGTAGAGATGCTGGATGTAGTCCTGTGGAACGGCTTGCCATGCCATTTCCACCTGGCGCCTCAGTTGGACCAGCGTTCGTGCTGGACGTGCAGACCGCGTGAGACGACGCTTCATCCAGTCCCAAACATGCTCAATGGGGGACAGATCCGGAGATCTTGCTGGCCAGGGTAGTTGACTTACACCTTCTAGAGCACGTTGGGTGGCACGGGATACATGCGGACGTGCATTGTCCTGTTGGAACAGCAAGTTCCATTGCCTGTCTAGGAATGGTAGAACGATGGGTTCGATGACGGTTTGGATGTACCGTGCACTATTCAGTGCCCCCTCGACGATCACCAGTGGTGTACGGCCAGTGTAGGAGATCGCTCCCCACACCATGATGCCGGGTGTTGGCCCTGTGTGCCTCGGTCGTATGCAGTCCTGATTGTGGCGCTCACCTGCAC
Source organism: Schistocerca cancellata (assembly GCF_023864275.1). Taxonomy (NCBI): domain Eukaryota; kingdom Metazoa; phylum Arthropoda; class Insecta; order Orthoptera; family Acrididae; genus Schistocerca; species Schistocerca cancellata. Next base: position 54,214,511 of record NC_064633.1, read on the forward strand.
GGCGCCAAACACGCATACGACCATCATTGGCACCAAGGCAGAAGCGACTCTCATCGCTGAAGACGACACGTCTCCATTCGTCCCTCCATTCACGCCTGTCGCGACACCACTGGAGGCGGGCTGCACGATGTTGGGGCGTGAGCGGAAGACGGCCTAACGGTGTGCGGGACCGTAGCCCAGCTTCATGGAGACGGTTGCGAATGGTCCTCGCCGATACCCCAGGAGCAACAGTGTCCCTGATTTGCTGGGAAGTGGCGGTGCGGTCCCCTACGGCACCGTGTAGGATGCTACGGTCTTGGCGTGCATCCGTGCGTCGCTGCGGTCCGGTCCCAGGTCGACGGGCACGTGCAGCTTCCGCCGACCACTGGCGACAACATCGATGTACTGTGGAGACCTCACGCCCCACGTGTTGAGCAATTCGGCGGTACGTCCACCCGGCCTCCCGCATGCCCACTATACGCCCTCGCTCAAAGTCCGTCAACTGCACATACGGTTCACGTCCACGCTGTCGAGGCTTGCTACCAGTGTTAAAGACTGCGATGGAGCTTCGTATGCCTCGGCAAACTGGCTGACACTGACGGCGGCGGTGCACAAATGCTGCGCAGCTAGCGCCATTCGACGGCCAACACCGCGGTTCCTGGTGTGTCCGCTGTGCCGTGCGTGTGATCATTGCTTGTACAGCCCTCGCGCAGTGTCCGGAGCAAGTATGGTGGGTCTGACACACCGGTGTCAATGTGTTCTTTTTTCCATTTCCAGGAGTGTAATTTTCACATCTCCTTCTCCATTCTTTACAACTTGAAACAAACAACAGCCATAGAATGAGGCGCCAAATGTCATACCAATGTCTAAATTAAAATCACGGTGATCCAAAATGTTTGTGTTAACCAAAGCATTCCTAATACTATCAAAGTCTTTCTGACACTGTTCAGACCATAGCCATACCTAATTCTTTTTGAGTAGGTTCCATAGATGTTTGATGTTTAAATGTTGGTGTGGTAAATTATCTTCGAAAGAAAGAACAAAGTCCAAGGAAATATTTCAATTGCTTTCCAGTCCGTGGACTAGGAAAATTCCTGATTGCGTCTAACTTACCAGGGTCAGGTCATATAGCTTGAGCATCAAGAACATGTCCAAGATACTTAATTTCACTGCAAGCAAATTTCGACTTTTTGAGATTAGCTGTCACTCCAGCGTTTGCGAATTTATGCAGAGTCTTTTGTATAGTATCAATATGTTCAGACCAAGTCTTACTAGCTATGAGCAGGTCATCAATGTAGAGAGTAACTGAGTCAACCAATTCTTCACGAAGTACGGTGTCCAATGAGGTGATAAACAAGCCTGAACTGACGTTCAAACCAAAGGGAAGGACACAAAAATGACAGGTTCGCCTCCCGAATATAAATGCAGTATACTTTCTGGAATCTGGCGTGATTGTGACTTGTCAGAACGAATTGGTCAGATCTATCGTAGAAAAATGCTTAGAATCTAAAAATTTCTCGAAGTGCTCTTCTAAATTCTCAGGTTTCGTGCGAACAGGTAAAATAATATCATTAATTGCATGAGCATCTAAAACAACTGTGATATTCCCGTTGGGTTTCTTTACAACAAATAAAGGGCTGCAGTAAGGTGACGTGGAAGCTTCGATGATTTTCCACACTAACATTTGTTTCAACTCGTCGATGGGATAGTGGCACATTGTAGATTTTGTGGAAGAAAATCTGGTGAGGCTTAACTTCTGTTTTATACACGTATGTGTTGATCACACCTGGTCGTTTGCTAAATACTTGTATATATTTGGACAAAACATCATAAAGTTCATTACGTTCATCATGTTTGACAGCTGTGGTTTCTGGTAACGTATTGCTAATTAAAGTTTTCAAGTCCTAAAACACGGCATAAGATGAGTGTGTCTGTGTGTCAACATCATCAGTGTCCTGTATTAACTGAATCTTGTACGTTGTACAGTATTTATCGTGCTTCAGAGTCCTGGTGTCCAGGTCAATTGAAATTTCACTGCCCTTATCTGTAAGTAAAGATTTACGTTGAGAGAAATCAATAGTGCTGTCCTTCTCGCACAGTATGTCTAAAACTAAAATAGAATTAGAGGCCAGGTTTTGGACGACGAGGAATGACCATTGTACGATTCCATTACCTTCCTTGACTGTCACAAATACCTGTTTCTTAATCCTAGAAGACTTATTGCCTACGGCTGTTAAAATATTACAGTTCTGGACAGAATACTCTAGTACGGATTCAAACTCACACATTTTCTTGTAAAAATGATAGTACAAGACACTACAGCCGCTCCTGTGTCGAGAATAATAGTAGTGGGAATACCACCCACAAACCCAGGCTAAAAGAATTTCATTGGATGATGAACGAGACCGTGTGTCCTCTTGCAACAGTTTATCAGATAAGTTTTCGTCATGGTTACACCTTATGAATAATAATGGTTGCTGTAAACAACTTTCAGGTACAAGGTCATTGTGCTGTTGCAAAGTGGGGCACAGGAGTGACTGTTCTTAGTTTGAAGTCGTCACATTTGTAGTGGGTGCAGACACAGGTGGAGGTGGAGTATCACTAATTACTTCGATAGTATTTACATTTGGGTATTGTTTATTCCAGTCTCCGAAATGTGGCGGTCGTTGCGTTTTCATGTTTTGACTCACCTGCGGGTTCGTAGATGCATTCCAGTCCTGAGTTTGCATATGCGGCTGTGGCAGTTGCCACTGGCCTGTATTACTGTTTTGCTGCGGTGGTGTCGCAGTGTTTTGACACTGTGCACCGTAGTTGTTCTTACTCCAGCTCTGTTACTGGTTTGGTGGGGATTGATTGTTATATTTGTTTTTCTTAAATTTTTTTACCATTGTGCTAATTCAAATGGTTCAAATGGCTCTGAGCACTATGGGACTTAACTGCTGAGGTCATCAGTCCCCTAGAACTTAGAACTACTTAAACCTAACTAACCTAAGGACAGCACACACATCCATGCCCGAGGCAGGATTCGAACCTGCGACCGTAGCGGTCGCGCGGTTCCAGACTGTAGCGCCTAGAACCGCTCGGCCACTCCGGCCGGCTGTGCTAATTATTATTATCTTTGTAGTTGTTACTGTTGTTGTTACGCTGTCTCTTATTTGGATTGCCACCAGTAGAATAAGGAGTGTTAAATAATAGTTGCTGTTTGTGCTATGTTGAGCATGTTGGCTCTGTTGTGTATCCACATTTGCCATTTGAAGCGACTACATCTACATCTACATTTATACTCCGCAAGCCACCCAACGGTGTGTGGCGGAGGGCACTTTACGTGCCACTGTCATTATCTCCCTTTCCTGTTCCAGTCGCGTATGGTTCGCGGGAAGAACGACTGTCTGAAAGCCTCTGTGCGCGCTCTAATCTCTCTAATTTTACATTCGTGATCTCCTCTGGAGGTATAAGTATGACTCTGTTGGCTCGCGAGCCGACAGCAGCCGGCGCGCCGGAATTGGTTTGGCTACCCTGAGTATTTTGCATGGCGCTGGTGTAAACGTTGTGGCAATTGTTTTGCCGCACGGAACGCTGGTTCTCGTAAAGCATAGCAACAGAAGCGAGCACCATGAGAAAATACTCTGCGTCGCTGACTGGGAAATGCAGAAGTTTTTCTTTGATATTAAACGGCAGTCTTGCCTTCAGTGCGCGGAGGATGCCGCGCGATGCAACCGGCTCGTCAAGGAAATGTCCCATATTTAAATATTTCTCAAAATACCGGCGCAAATTGCCGTGCTTAGGTTTGAATGGTTCGGGATCCACAATCTCCCTATGAAGTCGTTCCTTTACAGATTGTGACCAAAATTCAGTTAAAAAGGCTCTCTCAGATTGTTCGTATGTTGCGCATGTGTTGGCTTCATTATACGCCAATACAGCTGCGTCGCCTTGGTTATAAGCGACATCATAGGATATCGCCTTACGGTCACTACACGTGCGAGGAAATGCATTTCTGAAGGCATTAAGGAAGCTGACAGGATGTACGGGTCTTTTTCCGGGTGTAAATGGTTGAAATGGTCTGTGTTTTATGAAGTCTCTCCTCTTCCTTGGCATTATAGTAATGTTTAGTGAAAGAATGATTACTGTAAGGTTCAATTGGCGAATGGCAAGGAGTATGTTGTTGATAATGATCACGACTGCAATGCAGTGTGTCATGTCGAGGTGCGTACTGTTGTAGTGAGTACGTAGTGTGCTGTGTGTATGCGTCATAAATGTACTTATATTCGTTGCCAAACTGTGTGTTTGCGTTGATATTACCGTCACTGCACACTGGTCGTTCGTAACTGTCAAACAGTTTCGATTGCGCAGCGGAAGATTGTGCTGCTTGGCTGATTAAGGGTTTGTTGTTATTTTTAAATTCCGCGTCAGTGTCGTGGACAACAGCAGGCAATTTTTCTTGTAAGCACTCGTCAAAATATTTGTCTTTTTGGTCTATCCAAATGTGAAATTCTCTCCTGATACATGAGAAATGGTTGTCAGTGCGTAATCTTATTTTATCAGAAAGCTGTTTGTCAATTGCGTCAACCTTGTTTTCGACATCGGCAACGCGCGTTTTTATATCATAATGCACTGCCGGATAATATTTAATCTGAGTAACCACAGACTCGCATGTTTTACTGAGATTGTTTACGTGTGCTTGGATATCTGTCACATCTGTATTTGTGTTTCCTTTTTGTAATATAAGCTCTGAAAATTTCGCGTTGAGGTCGGACACTTGTCCAGTGAGTCTGTTATTTTTCTCCTCAACACGACTACACAAAGTGTCGTTTGACGTTTTAAGTGCAGCTAAATCTGATTTAATTTCATCATGTCGTGTTTTCATCTCGTCATGAGCTGTTTTCAAAGTGGCTCTTATAGATGTCTTCTGGTGGTCGATACGTGCGTCAATGTCCTGTTTATGTTGTGTCATTAGATTTTGAATGGATTCTATTTGATTTTTGTTACGAGTCATCATGTGTTTTTGTTCGTTCATCTGTTTCACATTAGCATCGAATACTAGTGATGTGCAACTGATTCGCCCCCGCCACGTTGTTGGACATGACGTCAGACACCAAAATGGGTTCGGAACTAGATTTAGCCATATTACTGGTGGAAGGTCCATTTTCTAAATTTGCATCACCCGAATATTAAATAATACGTCGCTCGATAGTATTCGAGTCACCCGTAACGTTACTTTCATTATTTAACGGCATGTCAGTGTCGGAATGCGTCTGTGTTAGCCGTCTCTGGTTGTCCAGCTTTGCTCATTGTTTTCTGGTCAATTCTATGCCACACGTAATGTATAACACAATAAAAATTTAAACTCGTATGTGTAACCAGAATAAATGTAAAAATTAATCTCGCTGTGCGACAGTGTCTGAACAAGAAAATAATTGTCATAAGTAATGGTGGGAATTTTTACACTAATGGCTGCACACCATATTACGTCACGCAGAACTAAAGTCGACCATATTGTGAACTGATAAATCTGTATTGTTGCAATGTATAAATAATGAAAATAATTTGGGAAACCGCGATGTAGTTTAAAATCACTGCTACGGAAACGGAAAATTGTGATAGATCTACCATCTACGATAATACAATGCGCTTGGGCAAGATTGCTGATGTAAAGATACGGTGCCTTACCTTGTATCCGAGATTGCAGCATAATTTCAGGTGGCGACATACAATTCGTCTTCAGTGTATTCCGATCTCGTATTCAGTTTGTAGTATCCAATACACATGTAACAAAAGGACGACAATATAGTACAGTACATATAACAATGCGTCCAGACACGAAGTCGCCAATTTAATTTTTAGATCGTTCGTACCTGGATCAAGACAGTGCAATGCATTTTAGTAATAAATATTAAATATTAAACAAACTCTCGGCGCTTGAGCGTGGGTAGGTCCGTTCATGTATTTTTTAACAATGTTTCTTCTCTCTGTGATTTCTCTAAAATCGGACTTCGTGATAAGACAGCACCCAAAGACGACGGTGGATCGAGCTGGACGACTTTCTGCTTACAAGGGAACCTCCCCATCGCACCCTCCTCAGATTTAGTTATAAGTCGGCACAGTGATAGGCCTTGGAAAACTGAACACAGATCAATCGAGAAAACAGGAAGAAGTTGTGTGGAACTATGAAAAAAATAAGCAAAATATACAAACTCAGTAGTCCATGCGCAAGATAGGCCTCAACAAGGATAGTCTGAACTCAGGAACGCCGTGGTCCCGTGGTTAGCGTGGGCAACTGCGGAAAGAGAGGTTCTCGGTTCAAGTCTTCCTTCGAGTAAAAAGTTTACTGTCTTCATTTTCGCAAAGTTATGATCTGTCCGTTCGTTCATTAACGTCTCTGTTCACTGTAATAAGTTTAGTGTCTGTGTTTTGCGACCGCACCGCAAAGCCGTGCGATTAGTAGACGAAAGGACGTGCCTCTCCAATGGGAACCGAAAACATTTGATCGCAAGGTCATAGGTCAACCGTTTCCTCCACAGGAAAACACTTCTGATATATTGTATGCGACACTGGTGACGGCATGTGCGTCACATGACAGGAATATGTTGTCGACCCACCTAACTTGTACACATAGTGAATGGGTAAAAAGATTCTTCTACCTTGCCCGATTTAGGTTTTCTTGTGGATGTGATAATCACTCCCAAAAAAGTGATGAAAACATAAGAGTTTGTACATAAATTGAAAATAAAAAAAAATTAAATTTATTCACTGGAGGGAAGGCTTGAACCAAAGACCGCTCCCTTCACAGCTGTTGACGCTAACCACAGCACCACGACACTCCTGAGCTCAAACCCTCTTGATGTTGTATATCTTGCACGTGGACTACTCAGTTTGTATATTTTGTTAATTTTTTTCATAGTTCCACACAACTTCTTCCTATTTTCTCGACTGATCTGTGTTCAGTTTTTCAAGGCCTATCCACTGTGCCAACATATAACTAAAACTGAGGGGGGGGGGGGGCGATGGGGAGGTTCCCTTGCTAGAAGTTCGGAGCCTTTTGCCATGCCACTTCACCCAACAATCTCACAATGACACGATACAAAATAAAACATACAAAGGTAAGTAATAACAATATAATCCGAAATAAAAGACAATTAAATTGCGGCACTTACATAGAGACTTGAATTATGCAGTTACGTGTGCCGTTTGGTTACAACTCGTGAATGTATCAATAAAATAATTTAATGTTAATGGCGATGTGCCAAAATACGTGTGATCTGGAAAAGACCTAGAAAACGAGAGGTGCCTCTTATTCTGTAATAATCTGACGATCAAATATCTTCAAATGTTTCCAGCGGCTGCATACAATATTTATACAACGTATATTATTTTTTTATTTCATTACTTATAATTACGTTTTCTTCTAATAAAAGCTAAGCATGAAAATGTCTCTTTAAAGTTCGTCAAAAATGGATTGTGTCCATACCCATCAGAGCGGGAGAGAGCTAGGTGGAAGAGGGGAAATTAAAATTGTCTACATAACGAGAACATTCGTGTGAAATCACAGGGAACCTCCAAGAAGAGAATGCTGCCGTACTGATCGGATGGCGTGACACTTTACAGTTCAGTTATAACTCTGCCCGTACCAGCTAGAGTTAACTGATGTCAACTCGTAAATGACATAGAGGCATAGAGACCAACATAGCGGCAACAAATGCCTGGTGCCGTAAAAGCGAATACAGGTGACTAAATGTAAAGTACGCCGGTGTGTAGTTGCTTTATGTTACAGTGAAAAGCTGTTCCCCGAATTCGGTTTGGTCGCTGGAGTTCATTTATAGATGGTGGCCGACCGCCCTTTGGGGGTCAGAAGGGATCGCTGTTAGCGTGGAATGCGAGTTATTAAGCGGTATCGACCTGCGGCGCAGTCACTGCTGGATTCTCTACCTCCCCCCCTCCTACCCTATCTCTCTCTCTGTCCCTCCCTCGCTCGTTTGATTCTCTCGCTTCCTCCAGCATCAGTCTGTTTCTGAACCGGACTGCGCTCCTACCACATCACGACCACGGTATGCCGATACCTATTTAGCAAATAATGGTGAGGAAAGGGCAATGTCGCCTTTTCAGGGCAATATTAATACTGCTGCGAGAAATACGTTTTTCCAAACAAAACCTGCTCGTAGCCTTAAGTTTATGTCACTGATTGCAATTAATTCCGGACTTATTGCGACGCTGTTATTTTGTCTTACACACAATGAATATGAAAGTATATGTCAGGATATAGAAGGCCTGAAGATGTAAACAGGACTGATGTATCTGAAAAATCCAATAACACAAGAGCTGCAAACGTTAAGGGAAGTTTGACAACGTTATCATTTAGTTTCACTAACATACTGAACTGTGTGACACAAATGAAATGATGGTATTTCATTGCTGGCCGGGAGGCCCCTCGGGGGCCGAGTGCGAGACTTAAATCAGTCGACGCTACATTTGGGGACTCGCGTACCGCTGATGAGGATGAAATGATGATGAGGACAACACAGCGCCCAGTCCACGAGCGGAGAAAATCTCCAACCCGGCCGGGAATCGAACCAAGGCCAGCTGCATGGTAGGCAAGCTCGTAACCAGAAACGGTATGAGCCAGATCTAAGGACGCCAGTAGTTTGTGAAGGGTGACGGCAGCTCGACGCTTGCAGATGAAGGTCCGTATGTGTGTGGTTACTGTAGACAGAGAGCCCTAATGTCTCATCCACTCTCCTTCTAACTAAGACATCTACATCTACATGTACATCCATACTCCGCAAGCCACCTGACGGTGTGTAGCGAAGGTTACCTTGAGTACCTCTATCGGTTCTCCCTTCTATTCCAGTCTCGTATTGTTCGTGTAAAGAAGGATTGTCGGTATGCTTCTGTGTGGGCTATAATCTCTCTGATTTTATCCTCATGGTCTCTTCGCGAGATATACGTAGGAAGGAGCAATATACTGCTTGACTGTTCGGTGAAGGTATGTTCTCGACACTTTAACAAAAGCCCGTACCGAGCTACTGAGCGTCTCTCCTGCAGAGTCTTCCACTGGAGTTTATCTATCATCTCCGTAACGCTTTCGCGATTACTGAATGATCCTGTAACGAAGCGCGCTGCTCTCCGTTGGATATTCTCTATCTCTTCTATCAACCCTATCTGGTACGGATCCCACACTGCTGAGCAGTATTTAAGCAGTTGGCGAACAAGCGTACTGTAACCTACTTCCTTTGTTTTCGGATTGCATTTCCTTAGGATTCTTCCAATGAATCTCAGTCTGGCATCTGCTTTACCGACGATCAACTTTATATGATCATTCCATTTTAAATCACTCCTAATGCGTACTCCCAGATAATTAATGGAATTAACTGCTTCCAGTTGCTGACCTGCTATTTTGTAGCTAAGTTATAAGGGATCTATCTTTCTATGTATTCGCAGCACATTACGCTTGTCTACATTGAGATTCAATTGCCATTCCCTGCACCATGCGTCAATTCGCTGCAGATCCTCCTGCATTTCAGTACAATTTTCCATTGTTACAACCTCTCGATACACCACAGCATCATCTGCAAAAAAGCCTCAGTGAACTTCCGATGTCATCCACCAGGTCATTTATGTATATTGTGAATAGCAACGGTCCTATGACACTCCCCTGCGGCACACCTGAAATCACTCTTACTTCGGAAGACTTCTCTCTATTGAGAATAGTCCGGTAAGCTAAGATCTCCCTAGTTTCAAAAGATTCCAAACCTGGTCTACCTGCATTGTTACAAGCAACGAAAGCTACAGTTACCCACCCGTTACCCAAACTAGAGGAAGAAGATACTTTCATTAAAGAAAAATTTAACCTCGCACCACAAAATAAAGTAGGTCCATTAATAAGAACAAATTGAGTAGTTTTACCAACTCCTCTCGTTTCGTTCTTTTTACCCTTCGCAGAAGATGTCGAAGCACCTAGAGTGCCGTCCACATTGATAAGTGATTTGTAAATAAGCATTCGCCGTTGCTGCGTTCTGTTATCTAGGAACTCCTCAATCCAATCACACAATCGGTCTGATAGTCCAGAAACAGGAGGAAACCAACCTTCTCTACTTCTATCGTAAATTGTATGTTCTCGTGGACTGAATTTAGATGGAAATCTGTGGTATCTGTGGAAATACGTCTGCCAAAAAATCTTATAAATCGTGACGGTGGATTTCAAGTGGACAAAGCTTGGGACCCGGTGATCTCTTTAATTTCTTCTAAGAGAAAACATTTCATTCGTAATGACATACCTGGCGATATCTGGCGATTGTTCTTAGCGACGCGAGCCTAAACACCACAAATGAAACGGTATTTCCAGAGGGCGTGGATTTCGACAGAGGACACTCCCGTGACGGCCGCCAAAGCGCATACGTTTCTGCGCCAATTTTTGTTGTAAAGCAGACACCGTGAACTAGCAGTCTCCAGTGGCGGACACTCACCTATAGATTGCTGGACGTTTGCCAGCCCAAATATTGTGGCAAGAAGTCAACATGATCCGGCTGCAATCGTGAATTCTTATAGAATATTTATTACACTGGGAAAGCTTCAAAAATCTCTCTCAATAATAGTTCTATTTAAAATTTCATCTGCTTTATGCATATATTAGGCGTGTTTGAATGAATGCATTTTTCGAAGGTTTTCTAAATATATTGCCCAACAGTAATTTCGGGGGACACGAGAGAAGCCTCCGCGAAGGATGTGTCATTAATAACACGTTGGAATTTGGCGAATACACGGCGACCTCACCCCAAATGTAGACTTCCACTTTGAACCACCAGTAAAAATCGGTAAACAGAAAACGGCTTTCATCATCGGCGATTTCAACAGCCATAGTCACGTATGGGGATATGCACAAGAAGACAAAAACTGTGAAGCCGTTCTGGCGTGGGCCGAGTCAAACAACCTGTCACTTATCCACGACAGCAAACTTCCCACATCTTTCAACAGCGGCAGGTGGCGCCGCAGATACAACCCGGATCTCCTATTCGTCGGCGAAGAAATAGCACAACAGTGCTTTAAGTCCATCTGCGTCCCCATCCCAAAGACACAACACCGCCCAATAATGTGCCAAATGTTGCCAATAGTTATACCACGAAGAGAAAAGTTCAGAAGGAGATATAACTGCAGGAAGGCAGACTGGCCCAAATTCACCAGAATACTAGAAGAGGGAGTCCAGACATATAGCCCAGATCCTGAGAACTATGAGAACTTCGTGGACACCGTCAAAACCTGCTCCTTAGCGTCTATTCCAAGGGGATGCAGAAAAAGTTACACACCAGGACTCACCCAGGAAACAGTAGCCCCTACTGGAAGAGTATCAAATGCTCTTCGAAAGAAACCCCTTCAGTGAAGAAACCCTCACCAAAGGAAGAGTTATTACCTCCCGGATACCAGAAGTGAGAAGGGAGCAATGGACCAAATTGATGGAGTAAACTAATTTTGGCAGAGATAGTCAAAAGGCCTGGAAACTCATAAAACGCCTAGCCAATGACCACACCATACCAAATCTACACACGAACGTCACAGCACAGCAAATTGCACACCAGCTTCCCAAAAATGGGAAACCACCAAGATACGACAACCTAAAGACAAAAAAGAGGGGCATAGAACGAAACCCCCCTCAGGAGACCGAAGAACTATCCTAGCCATTTACCTTGGCGGAACTGGAGAAGGCGATCAGTAAGTGCAAAATGCGGAGAGCAGCCGGCCTTCATGATATGTGTGTCGAGAAAATAAAGCATTTTGGACCTGTAACAAGGAAATGGCTAGTCGATATAATGAAAAACTGCATGACATCCTGCAAAATTACAAAAATCTAGAGAAAATCGCGAGTCATTGCCATCCTAAAACACGGCAAAGAACGTGACAATCCCCAAAACTACAAGCCGATCTCTCTGCTATGCCATATGTAAGGATGATACGCCACAGAATCGCGGACGCCATCGAGCCCCTCCCGATCCCACAACAAGCAGCTTTCAGACAGGGCAAATGCTGCACGTCACAGGTGCTAAAATTAACGCAACACATAGAGGATGGGTTCGAGAACAGGAAGATCACCGTGGCTGTCTTCCTAGATCTATCAGCAGCCTACGACACAGTCAACCACCGACTGCTCCTGGGGAAAATATACGCAACGAGTAGGGACTACAGACTAACCTTACTGATTGGAACCCTACTCCAGAATCGAAGATTCTTCGTGGATTTTCAGGGACAGAGAGGCCGGTGGAGGACACAGAAAAATGCCCCCCCCCCAGGGAAGCGTACTGCCCCCAACACTTTTTAATATATATACTAATGACCAGCCCCTCCCCCGAGGCACCGAAAGCTTCATATATGCAGATGATTGCGCCATTACCGCTCAAGCAGACAGCTTTGAAACTGTTGAACAGAATCTGTCAGAAGCCCTCGAACAGCTTGCCACCTACTATAAGCGCAACCATTTCAAACCCAACCCAGGGAAAACCCAAACCTGCGTCTTCCACGTAAAGAACAGACAATCTGGAAGAAGACTAGAACTTAACTGGGAAGGAGTGGCCCTGAAACATTGCGAAACACCAAAGTACTTAGGCGTCACCTTGGATAGAGCACTCACCTATAAAAAGCAGTGCATGAACACTAAACACAAAGTAGCCGTGAGAAACAACATTGCGAGGAAATTAACGGGCACTACATGGGGGCACAGCCTGGAATAGTGAGAACCACAGCTCTTGCTTTGTGCTATTTAACAGCGGAGTACGCGTGCCCAGTGTAGTGAGGACGAGGCATACCACAGTGATTGTCATTTAGAGGCTCCAGAAGAAACGCAGAGTGAAGCACAGCTTTCGAATCTGTTTCGTGACATTTCCGAATCTGACGATACGGATCATGACGATTGTGTGGCAATCGACGACGAAAAAGGTCACGACCTGTCACACGGAGATAATCCAGGTGAGTGCTGGCATAAAGAACCACATAATATGCAGTATCACTCATTTACGAAGCAAGAAGTTTTGCAAATTCATCCTGCTGGCAATTCTCCTATGGATTTCTTTAGATTATTGGTAACAAACGAATTGTTGCAATTTGTAGTTGACGAAACGAGCGACAACTCAGTCAACATATTACTGAGCGAAAATACAAAAGAGGGATCTAGGATCTGTAAATGGAAACCTCTTAGAATAGGCGAATTACTAGTTTTCCTGAGTATTTCGTTACATATGGGTAAGGTTAAATATCCGCGATTACAAGACTACTGGAAGAAAGAACCGCTGCTTGAGAATAGAGGAATACCGATGAGTATAAGTAGAGACCGGTATCTTATCATATTACGCTCTCTGCATTCTGCAAAAAATCCACTTCCAGGAGACCCGAAACCAGACGATCTTTTATATAAGATACGACCTACATTGGATTATTTTAACACGAGAATGTCTCAAGTGTTTTACCAGGGAAGAGATTTATCAATATATGAATCAATGATTCTTTTGAGGGGAAGATTGTCATTTAGACAACACATAAGAAGCAAACGTAATAAATATGGCATTAATATGTACATGCTCAACAATCCAGACGGTTTCATAAATAAGTGCGCTGTATACACGGGAAGTAGTGGAGATATGGGAGGAAAATGTCACGCTAAAAAGGTCGTTTTGCGTTTGATGGCAGAAAAGCTGCATGTCAGTCATCACATTAACTTGGACAATTGCTATCACAGTTTTCATTTAGCTACAACCCTGTTGGGTTTTTACACTTTCCACAGGTACTCTGAAATTAAATAGGAAATAAACCCCCGAAGACGTTGTATCGGCAAAACTTGGGAGAGGAGAGAGAATTGCGCGTTATTCTAGTGGAGTTACGATTGGAAAATGGAAGGATCGACGAGAGGTATCCTACATTACCAAAGAACATCTAAATGTTATCAGGCACGTGACAAATGCGCGCCAGCAAATAGTCACGAAACCTTTGCCTATTATTAGGTACAATGCGTATATGTCTCGGACTGATAAACAAGATTAGATGTTATCGTATTATTTATGTGAACGAAGGCTATCCGCTGGCCGAAAAAACTACTCTTTCATGTCATTGACTTGCTAGTTTTCAATTCTCTATATCTGTACAACAAATACTCAGGAAATAAAATGACGTTGTACGATTACAGAATGAACATTATAAAGTGCTACTTTCCACCAATGGACGTTCCACGAAATGTGAGGAAGAAACATCACAAACAAACACACGTTGAGCAAAAGCGGGAAGCTACTGCAGGGAAGAAGCAAATTATGAGAAAGCGGTGTAAGACGTGCGCGGAACAAGGCAAGCGCACTGATATTCCATACGACTGTACAACCTGCCCAGACAAATCTAGATACTGCTTGAACTGCTGTAAAATTTCCCATAAGTAGCAAAAACGGGGAAATTCCAATTATCAAAGATAACTACTTTTATTTCTTTTGACACTGCATAGTTTCTTTTTACGGCGAGAAAGGTTGGAACTGTTTTTCACGAGTACTAAGAAAATAAGTTTTCTTTTGTGTGAAGACGGCTTACTTCTTATTACGTTGTAAAGAGTTCACTTCAGTTTTTTGTGAAAGAATTTGTTGTGCTAAATTTGTTTTAATAGCAACGCAACTGGTGATGGGGGACATGAGAGAAGCCTCCACGTAGGGTGTGTTTGCTTACTAATTTCTACACATCCGGGCGTCCCCTGGGCGTCTATGATAAATATAGACGGATAATTGACGACCTCTATCAGTGTTAATCTCAAATATCCGCATTTGAAGTAAATATAATTTCAAATGAAACCAGTTTCTTTTTTCCTTTTTTCCTTCTTAAGAATTTGCGTTTTGGATTCCAAATTTTTCCTGAATGCAGTGGAGGAAATATTCCTAAATAACTGGTCACATATCTTGGCTTAAGTGAGTTGTACAATAATAGACAACCATTACAAAATTTTAATGATGTAATATGTGGTTATTTGTTTATATTTGTTTTAAATTCTAAGTTTAATGAACTTTTGAATATATTTTCGTGGAAAATGATCATAAATAACCTGATCGAAAAATAGAAAATGCAATCAAACAATTTCATACAGAATTAGATAACATTTTAAGTAACAAAAGCAAATATTGATTGTACAGGTAGACAATGAGTAGATTTAAAACATTCAGTAAGTGGTTATCATGCAGTTACCAAAAATATTTAGAAAAAAATATGTTACAAAACCTGATTATACAAGTATTCCAATACAAGTTAATAACTATATCGCTACAACACATATCAACCAAAAAATTAACCAGCTTCATAGTGAATACTATACCTCTATAACAAATTACTTTACAAAAAAGGAAGTAGAGACAGCATTTGCAGGTGTTTTTCTCAAAGTCAGATTGACACCATTCTATAACCAGTTAAGTAACTTTCAAACTAGAATGTGTGACAAATATAAACTGCTACTTTATTTAGTTTCTGGTTATGAAGCATTAAAATACACATTTGGATATTATGTGAAAATCAATAGAATTATTTTGTTTGGAGCAAATGTTTATGGCGACCAGGCATCTACATATTTTAAAATAGAGATAAAAAGGTATAAAGTTGATTAACTGCTAATTTCATATCCAACACTATTCAGTAACGCTAGTCTGCCTGGTATCAGGTGACTGAAACTAATATACGATGTTAGCCCAAATTTTTACACTGATTCCAATTCTGTTTTCAGTTTTTTTCCTTTCATGTACAGTTTTGCTGCAGTTTGACTTCAAAGATGTATGGCTGTTCCAGTAGATTATGTGTATTTTTGGAGGGAAATTTCTGAACACGGGTCTGTATACCTTTAGGTTGTTACACCTGTTTATGCTAGTTGTTGTTCTGTGACCCTTAAAGTATTGCTTGTCTCACATGCCTGGGTTACCAGTGGTTTATTGTGATTATTCTGTATATTTGAGACAGTGTTAATGAAATACTTCACCTACTGTTGATAGTTACTACCATGGCAATGAATGCACATATGTTAAGAATCTAAATGTTCCGTGATACATTTTGGAAATTATACAGTGGCTAAACAGACTTTGTAAAAAAGCTTACCATGTTTATTTTAAAATGAGACTTGGTGACTAGCACAAGAGATATACGCTAGAGACAGTTTGTTGTTATTTTGTGGAAAGGTTAAAATTATGTACAAATGGAAAAAAACATGCATGCCATTTGTGATTCCAGGGGTGTGGAGGGAACCTAAAAATCACCTCAGTGACTGTTATCTGTGTTTAGTTAATGTTCGGGGTTACAGTTCGAAAAATAAGAGGCAAATTTTGTAACCAAGCATTGATTCAGTCATTAGGCCAGTTGGCACATGAAGAATCTGCTACTCTTGCTCTAGATATTGTGGAGAATATGGCAGAAGACGATGAAGAGAAAGAAGTTGATGCAATTACTGAAGATGATAATGACGTCCACCAGCCTGAATGCGACATTACTCCACAACTCTTCTCTCAGAGATAACTTAATGCCCCTGTACCAGATTTGTGTTTGCCTAAGGAATCTGCGGAACTACCTGGCTCTGGGTCTGCCACAGGACGAACCTATGATCAAGGTCCTTTCCAAGAAATTTCCCTTTCCCACACAAGACATATTGAAAACTGGAATTCTATTTGGGTCCTTACATAAAGAAACTGAAGGATTAAGATTCTGAGAAAAAACGAAGAAAAGGGAAAAAGCTGCATGGCTGCTTTCGGATTCATTACTGAGAACTTTCTATGGTATAACAAAGATCCTAATTATAATGACAGTGTTGAAAAAAGTTGCAAAATATTAAAATTCCACTTTCTATGCTCACATATCGACCACTTTCCAGAAATTTGAGACATTACATTCAAGAGTAGAGTGAACCTTTTCAATGTGCTATTAAGAGGGGGTACCAGTGGCACTAGACAGCAGCTAAAGTCTATTCACCGAGAGCTGGGACGAAATATAAACAGTGTCACGTGAGCGACTACGCTCGTTTCCAGAGAAAGCATTCGGTGTCCACGTGATACGTAGGGGTGTGGAAAATCCTTGGCGCACGCTTTGCAGCTGGCGGCGTTCGGCTGGCTGCCGAGCTGTCACAGCGGACCGTGAGAAACCTGGGCAACAATGTACGAAATAAATTTAACAATGTTAAAATAATGTTAAACTGAGTTTATTCTGTCGAAGCAGATTTCTTTTCATTCAGGTTGCTAACAAAACGCTCCATTAAAACAATTAATTGTTAATTTTAATAACAATACCAGTAATAATAATGAGAAAGAACGAAACAAGGTTCACTCTGTCGAACTTGAACTGTTTTCATTGAGATTTATAACAAACCGCTCCTCTCTCTCCTCTATAATGCAGTCTAATTTCCACATTTGAGTTTCCACTTTTTCTACGACATGGAGGACACACTTGTTCGAATCCTCTGCAGTCACTGTTCTTACTGCTTCTTCTAGCAGTACTTTAACTTCCGGCATTTTGTATGTTTTGTTTTTCACTGCAACATAGCCTTTGATTCTGGCCCACACTAACTCGATGGTGTTTAATTCACAGTGGTATGGAGGAATTACGAAAACTGTTTTCCCTGCATTATTCGCCATTTCATCTATTGCGTATTCGTTGTGCGCTGTTCTGTGATTTTTAACTATATCTAAAAGTTCTTTCTTCAACATACCGTCTTCGAAATGGATGTTTTTAGATTTTAGCCACTCTGATATTTCATGCTTATTGGAATTCGCATTGGGAACTTTTTCTTTTCTCCGAGAATGGTACGCCGCGTTATCAAGAACAATAACTGCATTTTCCTGAAGCCGAGGAAGAACATCTTGAAACCACTTCTCGAAGGTTTCGGCGCACATCTCCTCATGATAATCTCCACTTTTCTTGGATTCGAAAGGCAACAAACATCCTTCAACGAACCCTGCTTTGCTGCCAATGTGTGCGATAATCAGACGTTTCCCTTTACCTCATGGGCCCTTGCTTCCGGTGGATAACCCGGACAGAAACGCTCGTTTTGAGGAATTTATAGTGTCATCTACCCAGACGTAACTTCGGGTATGTCCTGCGTTCACCCACGTCTCGTCCAAATAGTAAATGGGTCTGCCTTCATCTCTCAACCGTTTAATGGTTCGAAGATAACGCCGCCTCCATAAGAAGATGTCATCTCTGTCTATTAGCATGCTATCGCGCGCACGCCGGACATATATGAAATTCATTTCTCTCAATAACTTATAAAATGTAGTTCTCCAAAAATTGGCCAGATCTGCATCTTCGTTCACGTCTGTAACCACTTTGTCAATTCACGGCAATTCGTTACGAAAAAAATTAGTGTACTTTCCTTCGTATCGCATTTCTATCGAAGTCATCAACATTTTCAGAAAGTTTGTCGTAATTTTCCTTTCTTGGTAGACTTCAAAGAGTGTGTGGCCTTGTACTCACTTATCACACGATACACTGAAGAACGTCCAACACCTGTAGCTGCAGCTGTTTTCGAAACAATATCACTCATGGACTGCTCTGGATGTATAAGTTCCGTTTTATACACATTAAGCACCATGTGCTTCTCAGAACTTAATGATTTCTTTTTTGCTCGCTTTTTTGGTGGACTCAAAACTGACACGTCGACCTCGCTCGCTGAATCCGTGGATGACATAATAAGGACAGCCGTTTGTGATGCTAATGAAATAAGTGAATATATAAAATAAGAAACCATGTGATGCTATTGGATGTGCACATAAACAGTGAATGCTCAGCGTGACTACAAACACATATACTTACTCTAATAATCAACAACTAGTCTTTCAAGCGTCTTTACAAATGAACATAAGATATGCTGAAATCGTCGCTGTACAACACCCACTAACGAGCTCACACCTGCAACTGAGGCGGCCACACTGACTGAGTGCCGCGCCTGTGAACCGGTTGCAAGGACAAACGGTTGCACCCATCACATTCGAACAAACTACAAAATTAAATTCATACGTTTCTGAAACTTTTCTCGTTTACACCCCCACAAAAGAATTTAAAGGAAAAAAGTTTGTCGCTTACTATATTTCGGATGATGATTTGGTAAAAGTTCTATATCAGACGTGAGATTTTAATTCATTGCTTCACTATTACTGACTCTATTGGGCAGAAAATTTGCAGACGTCATCAACATATGGCACTGAAGGCAATTATAAAATTATTTTGCTGTGCTACACACAGTTTAGGAGATATGGCGTGTTAAATGTAGAATAACGAGACAAAACTTTTCCTGAAAGCTTAAATATTTCTCTTTTAGAGTGACAATAAATTTTAATGTAATGTAAATAAAGGTGTCGGATGGTAGTTCTCGGATCACTTTATCATGTTCAGGTGCCAAATTATAAAAAACACGACTTTTTTTTTTTAATTTCTGACGCCCCAGCCTTGTACACCCCTCGACGGCAGCGCTGTGGTCACGTGCCTTGCCATGTTTACAGTACGTCTCTTATTTCGGTGAATGGACTATAGGTTGTCGACTACTGTTGGATGTTGAAGAGGGAAAGGATCTACAAGGAAATCAAAGAAGAGAAATTTTAAAAAATATGGAACACTGCTTATTTCTTGTTTTTATACAAGGTAGTGATGATACAAATTAGGAGAATTTTTTAAATGTACTTCATTTTTTAAATGTGCTTTGATTAAAAACTCACTTTGTGTGAAATGGTGTTAGAATACATTGTGGGCTCAGAAGTGAAAATCGTTAAAATATTACTTCTTATTTTATGTAAAAACCTGACATGATAGACAAAAACTGAAGTTATTTCTAGAATCAGCATAAAAATTCATCCAACACCATCTCCTTTCAACAAATCATCCGCCAGAAAGTTTTAAAATGACAATGAGGGACATAATACTTGTATCTTCAAATGAACCTGTTAAAACCAAACCTGTTTCAGGTGAATTACACATGTAAATAGTCTTCACAGCAGACCCAGTGGCAAACCCAAGAAGACTATTTACAACACATCCATCAGGAAAGATCTGAATTATCTTGTTTGCGAACAGTTCTTAGAATCAAATAATGGTAGTTGGATCAATAAATAAATTTAAATCGTGTCATTTTTTAATCTAAATAAGTGGATGGGTGCTTCACATGCACAAAATTTACTAAAACATCTAAATCTCAAAGAGTAACAACTTAATACAGAAGACAAAGCAATGGAGGAATTTGTATAGTATGAAAAAAGTAAAGAACTAAATTTGTTGGAAAGTGTTGTAGGTACTGAATGCACACATCGAAGTGGTGCTTGGTGCTGTAAGATGTATTTCTGAAAAAATTATTAATGACTTACGTAAAACAATGACAAAAAGTTTTAGAACATGAAATGTAATTTTTTATAGTATAAATCATTTATGAGAAGCAGGTTTAGCAGAAATGGATTCAGGTAATTTGAAAAGATTGCCATAAAAAATAAAGCATACAAATATTTATTAACTTTAATTGATGTTTTTCCTAAATATGTTTGGGCTATTCCATTTATGATAAAACTAACAAAAATGTAGCTGAGGTTTATGAAATAATATATGAAACAAGAACTACAAGAAATTTAGAAACAGACACAGGAAATACACTCCTGGAAATTGAAATAAGAACACCGTGAATTCATTGTCCCAGGAAGGGGAAACTTTATTGACACATTCCTGGGGTCAGATACATCACATGATCACACTGACAGAACCACAGGCACATAGACACAGGCAACAGAGCATGCACAATGTCGGCACTAGTACAGTGTATATCCACCTTTTGCAGCAATGCAGGCTGCTATTCTCCCATGGAGACGATCGTAGAGATGCTGGATGTAGTCCTGTGGAACGGCTTGCCATGCCATTTCCACCTGGCGCCTCGGTTGGACCAACGTTCGTGCTGGACGTGCAGACCGTGTGAGACAAACGCTTCATCCAGTCCCAAACATGCTCAATGGGGGACAGATCCGGAGATCTTGCTGGCCAGGGTAGTTGACTTACACCTTCTAGAGCATGTTGGGTGGCATGGGATACATGCGGACGTGCATTGTCCTGATGGAACAGCAAGTTCCCTTGCCGGTCTAGGAATGATAGAACGATGGGTTCGATGACGGTTTGGATGTACCGTGCACTATTCAGTGTCCCCTCGACGATCACTAGTGGTGTACGGCCAGTGTAGGAGATCGCTCCCCACACCATGATGCCGGGTGTTGGCCCTGTGTGCCTCGGTCGTATGCAGTCCTGATTGTGGCGCTCACCTGCACGGCGTCAAACACGCATACGACCATCATTGGCACCAAGGCAGAAGCGACTCTCATCGCTGAAGACGACACGTCTCCATTCGTCCCTCCATTCACGCCTGTCGCGACACCACTGGAGGCGGGCTGCACGATGTTGGGGCGTGAGCGGAAGACTGCCTAACGGTGTGCGGTACCGTCTCCCAGCTTCATGGAGACGGTTGTGAATGGTCCTCGCCGATACCCCAGGAGCAACAGTGTCCCTAATTTGCTGGGAAGTGGCGGTGCGGTCCCCTACGGCACTGTGTAGGATCCTACGGTCTTGGCGTGCATCCGTGCGTCGCTGCGGTCCGGTCCCAGGTCGACGGACACGTGCACCTTCCGCCGACCACTGGCGTCAACATCGATGTACTGTGGAGACCTCACGCCCCACGTGTTGAGCAATTCGGCGGTACGTCCACCCAGCCTCCCGCATGCCCACTATATGCCCTCGCTCAAAGTCCGTCAACTGCACATACGGTTCACGTCCACGCTGTCGCGGCATGCTACCAGTGTTAAAGACTGCGATGGAGCTCCGTATGCCACGGCAAACTGGCTGACACTGACGGCGGCGGTGCACAAATGCTGCACAGGTAGCGCCATTTGACGGCCAACACCGCGGTTCCTGGTGTGTCCGCTGTGCCGTGCGTGTGATCATTGCTTGTACAGCCCTCTCGCAGTGTCTGAAGCAAGTATGGTGGGTCTGACATACCGGTGTCAATGTGTTCTTTTTTCCATTTCCAGGAGTGTACTTCTACACGAAAGATTTTCAAGACCTTATTAAAAAGTATAATATTAATCATTAGTCAACTTTTACTGAATAAAAAGCAAGGGTTACTGAACAATTTAACAGAACATTTAAATGAAAGATGTGGAAGAAAATTGGACTTACAAGAAAATTGTAAATGGACTGAAGTAAATGTAAAACTCGTTGATCAGTACTACAGTACAAATCATTTAATGACAAAAGTGAAGAAAACAGAGAATCAAAACCATGACAAGCCAATCATCTTTGTATCAAATGATAATCCAAAATATAAAGCTGGTGCTGAAGTTAGAATTAGTAAAGCTAAAGGAATTTTAAGAAACTCTACATTCCTAATAAGTCACATAAAGTTTTGGAACTGAAGATATTATTTATTCAAATCCAATCGCATATAAATTAAAGGCGTTAGATGGAGATAAAATAAAAATAATTTTATATAAGTCTGAAGTACAAAGGACAAAACATGTGGTTCATGTGATACATGAGGGAGTAATAGTAATGTATTCAATCTGACAAAGACTGATTATATCTTTAATTAAATGTCCTTGTGTGTAAAATGTTGGAATAATAACAGAAGTACAAAATACTGAAATTTTCTTTCATTCCTTGGTATAAATTTATCAAAATAGGATCATAACCAAGTATTAACATTGCCTCTTAGTTTGGATGTCTACATTGAATAATGAACAACTGTTTTTGTAATTTTGTACATGGTGTTCTAATACTATAACAATTATATTCAAGTCATCATCAAATACTTTTAAAAGAAGAAACATATTTCTCTAATTAATATCTTGAGTTGGTATAACTACACGCAGTTACATTTCAGTAATTTGTTGTACAAATAGTTCTTCTCTTTTTGAGGTTGTGATTTCTTATTTTCTTTTCTTCTACACACCGATAGCCATTTCTTTATCAGTCTGTAAATCTTCAATTTGCTCTTGTGGGCTGTCAGTTGTTGATTGTAGTTTGTATACACAATGTTTTCTAATGGTTGGTAAAACGCTGTTTCTTTTTTTATTTTATGGCCTCTTCCTTTCGTGATTTAAAAATAAACGAATATAATAGAGTTTCATTGATAAATATTGATGATTCATCATTACCTCTTAACCCCATGTACTCCTAGGGGTTTAATTTTTCCAATATTTTTATCTTCTCTGTCAAGACATTTTCTAATTGCATAGTCACTGTTTTTATACTCTAATAAGTCTGCCACATCCTTAGCTTTTAACCTCAGATTATCCTCTTGATGAATTATCACTAACAGTTCTGTATTATTAAAAACAATCCAGTTGTTATTCTCAACCTGTATTTTTGCTGCACTTTATTGAAGTTTTATTTTTATCAATAAAATTTTTTGTATAATGTGGATGTCATAATAGAAATTAGAAAATTAACAATTTCATAATTCTGTGTCTATTTGATTGTGATGATGAATTAATAGATCAGTTAAATGATGATGATGTGAATTATTTATACAGTCTAAATGGAGAAGAAATATGTATACTTTATGAATATTGTAGTGTAAAAAACAGAGCTAAACTTTGCATTCCATTCTATTCTTAAATTTACCTTAGAAAAATTAAATTTGGTGTCTTTAGAGGTTGGTAACATCAATGTTTCTGGAGGTTGTCAGTTCCTTTTTATTTGTTTAATGTTTTGATGGTTGACACTCAGCTACCCTGCAATAATGTAATGAATATCATATGTGATACTTAAAATTTTTATTTAAGAAATTTAATATAATCCTTTTATAATTCGTTTAAAATTTGCAGGGATGGAAATTATTCCCCTCTGAAATTTCATGTATATATAATGGTACAGAACACAATAGTGTGGAAAATAACATAGTGTTATAGTGAAGACTGCTTAAACAATCACAAATAAATTTGTAATATAGTTTATAAATGTGATGAGTATAAAAATATTTGTTTGATATCTAAGGAACATATGTCTGGCTTGGAAAAATGTAGAAACTATTATGTAGAAGTAGAAATTAAAAATGAAAAATTTTACATGTAATACAAAATACAAAAAGGTGGTTATGTAAACGAAAATTTGGTGATGAATATATAGCCAAATGTTGTCAAAAATGTAGTAAAATGGTTGTTGTGTTAATGGATAATATAAAATTATTATACATTTGATTGTTCAAAATGCAATCATAAAGTTTAAGTGATGCAAAAAGGATTCCCAAAGAGAATTCCTTTGCATATATTGAAAAATGTATGTGGTTTGATCTTGAAGCTCAACAAGAAAGAGGAATACACATTCCAAATCTCATAATAGTACACAATTTAAATGGTGACACTGTTGATGAATTTTAACAAATTATAAATTTTTTTGTGGATAAACGTAATGATTATACATTTACAGCTTATTATATTATAGATTGTGATACACATGTCATCCTAAAGTACTGTGTTGAATACAATAAAACCTTACAGTATCTATACAGACACTAAATTTTTAAGGCATTTGAGTCTCAGCCTTATCTACAATAACAATGCAAGGCGAAAAAATGTATCAGAGCTTGTGCTGTGGTGGGACGATTTAATCAGGGGAAAATAAGCTGAATATGTGAATTGATATTTGCTTTGGGGAGGACATTGGAACTGGGTAGTCAGTGGAGCAATGTTAGCTATAGTGCTGCTGATGGAGAGGCTAGAATTCCTGATTACTAAGCCGGGAGACCAGGGTTCAAGCCCTAAGGATTTAATAACAATATGGTGCAACTATAGTGGTTTCAGGGATTATTATGTGGAAAACAACGCAGCTACAGATATTTTTATGGCACCATTCATTATATCAGTTGCAAGACTCAGATTATGTGAACTGTTAGGTAAGAAATGAAAATTTGTTATGTAATTTGATATAGGTATTACAGTAAATATTGATAATGGTGAAAATACTGTGGAAACAGGTTTTATGCTAAGTGAATGGACAATGAACTAAGAAATAAGTGGATTACAGATTAAGCTCCTACTTGACCAAAAAGTTATTACTTTCAGAAAAGATAAAAATACAAAGATGAAATAAAGGGATTCACTTTCATTTATAAGAATGTTCAGAAGCTGAATGGTGAAGCTATGTTATTTTAGGTCGAAATGAAAGAAAAGATTCAAATAAAGATTATATGTCTGTCCCAAAATTTCATCCAGCGACTACAAGCAGCAGAAAAAGGATGTTAAAGAGTGGCAATCAGGTAACACTGTAACCACATGTATGATAACTACCTCTGTCAGCACATCTGAGTTGTGCTGTACAGTTGATGGCATGAGACGATTATGATTATTCACAGAGAATGAGTGATTGAATATTAACACTGTAACTAGCTTAATTTTGGGCGACGATATAGTTTATAAGTATGTTCTGCATTGCTGAAAGTTTTCTAATATGTCGTATTATACTTAATCTGTGGTGAGAAATAAACCAACTTGGGAAAAGAAAGTTGGTGCAGTGGCTAGAGTTTTGGTTTAGCATGCAGGAGGCCGAGGGGTCAATCTTGGGTTTGGGCCCTTTTTGTTTATTTGCTAATTTCATACTGACATTTCATACTGAACATACACCTTTTCTTAGGTCACATGTGACCTCAATTTACAACATTTTGTAATGCTGAACATAACAAAGTCATCGTCAGACAAATAAGGAATAGACAGTTTAAACATATGACCCATCTTAGGACAGATTGCCTACAAAAGCATTATCAGTTTAGAGATGCTGAAGATGATAGAACGATACAATAGCACAACATTCACTTGTTATTTACACTACATGTTATATGAGGGCTCAGATTCTGCACATTAGCAACCAGTGACAATAACAGTGTCCATATTAATGCCTGCATGGCCTTCACAACAGAATATGTTGTACTCAGAACAACAGATGCTCAAAGCGACCTCCTTGCATGTCCAAACAATTCGCAACCCACTGGATCATACAGCTCTGGACTCTTTGCAGCAAAACTGCGTCGACAGTAACAAAAGCAGCATGAACACACGATACCAATTCTTCCACATTGTCCCAACAGAAAGAAATCCAGGGGATTTAGGGCAAGAGAATGCAGTGGCCATACTACTAGACCTTCACGTCCGAGCCATTTCCCTGGAAATGTTGTGTCCAAACACTGTCGCACATTAATTTCAGAGTGTGGAGGAGAACCATCATGTTGGAACCA
Source organism: Schistocerca cancellata (assembly GCF_023864275.1). Lineage (NCBI taxonomy): Eukaryota > Metazoa > Arthropoda > Insecta > Orthoptera > Acrididae > Schistocerca > Schistocerca cancellata. The sequence goes on from NC_064633.1 coordinate 54,240,705, forward strand.
TACACTCTGTTGAACATGTACTGCAACATCTTCCAGTGAATCAGTCAAATAGTTTGAGACGAATGCATGATACCTTCGTGCAGTCAACTGGTCAGGCAACGTTTAGGGGCCCGAACACCTGTCGTCCAATATTCCACATAGACATTGATACCAAAGCAAACTTGATAGCCACAGTTGCGATTAACATGTGTGTTAACCTCACACCAATGGTGGGCATTGTGCATATTTATGACACCCTGACGAGTGGATGGTGCTTCATCCGACCATATTACAGTGTTCATGAAGTCATCGTTGGCTTCCTGTTGTTTTGGAACCATTCACATAATTTCATCTGCTGATGGTGATCTGCAGGATGCAGAAAGCATAATGATAGGAGTGCAGCGCATTAACGACCATGCGTTGTGAGACATGCAGCTGCTATGCTACGCTACATGTACCTTCCTGAGGTTCTTCGTGTATGACCTCCAGGATAGATTCCTCAGTAGTTGGAGTATGGCGAGTCCGTGGATGACCTCTGTTAAACGGTGGTGGAAGGAGAGAGAATGTAACTCCTGAAGGCACAGCTTCAGACGACAAAACACATTTATATCTGGATGGCGCCAACGAGGATACCTAGCAGTATATTCGTGAGTGGCAACTGTAACCCAGTTATCAGATGCAACAAGGACCAGAAGCATATCCACATATTTATCATTTTGTGTAGCATACTCCTGCCACACTGGTTTAGAGATTTACAATGAGAAATTCGATATGTGTACACATGTACATTGGAGTCTGTCACGAACACATTGATCAGTTCGCAACTAGTCCCTGTCTTGTGAACAGCGCCGTCAGGCCTGTGTGCTGTTCCACCTTATGCGCATTACCCCTGTGCCAGATAATGTTCTTCATGATTCATCCTGACACCGCTAATTGTGAAACGTTCGGTTTAGAATTGCACTAATTCCCTAATGGTTATAGAATAATAATAATAGTAATAATAATAATGCACTGAGATATGTACTTAACAGCATGTGGTTAACAGACTCATTGTTGACTGGATTAATTAGTGGGACCATAGTGATAACACATACAAATAGCAACCGAGTCTGGACGGTATTCGAAAAGCACATTGCTAGTCCAACTGGTAACATAAGGCTGTAACGAAATGTAATGGACATGAATGAGGCAAGAATAACAGTTGGTACTAATCTAAGGGACCATTGGAGAAGGGTACAAAGAGCACAGGTTTCACATTTAGTAGATGAAGTGGTGCAAATAAATTCACGCCCACAATTTGGAAAGGGCTTCTTCCAAAGCTGACCAACCTTCCATTGCTACAATTGTGGTATGTATGTGCAAATGTTTTTTTGGGAACCTGCTGCAGTCGCTGTTGACGATTAAGATACCAGGTACCATACCACCTGGACTACATTTACCAAATAAAAAAACATATGCCTCAACTCATGAACGAACCATCGACCTCCTGCATGCTGACTCAAAATTCTATCCACTGCACCAACTGTACAGCACGACTAATAGGTCCTGACAGAGGTAGTTATCACACAGGTGATTGCAATGTTGTCAGATTGCCGCTCTTTAATGTCCTTTTCCTGCAGGATGTACTGCCTGGACGAAATTTTGTGACAGACGTTTTTTTATCATTGGCATGCGAGGAGTCGCACTGTGAAGCCTGAGTCTGTGAATTTCGTTAATTAATTCATAAAAGAAACTGTGCATTAAAATTACCTCAACTGCACTCAAGGTGCCCATTTACTACTCGGCTGTATAGTGTCTGAACTAACAATGTGGTGTTGTGCACACATGGCAGAATGGCAAATGGGAGGGTAAGTGTATGCATGAGAGTCGGCTATATGGTGTAAGTGCATAATGATGAGTCGCTGTGGAGACATTGCTGAGTACAAACAAGAGGCTTAGTATACACATATGGTCAGCAGTAGTGTGTCAGCACTGAGAGAGGGGTCACTGTGGACACATGGCAGAATGGCAAACAGGTATACATGTGGCAGGTGGCTATATGGTATCAGTGCTGAGGATAGGTCGCTGTGGAGACATGGCAAATGGCAGAATAAAATTCTCATTGTACACGTGGCAGTCAGCTTTATGGTACCAATGCTGAATAATCAGTCGCCATACTGACACGAACAGAATGCCAAACAGAAGGCTTGATGTATAAGTGGCAGTTTGCTGTTTGGTGTCAGTGCTAAACATTGGTTCATTGTGGAGATGTGGCAAAATGACAAAGGTGAGTGTGTACACGTGGTATTCAGCTGTATGGTGTTGGTAATACAAAACTGGTCACTGTGCAGTGGTGGCATAAAGACAAACAGAAGGCTAGGTTTACGCATATTGTCGGCATTATGGTATCAGCACTGTATGATGGGTTGGTGTGGAGATGGGGCAGAAGGACGAACAGGACGCTAAGTGTACACACGGTAGTCATGTGTATGGTGTCACTGCTGCATGACAGGTAGCTGGGGAGACACAGAAGAATGGCAAACAGAATGTGCAGTTTGCTTGTAGGAAGGGCTTTATGGTGGCAGTGCTGAATGGTAGGTTGCTATGCGGACATGGAAGAATGGCAAACACGATTCTTGGTGCACACATCACATCAGCTGCATGGTTTCAGCGGTGTACGATGAGTCCCTGTAGAGACATGGCAGATTGACATAAAGAAGGCTCAGTGTACATTTGGTGACCAGCTCTATCGAATAAGTGGTGAATTGTGGGTAGTGGTGGTGACTTGTCAGAATCAGAAACAGCAGGCTCAGTGTACAGGTTTCAGTTGGCTGTATGGGGTCAGCACTGGATGATGGGACGCTGTGGAGACATGGGAAAAGGAGGCTCAGGGTACACATATGGTCAGCTGTGTGGTGTCAGCTCTGAACTATAGATCATTGTGGAGGGGTGGCAAAATAGAAAACAGAAAGTATGCTGTACATTTAAAAGTCAGCTGTAATGTGTCAGTGCTTAATTTTGGGTCACTGGGGCTTGCTGTACACATATGTTCAGCTCTGTGGTGGTAGCAATGCTCAAAGAGTCACTGTGGAAGTGTGGCATAGGTTAGCTGTGCACATGACATTCATCAGTAATGTTCAGTACAGAATAATGGATTGCTAAGGAGACATAGTGGAATGGCAAGAAGGAGGCTTGGTGTTCAGGTATGGTCAGCTGAACCATGTCAGCACTGAACAATGTGTTGCTGTGGTGACATGGAAGTGTGGCAAACAGAAGGTTCAGTGTACATGTGTCAGTCAGTTGTGTCGTCTTCAAAAAATGGATGTATAGGGCATGGCAGAATGCCAAACAGGAAGCTAAATGGACACCTATGGGTGACTGAACGGGGTCAGCGCTGAATTATGGTTCATTATGCAGTTGTAACAGAATGAAGATAAAGAGGCGCAATTTAAATGTGGCATTCAGCTAGATGGTGCTCTGCCCAACGTTTGGTTCCCGTAGAGACATGGAAAATGGCAAACAGCAGACTCAAAGTACACATAAAGGAGGCTACAAGGACTCAGCAATGAACAATACATTGCTGCGGAGACATGGCAGAACAGCAAGCAGGAGTCTAGCTGTACACATTGCACTCGGCTGTATGCTGAATGATGGGTCACTGTGGAGACAAGGCAAAATGACAAATAGGAGGCTCAACATGCACATTCTAATAGGCTGTATGTTGTCAATGATGAATGATGGGACACTTGAGAGACATGAACGAATAGCACACAGGAGGCTCAGGGCACATGTGTAAGTTTGCTCTATGGTGTCAGCACTCAGTGATGAAGTGCTGTGAAGATGTAGTACAGTAGCAAACAGAAGGCTCAGGGTACATGTGGCGGTCAGCTGTGTGGTGTCAGCAGTGAATAATGGGCCACTATGGGGGCAGAATGGGTAACAACAAGGTCACTATACAAGTGGCAGTCCAGTGCATGGAGTCACTGAAGAATGATGGGTCACTGTGGAGACAATGCCGAATGGGGAACAGGAGGCTTGGTATGTGGGTGGGAATCGGCTGATTGTTGCCAGCGCTGAACTATGGCTCACTGTGAAGACATGGAAAAATAGCAGACACAAGGCTCGGCATATGTGTACGACTGGGTGCATGGTGTGGAGACACGGCTGTAAGGCGTGGAGACATGGCAGAAAGGCAAAAACGAGGCGCAGTGCGCATGTGTCAGTCAGTTGTATGGTGTCAGGGCTGAATGATGGTTTGCTGTGGATACATGGCACAATGACAAATAGGAGGCTGAGTGTACATGTGGCTTTCAGCTGTATGATGTCAGTGCTGAATGATGGGTTGCTGTGGATACATGGCAGATTGGAAAACAGGAGGCTATGTGTACAAGTATGGTCAGATGAATGGTACCAGCACTGAACAATGGTTTGCTGTGGAGACGTCGCAGAATGGCAAACAAGTGGCTTACTGTACAAGTGGCAGTTGGCTGTATGATGTGAGGCTGAATTATGGTATTCTGGGCAGCCATGGCCGATTGGCAAACACAAGCCCCAGTTTACAGGTATGTACCTGTATGCTGTTAGGACTGAGCAATGGGTCGCTGTGGAGACATGGCAGAAAGGCAAACATGAGTCATGTCTGCTGTGTGGGGTCAGTGATGAACTGTTGGTCCTTTGAAGACATTGCAGATTGACGAAAAGAGGTCTGTATACCCGTATGGTTGTCTGTATGGTAACAGCACTGTATGCTATGTCGTTGTGGCAATGTTACAGAATGGCAAACAGAAGTCTTCCTGTGCATGTGATAGTCCAGTGTAAGGTATCAGTGCTGAATTATCACCTGCTGTGGAGACATGGCGGAACGGCAGACTGGAGGCGCAACGTAAGACTATGGTCATCTTTATAGTGCAAGTGCTGAACGCTGTGTCCCTGTGGAAAGGTGGCAGAATGAAAAACACAATTCTCAGCGCACACATATGGTCGGCTGTATGGTGTCAACACATAACAATCTCTTGCTGTGAAATGTTTCAGAAGGATAAATGGCGATTTACTGCACATGTGACTGATGTAAGCACTGAATAATGGGTTGCTCTGGAGACATGACAGAATGGCAAACAGAAAGCTCGATTTACATGTATTGTCAGACGTTTAGTGTGAGCACCGTATGATGGGTTGCTGTGGAGACATAGCAGAGTGTCAAATAGAAGGCATACTGCACATGTGGCAGTCAGCAGTATGGTGTCAAAGCTGAATGATAGGGCATTGTGAAGATTTGTCAGAATGGGAAACAGGACACTTGCTATAGATGCATCATTCGATGGTATGGTGCTAGCACTGAATGATGGGTCACTGTGGAGACATGGCAGAATGTCAAACACAAGGCTCAGCATTCAGACATCATCAGCTGTAAGGAGCCTGCACTGAACAATGTTTCACTGTGGAGACATGGCTGAACTGCAAACAGGAGGCTTGCTGCAAACATTTCAGTTGGCTATATGGTGCAAGTTCCAAACGATGAGTCTCTCTGGGAACACGGCAGAATGGCAAACAGGATGCTCAGTGTGCATGTATGGTCAGCTGTATTGCATCAGCACTACAGGACGTGTCACTGAAGAGATGTGGCAGAATGTCAAACAGTAAGTTTGTTGCACTTGTAGCATACCATGGTAAGGTATCAGTGATGAGTGATGGTTCACTGCAGTGTCATGGGATAATCGCAGAGAGATTGTTTGCTGTAGGTATGACATACTGTTGTGAGATTCAGTTCTGAATGATGGATCGCTGTGGAGACACTGCAGAATTGCAAAAAGGACGCCATACGCGTACACTGAGCCTCATGTTAACAGTTCTGCCATGTGTACACATCGACCCCTCATTCAGCGCTAGCACCATACAGTCGACTGCCATTCAGAACTGCGTTTGTCATTCTGACTCGTCTCCATAGCGACACATCACTCAGCGCTGACGCCATACACATACAGCAAACATATGTCTTCGCTGAGCCTTCTGTTTCTTATTATGTCATGTCCTCACAGCGACTCATCATTCATCGGTAACATACAGCTGACTGCTGCATCTACAACGAACCTCCTAATTGCCATTTTGCCTGTATGAACACCGACACATCGTTCAGGGCTGATAACTGAGATTTCTGTTGGCGTTTCTGAAACGTCTAAACAACGACCCATCATACAGCACTGACACCATACAACGGACTACAACATTACATTTGAAACGTCCCCTTTGAACAATTTTTCATGTGAAACGTCCACTTAGAACAATTATACAAGCCTGTGCTTAACCTGACACACAATATTATTTAGCGCAACGCAATCTGACTTTCAATAACCCCTACAAAACAATGGCCCTGACTAACTTTAACCTATACCTTTTACAAATCACTTACCTCACAAAAATCTTCGCTACTCAAGCTACTGCAAAACAGCGAGCGCCACTACTGCCAGCTAAATAAAAGATTCAAACTACTGAAGGTACTAACTACTGATAGGGATAGTTAGCAAATGAAAGATATTAATAGAGAACAAACAATGTATTTACCTTAATATTCATAATTGACATTCAGTCTTACAGATTATCAAAACTCCGCCATCTCTCTCCCCACGTCCACCACTGCTGGCGGCTCACCTCCAACTGCCCAACGCTATCTGCTGTTCACATCCAGCTATAGCAGTTCATGACAACAATGGCAGGCAACAATGCAAACTAGCGACATACTGCACACAGCACAGCCAGTGATTTTCATACAGAGAGCGCTACGTAACGTTGCCAATAAGAAAACATAAACATCAAACTTACATAAAGAAAACATAAACAGCCTACTTACATAGCCCCCATGCTCCCCACAAAAAATTTTACAAAATGTTTTTGGCCAGTGGCCAATACAGATTTGAAAAAATTTTTCATAATTACAATAACAAAGATATCAAATGCACACACTTATTGATACAATGTTGGTCAACAGCTAAAATTTTCTCACAGTCCATAAAGACAGTCCTGATCGTTCATCATAATAGTAATTACAGTTTTTTTCACAAAGTCTCATTAGTAAAAGAAATTGCACACAGAAGTAGTGGATTTCCATGCAGTCTTGAAGAAGTAGTGTTGTCCTTCCAACGGAAAGACAGTGCTGACTCTTGACATGCTGATAGGTAATGGGCCACAACAGAGCAAACCCACAGCAGAGTCAGTCGACGTTTCGAAGAATATTGGTAGGTAGGTCATCACAGAGTAGACCCACTGTAGTCCTGGTAGAGAGTATTGTATTGGTGGGCCATCAAGGATGCAGACCCACTGTAGTCCTTGTAGAGATGGCCAGCAGCCATCTGTTGTGACTGTGCAGGTGCACAATCACCATTGAAGAGTCTTGCGGATAATAGAGCAAGTCCATAACCACCACTTGTGCATTCACAAAGTTTTTGGGAATTGTCCTTAGAACCAGCAATGCTGTTATCCAGTCCCTTGCTGAATTATTAACACACGTGCAAACACTAACAGTCCCTACTTCTCACATATCGTCCATATACTATGACCAACAGAAATGTGTGCAGTGAAATGAATGCTTACAAGTTACTTAACTTGATTAACTGGCGTCAATTACAATTCTATAACATAAGAATACAATGACAAAGGTACAAAATACATCATTAAAAACATAACAACACAGATAATATTTGTAGTAATAGGGGCTTTACAAAAGAATAGAAATAAACATATACATCAGTGTTACAGGAAAGATGACATGAGTACAAAAATAAAAGATCAGAATCACTTTTGAAACGTCAACTTCACACATGAGCATTAAAACAAAACAGAATAAATAAAGTCTAAGCATCTTTACAAAGAAAATAACAGAGTATTAGAAAAATTCTACAACATAGCTCTCATCAGCTAAACACATAAAGACAGGAAAAACACAAATACACACGGGTACCCAAACACATAGTGGGATAACACAAAAGGAAAGGACAGGGTTTGTTTTCAGTGTAACATTTGGTACTGCAGTCCACCCCACAACTTCATTCGATAGATCTTTCGTCTTATTTCAACATTTGTTTCCACCAAAAAAATCCTATCCAAGCATGCTTTCTGTATTTATATGTTCACATATTGCTTACCTCATCATTTATTTACAAGAAAATCCTACCTATACCTCGTTCCTGTATTCTATTCATCTTTCTTTCAAAATAATTATTTCTGATTGTACAATACTCATTGGGGCCCAAATCTTTCTTCGCAATGCATTCTTTACCTATTCTCCATAGTCAGTTTCATATATAGTCTACCCCCTCTTAAGCTAACTTAAATCTACTGAGCTCAGATATATATACCAAGGGACGAGGCAATGCAGCATCACAACAAATCAACACAAACAGAAATGACAAAAAATGCAAATTGGCAACGCTAGCAGCATAAATTAGCAAAAGTCAAATTCAATAACACTATGCCTGGCAAACAGCAGCAACTTATACCTAAACATGACATAGCGCAACCAGAAAAAATATTACAGTAAAAACAACAATGCAGACAAGGGAAATGCATATTCACATCTTAATGTCTATGTAATTAAAGTGGTCATCTTAATGTCTATGTAATTAAAGTGGTGCACCATAACAACTTATTGTAAAAAAAATATTACCATGTACTTGAAAAGAAAATTTTGTTTTACTGTTGCTAGTTCCTTCTTATTGTTCTTTCCTTTCCAAGTGCTCCTTTTTTAAAGAATGTGGATCATAAAATAATTATTTAATAGATCTGTTGACAGAAAGTGTTCACATTAGCAAATGCATTTTATTTTATAAAAGCAATGCTGCAACACAGCTGGAAACCAGATATCAAATGAAATAAGCAATTACGCAAACCAAAGCATAAAAATATCATTCAGTAGTCATGTGACATTTCATTTCATAAGTTAATGGCTCTCAACTCTCGTACAAAGACTCTTGTCATAATCAGGTGTGCAGATGTAAAAATATTTCTTGTCATTTTGTTAGGCATTTCAGTAAATATCATAAATTTTTAAGTAACGAGGGTGTCGCATTAGCGATGAAAGGCACATCCTAATGGCTTATTCTCCAGGTGTTTGACACAGCTGTGTGCCCACAACGCATTACAAAAATCATATGTTTTCAAGTAGCGAGCGTGTCGCATTAGCGATGCCCTCTACAAAGGAATGTCATTAACAGGGGTATAGGCCTCTCTTTGTCCTTCTCTTCCACCTGTGCCTCTGGCACACCCTAATGGCTTTCTTTTCTACCTGAGCGTCTGAAAAGGCTTGTTCTCCAGGTGTCTGACACACCTGGGTGCCCACGTCACATTATGTGCAGGTGGTCACTTAACTTTCTTACGGAAATATTTACGACAGTAGTTTCTGCTACAGTGACAGTCTCATATACAAAATTTCACAGGTCAAGAATTAGCGTTGCAAATCTGTAGAAACAAAATGCTATTGATATGACAGTGTCCAAAATATTTTCGCTTGCATTGTGATACATTCACGCATTTACACACACATTTCATAACTCTTAAAGTACGATTCTTGGTTTCCAACATCCTTTTTCACAAGTCAAGAGTCCCTAACCACTATTCATTACTCCTTACCTTATTCGTCGACACTTTTTCCATATTTCATCATAACAGATACATAGCATAATCAAATAACTCATATAGCATCAGCTTATGGATCATAAACTTACCGCAACAGCATAATACACATCGTCGTCGTAAAAATAACATCATAAAACCTCAGTCAAATCTCAAAATCGTCGTAGCTTCCTCCAATAATTTCAAAACCTAACAAAATTCTCTGCTCATGTCAAAAGTGTCATCTGCCTCCAACGTACTTTAAAATCATACTCCCTTACCAAATACATCATTCAAAGTTCTCATAGTATCACAATGGTTCCAAAAAAATATGAACAGTGCACAAAGTACAGACAAAGTACAATTTCTTAAGTGTGAAGTAATCCAACTCTGTAATGGCGTAAACATGTGTCACTGACGTAGTAAAAGGATGTTTGTTTCTCTGTTAAATGATCAGATAGGTGTGTAATTTATGTGTTAGAGAAATATGGTACCGATGTGTTAAATTGTATAAGCAAATACCATATTAGCTAGGGCTCCTTGTGCTTGCCAAACACATGGTACACAAAGTAGGCGTGTACCCACCTGAGGTTTATTGTAATTATATCCTCAGGTATTACAGCTTACAGCAATGAAATGAAATGTGTCACGAAAAACTTTCTTTGTAATTCAAAAATCTCTAAAAATAAATGTTTTAAGTACAAAATTAATCACTCAAATACGTGTCCTGTAGCGCTAAATGTGCGTCTTGCTGTAAGATAATCTCTGGGAAGTGTCGTAGTTATTGTCCTCCGAAAGCTAAGTTCTGCAGAAGTCAATGTACTTACCTCATGATAAACAAAAGTGAAATGCTTTGCGTATAGATAACTTAGTTATTATGCTTATTGTTGCGATGAAGAAATTACTGTGCTGTAAAGTATTGTTGTGCTACGGAAGAGGCTGTCTCCTTGTAGCAATAGCACAAAAGTCACCACTAAAACATGTTTTACTTTACAGAAGAATTCAGAAAAACTGTGCAGATATCAAACAGATACACCGCAAAAGCAACATTGTAAATTGTCACTCATTAGTAACGTCGTGATATAATCGTGTAGCTGTCACACAAACCAACCACTGTGTCATCTGGCATTTCACAGAAAGCACCAAATCCAGAATCCACTCGTAAGCAAACCAAAATGTTGCATGAAAATTTCATTAGCAGTGCTGGTAAATGTTCTAATCGTGCAACTAACAAGCAAGAATGTACACACACAATTACACTGTGTCGTCTGTTCGCAATAACAATGCATTCGTAATTTCTGTTTAAATAAGTTCTCTTGGTTCTTACTGGATATTTAACTTCAAACATTGTTGCATGTTAACAGATTCTCAGTGTGACAAATTGTACAAGTAGCGTGAAGTGAAAATTGCAAAGACTAAGTTAAAAAGCAGATTATCTGTCAATAAATGGTTTTACATGAGAAATGTGGTGTAAACCTTTACTCTTCCTAGTACGCAGAGTTTCAACTTCAACGCAATTATCATGTGGTATACGTCGGATTCTGTAAGGTCCATTGTAAACTAGAAAGAATTTGTGACTCAAGTGTTTCTTCTTATGTGACAATGAATGAGCTTTAATGAGAACTTTCTGACCAATACATAATTTCTTTGCATTTGCTTTACCGTGTAGTTTTCTCCTTTTGTCTGCTGCAGATTTTATATTTTTAAGAGCCAAATCAATTATGTCTTTGTGTCGAAGTTTACGTGTATTCGGGAAAGGTACAAGCTCTCTGATTCTGTTCGGAGGTTCTACATTCTTCAGTACAAGAGTAGGTGGTAAAGCAGTGGAATCATGAGGCATTTCATTCAGCACATTTTGAAATAAGTGTAAATATCTGTCCCAATGCTGATGCTTTCTGTGACAATAAAGTCTGCAAAGCTTATTGATTTCTTTCATAATCCGTTCAGACGGGTTACAGTGTGGTGAATACAATGAAATAAAAACAGGTTTGATTTTATGATTCCGAAGCATGCGTGACCAAACAGCAGATCTGAATTGCGGTCCGTTATCTGAAATGACTTTACTAACGTGTCCCACTTCACGTAAGAAATTTTTAACAAAGGCTTTGGATACAGACCGTCCAGTGGCTTTACGTAACGGAGTGAAAGAAACAAATTTTGAAGTAAGTTCAACAGCGACTAGAACGTACGAAAATCCATTCGATGTTGTGACAAGGGGTCCCAAGAGATCAACAGCAGCAAATTCTTTTAATTTGGAAGGAATAATAGGAAACAACGGAGCACGATGTGAGATAGTAGATGGTTTCGCCTTTTGACAAAGTTTACAAATAGACAAGACTCTTCGAATTCGCTTTTCCATATTGTTAAAATAACAAGTCGTTCGAAGAATATGATAACATTTTCGTGGACCAAAATGTGCGTAGCTGAAATGAATGTACCAAATGAGCTTATTAACAAAATCGTCTGGAATGCAAAGTACCCATAGCTTGTCATCAACAGTGCAGCGTTTGAAAAGTATGTTGTTTCTAACCAGGTAATAATGCCGAATCTGAGTGTGTGTCTTTTCATGCCATTTACTTTTGATATCTTTCCAAATCGGATCTTTATCTTGTTCATGAGCAATGTCCTTTAAAGATGTGGTGATGAAGTTTTCAAAGGCGACTTTCTGAATGTAAAGAATACTGAAATTTTTCTCGAGGTTGCCTTCTGTGTTACTTTTCTCAAGCCCAGCCGGTGCGCGTGACAGCGCGTCCGCAACAATGTTCTCCTTGCCGGGAATGTAGACTATTGTGAAGCGGAATTCTTGCAGAAACAATGCCCAACGTTTTAACCTATCATGATTTAATTTTGAAGACATAAGAAATTGTAATGCACGATGATCACTGTATACTTTTACGTGCTTACCAGAAAGAAAGAAACGGAATTTGTTAAATGCCCAAACGATAGCTAAAGCTTCTAATTCAGTAACGGAATAATTTTTTTCAGATTTTGTTAGCACTCGGCTAGCAAAAGCAATGGTTTTCTGAATGGTAGTGTCATTTTCTATGGCTTCTTGAAATAAATGGGCACCAAGACCGACTTTAGAAGAATCCGTGCTAAGGCAGAAATCTTGTGACAGATCTGGATGAGCTAGTATTGGCGCGTGAAGTAACGCTTCTTTCAAAGAATTGAATTCCAACTGTGCTTGTTCGTCCCAGTTCCAAATAGTATTTTTTCCAGTGAGAGAACAAAGTTTTGGTGTAACTAGAATTTGCATATTCAGAAAACGACGGTAAAAATTTACGAGACCTAGAAAACTGCGGACTTGTTTTTTTGTGGATGGAACTGGAATGGCTCTAATTGCTTCTAACTTTTCAGGATCCGGCTGAATGCCTTCAGAAGAAATAATATGTCCCAAAAACTTCACCTTTGTCCTACCGAATTCAGACTTTTCCAAGTTAACTGTAATTCCAGATTCTGCAAAAATACGTAACAAACTGTTGAGTATGCGGTTATGTTGTTCCCATGAAGCTTCTGCTATTAGAATATCGTCCACATATAAGGTGATGTGACGTTTTAAGAACTCAGGTAATATGGAATTTAATCCGCGAATGAATGCTGCTGAAGAAATGTTCAAACCAAAAGGAAGTTTCCGAAACTGATAACAAACGCCGAAACAAAGGAAAGCTGTGTATTTTCTACATTCTGGATGAAGTTCGATCTGATAAAAGCTGGATCTGAGATCAATGGAAGACAACACTTTTACACCATTAAAATTTTGAAGAAGTTCTTCCATCGTCTGCGGCCTGTCTGTTTCAGGAATAATGATAGTATTGATTTGTCTCGAATCTAAGACAAGTCTGATCGATCCATTTTTCTTCTCAACAACATGTAACGGATTGTTGTATGAGCTTACTGCAGGCTCAATAATGCCCTCGTCAACCATAGATTGTATTTCTGTTCTAACACGGTCCCTATAATGTGCTGGAATTACGTATGGTCTAACACAAAATTTAGTATGCTCACGAACACGAAATTGGTATTGAAACCCCTTGATTGTTCCTGTTTTGTGAGTAAAAACTGTGGAATGTGCTTGTAAAATCTCAAAAAGGTCCTGCCTATCAGTGTCATTACAATTCTCAATTGTCTGAATTTTATTCTGAATTAACTCATTAATTTCAAATATGCCGTCGATGTCATCCCTGTCAGTACTTGCAGAGTGATTGTTAGTGTCTAGTTCCGTAGAAAATTCCGAACTGTTATCTAACAGAAGGTAAAGCCGATTAATTTCCTCATCATGGTTTGAGAGCCAGTCTTCAAATTTCAAAGCTATTGACATACCTTCTTTCTCTAAACTTATTTCAGCATCGTGAAAGCTTAAAATTGCTTTGTATTCATTCAAAAAGTCTACTCCCAGTATAATTTCCGTCGACAATAATGGAACAATAAGAAAGTTCATAGAGAAGCTGTAGCTTTGGCAAAAGAATTCTAAATTGGTTTGTTGGCGTACATCTACACTTTTTCCAAAGATTGCACCTTGTAATTTAATCTTACGTAACGGAAGTGTGGGGCAATTGTTCGATTTGTTGCATTTGCTAAAAGCTGTTTCACTAATTACTGAAATAGGACTGCCAGAGTCAAGTACTGCCGTAAATTTTAAGTCATTTACAGTAATGTGAATCACAGGATATGCAATGTTGTTATGTTTTACGTCGTGTTCCTGGAGTAAGATGTCCCTAATGTCTTCCATTTTTACGTAATTACTAGCTACGGCAGCTGCGTCATCAGTTTCATAAGTATGTCTTGTGGCTGCCAGTGGTGTGAGTCATCGCCTATTGTCTCTTTGTTGGCGCGCGTCGTTATTGGGATTTGGAGACCTAACTTCCACAAATTCGCCTTGCCCAGAGGGCCCAGCTCTGTTTAAAACTCGCCAGTTCTGATGCAATTCAGGTCTGTCGTTACGATCATATCGTCTGTCGTCATGTCGGTAGGTTCGATAGTTTCTTTCTTGTCGGTCATGTGGTGGAGAATTTCTGCCTGAGTCGTAACTGCGTGCTGGACCGTTGCGTCTAAAGTTATTCTGTCTCCCTTGATAATAGTTATTTTGGTTCCCATATTGTCTGTTTCTCTGATTGTCTCTGTGATAGTCATTACTGCGGAGAGGTGATCTTTCCCTGTAATTATTACTACTCTGCCAACGGTTGTCATATGGGTGGTGTCTGTTTTGGTCACGATTTACGTTGTAAGAATAGACTTGTCGTGTCCAGTTATTATTTCTGTCGTCACGGAATTGTGACGGATGTGCCCTGTAGTGATTGTTTTCCCGTTTTCGCATCCCGCGACTGTCTGTGTCAATTTCCAGTTCTTGTAACAGTCCCTGAAAAGCTTCAATGTCGTCTTTGCAACGTCCTGCTAAAATAATATGTCGTAAATGTTCAGGCAGTTTGATTAAGCAAATGCGGATGAGTTCTGAGGGGCTGTATGGGTTTGATAGGTACTGATTCTTGTGCAACATGTCTTCAAAATATTTGACAAGACTGGAAAATTCAGATTGTTCAAAGTGTTTCATCATCATGATGCTATGTTTTACGCGGTCTTGTGTGGCTTGAGACCAATATGCTGAGAGGAAGGCATGGTAAAATTCTCCTTCACTGTGGCAATCGTGAATGACCGATCGCATTCTTACAGCTGGTTCATTCTCTAAGTAGCCACACATAAATTCTAACCTGTGCTCCAATGACCAGTTGGGAGGGAAACAATGAGAGAATTGATGGAGCCATGCTTGTGGATGAATGTCGTTGCCAGAATTCTTAAATGTTTTGAATTTACGTGTAGTAATGAACAGCTTATAGTCAAAATCATCGTGTCGGCGAGTAGCATGTCGGTCATTGTCACGTCGTTTCGGCGGTTCCATCTCAAAATTCGGTGTACCTTGCCAATTTCTTTCATAATTACCGAAATGCCCTGTGCTATTATTTTGTGGCTTTTCCGTATTTCTAAGTTCCTCTTCCCGTGTTGGAGCGCGAGTATCCTCTGAAATATGTAATTCTTGTATTACCTGTGTCAACTGATCTTGTACTTCCCGGATTTCTCTTTTGTACTGTGTATTGATTTGATTTTGATTTTGTTTGAATTTTCTAATTTGTTCATACTCTTCTGTGTCAGTGAAGGCTATGGGTCTTGTGTCATTCAGATCATCATCTACCTTTGTAGATAAGTTAGTGACCTGATCCGAAAGTTCGGCTACTTTCTCTGATAATGAACTAATTTCCCCCATGTGTCTTTCTACTGTGTCCTTTAAGTTTTCCTGAGATTTTGCAAGTTGCGTAACCGAATCGGTAGATGCAACTGAGTCCATTTTAGCTTGCAAGGTCTCATGATTTTCATGAACAATAGTTTGCAGCTCTTTTATGGCTGCTTCGTGATTCTGTAATGCATTTTCATGCCGCGAAAAAATAGGCTGAAAATGCTCACAAATTTGTGTTTTTACGTCATTACAGACTTTTTGGCATTTCGATTCAATGTTATGTAACTCAGTAGTTAGATCTTCACGTGTTTGTTCAAGTGTGGTGTCTAACTTCCGAAGATTTTGTTCCATTGTGTCTAACTTTTGAAGATTTTGTTCCACTGTGTCTAACTTTTTAAGATTTTGTTCCACTGTGTCTAACTTTTTAAGATTTTGTTCCACTGTGTCTAACTTTTTAAGATTTTGTTCCATTGTGTCTAACTTTTGAAGATTTTGTCCCATCTGTCTCTGATTTTGTTCCATTTGTTGCATTAGTTGTAATAACAATGCATTAGTGTCTGGAATCTGTTCCTCTACTCTTTTCGGCAGTGCATTTGCGCCGGCAACATTCACATTTTGACAAGCTGAAAATGTGTCTTGACTTATTTGAGAAAACGGTGAGGACGCAAAACCTGAATCTACAGTATTTGCAATATTGTGTCCTATCATTTCGGATTCCTGAGGCGAGCTGTTGCCGACCGACCGATCGATAATGCTTCCCTGTTCACTACCTGTTTGACTGTCTACGCCATTGTTTGACGTCCGCTCCATTTCCCTATGCACAGTTACCAAATTACTACTTTGAACATTAGTTAACTCATTACACAGTGGCGCTAACACATTGCTTTCGTCTTCACTGTCGTTTCTCAGTTTACTTTGGAGCCGAGTGTTACGTTTTTCACACGCCATTATTGTGACAATATTTCACACGATAACACAGAAAAACACAATTTGAAGAGCAAAAATAGGAGAACACATTAACATAGCACTGAAAATAATATCTAGTTAATTGCAGCTGCGAAATACTTGGTGCAAATCTACATGCATACCACAACTGTTTTACAGTACAACAATGAAAGACTGCAACTACAAAGGAGATTCTCTCTACAATTACGCGCTAGCTATAAACAAAAGCTACACTAAATACACAAACTACAAGAAAAAATCAGAAGATTCCAGTGAGGTATCCTAGGCTAAGGGTCGACATATGAAACGTCCCCTTTGAACAATTTTTCATGTGAAACGTCCACTTAGAACAATTATACAAGCCTGTGCTTAACCTGACACACAATATTATTTAGCGCAACGCAATCTGACTTTCAATAACCCCTACAAAACAATGGCCCTGACTAACTTTAACCTATACCTTTTACAAATCACTTACCTCACAAAAATCTTCGCTACTCAAGCTACTGCAAAACAGCGAGCGCCACTACTGCCAGCTAAATAAAAGATTCAAACTACTGAAGGTACTAACTACTGATAGGGATAGTTAGCAAATGAAAGATATTAATAGAGAACAAACAATGTATTTACCTTAATATTCATAATTGACATTCAGTCTTACAGATTATCAAAACTCCGCCATCTCTCTCCCCACGTCCACCACTGCTGGCGGCTCACCTCCAACTGCCCAACGCTATCTGCTGTTCACATCCAGCTATAGCAGTTCATGACAACAATGGCAGGCAACAATGCAAACTAGCGACATACTGCACACAGCACAGCCAGTGATTTTCATACAGAGAGCGCTACGTAACGTTGCCAATAAGAAAACATAAACATCAAACTTACATAAAGAAAACATAAACAGCCTACTTACACATTGAGCTGCCTATTTGCCATTCTGTCATGTATCCACAGTCACCCATCATTCAACACTGACACCATATAAACTGAACCTGCTGCTTGCCATTCTGTCATGTCTCCTGTTGATGCATCATTTGGCAGTGACACCAAATGACCCATTGCCAGGTGTAGACTGAGATTTACGTTTGCCTTTCCTCCATGATTCCACAGCACCCCATTCTCCAATGCTGACACCATGTAACCGATTGCCACATGTAAACTAAACCTCCCATTTGCCGTTCTGTCACAACTCAACAGCATCCCATCACTCTGCCCTGACGCCAAACAAGTAAGTGCCATGTCTTCACTCAGTGTTCTGTTTACCATTCCGCCACTTCTCCACAGCAACCCATCGTTCTCCACTGACACCATACAGCAGACTGCCATGTGTGTACTTAGCATCCTATTATCCATTCTACCAGGTCTGCAGAGTAACCCATCATTCAGCTCTGACACCATACAGCTGACTGCTCTGTGTGTAACGTGTCTCCTGTTTGCCAATCTGCCACTCCTCCAAGTCGACACATCGTACAGCACTGACGCCATACTGATGACTTCCACATGTATACTGAGCCTCCTCTTTGTCGTTCTGCCACGTCTACACTGCAATACATCATGCAGCGCTGACACTGTACATGTAGTAGTAGGCTGTGTGTACACATTTGTTCAGCTGCATGGTGACAGTGCCGAATAATGTGTCCTTGTGGAGACGTGGCAGAGTGGGAAAGATGACAGAGTACACACAGCACACAGCAGTATGGTGCCAGCGTTTCAATTTGGCTCGCTGTAGACACAAGGCAGATGGCAAACAGAACACTCAGTGTAGTATGTTCGCCTATGTGGTTTTTAGAGCTGAAAGATGTGCCATTGTGGATACGTGGTAAAATGGAAAACAGGAGAGTTGTTAGTCAATTAAATTTAGGGCATGCAGCCACACAAATAAAATTTCTTCCACTGATATCGTCCAGCCATCCTCAGAGTGAGCTCAAGACTGACGACAAGATGCCAAGAATCGTCAGTCTTACGACTAACTCCGAGGATGGCCCATCGATACACAGCCGAAACATCAGTGTAAGAAATGTTATTTGTGTGGCTGTATGCCCGAAATTTAAGGGACCATTCAATACGCCACAAGAAGTTGAAAATACTCAAGAGGGTTGTTGTACACGTTGCTTCGGCTGTTTGGTGTCAGTGCTGGGTGATGGGTTGCTGTGGAGACATGGCAGAATGGCAAACAGATGTCTTAGTGTACACGTGGCTGTCGGTTGCTAGGTGTCAGTGCTGAATGGTGAATTGCTCTGGAGTCATGTCAGAATGGCAAACAAAAGGCTCAATTTACATGCATACTCGGCTTTATGTTGTCATTGCTGAATGATGTGTCGTTGTGGAGACGTGGCAGCAGGCCTGGTGTACACATATGGTCAGCTGTATGATATCCAAAATTAAGAGTTGCTGTTCAGACATGGCACAATGGCAAGCACAAGGCTCAGTGTACACGTGGCTGTTGGCTCTATGGTAACAGCGCTGAACAGAATGTCGTTGTGGAGCCGTCGGTGAATGGCAAACAGGATGATTAGTGTACACATTACAGTTGCCTGTATGGTATCAGTGCTGAATGATGTGTCACTGTGGAGATGTTGCTCAATGGCAAACAGGAGGATCAATATACACATGGCGGTCGGCTCTATGGGGTCACTGCAGACTGCTGGGTTGCTGTGGATACATGGCACAAAGGCAAACATGGGTTCAGTGAACATGTGGCAGTCTGCTGTATGGTGTCAGTGCAGAGTGATGGGTCACTGTGGAGACATGGCAAACTGGCAAGCAGGAGCCGAGGTGTACATATATGGTCGGCTCTTCTCTGTCAGAACTGCTCAGTAGGTGCCTTTGATGGAAATGGAAATGCCATGTGGCTAGGGTCTCCCATCGGGTAGACTGTTCACCTAGTGCAGGTCTTTCGAGTTGACGCCACATCGGCGGCTTGCGCGTCGATGGGGGTGAAATGACGATGATAAGGACAACACAACACCCAGTCTGTGAGCGAAGAAAATCTCTGACCCAGCTGGGAACCGTGGGAACTGAACTTGGCCTTTAGGGTTGACATTCTGTCACACTGACCACTCAGCTGGCAGGGGCGGACGGTCCCTTTGATGATATAGCACAGTGGTAAACACAGGCTTGCTGTACACATCACAGTCAGCTGTATGGTGTCATGTCTGGTTGAGGGTCCCTGTGGAAACGTGGCAGAATGGCAGGCAGTAGGCTCAATGTACATGTGGCTGTCGTTTGTATCAGTGTTGTGTAATGGGTCGCTGTGGAGTTGTGTACACATGCCATTGGCTGTATGGTGTAAATGCTGAATGATGGTTCCCTGTGAAGACATGGGAGAATGACAAACAGGAGGCTCGATGTAACCATTTGGTCTGCTGTATGGTATCAGCACTGAATGACTGGTCCTGTGGAGACATGGCAGGACGGCAAACAGCAACCTCGCTGTTTTGATGTGATTGCGTGCATTTTTGCCTTCTTTATTAACTGGTCTTTGTCTTGCAGGATATGTCTATCGCTCTTTGCAACACCATGTAAGCTACATCACCTCAATTTGCCAGTTCTAAGCGATCTAATTCCCAAGGAGAATCTTGTATCTCTGTCGATTTAAATCCAAAATGAAGTCTGAAGGCAGTTGCACAAGTTCTTAGCGTAATGATCTTGTAGCAAGACCAATTTTTAATGCAGTTTTTGTATTTAAGCGTTACAGTGCAACCGATATGTCCTGGGATGCATTTTCTTCTACGTTATGGGCTATTTGTGCAACTGAATTACAAGTAAACAGAAAATTTGCAGTGCGCAAGTTTCCTGCTTTACTTCCCTATCTGTAACATAAAACTCATATAAACATACATGTATAACATTCTTGGATTCTAATACCATACACTGCATTTGACATTACATATATACATCAAGAAACGGACGGCTGGGGAAAAAATTGCCACATTATTTTGTACATGACGTCCAATGCAAGGTAAATGAGTGTGTATAATACTTTATTTAAACTGTCGTTGATCTGCTAGACAGTACATTTCTATGCTACAACAATGTGCTATAATATAAACGAGAACGGAAATTTGTGTGCAGCATTACAATTAATTACTCTTCAACTGCGATTTAGCGTATCTGTTTATAGAAATGGAGCAAGAAAAACAGTTTGTTTCGAGATAATCTTACTACCAACGGCGATGACATAAACGAAAACATTTATTTTATGAAGCAGGCGAGCTCCATCGATCACTTGCTGATGGAAGACCACAGAAAATGCTATGACGAATAAAAGTTCAAAATTCAGAAGTATAGCTCCAAGTTGTACATATCTCATAATCACTCTCTATAAAAATAGCCATTGTGTAACAAATTACATTTTTGTAGTTAAACTCCTTGCTGAAATTTGTGATAATAGAACCTTTTGTGGTTCATGACATTAGCTTCTTGTTTATTCAGCTGTTTTACAATAATGACTCATATTTTAACGTTTTGCAGCACAAGCCATGAAATATAATTTACGAGTACACTTCAATAACACCGAATTCAGCTGCACTGTTTTCATTATTTTGTTGTTTCATTCAAAATAAATATTGAACATCTTATGCTTACCATATATCACTAATACGCTATTTTCTCTTCGCAGAAATTGGCTCTATGAAGAATGTTCTACTCAGAACCGTGATAAACAAGGAATAGGAAAATTGTCTGGAAGTGTTGTCTTTAACAATCCACCAGAAGTGATGATAATTCTTAACACTTAAACAGAAGACGCCAAGAGTTCTCCAAGACTGATGTGATCTAAAGAGAATCATTAAACAAATAATGAAATCAAAAGAAGCATTGAGTGTTTTACTGTAGAACGTGAAACACAGTTTAAGACTGGTACGTACGCGGACATTAAAACACCGGTATAACATAGAAATAAGACGATTATGAAGTCAGTTGAAATAAATTCGATCTTTAGTTCTCAAGAGCGTTAGCAGGAGTCAAATGCTACAGAATCTGTTTTTCAGGTTTTCAACTTCCCTTGCGACAGAAATAAATTAACTGATAATCTGAGAAAATTTTTTCTCCAAGTTGGGGTTCTAGTTTTTATGAAACGTAGAAAGAAAACGCAATTATACTTATTTATCCTGTAATTAATGATGAAGACACAAATACGGCTTAATAAACACTCGTTTTCTGAACCTCTTCTAATAATCACAGCATTGATGAATCAGTGTATCAAATAACACTTACCATTTGTATACAACAATGAGTTGCTGTACTGAGAATATTACTTCCCTTTTTCTTAAAGATTTCCCGCATTTTTTTTTTTTTTTTGGCTTAGGGAGATAATCACATTTCTATATACAGGGTGTTTCAAAAATGACCGGTATATTTGAAACGGCAATAAAAACCAAACGAGCAGCGATAGAAATACACCGTTTGTTGCAATATGCTTGGGACAACAGTACATTATCAGGCAGACAAACTTTCGAAATTACAGTAGTTACAATTTTCAAAAACAGATGGCGCTGCGGTCTGGGAAACTCTATAGTACGATATTTTCCACATATCCACCATGCGTAGCAATAATATAGCGTAGTCTCTGAATGAAATTACCCGAAACCTTTGACAACGTGTCTGGCGGAATGGCTTCACATGCAGATGAGATGTACTGCTTCAGCTGTTCAATTATTTCTGGATTCTGGCGGTACACCTGGTCTTTCAAGTGTCCCCACAGAAAGAAGTCACAGGGGTTCAAGTCTGGCGAATAGGGAGGCCAATCCACGCCGCCTCCTGTATGTTTCGGATACCCCAAAGCAATCACACGATCATCGAAATATTCATTCAGGAAATTAAAGACGTCGGCCGTGCGATGTGGCCGGGCAACATCTTGCATAAACCACGAGGTGTTCGCAGTGTCGTCTAAGGCAGTTTGTACCGCCACAAATTCACGAAGAATGTCCAGATAGCGCGATGCAGTAATCGCTTCGGATCTGAAAAATGGGCCAATGATTCCTTTGGAAGAAATGGCGGCCTAGACCAGTACTTTTTGAGGATGCAGGGACGATGGGACTGCAACATGGGGCTTTTCGGTTCCCCATATGCGCCAGTTCTGTTTATTGACGAAGCCGTCCAGGTAAAAATAAGCTTCGTCAGTAAACCAAATGCTGCCCACATGCATATCGCCGTCATCAATCCTGTGCACTATATCGTTAGCGAATGTCTCTCGTGCAGCAATGGTAGCGGCGCTGAGGGGTTGCCGCGTTTGAATTTTGTATGGATAGAGGTGTAAACTCTGGCGCATGAGACGATACGTGGACGTTGGCGTCATTTGGACCGCAGCTGCAACACGGCGAACGGAAACCCGAGGCTGCTGTCGGATCACCTGCTGCACTAGCTGCGCGTTGCCCTCTGTGGTTGCCGTACGCGGTCGCCGTACCTTTCCAGCATGTTCATCCGTCACGTTCCCAGTCCGTTGAAATTTTTCAAACAGATCCTTTATTGTATCGCTTTCCGGTCCTTTGGTTACATTAAACCTCCGTTGAAAACTTTGTCTTGTTGCAACAACACTGTGTTCTAGGCGGTGGAATTCCAACACCAGAAAAATCCTCTGTTCTAAGGAATAAACCATGTTGTCTACAGCACACTTGCACTTTGTGAACAGCACACGCTTACAGCAGAAAGACGACGTTCAGAATGGCGCACCCACAGACTGCGTTGTCTTCTATATCTTTCACATCACTTGCAGCGCCATCTGTTGTTGAAAAATGGAACTACTGTAATTTCGAAAGTTTGTCCGTCTGAAAATGTACTGTTGTCCCAAGCATATTGCAACAAACGGTGTATTTCTATCGCTGCTCGTTTAGTTTTTATTGCCGTTTCAAATATACCGGTCATTTTTGAAACACCCTGTAGTTGTCCGCATAGGGGTGCTCACATGTAAGTCTGCAGGCTTTCGTTGCCGTTGTCACTAAAGTTAAAATCTTCTGGGTTGTTATGTCGCATCATATTTTCTCCTAAATAATCGACGTTTCGACCTTTTTCCTGGGATCTTATTCAAGATGTTTTGGTGTCCACTATTGCTAGAACACTGTTAGAGACCAGTATCGCGTTCTCTTATAAAGGGGAGTTTTCCAGCGTTTGTGCTTGAGAAGTGGGAGTATCGGTTAAAGTTTTTGTGGCTATCATGGTTGGCCATCGTCATAGGCTAATTATTCCAGCGCTGATGCAGAAGAAGGGGCGTTATTGGCTAAACCCTTATGGACACTACTGATAGCCCATCGTCATTGAATAGAAAAGCACTATTCCACACTTACGCCACACTTACGCTGGAGAAGGGTTACTGGTTGAAATTCCTCCTGCTGCTATTGGTTGGCCATCATCATTGGCTAGATGCAAAACAGACAGAGCGAGAGAGGGGAAGGTTTACTCGAAATATTATTGTCCACCGAGGTGACTTGCAGCGCGTTTTTTGTATTGCTCGTACACTGCAACCGCATATTACCTCCCTTGATGACGGGGAACCACGATGCCGAAAGCCTATAGCCGTCCTCTCTATTGAAATTACGTGCATTCTTGGAGATTTCTACCGCTTCTCGAACCTTTCTTCTATAAATGTTGGCTTCCTTAGCCAGCACACGTACATTAATAAAATCGGTGTCAGAGCAACAGTTCTGATGAAGTTCCGTTACCGTCGATTTTACACTTTGTTTTAGCCGCGTGTGCAGTTCTTCCCGTGTGCCTATATACACTTTGCCGCAGCTTCATGTCAGTTGATAGACGCTTGCATTGTGGAGGCAATCAGATGCATCCGTTTTCGTCGGAAAAAAATATTTTATTTTGTTTTGACTACAGAAAGAAGTCTGGATACCATTTTTGTTTATAATTCTGCTTATGCGGTGACCCCAGAGAAGAACGGTAACCTAACAGAGTGAGAATACGGTTCCTCATCATTCTTATTGGCGTATTTTTTTCCGCCTGAAAGCCGTGTCGATTGAACAACTGTCATAGCCATTTGCCTTCATTGTCCTCTTTAAAAAATCCATCTTCGATTCCAGGTTGACGTCATCGCTGACACGGAGAGCACGTGAAAAAATGGTTCAAATGGCTCTAAGCACCATGGGACTTTATATTTGAGGTCATCAGTCCCCTAGATTTAGAACTACTTAAACCTTACCAACCTAAGGACATCACACACATCCATGCCCAAGGCAGGAGTCGATCCTGCGACCGTAGCAGCCGCGTGGATCAGGACTTAAGAGCCTAGAACCCCTTGGCCACCGCGGCTGGCTAAGGCGCGTGAAGACATTGTGTTGAGCACTGCTTGGTTCTGTGCTTGGTGGTGGTGCGAAGTGGCAACCTGTGGCCTAGAGTGTTATCAGATGTTCTGTATATCAGCACGTCTAGGAACGGGAGATTGACCTCACTCTCAACCTCCAAGGTAAATTTGATTTTGGGGTGAATTCCGTTTAAGAAATTGTGGAACGCATGAAGTTCTTCTTCATTGTGTGGCCATGTAACAAATGTGTCGACCACATAGCGGAGCCAACAAGAAGGCTTCAAAGGAACACTGCTTAATGCCTGTTGCTCAAAATGTTTCATAAAAATGTCAGCTGCAACTGGCGATATGGGTGAGCCCATAGCGAGGCCGTCAGCCTGTTCATAGAATTCACCATTGAATTTAAAATAGCTCGAACGAAGATATAGTTCAGTTAAGTCACAAACATCTGGAACAGCTTTCTCCCTTACGATCTCCATTGTACCTGATACTGGGACGTTAGTAAATAACAATGTCACATCGAACGTAACAAGAAGGTCACCTGTATATATCTTCACTGTGGGTATAATTTCTAAAAAATGTTCCGAATCTTTTATTTAGGAGGAAATATGACGCGGCCTAACAACCCAGAAGATTTTAACTCGCGTGATCACATACTACCAAACTGAAAACCTTTCCCTTGGTGCGTTTAATAATACATTTTTCCCAGTCCCTTGTCATGTCCTTACCTTCCTCCAAGAAATAATTTCCCGGTCCGTTGCTTTATTCCTGGAAAACTGCATTTAATTTCACGGCTAGTCCCGTGAGATGATAACGTTCGATTCGGTTTAGTTGCGAGTGGCAGCTTGCGGAATTGGACCAGTTCCTCCCTGCCACGTGGCTATCAAAAGAAAACGACACAGAGATATGCATGCGATCGGTGCACGCCCTATGTCCACAGAGCGTTAGTTGACTCGCTGGACGTGGCGCTACAAATTGTCAGAATTTTCTTCGGCACTCTATACAGAATGGTGCTTCATTACGTTTTAATTATATTCTGTTATGCTTATCTGCGGAACGTATCCGACAGTTAAAGTAGAGAATGCATTAGTAGTGACAGAACCCGTATTAGTATGCGCCCAATCGACCGGAGTGCCGATAGCAGAAGCCCCAGAGTAAATGCTCGAGTTTCAAAAAGCACAGTCTGTGCGCATAATTACTTGGTTGAAATAGTTATATCTCACATGCCTCACGGAGAAGATATCCTCTACTGCGAAAAGAAAGAATGATGATCATTTTGTAAAATTTCTGTACAACTGAACTGTAATGTTACTGAATATCCTAATATTACAGTGAAAGTAAAACTTACGTTATAATGAAACTACAATACTTAGTTTTAGGAATCCATGTGAAGACTCGTTTCATTGGATTAACGTTACTTGCTCAAAACAAAACCTCCAATTTACTATTCAAATCCGTTATATTACACACAAGACATTTAAAAACCTCTGCCCAGTCTTTTAAGAGATATGCTCCGAGGTAACTTTCACCACAGTCAAGAAAACCTATAAAGTCTTCACGCAGCTTGCTCTTACTCATGTACTGTATTATAATTATTATCTGTACTGTAGCTTCAGAAAGGAGACTACTGCTAACGGCAAATCGTATGTTTTGCTGGTGCGTTGTCAAAACAACAACTATTGTGTAAGGAATTTTAGCTGTACGCCGGAGGCTAACATCAGATTTAACTTTTGAAACACGTTTTGGATTCTGTGCATGTTGTCCCTGTAAGCCTTACAGGTTATATAAATAAATTTACTCGCGGTACAATACGACAGCAAAATGCTACAATAAAATGATTTATCTACAGCTGTTGATCATGAATATGTAACGCACACTTCGCTGGTCCAAATCGGATCATCAGTTTTACTACGTGGCCTTACCAGTTCAATTTGTTACCTGTTGGAAGCTTTAAATTGTGAACGTCATCTGATTTTCGTATTTCCCTACTCATTATGATTCTTTTTAACGTACTGAGCCATATGTATTGAATCCTGCCCATATTAACCTCAATCCATTCGCTGTGATAGTTTCTTGAAATTTCAGATTATTTTATGAATTTCTCTTTTAATGACAACCATTTTTATTGCCATTGCGACCTCAAGAAAGAGTTAATTTTGTAATGAAGGGAAGGGGAAAGAATGACAGTAGCAGAGGGAGACCAAGCACTGAGTTCCGCAGTATAATGTACTCTTTGTCCGGTACTAATGAGCGAATACAATTGTTAGAGGGAACTGAATCTGCTCAGTAGTATGCAGTACATAAATTAAAGTTTGCCGTCTAATGGACACATGACAAAAGCGATAGCGTGATGTATTGAATTTAAATCCAAACATCTGAAAAAATGAATTATGCCGTCGAGTAATAATTTAACTTCCTGAGAAGAAAACGAAATGTCTGTCATTTATTGATCGATGAATGTATCAGGCCATGACTGCAGAGGAACGTATGGCTGTTCAGTAAGCAGACTGACCTTGAAAAGCATTACCAATAACGGTGCTGGACTTGCACGTAACTGCTTTTACATGTTAGCGGGCTGAAATAAGTGGATTTTTGTCCTTTGCAAATATGCAGGTCGGATTTCAAAACAGTTTTAGGATTAGTAGACTTTCTACTTTAATATCTATATTGTGGAATTGCTAATTTTAAATCTCAATCCACAGATGAAACTTCAGTTCAATAGTAACTGTCACAGAGAAAACTGAATAGAAGTTCTGGCCTTGAAGTACATATTCCGATAAGCAGGCAACTGATCTTTCTGTTTACATTTCCTTTAAAGTCCATTTAAATCTAAAGAAACACATGAGAAACGAGAATGAAGCAAAATAAGCCTTCGTAGTGGAGTACAGTGTGATACACTTTGAAACATGAAGAGATACATGACCAACATTACATTCACTGGAATCATATGCTCGGATTGATCTTATGATTTACCTGCAAGAAAATCCTTTGCAACAACACAGTCTGTGGGTATAATACTGTAAACGTGTAATCTTATTCGTCATCAAGTATTTCGATCTCATCAACTGCAGACTCGTCAAGGACATTGTACATCATTTCCTCCAGGCGTTTCTCCCCTTCACTGCACACTTTGAACACGAAATCAACACAAAAATACACAAAACTCACGAAACGTAGGGAACTTGAACGTCAGCTAACAGCTACGAAAGAACAGACGGTAATAAAGAATTCAAAAACTAAGGATTTTTCTGTTGATACCACCACTACAATCTAGCAAAAGCTACTGAGCCGTGCGTGGCTCGTGTTCGTGCCATACCTCATTTGTCATCCCGTTTTTACTATGCTACGACCTCGTTATGTTAATTTCAAATACTGGTGTCACTGAGTTGCCGCCTTGCCTGACTGTGAGCGGCAGCAGCGGCGCTTATCGATATAAGCCCTGGCGTATTATCCTTCCTGATTACTATTTCTTCCCGATTGCCATGATTTCGCAGTTAGTTCGGATCTGCCGGTGAGTTGGGAAGCGCTAGCAGTGCAGTTCGGACCTGGCAGTGTTTGGCTTAGTTCGCGGCAGGAGTTTATTCGGGGCGCGGCGGCAGTGAGGTCCAGACAGCCATGACTCGCCCGACGGTTGCCAAGCCATATGAGTGTGAAACACCTCGGTTGGCCGTCGGTCGGTCGCCTTGTCGGATGACGTGTATGTTGGCCGGCGATCGTTTATGGCAGGGCCGGCCAGAAATTCTGCACGCGTGCGGTGCTCTTGCACATGTGCAACTTCCGGGTCACAGCGTGCACGCCGCAGCCGTCAGCGTTCAGGTAGTGCATGTTTCTAAGCACAGATGTCGCTCCTCTGTTACACAAAGTGCGTCATTGACACCTCGTATGTATACACTCCTGGAAATGGAAAAAAGAACACATTGACACCGGTGTGTCAGACCCACCATACTTGCTCCGGACACTGCGAGAGGGCTGTACAAGCAATGATCACACGCACGGCACAGCGGACACACCAGGAACCGCGGTGTTGGCCGTCGAATGGCGCTAGCTGCGCAGCATTTGTGCACCGCCGCCGTCAGTGTCAGCCAGTTTGCCGTGGCATACGGAGCTCCATCGCAGTCTTTAACACTGGCAGCATGCCGCGACAGCGTGGACGTGAACCGTATGTGCAGTTGACGGACTTTGAGCGAGGGCGTATAGTGGGCATGCGGGAGGCCGGGTGGACGTACCGCCGAATTGCTCAACACGTGGGGCGTGAGGTCTCCACAGTACATCGATGTTGTTGCCAGTGGTCGGCGGAAGGTGCACGTGCCCGTTGACCTGGGACCGGACCGCAGCGACGCACGGATGCACGCCAAGACCGTAGGATCCTACGCAGTGCCGTAGGGGACCGCACCGCCACTTCCCAGCAAATTAGGGACACTGTTGCTCCTGGGGTATCGGCGAGGACCATTCGCAACCGTCTCCATGAAGCTGGGCTACGGTCCCGCACACCGTTAGGCCGCCTTCCGCTCACGCCCCAACATCGTGCACCCTGCCTCCAGTGGTGTCGCGACAGGCGTGAATGGAGGGACGAATGGAGACGTGTCGTCTTCAGCGATGAGAGTCGCTTCTGCCTTGGTGCCAATGATGGTCGTATGCGTGTTTGGCGCCGTGCAGGTGAGCGCCACAATCAGGACTGCATACGACCGAGGCACACAGGGCCAACACCCGGCATCATGGTGTGGGGAGCGATCTCCTACACTGGCCGTACACCACTGGTGATCGTCGAGGGGACACTGAATAGTGCACGGTACATCCAAATCGTCATCGAACCCATCGTTCTACCATTCCTAGACCGGCAAGGGAACTTGCTGTTCCAACAGGACAATGCACGTCCGCATGTATCCCGTGCCACCCAACGTGCTCTAGAAGGTGTAAGTCAACTACCCTGCCCAGCAAGATCTCCGGATCTGTCCCCCATTGAGCATGTTTGGGACTGGATGAAGCGTCGTCTCACGCGGTCTGCACGTCCAGCACGAACGCTGGTCCAACTGAGGCGCCAGGTGGAAATGGCATGGCAAGCCGTTCCACAGAACTACATCCGGCATCTCTACGATCGTCTCCATGGGAGAATAGCAGCCTGCATTGCTGCGAAAGGTGGATATACACTGTACTAGTGCCGACATTGTGCATGCTCTGTTGCCTGTGTCTGTGTGCCTGTGGTTCTGTCAGTGTGATCATGTGATGTATCTGACCCCAGGAATGTGTCAATAAAGTTTCCCCTTCCTGGGACAATGAATTCACGGTGTTCTTATTTCAATTTCCAGGAGTGTATAATAACCTGGGCTGTATCTGTAAGATCCCCCCGCCCTCTGGTTTCCTCCTTCCTCTCCACCCCACGCCCGTTGCCACGCCTCTATCGCTGTATCCCTCCCTCTCTCCACCTCCACACCCTCCATCTCCTTCATCAGGGCAATTTCCAACGCCTCCCCCTCCCGGATGACGAACTTCGCCGAGACATCTACCCTTCCTTCCAACTATAACCTGGCCTTGTCCCCCCCTCCCCCCGGCCACAGGGCTCCCTTTTTTTCCTCTTCCCTCCTTCTCCCAGAGCGGATTTTCCTCCTTCCCCCCCTCCCCCTGAGACCCAGCACTCCATACTTGCCTCTTTCCTTCCCACGTCCCTCCCTACCTGGCCCTCTTCAGCGTGCCCCCCACTCATCTCCCCCATCTCTTCCCCTCCCTCCCTTCTTCCAGTCTCCCTCATCTCCTTGCACCTGGCAGATCCTCTGTCTTGATCATCGTCCATGTGCCACGTCAGTGTTGTGTTTAGTGCTGTTTCTCCTGTGCGTCAAGAGGTGTGATTTTAATTGTGTACTGGCTTGAGGTTCGCCATCCGTCGATACCTTTCATGCTCCAGTCATACTGTGCCTTGTGTTCTTTTAATTGTCGCAGTGTGTGGCTTTTTGTGTGTGCTACTTTTAAACAGTTTTAACAGTTTTTTTATCTCCATTTTACGGTCACCCCGTTTTTTTGTCTATTGCCTTCCATGTTGATCCCCCTTTTTTATATCTATGTTCACAATATTCTCTCCTTTGTTCTTTTTAAATGTCTTCTATTGTTTGCTCTATGTCTTTCGGCTGAAGAGCAGCGCATATGCTGCTACCAGCCCGCCCCAATGGGGAATTGAAATACAATAAAGGAAAAAAAAACTGTAAGATCTGTTGCTTCATCAAGCGCAACAGAGAAAGCAACAAAGTATTTAGCCTTATTTATTAGCTGCCTCTGCAGATCGCTGGCCATAGCACTGATACGTCTTGTCACTTTTTGGTTGGATAGACTGATTTCTTGAAACCTGCTAACGTTCGTGGGAGACACAAGTTCTGCAGCATCAATCAGACACCCTTTCACAAACTCCCCTTCGGAAAAGGGTTTCCAGGATTGTGCAATTCTTAATGCGATTTTAAAACTTGCTCGCAGTGAAGATTTAGTGTGGTTGTCACTCTGTAAAATTGAAAACAGTACATTGTACAGCGTACAGTAAAACAGACATAAATGTAACACAAGAAACTAAGAGTTCAAGAAGTATCAGTTACTTTGACGTACAGTAAAATCGAGTTGATATCTCTCACCCATTTTCTGAAGAAAATTTAATTTTGCTTGCCGTTCTTCACTGTTGAGTACACTACACTCGTCTTTGTGATATATATTGTAATGTCTTTCACTTGAAAACTTACACGGGACGCCTATTATTCGGCGGCACAGCAAACACTGTGAGTTTTCACCAACGGCAACAAAAAAGAATTGCAGTTCCAAGTCCTTTGCTTTTTCACAGTACTTGCCATTTCTCAGTACTTCGCTGTTAAGGTTACGGTCACCAGGGGTAAACGAGACAGGATATGTTGCGCTCTTGCTTGTACCACAGGGAAGTGGAGCCGCCGCCGTGCATTTAGGACACATGTCTAATAACAGATGCCGCTGACGCTCGCTGTCGCACACGTGCGCACATGTGCAGCACTTCCACACGTCTGCACACTGTGCAGCGTTTGGCCGGCTCTGGTTTATGGGTTGCCTGCGTACGCCGACTCGTGATTCGTCCTTGTTGTTGCACAGTCGCTGCCTCGGTCGGTCGGTAGAGCAGCGAGGAAATCTGTGCTGCCCGTAGTTTGGCCGGGCTCGCTGACCCTCTCTATGCAGTGTCAGAGTGTGTGGGGCTGTTCCCATTGTTACGAGGTCCGTGGCTCACCGCCCCTGGACAGGAAAGTTGAATCTGGATTTCATTTACCAGTAAGTCAAGACTGTTCACATTGTGCCGTTTGGTTCTCATTGTTGGCTGTTGGGACATCCCCGCGAGCAACAACGTGTGTGTTCGAGTTGGCGAAGGTTTAACCACTGTCTGGTGGAGTCTAACTGCATTTGGTTATTTGCAATTGAAGTGCACCAGCGGAATTGTCTGCCTTGTGGACGTTAACGTTCCGGTTACCTGCCCTGGCCATTGACGTAAATTTAGGCAGTGTCCTTTCCTCACCATGTTGTCGCAGTCCTGCGGCTTGTAGTTCGACAGTATGCTTGGTTGTGGGCGTCCATGCCCTTTACGTTTGCATTGAACTCCAGGTTGTGTGCTGGTCGAGTGGAGCGCAAGTTACCTTGTCGGTGGGTCCGTTGACTGTCTGTTGTTTGGGTTGTCGTCGGATCGAGACTGGCTGGGCCGACTGCCTGTCTCACCTAAGCGATCGTTAGTATTTAAAAGTGCTGGCCGACCCCCGAAACTTCTGAGCGCCGTTAGCTGCACTGCCTTTTCTTATTTTCTGTTGTGTGTATTTGTATGGCTAACAGTCGACGGTTTTGAGTCAAAGTTGAATTGTTTTTAGTGGTGTTTTAACTCATGGGCCTTCAGCCACTTTAAAATTGAAGTTCCTTGCTTTTTAAGTGTTAGATAGTTTGGGCCATCAGCCTGATTAAAATATTGTTTAAAGATAAAACCTTGGGCCTTCTGCCTACTAAAAATTATTTTATTTGTATTTTAAGTCATGGGCCTTCAGCCATTTTCAAATCAAAATTCCTTGCTTCTCAAGTAGCAGATTGTTTGGGCCTTCAGCCTGATTAATATATTGTTTAAAGATATAGCATTGAGCCTTATGCCTAATAGAAAATATTTTAGTTGTGTTTTAAGTCATGGGCCTTCAGCCGTTCTTAAATTAAAGTTCTTGCATGTCAAGTGTTGGATTGTTTGGGGCCTTCAGCATAATTTAAGATAAGACTTTGTTGTTTAAATTTATTTTACCGTGAGTCTTAAGTGATGGGACCTTCAGCCGTTTTTAAATTAAGGATCTTTGTCTTTAGAGCATCAGACTGTTTGGGGCCTTCAGCCTAATTGAAGATAAGGCCTTCTGCCTTATGTTCCTTTTTTTTATTCAATTTTACCGTGAGTCTTAAATCATCGGCCTACAGCCATCCTTACATTAAGTTGTTGCTTCTCAAGTGTTAGATTTTTGAGGCTTCACTCAAATTATAGAATTTACTTAACGTGAGGCCTTCTGCCTTATAAATATTCCTTTTGGTGTCTGAATTTTGAGTTAATGGCCTGTATCCTTTTTTTAAAAAAAAATAGGGTGATTATGCCCTTGAGGGGCTCTGGAAAGGCTCAAAATCATGAAAAGTTCAATTTTTACTTTTTTGCGTTTTCTGAATCTGCAGACTATTACCTTTTAATAGATATATAATTTATTCAATTCCGAAGACTACAACTATTTATAAATTTTTTTGAAATGTGTTCTACATCGGCGTGACCCACTGTGGCGCTATGCGATATGTTAATTACCTTGGTGACGGTGATTCTAAAAGTTTCAAACATGTTCTAGGACTGAGGCCCTACGGTGATGATGTTGTAGTGCAAAAATTTGAGTGTATTGGACACGTACAGAAGCGAATGGGAACAAGACTTCGGCGACTGAAAGCTTCGTACAAAAAACAAAAACTCATTGATGGTAAAGGGTTGGATGGGAGGGGAAGGTTAACTGACAGTGTAATTGACAAAATACAGAACTATTATGGAATGGCTCTTAGGCAAAATACACAAAGTGTCGACGAAATGAAGAAGGCTTTTTGGGCTCTTTTTTTTTTCATACTTCTTCAACCGATGAAAATCCCCAACATAGCTTGTGTCCCAAAGAAGAAGACAGTTGGTGTAAATATAACAAAGGATTGCTAACTGGTGAAGTGTACACTCATAATCATAGTCTGCCTCATGCAATAATGGAGGTGATAAAACCTATTTTCAGAGACATAGCAGCACCTGAACTGTTGAAAAAGTGTATTCACGGAAAAACTCAAAACCCCAATGAAAGTGTAAATAGTGTTATATGGTCGAGAATCTCCAAGACTGTATTTGTTGGAATAGAAACACTTCACTTTGGTGTGTATGATGCTGTTGCGACTTTCAATGATGGCAACATTGTAAGGTGAAAGGTATTTAGAAATATGGGAATGAAGATAGGTTCTAACATGGTACGAGCGATGCTTGCTTTAGACAAGGAACGCCTTCGGGCTGCAGACAGGGCTGTAAAGAGTCTAGAAATACAAGCAAGAGTAAACAGGAGGAGGAACAAGAGGAAGCTGGAGGAGGAGTTTGCAGAGGATGAAGATAATCCATCCTATGGACCTGGAATGCGCTAAAAAGTTAATCCAATCTTTGTCGCTCGATTCCCAAAATTTTTATTTTCTCATACTAATTACATGTTTTCTAAGGATCTTCCAAACATATTTGTTTCAAACTTTCAGTAAATGTTACACACTACCTTCTGCATAATTTAACACAGCCTTTTTCCAAAAAACTGTATATTTTTGAATATATAAATAAAAAATTGCAAAAAAATGTTGTGAATTTTCATTACAATTGAAAAAAAATCATCTTTAGTAACTGAACTAAAGTTTTGTAAAATCCCTGTGTTAAGTTGTAGCCCATATTCCAATAAATTATCTGTAAAAAGTTCAACTTCCTACCTCAAATACTTTGCGAGGAAAGATGTAATTTATAAGCGTTATTTTAACATTGTAAGTATAGGGCGTTCCGTAGCCCCTTAAGGCATAAGATATTGTGGCGTATTCAGCCAATAGCTAACTTGAAGAATTTGTACTGTAATGTTTGGTCAAATAAATAAAGTTATATGTGTTCGAGTGTATCTGACAGCTGCTCATTTTGGCCCCTTTGCACAGTTCCAACTACCTGTCCTGTCCTCTGGGTTTACCAGGGCGTTTCAGCTACGAACACTGCACGCCTGACAGATGTTTGTGGGATATATATATATATATATATATATATATATATATATATATATATATATATATATATATATATATATATATCATCTTTAATAACTGAACTAAAATTTTGTAAAATCCCTGTGTTAAGTTGTAGCCCATATTCCAATAAATAATCTGTAAAAAGTTCAACTTCCTACCTCAAATACTTTGTGAGGAAAGATATATATATATATATATATATATATATATATATATATATATATATACGTTTCACATCGTGGAAAATCATCAAAACTGGCATAACGTAATATTACGTCCGCCGCACATTCGCTTTTCCTGCAAATGCCATAATATTGCGTCGGCCGCACACAAACTGTCAGTTCCACCATGAATAGTAGTAGTGAGACTGATTCTGAGTAGGTATCAAAAATAGATGCAGGTTTATTTGAAATGACAACGCTTAAACATTTACTTACTTCATTTGATGTGCGGATGTATCACAATATGACAGTAAGAAAAAGAATAATAAAGACAAATATTTCCCTTTATTTCGTATGCATCTTCACTTCCGCGAATCCTAGAGTTATGGTTGTACATGGCCTCACTTCTTGTATATGACTATGAATAACTATTTAAATGGGGCTTGTTCGATTAATTTAGTATTATGTGGAATAATTTTATACTGCTGCAGTCACTTTTTACTAATATTTTACTAGCACAATGCATTTCGGCAGCATACTTCCATCATCAGCTACATTATACAGTTACTTGTACATCAGCTGATAGGTTATGTACATTAGCAGTGTGTGCCAGTGGGATTAAGAATCTAAAAACAAACCTGTGTGGAAGTATAAATCTGTTACAGTGTGTACATTATGTGAATAGCGTGATTAGGTAACATATATTAATACATGTGCTTACATTTTTGTTGACGATTTCATTTTGTGGCACACAGAGCACAGTAACTGGTAAATCACAACTTCGCATTTTCACAAACGTCTGTTTACAACTTTCCAAAGAGTTTGTAAAACTAAGATAAACTGCTTACAATTTTAAAGACTGTATACAACTTTCAAGAGAGTTACATAATCTAAGCTAAAGTACTTACGATTTCAAAGACAGTAATATATACCTGTTGTGAAAATGAATACTTTTATCTAGATGTATTGACAATATGGAGAATGTTACATGGATAACATGATAAATATTGTCACTGAAATAAACATTTAATATTGGAGAAGATTTTGAAAAAGTTAACATTATTACTTTCAAGCTAATCATTTAATAATGCACCTCCATGTGCTGTGCCATGAATGAAGATTTCCAGTTCTTCATATAAGTCCATTTGGTGTCCCTCATAATTTTATGTAATATATGAAGATCATTCGCAATATCATGGAATTGGTGGCCTGTGTCTTTTATGTGGTGGCTATTGCTGATTTATTGTAATTGTTAGTGTGATAAGCATTTATGTATTCATTATGTCTTGTTTGGAAGTCTCTCCCATTTGGTCTATATAAAGGGATATGTAGGTATTACATACTATTTTACAGATGCCTGATTGTGTTTATTAGTCTGTGTGTGTATATTGTGTCTCAGTGTGTGTTGCAGTTTGTTGTGTGTTGTAAAGGCAATGTTAATGTCGTGTGGTCTGAGAATGTTTGCTATTTTGTAAGAGAGTTTGCGTTTGAAAGGTATGCAAGAAGTGGGTTTCTTTTCCATTTCATGTATAGAAAGTTGCTTACCATTGATTTTCCGTTTTTGCGGAATTAGTTCTTCATCATAGCCATTTGCTGAAGCTATTTGTTTTGTTATGCTGAACTCATTAAGATGTGCATATTTATCCATTGGTATATTGTTGGCTCTCATAACTAGTGCTCTGTATGCAGCAAGTTTCTGTGTTGTGGGGTGACAGGATGAGCTCTGTATGGTGGTATCTGTTGCTGTGTCCTTCCTGTAAACTTTGAAGCAGTGTGATTTGTTTTCTTTCTGATGTTTAGATCAAGGAAACTGATGCTACTATTGCTCTCATATTCCACTGTTACTATTTTGTTTATTGAGAGTGTCGAGTATGTTACAGCGTCTGATCCAGGGCTCCTATATAACAGACTGTATCGTCTGGCTTGTTTCCCCCATCTCTGAGGATTCAGCAAAGTTTCCCTTGTTGTTAACCTACTATCGCAACTTTTTGCGTATTTCTAATACAATATTTGATAGTTCAATTATGTAATGAACCAAACAGTAATTAATGCTTGTAGACATATTGAGAATGCCCTTTACATATAAAAGAAAAACTGGAATGTAATATTGTATAGCTGCAGAAACGTAGGCTTAGAACTTATGTAGTAGTTTGTAAATATTAAATGTAATGAGTTTAAGAACTCGGTGCCAATTTATTCAAATATGGATCTTATGCAGTAACAACCTGTGCCTATTTGTTTTTCCTGTATATAGCAACTTGCAAAAGAACTGACTTTTTTTATACAGAAGGAAGTACTTTTCAGAAATGCTGCATTTTTATTGGACAGAAGTGGGGGAAAGTTTGGTTTCAACTTAGAGTGAAACTATTTTTTTTAATAGTTTATCATTTAGCCAGTACTCATTTTACGTTCTTCATAATGGGTTTGTTGCTTGTTGAGTTGTGATAAAAACTTTACTGTTTAACAGTTATGTTACTTGTGCAGGTTCCCTCACAATGACCAGTCCGCTATAAAAATAACTAAATTTTCACTTGTTCTACCGAGACTGTATGAGAAATAAAGTTAAGTATTAATTCGTGTGTGTATGTTCATGATAAGACGAGTAAATACATCAAAAATATTCCTCTACGCTTTGGAAACTGCGAAAATAGCTCAGGAATCGAAAAAATTGTAGGCGAACTGCTTCCTTACAGTTTCGGCTGGGAAGAAAAGCAATTGCATACAACTGGATTCATATTTTGTAACTGCTTTTATTGACGTATATTTACAATGCACAATTGAGAGATGGGTGGTTCCCAATTGTTTCTCCGGCATTCTATGACCCTTAGTTTTCTTCGCTCAGGTTCACTAGGAGATCTAAAAATCCGAACACCATTTTTGCAGTACTTGGTGCAGTTCACACCTGAGAAGCCACCCGTATTTACGATGGATTCTTCAATACACATAATTAGAAATCCCTACTAGTATCGTATCTCGTACGTAAACAAGTATGAATGCCACATGCTTTGGGGAAAACATAGCGGACAATTCAGCCCAGTTTGCAGCAGTCTTACAATTAGTGTGCCGCTGTGACGTGAGTGGGGCATGAAAAAGTCACGTAGCTGTATCATTTTTCTGTAATATACAGGGTGTTACACAAAGGTACGGCCAAACTTTCAGGAAACATTCCTCACACTCATATAAAGAAAAGATGTTATATGGACATGTGTCCGGAAACGCTTAATTTCCATGTTAGTGCTCATTTTAGCTTCGTCAGTATGTACTGTACTTCCTCGGTTCACCGCCAGTTGGCCCAATTGAAGGAAGGTAATGTACTTGTGTTGACATGCGACTCATTGCTCTACAGTACTAGCATCAAGCACATCAGTACGTAGCATCAACAGGCTACTATCCATCACGAACGTGGTTTTGCAGTCAGTGCAATGTTTACAAGTGCGGAGTTGGCAGATGCCCATTTGATGTATGGATTAGCACGGGGCAATAGCCGTGGCGCGGTAAATTTGTATCGAGACAGATTTCCAGAACGAAGGTGTCCCTACAGGAAGACGATCGAAGCAATTGATCGGCATCTTAGGGAGCACGGAACAATCCAGCCTATGACTCGCGACTGGGGAAGACCTAGAACGACCAGGACACCTGCAGTGGACGAGGCAATTCTACGTGCAGTTGACGATAACCATAATGTCAGCGTCAGAAGTTTCTGCTGTACAAGGTAACGTTGACCACGTCACTGTATGGAGAGTGCTGCGGGAGAACCAGTTGTTGCCGTACCATGTACAGCGTGTGCAGGCACTATCAGCAACTGATTGGCCTCCACGGGTACACTTCTACGAATGGTTCATCCAACAATGTGTAAATCCTCATTTCAGTGCATGTGTTCTCTTTACGGATGAGGGTTCATTCCAACGTGATAAAATTGTAAATTTTCACAATCAACATGTGTGGGCTGACGAGAAGCCGCACGCAATTGTGTAATCACGTCATAAACACAGATTCTCTGTGAAAGTTTGGGCAGGCATTGTTGGTGATGTCTTGATTGGGCCCCATGTTCTTCCACCTACACTCAATGGAGCATGGTATCATGATTTCATACGGGATACTCTACCTGTGCTGCTAGAACATGTGCCTTTACAAGTACGACACAACGTGTGGTTCATGCACGATGGAGCTCCTGCACATTTCAGTCGAAGTGTTCGTTCGCTTCTCAACAACAGATTCGGTGACCGATGGATTGGTAGAGGCGGACCAATTCCATGGCCTCCACGCTCTCCTGACCTCAACCCTCTTGACTTTCATTCATGGGGGCATTTGAAAACTCTTGTCTACGCAACCCCGGTACCAAATGTAGAGACTCTTCGAGCTCGTATTGTGCACGGCTGTGATACAATACGCCATTCTCCAGGGCTGCATCAGCGCATCAGGGATTCCACGCTACCGAGGACATTTTGAACATTTCCTGTAACAAAGTGTTTGAAGTCACGCTGGTACGTTCTGTTGCTGTGTGTTTCCATTCCATGATTAATGTGATTTGAAGAGAAGTAATAAAATGAGCTCTAACATGGAAAGTAAGCGTTTCCGGTCACATATCCACATAACGTATTTTCTTTCTTTGTGTGTGAGGATTGTTTCCTGAAAGTTTGGCCGTACCTTTTTGTAACACCCTGTATAACTTATACTACTGTGGAAGGAAAGACGATAACTTCAGTACATTGCTTTCTTAGTTCGTTACATTTTAAAGGACTGTCATGAGTATTTGATACACATTTATGCTTTTACTCGTCTTGATCCATGTTTAGACTACGTGTTGGGGATTCCATTCCGTATTTGTTACTGTGAATCCAATTATTAGACGTTCATCTTTTTTATTTTCGTAATGAAATTATTCATAATTTTAGCTAGAAGTTGCCGTATTCATTGTTAGTTAGTCTTCATGCACAGCACAAGCTTTATTTATAAGCAGCTTTGCATGTTAGCTATTCACTTGTCATTTCTATTCATTTCGTACAGCCGTTTTTGCACAACTTCGTCTTCAAATGCGACAATTGCTGGATGTTGCTAACCTCATTGTCGAAATCATACTATGTTATCTTAGCAGCACACAGTTACGACAGCAGTAAGTACTGTCCACAGTTCATCAGTGTTCTGTGTTACCGTCGTGAGAAATGCCTCACCTTCAGTCGAAGAGTTCATCCGTTGTAGAATACGCTCGTGAATTTAGTCTGTACGTCACTGCCCACGATTCATCGAAGGTAAGAGGACCGGTCCTTATTTATGTTTCTTCACTGTTCGTTTCACTGTAACACTCATTTTGAATAGCGGATACTATTCAATAGAACATTCATGACAGTCCTTTCGTGCATTTATATCAACGCCATACATGCGTTTCGATATCACATGTGATACAACTTTTCTCTGTATTGAAGCACCTCTTATTTATAAAATAAGTATCTGGTGGCCAGTCTTGTTTTATTACTATAATCCCAGTTCCTTTTAGCTTATTTGCAATAGTTTAAAAATCTTTTAAAATCCTTTCTCGTAGAAGAGGTGCTATCATTAATATTTAATTCGAGATTATGATCTATTAAGCCGCCTTTGGCTTACGTATTGAACTGCTAGCATGATAAGTACAGATTTCGAAATTCGCATTATACTAGGTGTAGAAGTATGAAACCGGAACTTGGATGCAATAATTACACGTCTGTTGTTTGAAACTAATAAACAGTATTTTATTCGAAATAATCTCCACCTCTCCGGCAGGCTATGAATGCCATGCAGAAAAAACGGTTCTTTTGAAGTGAACCAGTCAGTGAGCCATTTTTGTACATTTTCGTACGAATTGAGCGTGCCCCAGTGATGCAAATAGATAATAATCGAACGAAGCCAAGTCTGGAGAATAAGCCGCATGCCCTAGCATTTCCCAACTGAACGCATCCATCGTTTCCCTGACCCGTTTTGTTGTGTGTGATGGAGATTTATTATGGAGCAATATGATTTTGTGTTGCCTTTTTCCAAATTAAGCTCGTTTTTCAGGTAATGCTCGATTTAAATCGATCATTTGCTACTGGTAGCCACCAGTATTAACGGTTTCACGAGGCTTTAGCAGCTCATAATAGATGACACCTTTCTGATCTCACCAAACACAGAGAGCATTGTCTTCTTTCCAGAGCGATTTGGTCTTGCAGTTGACGTCAGTGGTTTGCCTGGATTCACCCATGATTTACGATGCATAGGATTCTCAAAATATATCCATTTTTCATCACCTGTCACCATCCAATGGAGGAACGACTTTCGTTTCTCCCATGATTTACGATGCATAGGATTCTCAAAATATATCCATTTTTCATCACCTGTCACCATTCAATGGAGGAACGAATTTCTTTTCTATCTGGCGAGCAGCATTTCACAAGTGTTCTTTCGATTTGCTTGCTGCCTTTCATTCAGTTCATGCGGAACCCATTTTCCCGCTTTCTGCACCTTTCCCACAGCTGTCAACTGAAGAGAAACGGATTTCTGCATCACATTCAGTTCTTCCGCGGGTTCCTGTTGAGCCTGGATATCATCTTCATCCAATAAGGCCTGAAATTCGTTGTCTTCGGGCGTTTTCTATGTTTCCCGCTCTCGTCGTTTCTTATGTCAAAATCATCACTTTTGAATTTTTAGAACCACTCGAAAAACTGTTTCCCCAGTACCATATTCGCCGAAAGCTTCGACAAGTATTCGATGCGATTCTGCAGCATTGATAACAGAAAACCAATGCTGTCCGCAAATTGTAGTTTGTAGACACAAAACTCGACATGTTTTCGGGTTTGAAACAGATACCGAGGTACGAAACTTGGGTTACTGTGTGTTGAAATTCGTCGTCAGCCGTTACAGGAAGCAGATGGCGCTGCAGACGTGGTCCTGATGGCTGACTCTAGCTGTAGGGGAATTCAGGTTTCATACTTGGTGTATATACATGAAATAATAATTCCTGTGATCTGAGGAGAGTCCTTTTGGTTAGGATATGAACGAAAACATCATCAGCACAGCGAAAATAGCGTTTGTAAAACAAGAGCACACATTAGCATGTTCAAAAAATCTACCTTTAGGACCAACAGACCCACTCAATCTAGGTCAGTGAATTTTGAAGTTTCAGGTGGAATGTCATAATAGCCCATTGTGTACGATTTTGCCTATCTCCAGCTTAAAAC
Organism: Schistocerca cancellata; assembly: GCF_023864275.1. Taxonomy (NCBI): domain Eukaryota; kingdom Metazoa; phylum Arthropoda; class Insecta; order Orthoptera; family Acrididae; genus Schistocerca; species Schistocerca cancellata. Next base: position 54,283,314 of record NC_064633.1, read on the forward strand.
ACTCATAAAATAATTTGCAGCTTCTAATTAAAATGTTGTTCTTGTCTTCATATTTACGAGATTTATTTGCAGACTAATGCTTACGTTCGTGTAATCCTCGCACTCATTCCGTTTCCAGGAGCTCCAGATAAACATTTTAGCACCTTTTCCACATTTGTTCAAATCCCGCGTCTCCCATACTTGTTAGTCCTGTCAGCAGTGGGCACTTTTTTCTCACACACTAACGCACATAAACATAAAACTGTACATGTAAATAAAATGGTTCTTACACTGTAGCAGATTACTTACAAATACCTTAGTGTTAGTTTGCACCAGTTTCTGTCCTTGCTCAGCGTTTACCTGTGCCATTAATTACATTGTACAGCTTTACATGTTCCTTACAAATCATCGCTCCATATGTCATTGATACACTTATTTCTCCTGATAGCGTAGTGAATCGTTATACACATATTCACATATTAAGTATTAAAAGATTTTGCATCTATTCTTACCACTTTTTTGCATTGACATCTTCTTATCTTTATGTACACAAGTAATAAGGAACTGATGTGTGGCGGGAGCGACGGTTTTATTGCTCTCCAGTCCAGCATATTTGTTATTTCTTTCCTGGCAGCCTCTCTCTAATTACTTATTGGGATCAGGAACTATGATTGTAAATAAAAGTTTTGATTTCAAATTGCTAAATATACTCAAAAGAATTTCACATGCACAACAGTAATTTTCCTGAAAATAATAATAATAATAATAATAATAATAATAATAATAGTGACGTCTGCATCATAAACAGCACTATAATCAGTTCAGAGGCGACCTCTACGTTAAGTTCCAATAGAATAATCTTTCGCCCTGACTTCTAATAATGAGAGTTAATTACTCTCCACAAAAGTGGAAAATAATCTCACCACTTTCCATCCGGTTTTGTCAACATTACGGACGGCTCACAAACAGTTACTTCCGCGGAATCAAAGCAACCCAGCACAGTGTACAGTCCTCGCCAGTTCACTTCCTATTTGTACTGAAAACGTGTTCAGTTCCAGCCTGGATGTGATGTCACCCGAGGCAGCGCGTCAACCGGCGTTTGGCTGACGCCGGCAGAGCGATAGTTCGGTGCAAAGTGTGTCTGTCACTGCCCCTCAGGCCATATTTATATATGGGCGCAGTGGACGGCCGAAGGGAACAGCTGCTGTCATCTGCTGCATGCCAAGTTAGCAGCATCGAAATGGCCGTGTTCTCGGACACATATTATTTAATAACTGTGTTGTCTATCAATTTACAATGTTCGTAATTTTTATATGAATTAAGTTAAGTTGGCTTTAATTACTGAAAAAGTTTTAGCTCGACTGCATCTAAAGTTTACTGACTAGAATATTTAGAACGGAACCGACAGTAGAACATGACCTCTGAACTACAACTTTAAGAGACCTTGTGTTGGTTGGTATCCACATCAAAGTCTTGAAACTTGTTATAGCTTTATTATTTAATAGATGTAATCAAGTGCAATAATCATAAGTGCCTATCATTAATATAATTGATGCTTAATGTACTACGCCGGCCGCGGTGGTCTAGTGGTTCTAGGCGCGCAGTCCGGAACCGCGGGCCTACTACGGTCGCAGGTTCGAATCCTGCCTCGGGCATGGATGTGTGTGATGTCCTTAGGTTAGTTAGGTTTAAGTAGTTCTAAGTTGTAGGGGACTGATGACCACAGAAGTTAAGTCCCATAGTGCTCAGAGCCATTTGAACCATTTGAAGCTTAATGTACTATAAGTAGGGACGTTTTTGTTCCAAATATAATTTTTAGTACATTTTTTGAAAGCTATTAATGGGGTCACGTAGTTAAGATTTTTGTGTCAAATTGAAGCTTAATGCCAATTTTTTTTAGTCTAATATTTAGCATCTCCAATATTTCATAAATATGCCGATTTTGACCCAAATATTGCTCTGATCAGGTTGAGACACATAAGAGGTGATTGTGACAAATACATTTGCACATTCTGAACAATTTTTTGCCTTCTAGCTTTACTATTTAGTTTCACCTATTTTTCTCTTAAAATGTATTTATGGAATATATTCACCTAGTCATCTTGAGATTTAACAGTTTTAATATTACTTTACTGAAGCATATGTTGACAAAGTTTGGAAAAGTTACTTTAATTTTTAATTTCATTCTTAGATTATGGCGCAATACTTTGCATGCTATGCGCAGGCGCGTTATCATCGTTGCGCTAGTAGCAGTAAACTGTGGTAATTCGAGGCACACTCGCTTGCCTCTGTATCTCTCAATGATACGGCGCTTGCCTCTCCACAACTTCTTACGAAGAAAAGTGGGTGGGGAGACTGCGAATTGTCTATTGTTTGATATGTTTTCTTCAGGTAATATTTAAGATAATATTGGTCTCGCCGCAACCTGATTAAATTAATTACCAGTGCTTGGACTAATTGGTCTGGTTTCTTGCCTAATTGTCTTTGCGATATATTCCACCTATATGAAGTATTCTTAGTTCTTTACTACATCTCTTTCAGTGTCTTCTTCTTGCCTGAAGTAAACTCGATTATTAATGAAGCTACACTCGTGTTCTACTTCCTGACTTATGTACTGTACAGGGCCTTGTACCTCAGTGTTAAGTCATTTGTATGTTTTTCCTCCACCTCCAACCATACATAAACATCATTCGTCACTTTATCGCGCTGTACACTAAAACCTTCTTTGATTTTGCTTACGTATTCCATGCCTAAAGCTAGCAATTGGTTCATAAGCCGCGGTACTGAAGCCTTCATACTGGCCTGATCTGTTTTCATTGCGCCCACTTCATCCATTAATTGTCGTATTGTCTGTGTTATTGTTTGGTATGCTTCTAGTAATGCATTTGTGTCGGTACTAATTGCTGTGAAATTTGCTGCGATTTGTTCCGACTGCTCCATCACAATGTGATCAAGCGTATCTCATATTTGGCAGATTGTTCTTTTGTTACCTTCACCGAACTCTGTTATATTCGTGTGCCTATTTTGCTGTCAAGACTCTGTGCCATGTGCTCCAAATTATTTCCTATCTGAATAGATTGTTCTTGTGCCATAATCTCGAAATTATTTTTCGTCATATTTCCAAATTTTTGACATAGTGAAGTCAAAAAATCTGGCGCTACAGATGATTGTTGCAAAACTGCCTTTACAGGGACTACATGAATGTCTGCTTTGACTCAATTGTGGCCTCACCTACACCTTCGGCGTTTGGCTCCTCCATGTTGACAGTTTCGATGTCTTCTATACTTGTAGGAGCCATGACTATTCTTTTACCAAATTTAGTCATAACATGAAATACGCTATAGGATTAAGTTAACCCAGTTTACTTGCACAGCGTACTTACTACGGTTGGCAATACTAAATTATTTCGCTAAACAGGAGAAGTAGCGTTTTGTAGTCTCAAACTGGCGTCGCATAGACATCTTAACTAAAGTATGTAGGCCAGCAGCCATTTGGATTTCACAAATTCTGAGTCAGCAATGCCTGTAATTAAATTTTTTTTTCAATTTACAAATTGACATAATGAATTATGCGATATCACAGTTTTCCCATAAACTTCAAGATTCATCACATCTGATATTAAGAAGCCAAACAGCAATGCCCTTACTTGATAAAATATTTGTTGTGCTGACAGGTTCTGCTTTTCTGTTGTATTTTTAGCATATTTCGTTTCCGTACAAATATTTAAAATTTTGTAGATTCTTCTTTACATTTTCATGCCTTCTACATTAGTTTTCCTCTCATCAGATGTTGCATTATCGTGTTACATGTAATATAGAGATATTTTCGCACATATGTACCTACAATAATTATAAATCATAAAACATGTACAAAAATGTTAAAAATGTGCAGCTGTGCGTCACCAGTGCAATGCATCCTTTCTCCAGAAGTAAGGATCAGGAACAAATGATAGATACAATTAAATCTTCTGAACAGTATACGCTGCCTTAATCAAAGTTTTGCCATTGAAAGGACGCATCACAAAGTCGATATTATGACACTGCCGGCCGGGGTGGCCAAGCGGTTAAAGGCGCTACAGTCTGGAACCGCGCGACCGCTACGGTCGCAGGTTCGAATCCTGCCTCGGGCATGGATGTGTGTGATGTCCTTAGGTTAGTTAGGTTTCAGTAGTTCTAAGTTCTAGGGGACTGATGACCTCAGACGTTAAGTCCCATAGTGCTCAGAGCCAATTTTTTTTTTTTTTTGACTCACTGAATCTAAATACAAACATGTGAAAATATTGATTATCCCACTGAGCACTAATTTGACTTTCTTAAAGAAAATGAAATCGCTATCGCTTACTATCAATGAGCGTATCAGGCCGAGAATTCCGATGAACGTAGCATTTTTTGATAAGCAGACTGGAAGCGAAAATGTATTAGTTTCCACATTAAATAGTGGTAGTGAAACAGATTCGGACTTCGTATTCTAAAAGAAGCAGATTCTATTTGAAATGAGAATGATTAAACAGCAAGACACGATACGCGATCACTCTGTTGGCTTTTGAACAACCGTTCCCGAAACATCTTCCCCATAGTAGACAACACATGCCATATTAACACATATCAGAAATCTGCAGAGGACTACAGTAATTTTAGACATATTTCTTCGACATAAGTAGATGTTACTCAGAATATATCACATTACAACACTGGAAACATACCGAGTACTTTCACAGCCAGAGGCGCAGACGAAAGTAAGTGAAACAGAAGTAGCCTCTTCCCTGAAAATATCACTACTGTCTTTGTTTTTAACAACAAATACTACCGTTTCACTATACATGTATATAACCATACAAAATCGTAATTTGTTTTCACTTGTTTACAAGATTATAATCGAGTCTACTTTACATTGGCACGGGCATGTCACTCCATTACAGCAACAAAAAAAAATTAAAGAAAAACGCCGTTTTATTTTCTTCTTTATGCTTCAGCAGAGATGGTCAGACGTAGGGAGGACAGCCTGGCGTGGAGAGGGACATCGCAACGTTTGCTGACTGAAGACCACAACAAACACAACACACGTGTGTTATCTGCAAAACATTAGGAGACAGTCCACGGCAAAGGGCAGAGGTATTCTTCGTTACTTGTAGGTCCACGCTAGGTCTTTGTATGGATAGTTGAATGCAGCAAACACCGCCATACGACGCTTATGAATAGAAGGGTTCAGGAAGAGAGTAGGAAGGTAGGACAGAGAGTGTATTACTGTGAACAGTTCAGTGATAGGTTTGTCGTCACAAGAATCAACAGGAAGCCAATACAGACTACGAGAGTTCATGTATACAAGCCGACGTCACAAACCGAAGATGAAGAAATAGAGAAGCTCTATGTGGACTGTCGCGTAATCCCCACCGCACACCCTTTTTACTTTATATGCAGTTTATATCATCATCATCGTCATCAGTGTTCTGCAAATGACAGGTTTTCACATGGTAGTTCTGCAGGCTGTCCGGTCTTCTGCCATCCTCGTCAGATCTGCATAATTTCCTCTTCGGTTTATAACGTCTATCATCTTGTATCTCCTTCTTCCTCTTAGTCTTCTTCCACAAACCAATCCTTCCAAATCATCTACTAGCTAGCACTCCCCTCTCAATGAATTTCCCAACCATTTCCTTCCTCTTACAACCTTCAGCAGACATCTTCTCTCACCAACCCTTTCCAATACTCTTTCATTACTCACTCTTTCCATCCAGCTTTTCCTCTCCATTCTGCTCCACATCCACATCTCAAATGCTTCTTACCTTTTTTCATCCTCTCTTCTCAGCGTCCATGTTTCTACCCCATATAGTGCCACACTCCAGACAAAACATTTACCAAGCCTTTTCCATAGTCCTTTATCTAATTTGCCACATAATAGTCTCCTCTTTCTGTTGAATGCCTCCTTCGCTATGGCAATTCGAGTTTTCACCTCCTGGAGACATCTCAAGACTTCAGTTATTATGCTTCCAAGACATTTAAATTCACTTACTTGGCTAATGGTAGATTCTCCTATTTTAATATTGGACAGTCTGCGTCTTGTACTGATGATCATACTCTTTGTTTTTTTTGTGTTTATTTGCATCCCCTATTCCACACAAGCTTCATTCAGATCTTTCAGCATGTTATTCACTGTCGGCTCACTTTCTGCCACTAATACCATGTTATCAGCAAATCTTATACATTTTATTCTCTTTCCACCAATACATATTCCTCTTTTCCCATCTAAACTTTTCGCAACAATCTCTTCAAGGTATACGTTAAACAACAGTGGGGAAAGGCAACAACCTTGTCCAACACCTCGTCCAATGCTGCTTCCTTCTGACATTTCATTTCCAAACCTTATCCTTACTTTCTGGTGTAAATATAGATTCTGTATCAGTCATCTCTCTTCCCAATATACTCCTTTCCTCTTCAAAATATCCATCAGCTTGTTCACTGAACTCTGTCAAAATCCTTTTTTAAATCTATAAAAGCAGCAAAGATTTCCCTTCACTTTTCCATTTACTTTTCCCCTATAGTTCTTAACAGGCCAGAACCATCTCTTGATCCTTTTCCTCTTCTAAATCCGAGCTGATCCTCTGCAATCCATCTATACAGCTTCCCATATAACCTTCTATTCAACACTCTCAGCTTGACTTCAGCTGCATTAGACTGGTGGTCTGGTGCTCTTCACATTTTTTAGTGTTTCTCTTTTTCTCTATTGGTATCACAACTGTTGCAAAGAAGTCCTCAGGCCATTGCCCTTTGTCATATATCTCGTTACAGAGGTAGACTATTTCTTTTCTTGCCTTGATTCCCAGACTCTTCAACAGATCTGCTGGCAAATCATCGATTCCACATGGCTTCCTATTCTTCATCTCCGTCAGCACCTTTTCTACTTCTGCTTCCAAGATGGTAAATCCCTTTCCGTCTTCCCTGCACATATTGCTCCTCTTCAACCTTAGTTTCGCTTTGAATTTCATCCCCCTTATACAGACATTCCATATATTCTTGCCATCTGTTCAAAACTTCCTGTGGTTCTTCCGCTCGAGTACCATCCGCTCTTTCTATTTCCATGTTATTCTTCTTTCTTTTACGTTCAAAAACTATCTCACTAGCCAGTCTATACATCATTTCATACTTTCCCTCTCTCTCCATTTCCTCTACTTCGTCGCATTTCCGTTTCATCAATTTTTCTCTTGCTTCTTCAGTTTCTCTTCTTAATTAATTATTCAGTTTCCTGTACATCTTTTTGCCTTCTTCAGTTTCTACACTTTCCCACTTTCTCCGCTCTTCCATCTTTTTCAACATATTTTCTGTTATCCATTCTTTCCTGGTGCTTTGGGATACACTAATTCCTTCCCTCATTTTTATCCACTTGTCATTAACACTTTCATCAACACTACCTCTTTTCCATTTTTCCATAAATCTGTTCTCCAAATCTGATGCCTTTCCTACCTCTTTGAGTCTTTCTACGTTAAATCTTTCCTTTGCTTTACCTCTCCAGACTTTTTTCAAGTTCACTTGTATTTATCCCGTCACTAGGTTGTGGTCTGAATTTATATCCGCTCTTGGATAAGCTTTAGCATTCTTCAAACAGTTCCTAAACTTTTTTTTTATCAGGATGTAGTCCAACTGATATCTTTCCATATTCAAATTTGATATCCATGTGTAACTTCTCCTCTTGTGGTGTTCAAATAATGTGCTACCCACTGCTAATGAATTTTCTTTACAGAAACTAATTAGTCGTTCACCTCTCTCATTTCTTATTCATAATCCAAATTTTCCTACTGTAACTTCATCTCTTCCTTCACCCACCACTGCATTCCAGACCCCCATGATGATAACGCAGGCATTTCTATTTTTTCTTTCTCGTTGAGTTCTTGTATTTTCTCATAATATTCTTCCACTTCCTCATCTCTGTGCTGGCTGGTTGGCATATATACCTGTATTAATACCGAATCTTTTGAACTACCCTTCAGTCGTATCATCATCAGTCTTCCATCAATATATTGTACCTTCATTACCTTATTTTTCAACTTTTGCCCTATCAATATTCCTACTCCGTTTTCACCACTCTCGTTTTCCTCTGAGTAAAAGAGCTTACAATCTCCACTTTCTATCTCCCCATTCTCTCTCCATCTCATTTCACCGAACCGAGGGCATCTAATCTGTTCCTTTTAATCTCCTGTTTTGCATTCTCTAGCTTTCCTTGCAGTAGTGTCCTCACATTCCATGTTCCAATCCGAATCTTTCCTGCCTTCAGTGTCCCTTTCTTCCTTTCAAATACATCTACTCTCAATGTGTTCCCCTCCCGGAGATCCGAATGAGGGGAAGTTTTAACTCCGGAATCTTTAACATGGAGAGACATACCATGTACTGCTTGGGAATGTAATGTGGTAGTTTCCCGTTACTTTCCACATAGACAGTAGGATGCCCAGCCTAAAGTCAGCTGCTCACCATGAGTCAGACGCTGTCTGTAGCCTCCCCTCTGGGGTTCAGTCGCTACTTGTACTCTTTTTGTACGCAAAGAGAAAAGGTGTCAGGCGCTTCAGTCTGGAACCGCGTGACCGCTACGGTCGCAGGTTCGAATCCTGCCTCGGGCATGGATGTGTGTGATGTCCTTAGGTTAGTTAGGTTTAAGTAGTTCTAAGTTCTAGGGCACTGAGGACCTCAGATGTTAAGTCCTATAGTGCTCAGAACCAAAAGGTGCATCTTCCGCCAGCTCCACCGTACCGAAGTTCATCTTCTTCACCTTTGCTGCCGTTGAGGTCTTCACCGTATCCCTGCCAAGGGGCCCTCACGAGGTACTATCACCCGGGCCAGGAGAACGAAGCTTTTTTAACGAGGTGTTATTCCTCCCCCTCCACCTTTCTCAACCGGGCTTGGGATCGACTATGGCGGAGTTGCAGTTTATGTGGCATAATATTTTAATTAATTTTATATTGCTTATTGTTGCGAGCACGACAAATAAAATACAATTTTCGCTATTAGTTTCTGCAGTTGAAAATATTTTAACTTTATGAACTTTGACCTATTATGCGTGGGATACGCACAACACTGAAAGATTTCCTGCTGTGGACGTACGATCTTTAATTTGCAAACTATTTTTATATAACACTGATCTGACTTGTTAGATATGGAGAGTGGTATCATTACTGTAAATAACTATGGAAAAAAATGCCCTTTGCTGCTTTCATCTCTTGAACGCACTAAATATTACTCCTATTACCTGTATGGAAGTTACAGTACATTATGTTCGCTAAACGTAAAAGCTGCAGTGGATTTTTTTTAATATACGAAGACTATTAACTGCCACGACTAACATGAGAGCATGAAACTAAAAAAAATTAAATTTGATTTTTATGTTATCAGCCAGAACAGGTTTTGCCCAGCAGTCTTTGTTCACATATAAGTAAAATTTTATCAATCATGAATTATTTACGTAACTGATAACATAACAGCAGCTGCCCATGTCCACCTGAAAATGACATAATAAAATCTACAATTTCCCTTCCCTCTGCGTCTCCGGGAAGCTGAAAGAGAGAATTTTAATGTACCGTTACCTACCCGCTAAATTACGGGAATAGTGCTTTAATTTAATTTACTTTGAATTTTCCCCGGCAGAGGTTCCCACGATCGCCGCACGGCTCTGCGTCATGAAAAATTCCTAATATGCTGAAAACGGCTAATAATGTGGAATGAAATCTTGGGCTAGTAAGCAATAAATAATTTTAACAATTTCTATATTCAAAAAATCAACATGAATTGAAAGCACACACCTTTTACAAGTATCAACCTCCAATGGCGTCTTTCTCGATCAAAGGACAAATGAAGGCTACCTAAGCATTCAAGCTAGCGTCATAGGCTCTTACAACTTTAACAAGAAAACATAGAGAGTAATGTTTTAACCTCCACTATTTATAGGCAATTTAATAAGCATCTTTGTAATTATTTTTCATTATCTGCTTTGATACATACACTCGCCGACCACAGACGTTATTTGTGAAATATACACTCCTGGAAATTGAAATAAGAACACCGTTAATTCATTGTCCCAGGAAGGGGAAACTTTATTGACACATTCCTGGGGTCAGATACATCACATGATCACACTGACAGAACCACAGGCACATAGACACAGGCAACAGAGCATGCACAATGTCGGCACTAGTACAGTGTATATCCACCTTTCGCAGCAATGCAGGCTGCTATTCTCCCATGGAGACGATCATAGAGATGCTGCATGTAGTCCTGTGGAACGGCTTGCCATGCCATTTCCACCTGGCGCCTCAGTTGGACCAGAGTTCGTGCTGGACGTGCAGACCGCGTGAGACAACGCTTCATCCAGTCCCAAACATGCTCAATGGGGGACAGATCCGGAGATCTTGCTGGCCAGGGTAGTTGACTTACACCTTTTAGAGCACATTGGGTGGCACGGGATATATGCGGACGTGCATTGTCCTGTTGGAACAGCAAGTTCTCTTGCCGGTCTAGGAATGGTAGAACGATGGGTTCGATGACGGTTTGGATGTACCGTGCACTATTCAGTGTCCCCTCGACGATCACCAGTGGTGTACGGCCAGTGTAGGAGATCGCTCCCCACACCATGATGCCGGGTGTTGGCCCTGTGTGCCTCGGTCGTATGCAGTCCTGATTGTGGCGCTTACCTGCACGGCGCCAAACACGCATACAACCATCATTGGCACCAAGGCAGAAGCGACTCTCATCGCTGAAGACGCCTGTCGCGACACCACTGGAGGCGGGCTGCACGATGTTGGGGCGTGAGCGGAAGACGGCCTAACGGTGTGCGGGACCGTAGCCCAGCTTCATGGAGACGGTTGCGAATGGTCCTCGCCGATACCCCAGGAGCAACAGTGTCCCTAATTTGCTGGGAAGTGGCGGTGCGGTCCCCTACGGCACTGTGTAGGATCCTACGGTCTTGGCGTGCATCCGTGCGTCGCTGCGGTCCGGTCCCAGGTCGACGGGCACGTGCACCTTCCGCCGACCACTGGCGACAACATCGATGTACTGTGGAGACCTCACGCCCCACGTGTTGAGCAATTCGGCGGTACGTCCACCCGGCCTCCCGCATGCCCACTATACGCCCTCGCTCAAAGTCCGTCAACTGCACATACGGTTCACGTCCACGCTGTCGCGGCATGCTACCAGTGTTAAAGACTGCGATGGAGCTCCGTATGCCACGGCAAACTGGCTGACACTGACGGCGGCGGTGCATAAATGCTGCGCAGCTAGCGCCATTCGACGGCCAACACCGCGGTTTCTGGTGTGTCCGCTGTGCCGTGCGTGTGATCATTGCTTGTACAGCCCTCTCGCAGTGGCCGGAGCAAGTATGGTGGGTCTGACACACCGGTGTCAATGTGTTCTTTTTTCCATTTCCAGGAGTGTAGATACATAAATATTGCAGAAACATAAAAATGAAAAATTGTTATTTCCTTTTATACATAATCTACTACCATTCATACAATAATGAAATAATAATAATACAGATAAATGTTTATTTTTATTATTTTTGTTATATATTATACCGATTTTGTAATTTCCTGCCAGGAGACGTCACAGGACATTGGTTAATTCAGTACGTAAAGGGAGATGAAAATGTGAGTGTTACGGGGGACTGGAATATGGTTGCAGCGGAAGGAGTGGAAGAACGGGTTAAGTAAGGTTATGGTCTTGGTAATAGGGATGAGACAGGAGAAAAGAAGACTGAGTTCTGCAACACCTCTCAGCTAGTAATAGCCAATACTCTGTCCAAGAATCACAAAATGAGGAAGTATACCTGGAGTCCTGCCCTGTGTAGACAGGGGAGCCATATCTATAACGATATTTCGACGGCCGCTGTGGCCAAGCGGTTCTAGACGCTTCAGTCCGGAACCGCGCTGCTGTTATGGTCGCAGGTGTGAATCCTGCCTCGGGCATGGCTGTATGTGATGTCCTTAGCTTGGTTTGGTTTAAGTAGTTCTAAGTCTAGGGGACTGATGACCTCAGATGTCAGGTCCCATAGTGCTTAGATCCATTTGAACCATTTTTTCTAGCGATATTTCGTTGCTCTGCAGATAAGCTTTCAGTCTGTAGTTGACGAGCAGCTATTACATTCGAGCACATTCTAGTATCGTCTGGGATTGCATATGATCGTGCTGAGTTTGAACTGGCTCTTTCGGTTTCTGTTATTTCCAAATCGCCTAATATTTCTTTCCTAAGATGTGATTTTTGACTAGGTTGCGACCTGACGTCCTGAGATAATTCCTTAAATTCGCTTTATATGTTTCGTTTAAATTGTGAGAGCGCCGCAGTCAATGCCTTATTTGGTGCAATTTCCGTTTTTTGCAGCTGCGTTGTTTCTAATTATTTCAAGCACCTCTGCAACTTCGTTAATGCACCTCTACCTATCTTTGTCATATTTTCTGTCTTCTTTCATGTTTCAAGAGCAATCCACTTTGCACCCGTAACTAGCAATTGCGATTCGTTCGCCGCTCTTCTGACCTCCGCAATCTACCGTTCTAGTTTTGTTTGGAGCGTCAATACCTCATTTTTCACTTCCCTCATTTCATGCTGTATCGACTGAATTTCGACACTAACGTTTTGAATTTAACTTCCCACTTCAGCACTAACGTTTTGAATTTTACTTCCCATTTCAGAGCGTACTTCATCATTCCCCTTTTTTATTTGATCTCCCAATTCAGCACGTACTTCATCATTCCCCTTTTTTATTTGATCTCCCAATCCAGCGCGTACTTCATCATTCTCCCTTTTTATTTGGCTTCCCAATTCAGAGCTGACCTTTTGAATTTTATTTCCCATTTCACTTCCCATTGCTTTTAGGTATGCAAGGATATTCAACACACCTGTGTTATCTAGATCTTCTCTCCTATTGTGACTTTCTCTTCCTCTAGTCTTTGGCGATCTCCTGTCCTTTCTCCTTTCCACTTATTGGTATTCGAGAAAGTCATCACCGCACGCCCCTGATATGCTGCCCTGTGACGATGCCACTGACGCTGATCTATCGTGATTCTTAGTTGTTCCGCGTTCCGCGACTCCCTACACTATAGTCCTGTGTCATTACAATTGCCTCAGTATGTCTTTGTTCCTAATCTTCGCTATCAGATTGCCCACCACGGCCTTGAGTGTGTCTATCATCCTCAAAAAGTTCCCTTGGTTCGATATTCTCCTCATTTGTGCCTTGTGCTGCTAACAAAGCTAACTCATTCTCATCCCATAGGCTTTCTTGACTGCCCCCTTCGAATGTGTGTGAAATCTTATGGGACTTAACTGCTAAGGTCATCAGTCCCTAAGCTTACAGACTACTTAACCTAAATTATCCTAAGGACAAAAACACACACCCATACCCGAGGGAGGATTCGAACCTCCGCCGGGACCAGACGCACGGTCCATGACTGCAGCGCCTTAGACCGGACTGCCCCGTGTATCTGCCATTACACTACTAGTGATCTGTTGTGCTACTAAGCGCGCTTTTGCCCTAGTTATCATGGAGTGATTCCTCATAACAGTTCTCTCTTAAAAGTACACACAATTTACAATACCCACATTTATTATGTAATGGACATGTAACATAAATAATCTCCAACAAACAAGCTGAGCTAATGGCAACGTCTTTAACGATCAGTGTCGTTACAATACAAACAAAATACAGCGACAAATGACATAACATAATTATCAATAAGTTCCAGCCAGTGGGTTGAATTGCAACGCCTCTGAAAAGAAATACAATAAAATACGCAAATATTATTTTTAATGTTATTGCGTGGCTTTACCATGGCAAACTATACTCGCGAGCTAATGATCACTATCAATAACACCTAAATATTCTAAATGGGAAAACGTTTTTTTTATTATTTCTGAGTTTTCAAACGACTCTATGACAACTATCAGAAGACTAAGTAGGATCCTGGCAGGGTAAGCCTTATCCAAGACGCTACTGGAGGCGGGTGTAAAATAAATGTGCACAACAGAAAATTCTGAACTCGATAATGAGGATTTGGCCCTGTTTGACTACCCCCCCTCCCCCCCCCCCCCAGCAGATCTTAGGATCTCTTAATGGTGATACTATCTCCTGCTTCTTGCTCTTTAACATATGAATTACAACATCAACATAAATGAATGATTAAGGGAACTAGTAACTACAAAATGATAAACCCTGTTTCTACTTATACATTTGTTGTAGATTAAAACCCCTTTATATATTATAAATGTTTATATATCAATGTCCAATGGACTTAAAGAGATACAAATGAATTTCGTAACTAATATGACTGATCAATTGCTCAAATCTGCACCTTTTTATGGCTACGCGATCTAATATTAATAACACGAGATGACTGGCATCAGCTGCGTACCAAACACTGGAAGACACTACTTTCGAAGATAATCTACAGTGATGTTCGACCTCAGTGGAAATAAAATTTAAGTGATAACAGCTGTTTAGCTTTATAGCTCTAATAAGCCCAAGCAATTAGCAATATCACCGTATGTACTGTGTCTGATACGTTGGAGTGATGGTTCTCATACACGTCTGCGACGACAGAATAACTCTAGCCACAATATATATATAAAAAAAACCTCATTCAAACACTAGGACGGCAGAAGACAGTCCTCTGACTAGTATAATCTAATACTGTCTTCTCCTCTCTGTGTTCTACAGACGAGAAACACGAACTCCCAGCCACAAGGACGCAGTTCAGATAACATCTCAACGTGAGTACAGGCAAAAGAAGCAATCTCAGTCACTGAGCGCTGCATACTCAACGACGACTCCCTACCCGGAGGCGAAGGCCAGAATCGTGTAAGTTCCCAACAGTACGGTGCCTAACCGTTCTAAAATCTCCTGAGAGCAAAGACTCCATCTATAGCAACAAAGCTGATACTAAACGACCGTTAGACACAAGCGGTCGAAACGGAAGACCCAATTCTCTCCACCACTGGCTTCACAGAAAAGCTCGGCTCCCCTCCCTCGTAACTGCAGCAGGCGAATCATATTCTGGAAACCACGGAATATTCTCCCTCTCTGTAGATTTTTCCGAGCGCCAACCAACAATATTTTAGTCTTTTGTCGTCCAGAGCGGAAAGTTTGCGAGGAAATACCTATCCCTGTTAATTAGGTGTTCATACCCGTACCCGTGGTCTAGGGGTAGCGTCTTTGATTCATAATCAAAACGTCTTTGGTCCCGGGTTCGATCCCCGCCACTGCCTAAATCTTCATAAATAATCAGCATTGGCGGCCGAAGACTTCCGGCATAAGAAGTCAGCCTCATTCTGCCAGCGGCCTTGTCAAAGAGGGCGGAAGAGCGGATAGAGGTTCAGGGCACTCTCTTGTCCTAGGGGTGGGAAATTGCCCCTAAAGGCGGAAGAATCAGCAATGATCAACGACATGAGGATGCAGAAGGCAATGGAAACCACTTCATTAAAGACACGTAACGTGTATCCATAAGACATGTGGCCTGTATTTGAAGAAGTGTCATGATGATCTCTCCATTGGCAAAAGATTCCGGAATAGTCCCCCATTCGGATGTCCGGGAGGGGACTGCCTAGGGGGAGGTTACCATGAGAAAAAGATTGAATAATCAACGAAAGGATAACGTTCTACGAGTCGGGGCGTGGAATGTCAGAAGAACGTGGTAGGGAAACTAGAAAATCTCAAAAGGGAAATGCAAAGGCTCAATCTAGATATAGTTGAGGTCAGTGAAGTGAAGTGGAAGGAAGACAAGGATTTCTGGTCAGATGAGTATCGGCTAATAACAACAGCAGCAGAAAATGGTATAACAGGTGTAGGATTCGTTATGAATAGTAAGGTAGGGCAGAGGGTGTGTTACTGTGAACAGTTCAGTGACCGTGTTGTTCTAATCAGAATCGACAGCAGACCAACACCGACAACGATAGTTCAGGTATACATGCCGACGTCGCAAGCTGAAGATGAACAGATAGAGAAAGTGTATGAGGATATTGAAAGGGTAATGCAAAGAAGAGAAATTTGTTAACATCGAGTATAGATTTAAGTGTCAGGAAGTCATTTCTGAAAGTATTTGTATGGAGTGTAGCCATGTATGGAAGCGAAACATGGACGGTAAATAGTTTGGACAAGAAGAGAATAGAAGCTTTTGAAATGTGGTGCTACAGAAGAATGCTGAAGATTAGATGGGTAGATCACGTAACTAATGAGGAAGTATTGAATAGGATTGGGGAGAAGAGAAGTTTGTGGCACAACTTGACCAGAAGAAGGGATCGGTTGGTAGGACGTGTTCTGAGGCATCAAGGGATCACAAATTTAGTATTGGAGGGCAGCGTGGAGGGTAAAAATCGTAGGGGGAGACCAAGAGATGAATACACTAAGCAGATTCAGAAGGATGTAGGTTGCAGTAGGTACTGGGAGATGAAGAAGCTTGCACAGATAGAGTAGCATGGAGAGCTGCATCAAACCAAAGACTGAAGACCACAACAACAACAACAATGCAATATGTAAAGGGGGACGAAAATCTAATAGTAATGGGCGACTGGAATGCAGTTGCAGGGGAAGGAGTAGAAGAAAAGGTTACAGGAGAATATGGGCTTGGGACAAGGAATGAAAGAGGAGAAAGACTAATTGAGTTCTGTAACAAGTTTTAGCTAGTAATAGCGAATACCCTGTTCAAGAATCACAAGAGGAGGAGGTATACTTGGAAAAGGCCGGGAGATATGGGAAGATTTCAATTAGTTTACATCATGGTCAGACAGAGATTCCGAAATCAGATACTGGATTGTAAGGCGTACCCAGGAGCAGATATAGACTCATATCACAATATAGTAGTGTTGAAGAGTAGGCTGAAGTTCAAGACATTAGTCAGGAAGAATCAATAAGCAAAGAAGTGGGATACGGAAGTACTAAGGAATGACGAGATACGTTTGAAGTTCTCTAACGCTATAGATACAGCAATAAGGAATAGCGCAATAGGCAGTACAGTTGAAGAGGAATGGACATATCTAAAAAGGGCCATCACAGAAGTTGGGAAGGAAAACATAGGTACAAAGAAGGTAGCTGCGAAGAAACCATGGGTAACAGAAGAAATACTTCAGTTGATTGATGAAAGGAGGAAGTACAAACATGTTCCGGGAAAATCAGGAATACAGAAATACAAGTCGCTGAGGAATGAAATAAATAGGAAGTGCAGGGAAGCTAAGACAACATGGCTGCAGGAAAAATGTGAAGACATCGAAAAAGATATGATTGTCGGAAGGACAGACTCAGCATACAGGAAAGTCAAAACAACCTTTGGTGACGTTAAAAGCAACGATGGTAACATTAAGAGTGCAACGGGAATTCCACTGTTAAATGCAGAGGAGAGAGCAGATAGGTGGAAAGAATACATTGGAAGCCACTATGAGGGTGAAGATTTGTCTAATGTGATAGAAGAAGAAACAGGAGTCGATTTAGAAGAGATAGGGAATCCAGTATTAGTATCGGAATTTAAAAGAGCTTTGGAGGACTTACGGTCAAATAAGGCAGAAGGGATAGATAACATTCCATCAGAATTTCTAAAATCATTGGGGGAAGTGGCAACAAAACGACTATTCACGTTGGTGTGTAGAATATATGAGTCTGGCGATATACCATCTGACGTTCGGAAAAGCATCATCCACACAATTCCGAGGACGGCAAGAGCTGACAAGTGCGAGAATTATCGCACAATCAGCTTAACAGTTCATGCATCGAAGCTGATTACAAGAATAATATATAGAAGAATGGAAAAGAAAATTGAGAATGCGCTAGGTGACGATTAGTTTGGCTTTAGGAATAGTAAAGGGACGAGAGAGGCAATTCTGACGTTACGGCTAATAATGGAAGCAAGGCTAAAGAAAAATCAAGACACTTTCATAGGATTTGTCGACCTGGAAAAAGCGTTCGACAATATAAAATGGTGCAAGCTGTTCGAGATTCCGAAAAAAGTAGGGGTAAGCTATAGGGAGAGACGTGTCATATACAATATGTACAACAACCAAGAGGGGATAATAAGAGTGGACGATCAAGAACGAAGTGCTCGTATTAAGAAGGGTGTAAGACAAGGCTGTAGCCTTTCGCCCCTACTCTTCAATCTATACATCGAGGAAGCAATGATGGAAATAAAAGAAAGGTTCAGGAGTGGAATTAAAGTACAAGGAGAAAGGATATCAATGATACGATTCGCTGATGACATTGTTATCCTGAGTGAAAGTGAAGAAGAATTAAATGATCTGCTGAACGGAATGAACAGTCAAATGAGTACACAGTATGGTTTGAGAGTAAATCGGAGAAAGACGAAGGTAATGAGAAGTAGTAGAAATGAGAACAGCGAGAAACTTAACATCAGGATTGATGGTCACGAAGTCAATGAAGTTAAGGAATTCTGCTACCTAGGCAGTAAAATAACCAATGACGGACGGAGCAAGGAGGACATCAAAAGCAGACTCGCTATGGCAAAAAAGGAATTTCTGGCCAAGAGAAGTCTACTAATATCAAATACCGGCCTTAACTTGTGGAAGAAATTTCTGAGGATGTACGTCTGGAGTACAGCATTGTATAGTGGTGAAACATGGACTGTGGGAAAACCGGAACAGAAGAGAATCGAAGCATTTGAGATGTGGTGCTATAGACGAATGTTGAAAACTAGGTGGACTGATAAGGTAAGGAATGAGGAGGTTCTACGCAGAATCGGAGAGGAAAGGAATATGTGGAAAACACTGATAAGGAGAAGGGACAGGATGATAGGACATCTGCTAAGTCATGAGGGAATGACTTCGATGGTACTAGAGGGAGCTGTAGAGGGCAAAAACTGTAGAGGAAGACAGAGATTGGAATACGTCAAGCAAATAATTGAGGACGTAGGTTGTAAGTGCTACTCTGAGATGAAGAGGTTAGCACAGGAAAAGAATTCGTGGCGGGCCGTAGCAAACCAGTCAGTAAGCTGATGAAAAAAAAAAAGTACGCTTCTCAGAGTTAAAATCCTCGGAAATAACCCAGCCTGCATGATTTATGAGGTAACGCTTTATCGTTCCTCTCTGCGGCGTCTAAGAGTTTTAGAGTTTCCGAAGTATTACCCGGTTATCCTTCCGATCCCGCTACAGCACTGGCTGGCCGCCGCTGTACTGTGCTTCAGCACTCAGGTGCTCCGACCAACCGCCTGCGGCTACTGCCTGTGTTAAGAAGGACCAACACTCCAGTGCGGGATTTTCCACCCAGGGCCTGAGTTAGGCCTGCCGTTTCATTTCCACTGGCGTTCCAACTTCTACTGGTATAGGTAATCATTCATTACGCCGTTTTGATAATAAAGTCACTACATCACCTTTAATGCAAGAAGCGTTAACAACTATGTACAAGTTGTACGTGACAATGTCAGTTTTCTTTAAATATTCGTGTTTAAGATGTATAACCTATGAAATGATACCTAATTCCGGTCGTAAATCAAGGGAAAGTATGTAGATGTGTGTTTGTAAGGTGGGAAATTGCAAGGTTGCACCTTACAACCTACCTATCAATTGACATTAATATGGGGCGTGTTCACCCTTCGCCATTTGATGGCTTCACCCTGAGGGCTACACTTTCAATCTGTTGTCTGAAAGTCTGTGTGGGAATGGCAGCCCATTCTTTCTCAAGAACCAGAGGACGAATTTCTAGCTCACCGCTAAGTTGGTCCATTCAGCTGAGATCAGGGCAGTGGGAAAGCCACTACATTTCAGGGACGTTATTTTCCAAAAATCTTTGCCTGATACGGTGCATCGTTATGCTGGTAAGAACTATTAGCGTCTGCAAACTTTTCCTTCGTCGCCGGCTGGAGTGGCCGAGCGGTTCTAGGCGCTACAGTCTGGAACTGCGCGACCGCTACGGTTGCAGGTTCGAATCCTGCCTCGGGCATGGATGTGTATGATGTCCTTAGGTTTAAGTAGATCTAAGTTCTAGGGTCTAGGGGACTGATGACCTGAGAAGTAAAGTCCCATAGTGCTCACACCAATGTTTTTTGTTCCTTCATCCTTATTTTTAATTTCTAGATATTTATTTCTCAACACAGGGAACCTGGTGAGGAACACAGCACTTCCAGTGAGAGACTAGTTTGTTGATACTGTTACTGTAGAACGTTTGACTTTACTGACAGAACTACAACTTACCATTGCTTGCACCGTTTAGTGCCTATCAAGCCAAGTCCTCGAAAGTGTTTCTTAAGTTGTTAAGCTGGCCGTTGTGGCCAAGCGGTTCTAGGTGCTTCAGTTTGGAACCGCGCTACTGCTACGGTCGCAGGTTCGAATCCTGCCTTGGGCATGGATGTGTGTGATGTCCTTAGGTCAGTTAGATTTAAGTAGCTCTAAGTTCTAGGGGACTGATGAAATCAGATGTTAAGTCCCAAAGTGCTCAGAGCCATTTGAACCATTTTGAAGAAAGGACTTCTGTTTATTATTTAACCAATTTCAAGTAGATGTGTTCGCCACTGGGTCTAGACTCCAACTGGCTTAGGTCAGATCGCCACCTGCAGAGGGCACTCTCATGTCGTCAGGTGACGATGCAAGTACCGTTAGCCAAGATGGCGGCACCCAGTGTGTCCACGAAGAGGTCCAGAGAACAAATGGCTTTGCTCGCATCGTCACCACCAGAGTGCGCTACCGTGACCTCGGGTGATTACGCAAATACCATTATTCCAGATGGCTCCATACATTTTATTCACCATGTGCTCTAGGACACACAGCCACTGAACAGTCCCACTACGTAACCCAAGATCGTCTGTTCTCTCTCGCGCGCGCGTTCATAACGGCATACAGGTAGCGTCAGCGGCCCTCGAGCGAGCGACCGCTGATGCCTCAGCCTGCACCCTGCACTTTCATACTCGCGCCGGAGATAGTCTTCTGTAAATATTCTAACTAAAGTAACAGCCACATCACCCATCTAACGTATGAATTACCGTAAGTACTTAATTGCATTTCAATTTTAATGTATTACTTCCATATTCAATGAACAAATCAAAAGTGCACGTTTCCCCACTGGGGGCGCAGTGTTCATTCATAACAAAGCACCCCCAACCCCTAAAATGCTGCTCTTCTATTGGCTACTGCACTAGTCACGTGACTATACGTCATAGAACCTATATCAACCAAACCCAACACACCCTCACTCTGCTCCTATGCTTGGTTCAATACGTATGTGTGTTGTCGTCAGTCTGCTTTGTTTCAGTATCAAGCGTACAGGCAGCACCAACAGTAGCGACCGTGTCAGTGGAAACAGCAGCAAACGATTCTGTGTAGAGGAAGTTCAGTTACCTGGTCAGTACATTTTCAGTGTTCCGATATCTGCATCCTTTAACTCAGTGTCTCTATTATATATCTGTTTTGGACCGCTCTCTATACAGATTGCTAGGTCTTTTAACGGAGTGTATGTGTTTGTGTGTCTATGTGTTCTGTGCCTCTATGTTATATCTGTTTTGCACTGCTGACTGCTGCACCCTTTAAGGGGCTCCGGAACGCCCTATACTTGCAATGTTAAAATAACGCTTATAATTTACATCTTTCCTCACAAAGTATTTGAGGTAGGAAGTTGAACTTTTTACAGATTATTTACTGGAATATGGGCTACTACTTAACACAGGGATTTTACAAAATTTTAGTTCAGTTATTAAAGATGATTTTTTTTAATTGTAATGAAAATTCACAACATTTTTTTGCAATTTTTATTTATATATTCAAAAATATACAGTTTTTTGGAAAAAGGCTTTGTTAAATTATGCAGAAGGTACTGTGTAACATTTACCGAAAGTTTGAAACAAATATGTTTGGAAGATCCTTAGAAAACATGTAATTAGTATGAGAAAATAAAAGTTTTGGGAATCGAGCGACAAAGATTGGATTAACTTTTTAGTGCATTCCAGGTCCATAGGATGGATTATCTTCATCCTCTGCAAACTCCTCCTCCAGCTTCCTCTTGTTCCTCCTCCTGTTTACTCTTGCTTGTATTTCTAGACTCTTTACAGCCCTGTCTGCAGCCCGAAGGCGTTGCTTGTCTAAAGCAAGCATTGCTCGTACCATGTTAGAACCTATCTTCATTCCCATATTTCTAAATACCTTGCACCTTACAATGTTGCCATCATTGAAAGTCGCAACAGCAACTTTACTTTTACTCATTATTATACTTCAACAAAACAGAGACTCAAGAAACAGAATTAATTACGAATATTTTCGAGATAACGACAGAGTAAATAAACATGAAACAATCGACAATCACACCAGCGATATATATTGAACCATCACAGGTTAGCCACAACACATACTTTATCTCACATCACTAAAATGTACCTGATGAACACGGACGTTAATAATAACACCATTTGACAGCAGTTTAACAGCGCCACAGTGGGTCACGCCCATGTAGAACACATTTGAAAAAAATTTTAAAAATAGTTGTAGTCTTCGGAATTGAATAAATTACATATCTATTAAAAAGGTAATAGTCTGCAGATTCAGAAAACGCAAAAAAGTAAAAATTGAACTTTTCATGATTTTGAGCCTTTCCGGAGACCCTTAACGGAGTGTGTGTGTTTGTGTGTCTATGTGTTCTGTGCCTCTATGTTATATCTGTTTTGGACCGCTGACTGCTGCTCCCTTTAAGTGATTGCGCTTGTTCTACAGAGATTTTCTTCCGTACTCGATATTATACTCGGTCTTTCCCATCTTTCCAGATTACATTCCGCAAATGCTGAAAGAGCTTGATCAGCAGCTGCAGTTTGAGAGGGCTCAAGCACACGTTGAATGAAAGTACATTTGTAATAAAAACTTATTTCTTAAATCAAATAATTTCCTATAATATATATACTCGTTTTCCAAGTACCTAAACTGAGTTTTCTTAGACATATTCTTTTCTTTTCCTTCTAGATGATGATCACTCCGTGCATATGGAGGGGTGCACCGAGGATGGCATGCAAGGCGGGAGTGAAATGGCGGCTGCTGCAGAAAGATGGAGCTTTTAGAGGAGGAGCTCGATCTGCCTGAGTGGGTGGGAGACCTGACTGAATGTGGCAATGAGTTGCTCAAACCATGGAGACAGAGTGGAGAAGGTGAAAAGTTTTGAACATTACCATTACGGCAAATACACTCCTGGAAATTGAAATAAGAACACCGTGAATTCATTGTCCCAGGAAGGGGAAACTTTATTGACACATTCCTGGGGTCAGATACATCACATGATCACACTGACAGAGCCACAGGCACATAGACACAGGCAACAGAGCATGCACAATGTCGGCACTAGTACAGTGTATATCCACCTTTCTCAGCAATGCAGGCTACTATTCTCCCATGGAGACGATCGTAGAGATGCTGGATGTAGTCCTGTGGAACGGCTTGCCATGCCATTTCCACCTGGCGCCTCAGTTGGACCAGCGTTCGTGCTGGATGTGCAGACCATGTGAGACGACGCTTCATCCAGTCCCAAACATGCTCAATGGGGGACAGATCCGGAGATCTTGCTGGGCAGGGTAGTTGACTTACACCTTCTAGAGCACGTTGGGTGGCGCGGGATACATGCGGACGTGCCTTGTCCTGTTGGAACAGCAAGTTCCCTTGCCGGTCTAGGAATGGTAGAACGATGGGTTCGATGACGGTTTGGATGTACCGTGCACTATTCAGTGTCCGCTCGACGATCACCAGTGGTGTACGGCCAGTGTAGGAGATCGCTCCCCACACCATGATGCCGGGTGTTGGCCCTGTGTGCCTCGGTCGTATGCAGTCCTGATTGTGGCGCTCACCTGCACGGCGCCAAACACGCATACGACCTTCATTGGCACCAAGGCAGAAGCGACTCTCATCGCTGAAGACGACACGTCTCCATTCGTCCCTCCATTCACGTCTGCCGCGACACCACTGGAGGCGGGCTGCACGATGTTGGGGCGTGAGCGGAAGACGGCCTAACGGTGTGCGGGACCGTAGCCCAGCTTCATGGAGACGGTTGCGAATGGTCCTCGCCGACACCCCAGGAGCAACAGTGTCCCTAATTTGCTGGGAAGTGGCGGTGCGGTCCCCTACGGCACTGCGTAGGATCCTACGGTCTTGGCGTGCATCCGTGCGTCGCTGCGGTCCGGTCCCAGGTCGACGGGCACGTGCACCTTCCGCCGACCACTGGCGACAACATCGATGTACTGTGGAGACCTCACGCCCCACGTATTGAGCAATTCGGTGGTACGTCCACCCGGCCTCCCGCATGCCCACTATACGCCCTCGCTCAAAGTCCGTCAACTGCACATACGGTTCACGTCCACACTGTCGCGGCATGCTACCAGTGTTAAAGACTGCGATGGAGCTCCGTATGCCACGGCAAACTGGCTGACACTGACGGCGGCGGTGCACAAATGCTGCGCAGCTAGCGCCATTCGACGGCCGACACCGCGGTTCCTGGTGTGTCCGCTGTGCCGTGCGTGTGATCATTGCTTGTACAGCCCTCTCGCAGTGTCCGGAGCAAGTATGGTGGGTCTGACACACCGGGTTCAATGTGTTCTTTTTTCCATTTCCAGGAGTGTAATTACCATAATTTGGTCTTATTACTTATTGCTCTTTTAAATCTATATCATTAAACTTAAATTTTTCTTATTTATGTTACAGGTATATCACAAAGCGTGCGACGCGTACCTAGAGCGGTGGTTGCGGCGTTGGGGATTGGGGGCACACAGCCACAAAGACATGTTCTGCCTTGTGGAGCCCCCATCAGAGATGCATGAGAGGCAGAAGCTGAAGCACCTCTCCCCACAGCACCCCAAGCCCTCTGGTGCCCATGGGAAACGCAGTCGGCAGGAGAGGGAGAACAGCAGGTGCAACGGTCTCCCCCCCCCCCCCCACCTACCGTTAGCGGGAGCATCGCATCCCGGGGGCCGCCACCACAGCCCGGTTGCTCCAGCCGGCAACCACCGCCTCTGCCTCCTCCTCCTCAACCAGCTCACCCCTGGCACCAATGCACGGTTCGTGTGCCTGTCCGCATATCCCGCCATGTAGAAGACGCCCCATTGGCAGCCCTGTCTTCGACTGCCTGGACACCTAGTTGTAGTACCAATAGAAATAGTGAATATCTTGTGGCTAGCGGTAGTGCTCTGCCCTGTCCTATTGATAGTGAACTGGGTCAGAATAATGACGTTATGAGCCCCCCACCCCCATAGAAATCTGAGAAATTGCTAGGGCTTTGGAGGGGCGCATCTCTTACACCAGGATTGGGAATCTGGGAGGGATGTACCGCGACCCTGTCGGGTTTTTAGAGGCTAGGCTCCCTGTCCTGGAGACTGAGCTCCTCAAAGTCCCAGAGGATCCGAGATTTAATATCAAGTGCTGCGAGCTGAGTCATCCCCCTAAACATCAAGGTGACCCAGAGACAATGACTATGCACTATATATGGGTGATAATGGCTTTATTTCTTGGAGCACATCCATTGCTGAGTGGTATCGAGAATCCACCTTGAGCGCTATTATGGCCCGATTTTCAAAGATGGAAGTATGCGGGTCCACTAAAGCGCTCAGCTGTATACCACACCTCGATATCCATATACATGTCTATGATCTCATAAATGGAGGGTCCAGTTATATTAAACTCCCTATAGATATTGAGAAGAAGCAGGCATGCATAAATGTCCAAAATACAAAAGATAAAGCTTGTTTTGCAATGGTCCGTCCTGGCTTGTGAGAGAAATTACAAGTACAAATATCGTCCCGACCATCATGGCAGTTAGAAAGTCAGTGATATTACAAGACAGTATAACTTTGACGGTACAGAGTTCTCTGTAAAGATCCAGGACATCCATAAGTTTGAGGCTAAGAATACTGGAATATTGGTTCACATTTATGGCCTGGAGCAGAAGAAGGAGGACAAGTCAGATGAGCAAGACAAGCCCACAGTAGTCGGTCCCCTCCATTTCTCAAAATTTGCAGGTGAACGAGAGCTGCACGTAAACATTCTGCTCTTCTCTGAAGGTGATAATTATCACTATGTCTGAATCAAAGACATGTCCCGACTCCTTTCCTCCCAACGAAATAAACATGATCACAAAGAACATATTTGTTTAAGGTGTTTGAATTATTTTTCATCTGAAGAGTTATTAGCGATACAGCTATTAGATTGTGTTTCCAAGGATGTGGTACGTGTGATTATGCGCACTGAGGAAAATAACTTCATTGATTTTCAAAATGCTCACCACCAGCAACATTGTCCTTTTGTAGTGCACGCCGACTTTCTGCTTTCTCCTATTACTCACCGTGAAGGGAATCTCTTAGCCTCACACATAAACTTTATACAAAAACATGTACCGTATGAAGCAGCGTTCCAAGTTGTATGTGGATATGATTGTAAACTTAACTGCTATCAGTCTTATGTAGGGAACGACCTCGCAGTTGGGCTTCTCACTGAGCTTGAAAAACTCTCATGGGAAGTTGATAGGCTCTACAGCACCAACATTCCCATGACCAAATCAAAGGAAGATGATGAAATGTATGAAAAGGTGGTTAATTGTCATATCTGTGGGCTAGCCTCAGATAGAAAAGCGGAACTTCTCGTAGAGACCACTGTCATCTTACTGGTAAGCTCTGTGGTGCAGCTCACAACGCATGCAATTTGAAGTTACCTAGACCCATAGCCGTCTTTTTTCATACGCTGAACGGGCATGACACTTATTTTCTCGTTGAGCACTTAGCTAATTTCGGTATTAAGAAAGATCAGGTCAGTGTCCTTCCTGAAAGTGTTGAGAAGTTCTCAAAACGATTGACGCCAAAAATTATGCTCCGCCTCCTTGACTCTTTACATTTTATGCAGACTTCACTCCAGAAATTGGTTGAAACTTTACCTTGGAATGATATGCATATCACTCGATCTTCATTTCGCGATGAGGAAAAGTTTCAACTTGCGACTGGGAAAGGAGTTCTCCCATACAAGTATTTTGATAGTATGGCTAAATTAAACCAGGCTTCCAGAGATATCTGCAGGTACCAGTACTGTCATAGGCGATGCCTTAACTACAGCAGATTATGAGCTTGCCATGAATGTCTGGCGGGAATTCAATATCCCCAATTTGGGAGAATAGTTAAGGTTATGCACGGACTCGGTCGTGCGTTTGCTTACAGATATTTACGAAAAGTTCCCGAGTGTATGTATGACCACGTCCTCTCTGGACCCCGCCTTTTATTACACGGCACCTGGGTTGTCCTGGGATGCTATGCTCAAAAAAACGGGGCGCAGCATTGAACTTTTGACTGATGCTGAAACGCTTCTATTTTTTGAACGAGGTATCCGTGGGGGACTTTGTCAATGTGTTTCAGGCACGCCAAATAATCCACAGATGGGTGACGAGTTCAACACATCCCTTGATTCAAGTTACATTATGTAACTAGATGTGAACAACTCATACGGCACGCCTTGATACATCCACTACTGGTTGGTGAGTTTCGATGAGTCCCCGAAAACGAATTGAAGGGTTTAGGTCGACAAATAATGGGACTAGTCCCGGTTCTGATGTAGAGTATGTG
The DNA here is from genome assembly GCF_023864275.1 of Schistocerca cancellata. NCBI lineage: Eukaryota > Metazoa > Arthropoda > Insecta > Orthoptera > Acrididae > Schistocerca > Schistocerca cancellata. The sequence goes on from NC_064633.1 coordinate 54,310,801, forward strand.
CTTGAGGCAGACAATGCATATTCTAATAATTGCCGTTATGTCCAGAGCAACAAATTCCGTGAGGAAGCACCATCTCTAAACTGTTGGCTACTGTTGGAGATAAGGAGAGGTAAATTATTCACCATCGTCACCTCCAGTAGTGCCTCAGTTTGGGGCTGAAGCTTATTAGAATCTCCTGGGCAATCTCCTTCAAGCAATCCCCCTGGTTGAAGGAGCATATTGAAGTAAATACGGAAAAGAGGGCGGTCGCGAGTAATGATTTTGAAATAGACTTTTATAAATAAATGAATAATTCCATTTTCGGGAAAACTATGCAGAATGTACGAAATGCACGCGATATTTTGATTAGAACCGAATGGGAAGGGCGTTATGGCGTGAGAAAGTGTATAGCCAGGCCAAATTTTAAGCGTGCCACCATCTTCAATGAAAACTTTGTTGCCTTGGAGATGTCGAAGAATGCAGTAGAGTTTATGAAGCCTATCTATTTGGGGATGTGCATACTGGATATCACCAAATTCTACATGTACTGATCCAGCTACGAGTTTGCGAAACCTCATTTCGTAGAACCAAAGTTACTTTATATGGATACAGACACCTTTATCCACTGGATCAAGAACTGCAATCCATATGAAGTAATTAGGTGCAATGGTAAAGAGTTCGACAGTCTTCTTATGGGGCCGATAATCCTTAAGATATTGTTTCTGAGAATAAGAAGGTTATCGGTCTCATGAAAGATCAGTCGAATGGCTTACCGATTGTAGAGTTTTTGGGATTGAGGTCTAAAATGTATGCATATCGTACAATAGAAGGGGGCACCCAGAGGCAGACAAAGGGTGTTAGACGTGCGGTATCTCGTGCTCTTACTGTTGAAGACTATTTACATTGTCTGTATGGTTGCACCGTTCAAGGCGCTCATCCACACATGATTCAGCAAACTAGCATTCAATCACAATGTCACGAGGTTGCATGCTGCAGTCTAAAGTCGTATTGTCTCCTCGTGACGATAAAAAGTCATTTGTGAGGATGGGGTGGAAACCCTACCATACTCACATTATTTACTTGAAGTGAAAGTAGGGGTGGGGACTCTGGTTGATTGATAGAGAGAGAATGAGCGTGTGAATGCGGTGATGGGGGGTTATGCATCGAATAGTATGGCTCTTTTATCATAGTGTAAATACTGGATGAGTGTGTTGTGTGGTGTGTATCAGTCTGCATGCTTCCGTGTATGTCTGAGAGTGTGAATGATGGTGGGAGCCTGTGTTAAGTGTATGTATGTGCAAATATATATTCATTATTTTGCCAAAGGAAAAAAAAAGAAAATAATAAAAAAATTAAAACTAAAAATATTTAGAAACAAAAGGCTGTATTTATGTAAATATTTTTCGTTATTTCTTCTCAATGGATCAGGAAAAAACAAAGTTTTTCGTACCTGATATGTGCTTGTGTGTGAGTGGTTATAGAATAGATTTTAGTTTGTAAGTTTCACCTACCGCTAGCCATCCAGTCAGAACTAGTTTTAAGTATATGAGTTCCACTCAATTAAATTTTCTGTATTTATTTTCAGTTGGTTGTGGTAGTGGAAAATTTTTAGAGCCATCGACTTCAAAGAAATATAACTTCACTCACTTGTGTTAGTGGAAAATGTTTACAGCAACTTACTTCATAGAAATACATGTCCACTTGCTTGTGGTAGTGGAAAATGTTTAGAGCCACCCACTTCAAAGAAATATCTTCGCCTTTATTCAAAAGTCTTTTCTTTTTCTGATGTAACTTCACTAGTGATAGTATTTACTGTGTAAGATAATGTAATTAGCTTGTAGCAGTAGTACCTCTGCATTAGTTGTAAACTCATATATAATGTAAATTTCAGTCATTTATCTGAGTAGAATGTTGATATTTTTGTCAAAAAAATCCAATTTGAATAATATATCTGCAAACTGGTGTAATGTAAAATCTGAATCACATATCTGCAAAGAGCAGAAGGTTGATATTTTTCGTCAAAAAACGTAAATCTGAATCATGTATCTGTAAACTGATATAATGTAAAATCTGAATGACATATGTGTAAACTGATATGTCAGAAATAATGTTAAAAACCTGAATTTAATAATAAATTCACTTATTTTATTGTAAAAATGTCGAATGTTATTGTTTCAACCCTCAGTTATCATTCTTTTTATTAAAACATGATAAATATATTTGTGTACAATGGGTGGTTACATCCACGTTGCACAGCACATGCCTATAAGGTATGTTGCTTTAAAACACTGTTTCAACGAGAGTTGTGAATGGCTCGCGCTGGGCCGCGTCCTGCAGTGGCGATCACACACACACATGCTGCTGGTACGTGACGCACTGCCCCTGAGCGCTCACTTTGAGTGGCTTCCCTGCAGGTGAGGTGAAAGCGCATCTATTAATGACGCAGGTAGCGTTGCTCTTCAGGTGAGACCGTGCACAAAGGTTCAGACAGTTCCAGTGGAATGCGCTTCAGGTGCAGTATCGCCGATAAACTTACTTGCTACGGACGTGGGTGTCAAAGAAAAAAAATACAAGCATTGTTATGGAACAAAAATTATTTATTTCCCATCCAATTTAAAAGTGATTTTACATTCTCACATGCAGATACAATAGCACATTTTTGATAAATGTTCTTGAGTCGATGGATAGATGGACAGCCATAGAATTCCAGGTCTTGAATAGAAGCAAATTTAAATATTCGTCGCATCCAGGAGATTTTGTCCTTTCCCTTCACGTAGACTATGGTATCCACGTGATCAAATAATTTAAGCACAGTCACCATATCGTTATAGGGTATGGCAGTGTTGACTGGTACTTAAGTAAATAAATTAGTGAAATCAAACTGAAGTAGAAATTAGAATATAAATGAAAAACTTGGTTTAGTTTAGAAAGTTACATACTGGCAAACAGCGGGCAGAACAGCAGAACAGAAGAGACAATGACCGTGAAGTCAGCAAGTTCCACATAAGCGGGCGCTGTCGATTCAGACGTCAGGGCATCGCCCGACCGGCTCACGTGTGTCTCAGTTGTCGCATGTGAGCAAAGGCCCTCGCCTACATTCCAAGAGCCAATGACCGACGTTAAGAAGATTCTTCGAGAAGCTTTTCAACGTGACAGAAGAGGCAATGACCGTGAAGTCGTTCACCTGCAGTAAACTGAATAAATACGCGAGACGCAGTGGGCCTGACAGACGAAGACGAGAGACGAAGACGAGAGACGGAGACGAGAGACGATAAAGACGAAGAAGTGAAGAAGCGTAGCAGTTGTTTTCAGTCAGTTTCGGTGCTGAAGACCGTCATGCAAGAAGAGACTGCATCATGCACGGACGCACCAAGTCCGCCGCTGTAATGGAACAGCAAGCAGCAGCCTCGGCGCCAGAAGACAGAAGTTAAAAGGTATTTGAAGTCTGATTTTTACGCACCCGGGTGACTCGTGAGGACGGGAAGGAGACGGCCTCACATCAGCAGTCACCTGTGAGCTGGGATGAAGATCTGACAGCCGAAAACTGGCAAGCGGGAGTCCGTTGTTCGAGTCCGGGACACTGGCCTTCCCCCGCAGCGCCGCTCCGCTGGCCGACGCACAACACACGCGACCGCTTAGAGAAGAGAAACACTGGGACGCCACATCCAGGGTATCACCATCCGATGCACGACTTTGCTCGCAATAATTAAACGGGCCACCTCGCGCTGCGCGTCTCCAGTCAGCTGGGCGAGACGGCGACACGAGATACACACCGCTACGCGTAATCAGACGCCGCCGCCGCCGCCGCCGCTGCCGCAGCAGAAGGCTACGCAAACGACACAGCTGCCGTTCTCCGAACCAGAACATCCAGTAAGATACAGTTGTACGAAACTTTCAATAAAAGTTATCTTATGTAAAAATGCTGATTCACTCTACCTCATACCAGAGCCAAGGAAGAACCCACCCTGCCCACATGTTGTTAAGAGAGAAAAATTGATTAATTTAATATTTTCACCCTGACAGAATGCTTTAGAATGCTGATCCTGACAATTGACAGCATCAAAAGAGAAAACCCAGTTACATTTAGTAGCAGAAGTGCTACATTTAGTATCAGAACTGTTACAACAGGATTATTACGGTGAATTCCATGCTAGAAATGGGTTAACCACTTTGCGCTCTTCCTCGTCTTAGTGCAGATGACTTGCTTGAAGGGTCTTGGTGATGAGATATTTGCATCGAATGTCTCTATTATTCCAGCATGTTGTGTGTACACTACAAATGCAACATCTTTAAATACGATCTGTCTATGCTCTCCGTCATGGAATCTTTGAGCGTCAGCAATCATGTTCACTTGATGACACGCCATCGTCAAATGGTCTATGTGCGGGGCAGTACCTATTTATTTAAACAGCTCAATGCACAACACCTGTGAGCGGACAGTAGTTGATTTCATGATCGTGTAGAACTAAAGCGTACGAGGCAGTGTGTTCTGGGAAATTCAGTTCGCACATCTATAGGTCCAGACTTAATTATCTCATTCTGTTTAGAGCGGTCTACTACAATGATCAGTGAAAGCTCTTACGTGGACCGAGCAGACGCCCCCCTCCCCCTCCTTCAGCAGTTTCATGGTACGAAGGGAGAAACCTTACATACATGTCATACGCGAGGCTGTATACATTTTGATTCCACTGTAGATGTAGATTGTCATATGGATATAATTCTAAATTGAGGCAGACTTTGGCATTAGTTAACTTGCAGTTGTGAAACACGGTGGAATCATTTGCTATATTACGTCTTCTACCAGTATGAAACGCAAGTGTGATGAATCTAGGTGTCTCTAGATGAGAGGACGTTTTAATAGCCCACGTTTGTCTGCTCGCCGTCGGTAACACTGGGTACTCGAACATCTCCCACGAGCCAAATGTCAGTGACAGAAATGTACCCGAATTCAGGAGTTTACTTCAAACGCTCCTCTTCGGATACACTAATGTGAGGCATTTTCCATATTATCTTCCTGATTGTGATCATATTCTCCTCTTGAGCTCCTTGAATGTATGAGTTATTGTCCGTCGCACTCCGCACCAGAATGAGTTCTTGTTGAGCATTCACAATAATCTGTGTCATGTCATCAAAGAATCCCATAAGCATTTTTAAAGGTATGCATGCAGTAAACCGCTTGTACTCTTCAACTGCTCTATCCTCGGGATCGTCTATGAACCATCCTGCATTTTCTAAGCTATGCAAATCTGCTGGTGATGCTGAGACGTATATTTTAAGGGTTGATGTTATATCCACATGGCGTGTACAGTCCATCTCAGAACCATTATCTTCGTAGCATATCTCTTGGAACAGGAGTGCCAAACCGTTACTTGTCAGTTTGGATCCCACGGTATTGCTGCCGTAAGTATTCTTGAATGACCCCTCTAGACATATGAAACTCTTGCATGGAAACTTGAGTGCGTCTTGGTGCTGGATGACAATCCTGATTTCATCGTTCTTGTTAAACGTGGTTGAAGCGTAAGGTTTATGAGAGAAGTATTGCTGCCATATAATTCTCTCATCATACTCTACTGGACTGGTTATATTGAGTGATGACATCATTTCACGGCTTCACGCCAACTGATTTAAGAAAATCGTAGTTCGTAGGTGTTATCACTTTGCTGTTCAGTAGCGAAGTGGCAGGCTGTGGATTGCATGCACTTGTTTTATAGCGCACGCCCATCCTGCCTTAGATGTAATCGTACAATGATTTTCTTACCACGAAAGTCAACAAGTTGATTATTCTGGTTCACAATACGCAGCTCCAAATTGTCCAGTGTCTGAGCTGTCACTGGAAGATATATTGGATTGGCAGGGGTCTCAACAATCTCATGCCCCGTTCCAACTGAGGGGAAGAAGCCGTAAATAGTGTGAATTAGAAAATCGTTGAGATAGGAGTTCGTTGCAATGTTTACTCGACACGTATTGTGCTGACTGGGAGTATGTCCACTGTCTGATTCGACTTGTAAAATTTGCTTGGATCCTTCTTCGAAATCTGTCCTTTTGTGAATCACAGCAGGCACGCTACTGAATCTTTCTGGTTAAAGTCAATCGTTGCATTTACAGTCTGTATTTGAGATTTAAGCTTATTGATGTTGGCACACAGTCCTTAACAAACTGCTCCACTTCATGCCTCCTGTTCCTCCACTAAAACTGCTTCGCTACACGTTGAAACGTCCCCTTAGAAAAATTAGTGAATTACTGTGCTTTTAAATCCCTTACGTTATTTGATTTTCAAACAGCTGAGCAGAACTGAACGTACTCAGACATTTCGCTCTTTACCTATTCTGATCAACATTAAACTGACACACAATATTTTTTAGCGTAACGCAATCTGACTTTCAATAATCCCTACAAAAGAATGGCCCTGACTAACATTAACCTATACCTTTCACAAATCACTTACCTCACAAAAATCTTCGTTACTCGAACTACTGCAATACGGCGAGCGCCACTACTGCCAGCTTAATAGTGTTCTAAAATCATAATATATACAGCAGTTCATGACAACCAGTCTTACAAATTTACTGTCTCTGATGGACACACGTCCAGATCAACCGCTCTCAAATATCCGCCATCTCTCTCCTCACATCCACCACTGCTGGCGGCTCACCTCCAACTGCGCAACGCTACACGCTATTAACAGCCAACTGCCCACTACAATGGCGAATATTCCAACAACAATGCCAACCAGCCACAGACTGCACACAGCACAGCCAGTGGTTTTCATATAGAGCGCTACGTGGCATTACCAACATAAAAACCTGAACAGCCTACTTACAACGTGTGTCCGTCGCACGTCGCCCACCATGAGCTGACAACATATGGTCGTCAGCTTGCTGCGAAACTCAATTCCGAAAACACTCTGGGACCAGTACGCGTGGTCCACACCTCGTCATTGTACACAACCAACCCTGGTGCATAGTAAAGTGTGGCTGTGACCTAAATGCTGGCACTCCTTACCCCTTGCCCGTGCCCGCTGCCACTCTTCTACGCTCTCCTATAGCGTACATAACATTGCTACCCCACTTCTTAACGAATCTCTATTTATGTGCAATCTTCCTGTCTTATGGATTACCTCGTACTCGAATTCACTAAGCATAAGTGCCCACCGAGTTAATCTACTACATGGATTTTTCAAACCAAGCAAACAATTCAATGGCGCATCATCTGACATGACCTTAAAATTCCTACCATACAGATAACACCGAATATATGACCGCCAACATCTCTGAGCCGTGTGGCTCGGTCAGCGTTATTCCCACCGCCGGTATGGGTCACCTTTCGGGTGGTGCGCGCAGAGCGCGCGGTGGCGCCACCTACCGGGCCGATCGTGGTGCGAGGGGTAAGCTCTAGCAAGTAGCGGGGATTTTGCTTTGGCACGCCTAGCAATAACGTCGTTTGCCAAGTCTGGCGGACAGGACAGACGCCGTGCGAGGCAGCAGCAAGAGCACATCTAAAAGTGGCCGTTTACTCGGGTGACGGCGCCGTAGGAAATATCGCCGGCGTGGAAGCAGTCACGTTCCTGGAAAGCCGTCGCTGTATTTCGCTTGCTGTATGTCTCCTGGCACCGAGATCTGCGGCGCCTGGCTTCGTCGAACAAGCAAGAGGGTGAGGGCCTTGCCTGTGCTTTAAATTGTGGCCGGAACCGACTACTGGGCTCTGTGTTGTTGACTTCATTTTCTTGTCCGGCCGTTGCTACTCCTCCTGAGTCTGTCCTCGAATGTGTTTAATTTCAATTTGCTTAGTACGCAAGGTTCTAGTGAGAGCTGTGTGTGATGTGATGATTAACATTTACTGTGGCCTGGAGTGGTGATATAATCTGTTTGTAGGTTGCTACAGTCGTTGTATAACCGTCATTGAAAACAGTTTGGCTGGTCCTTGTCTAAATGCCGCCTGGTTATTGTATTTGTATCACACGACGGAGTTAAGCTGGCCAATTGCTGTACATATACATGGATGAAATTTTCCCTGAACATATTTTGCCGTGAATTGCAATAACATTACTGTTAAGTTTCTATCTGAAGTAATAGTGTGCCTGTGAGACACGTGTCTAATTCTAAATGAGTAGTTTCATAAATTATTACGAGTTACTGACAAGGGAACCTCCCGATCGCACCCCCTTCAGATTTAGTCAAAAGTTGGCACAGTGGATAGGCCTTGAAAAACTGAACACAGATCAATCAAGAAAACAGGAAGAAGTTGTGTGGAGCTATGAAAAAATAAGCAAAATATACAAACAACATCAAGGATAATGTGAGGTTAGGAGCGCCGTGGTCCCGTGGTTAGCGTGAGCAGCTGTGAAACGAAAGATCCTTGGTTCAAGTCTTCCCTCGAGTGAAATTTTACTTTATTCATTTTCGCAAAGTTATGATCTGTCCGTTCGGTGATTGACGTCTCTGTTCACGGTAATAAGTTTAGTGTCTGTGTTTTGCGACCGCACCGCAAAACCGTGCGATTAGTAGACGAAAGGACGTGCCTCTCCAATGGGAATCGAAAACATTTGATCGCAAGGTCATATGTCAACCGATTCCTCCACAGGAAAGCACGTCTGGTACATTCTATACGACACTGGTGACGGCATGTGCGTCACATGACAGGAATATGTTGTCGTCCTACCTAACTTGTACACTTGGCGAATGGGTAAAAAGATTCTTCTACCTTGCCCGATTTAAATTTTCTTATGGATATGATAATCACTCCCAAAAAGTGATGAAAACATAAAGAGTTTCTCACATAAACTGAAAATGAAGAATTAAACTTTTCACTCGAGGGAAGATTTGAACCACGGACCTCTCGTTCCACAGCTGCTCACGCTAACCACGGGACCGCGGCGCTGCTTGGCTCACACTCTCCTTGATGTTGCCTATCTTGGACATGGAATACTGTTTGTATATTTTGCTTATTTTTTTCAAAATTCCACACAACTTCTTCCTGTTTTCTCGATTGATCTGTGTCCAGTTTTTCAATGCCTATCCACTGTGCCAGCTTACAACTAAATCTGAGGGGGGTGTGATGGGAAGGTTCCCTTGTGAGAGGCCAATTATTGTGTGGTTAGTTTAAAACTGATTCTGTTAATGAAAGTACAAGAATTCCTTCAATGACAGTATGTGGATATTGCAATTAATTCTGATTTAATCACAAATTTAAGTGTGGCTATTTTCTGTAAGCCGCTTTGTCCTTTGGGGGGGGGGGGGGGCGGGGGGGGGGGGAGGCGGGGCATGGGAACTCGTTATGTCGTTAGCCTGCACGCCAGTTACTTGCATTTTGATTTTGTTTTATCGGGACTTTCGCTGTTTGTCTTGGTAGCGGGTGCGGGTCCTGGGTTGCGTCCTGCTTGTGCTGTTGTGTATTTTCCACCCCCCCCTTTGCCCGCGCTTGCCGTGTATCTAGTTCTCTCGCGGCTTCAAGTATAGACGGCCTTACGCACATAAGATAATAGATTTTTACTGCTTAACTGATGTTCGTTAATAGGTTGATTAATTCTACAGATGATGTGCTGTAGTGAATTATTGTGTTTCGAGTTACTTAAGGCAGATGTCAGTCTGTTGTAAATACCCACTAGTTCCGGGAGTTTCCGTGCCTATTCGTGACCGTTGCTGCTCCCGTTTGGGGGTCCATGCCGACCCTGTATTAGAAACACCCGAGTGAGCGGGCGTTCTCTTCTGGGCATAGTTTATTGAATTCCACGAGGTTGCTACGTCACATGAAATTTTATATTTTATATCCTACATTGTAGGGTGCCTGCCATTTAAGTAACGTGGTGGTGTGCCATGGTATCTGATTTGTTGTTGCCTGTAATCTGAATTACTTTTGAAATACCAATCACTGCAGTAACGAAAGACTACATTTCCTCGTTAAATTTTAATAAATCATAGTTTTTGAGCAAATAATTTTTAACTCATTTCACTAAATGTGTAATAGGCCATAAGAATGTCCCAAATTTTGAAGTAACTTGCTCTCATCTAAATGGTAAATTTAAAGGTGTCATCATCATCATCATCATCATCATCATCATCATTTAAGACTGATTATGCCTTACAGCGTTCAGTCTGGAGTATAGTCCCCTTTATAAAATTCCTCCATGATCCCCTATTCCGTGCTAATATTGGTGCCTCTTCTGATGTTAAGCCTATTACTTCAAAATCATTCTTAACCGAATCCAGGTACCTTCTCCTTGGTCTGCTCCGACTCCTCCTACCCTCTACTGCTGAACCCATGAGTCTCTTTGATACCCTTGCTTCTCCCATGCGTGTAACATGACCCCACCATCTAAGCCTCTTCGCCCTGACTGCTTCATCTATAGAGTTCATTCCCAGTTTTTCTTTGATATCCTCATTGTGGACACACTCCTGCCATTGTTCCCATCTACTAGTACCTGCAATCATCCTAGCTACTTTCATAACCGTAACCTCAACCTTGTTTATAAGGTAACCTGAATCCACCCAGCATTCGCTCCCATACAACAAAGTTGGTCGAAAGATTGAACGGTGCACAGGTAACTTGGTACTAACTTACTTCTTGCAGAAGACAGTAGGTCGTAGCTGAGCACTCACTGCATTAGCTTTGCTACACCTCGCTTCCAGTTCTTTCACTATGTTGCCATCCTGTGAGAATATGCATCCTAAGTACTTGAAACTGTCCACCTGTTCTAACTTTGTTCCTCCTATTTGGCACTCAATCCGTTTATATCTCTTTCCCACTGACATTACTTTCGTTTTGGAGATGCTAATCTTCATACCTTAGTCCTTACATTTCTGATCTAGCTCTGAAATATTACTTTGCAAACTTTCAATCGAATCTGCCATCACAACTAAGTCATCCGCATATGCAAGACTGCTTATTTTGTGTTCACACATCTTAATCTCACCCAGCCAGCCTATTGTTTTCAACATATGATCTATATATATAATATGAACAGTGGAGACAGGTTGCAGCCTTGTCTTACCCCTGAAACTACTCTGAACCATGAACTCAATTTACCGTCAACTCTAACTGCTGCCTCACTATCCATGTAAAGACCTTTAATTGCTTGCAAAAGTTTGCCTCCTATTCCATTATCTCGTAGAACAGACAATAACTTCCTCCTAGGAACCCGGTCATATGCCTTTTCTAGATCAATAACGCATAGATCCAATTCCCTGTTCCATTCATAACACTTCTCCATTATTTGCCGTAAGCTGAAGATCTGGTCCTGACAACCTCTAAGAGGCCTAAACCCACACTGATTTTCATCCAATTGGTCCTCAACTAATACTCGCACATTACTTTCAACAATACCTGAGAAGATTTTACACACAACGTTGATTAAAGAGATACCTCTGTAGTTGTTACAATCTTTTCTGTTTCCATTTTTAAAGATTGGTGTTATTACTGCTTTTGTCCAGTCTGATGGAACCTGTCCCGACTCCCAGGCCATTTCAGTTATCCTGTGTAGCCATTTAAGACCTGACATTCCACTGTATTTGATGAGTTCCGACTTAATTTTATCCACCCCAGCTGCTTTATTGCACTGCAATCTATTGACCATTTTCACCACTTCCTCAAATGTGATCCTATTTCCATCCTCATTCCTATCCCATTGTACATCGAAATCTGAAACATTACTGATTTTCACCTACATTGAGCAACTCTTCAAAATATTCCCTCCATCTGCCCAAGGAAACCACAGGATTCACAAGCAGTTTTCCTGACCTGTCCAAAATACTTGTCTTTTCCTTCTTACCTGCCTTTCGAAGACTGCTAATTACACTCCAGAATGGTTTTCCAGCAGCTTGACCCAAAGTCTACAACCTGTTTCCAAAGTCTTCCCAAGATTTCTTCTTGGATGCTGCAATTATCTGTTTGGCTTCGTTTCTTTCTTCAACATAAATTTCTCTGTCTACCTGAGTTCTAGTATGTAGCCATTTTTGATACGCCTTCTTTTTCCTTTTACAGGCTGCCTTGACTGTGACATTCCACCAAGCTGTTTGCTTCATCCTACCTTTACACACTACTGTTCCAAGACATTCTTTAGCCACTTCTAGTACTGTGTCCGTGTACCTTGTCCATTCCTTTTCCAATGACTGTAATTGACTACATTCAACTAACTGGTACCTTTCTGAGATCATTGTTATGTACTTGTGCCTGATTTCCTTATCCTGAAGTTTCTCCACTCTTATCCTACATATGGACCTGACCTCCGGCGCTTTCGGCCTCACAATACCAATTTCGCTGCAGATTAAATAATGATCAGTGTCATCAAAGAATCCCCAGAAACCACGTGTGTCCCTCACAGCCTTCCTGAATTCCTGATCTGTTATTATATAGTCAATGACAGATCTGGTTCCCCTGCCTTCCCAAGTATACCGGTGAATGTTGTTATGTTTAAAGAAGGAGTTTGTGATTATTAAGCCCATACTGGCACAGAAATCCAAGAGTTGTTAGCCTCCATATCATCTCCAAATTTACCCATAACCTTTTCATACCATTCTGTTCGATTTACAAACCTGGCATTAAAATCACCCATGAGCAGAACACTGTCCTTGTCCTTTACTCTAACAACTACATCACTGAGTGCATCATAAAAACTATCTATCTTAACTTGATCTTTCCCTTCACAATGCGAATATACTGATACAATCCTAATTTTCTTGCTAGACACTGTAAAATCTATCCACATCAGTCGTTCGTTTACATACCTTATTGCACCTACACTGGGTTCCATTTCTTTCCTGATGTAAAGCCCTACACCCCATTGTGCTATTCCTGCTTTGACTGCTGACAGGTAGACCTTGTATTCTCCTCCCTCTTCTTTCTCACCCCTTACCCAAATGTCACTAACAGCTAAAACATCCAGCCCCATCTTACTTGCAGCCTCTGTCAGCTCTACTTTCTTCCCAGAGTAGCCCCCATTGATATTAATAGCTCCCCATCTCATTACCATTTGTTTGCCGAGTCGTATCTTAGGAGTCCCTGGTTTGTCAGTTAGAGGTGGGATTCCGTCACCTCCAAAGGTCGGAGGCATTTTGCTCTGATTGTTGCCAGCATTATATTTAAAGTACCAGGGAAGCAGGTTGCTAGCCTTACTTGCGCCGAGTCCCATTGAGTTTTACCCCTAACGGTTGAGGGACTAACCGGTGGATTTGGTAGTCTTTGCCGTATGAGCACAAAGGTGACCACAACTCAGAATATGTCAGAGATGCCCAGCCTTATTCCAAAGTAACTGGTATCCCGACTGTCGGGACCACTTACTTGGCCACTCATACGTTGCACGTGGTTCATGAACTAGGACATGACTACAGGAACCCACACCATGAACCACTTGAAAGGTGTGTGGTAATCTTAAAAACGTGTTGATTTTACTTGTTATTTGTCTTGTTTAAGTGTGTCAAGTAAATGTTCAGTGCAACTGTCGATGGCGATTGCCTGATGTGTCACTTGGTCCAGTCCTACCACCCCACAGCCTACTGTGCTGAGCTTGTGTCGTTGTGTAAAAGGTTGAGTTCCATGCTGTGCTGACACATCAGTCTGTTTCTCCGTTGTTGAGTAGTTACGCTCCGCCTTGTTTAACTGATTTTAAGCGTAAGCTACCGGATATTCCTGACCATCTAACATGTGTCCCAAAACACAATCCTTTGCCTCATTTGATGCATAATACGAAAAGACAAACTCTTTCTCTAAATTCGGAAAAACCGATACTGAATCTGAAGTTAGTATTCATTTCAATTTTTCATATGCTCCCTGACATTCCTGCGACCAAAGAAATTTCGTCCCGTTCTTCAGTAGCTTGTTCAAGGGGCCGGCTATTTTCGAAAAGTCTTTCACAAACCATTTACAATAATTACAGAGGCCAATGAACCTGCTTAGTTGCTTGTGGTATCGGATAATTTTGAAATGGGTATGCAAGACGAGGATCGGTCTGTACGCCATGCTTACTAATCACGTGCCCCCTATAGTTTACTTGAGTTCGCGCAAAATGGCACTTATACAGACTTAACGACAAAAGTGCCGATCGTAATCTACTAAAGACATATTCCAAACGTCTCGGATGCTCCAGTAAATCCTTTGAATAGACAGTTATGTCATCGAGTTAGACTAGACGAGTTTTTAGCTTTAATCCTCTCAGTACCCCATCTAACAACCGCTCAAGAATTACATTCTTTAGTCCAAACGGAATGCCTTTGTAATGAAAATGACCCGCTGAGACGGTAAACGCTGTTTCCGGCCTATCTTCAGGCGCCACCTGCAACTGATGGTATCCACTCCTGAGGTCCATACTTGTAAAGATCCGTCACTGACCCAGATTGTCCTAAGTTTCCGTTATTATTCTAATGGGATAAGCATCCGAAATGGTTCGCGCGTTTAGATATCTGTAGTCACAGCAAAATCGTATTTCTGTGTCCCGTCCGCCGGCAATCTTAATTCTATCTACAAGAGTTTTTATTAGATTTATTATTCCAATAATTGTTATAATCCTTGCACAACGCTATCAAAAAAAATTAGTTAATGAGTGGGAAAAAAGATCACCATTAGAGTGCGGGTTTGATCCAAAAAGATCAGCACGAATACCGTTCTCCTTTCGATTCTTCCTAATCGCAGTAATTTTTCTAATCTTTGGCGTACAAATCGCACTAATTCTACCAATTGTAATTATTTTCAAAACATCAGACATTATAATGTGAACAGTATCAACAATATTTTTTACTCTAGTCTATTAGGTGGACTATATCACGAATTAAATGAAGGAGCCTTACAATGAGCAGAATAAAGGATTGTAGTTAACTATAACATTTGGGTTGCATTGAGAAAGTATTGATATAATGAATCAATGTTAAGTAGAATAAGAAGCGAAATATTGCAGTCAGTTTCGAGCTGAAAGATTGGTAAATAATATACCCTTATTATTAATTGAAGCCAAAAAGAGGCGTATTACTATTAATAATATGATTGAACTATTAAGTTCTATGAATCCATAACATAGTTGTTGTTCAATAAATTCTGGTTGCAGCTGCTTTGCTTTTCAGTATGGCTTCCTATAAACTGGTGCACTACCACCTTTCGGTATGTGATGTTGCGTCAGCGGGGTTGCTGGTAACCTTGCGTCACACAAGGTAAATCATTAAACCTCAACAACAAGTTCTCCGTAGTCATTCAATCAGTCCTTCAAATGATGTACTGTCTATCGTAACACTTCAACGAACTGGCCGGTGTGGCCGAGCGGTTCTAGGCGCTTCAGTCCGGAACCACGCTGCTGCTACGGTCGCAGGTTCGAATCCTGCCTCGGGCATGGCTGTGTGTGATGTCCTTAGGTTAGTTAGGTTTAAGTAGTTCTAAGCCTAGGGGACTGATGACCTCAGATGTTAAGTCCCATAGTGCTTAGAGCCATTTGAACCATTTGAACCTTATCAATGGTTTGCTTTTGGCTTTCCTCTAGGCTCTAGGCTCGATCTATCGAAGTCCTCATCTTCCAAGACTTCCGGAATGTTTATTATTGCACTCTTCGAAGTGTCACCTACCTTCCGCCAAAGTTATGCACACTAATCGCAATCATCTGTTCCCCATTAATGTAACTCACATGCCCTAGACTCCTGCGGATAAAGCAATGCGAAAAATCCAACTCGTTATTGTTTGAGTTGAACCACATATAATGTATCCTTCCGCAAATCGGTATCCACTGAAGCGCACACTATCTCTCCCGTGCCTACTGGTATTTTAGTTTAGTTGGTCGCACCCCATGATTGGTGAGCCTTGCGCAATTGTCTCATTTGCAACTGTCTCCCCTCACCCCCCACGCCCCCGAGCCGCCGTTGATACAAAGTCCCACTGAGTTCCACTGTGCGTTGCAAAAGATCCATCTTAGTGTGACGTTTGTCGAGAAAGTGTAGCACGAGTCACTGAAAAACCACCTCCTATGAATGGCACACTTCCGTGCCTTCGCTAAACTTAGCTTTCCCTACTGTAAACTCCATTACTGCCGTACCCAATTACCCTTTTATCGCCAACCCCCTCGTAACCTGTACCGTGGTGTCCCCAGTCCCCTCTTTCCCACGAGGTCCAGACTTATAACGGACACATTCGCAGTCATGTCCACCAAAAATCTGAGATTGCTGCCGCCCACTAAGCGCACTAAGCTACTTTCCGTCTGTGCAACAACTTGCGCCAGGCTACAGCCTATCGAGAATGCCTGCCGACGGTTGAAGCAATCCCGTTTGCGGTTAACGGCTGATTCCCTTGTCGGTGACACCGAGCGACGTGGCGCAGTGGTTAGACACTGGACTCGCATTCGGGAGGACGACGGTTCAATCCCGCGTCCGGCTATCCTGATTTAAGTTTTCCGTGATTTCCCTAAATCCCTCCAGGCAAATGCCGGGATGGTCCCTTTCAAAGGGCACGGCCGACTTCCTTCCCCGTCCTTCCCTAATCCGATGAGACCGATGACCTCGCTGTCTGGTCTCCTTCCCCAAACCAACCAACCAACCTTGTCGGTGCTTTCCAACCTTCCTACCTCTACACTCAAATTCCCGGTGGCCCACTATGCCACACGCTTCCTTAGATGCCCCTCCCGACCAAACTTCTCACACTTGACTTTAGAAACGAACACGCGATGGTCCACTCTCTGCTTTGTGTCCGCAGCTCGTGGTCTCGCGGTCGCGTTCTCGCTTCCCGAGCACGGGGTCCCGGATTCGATTCCCGGCTGGCTCAGGGATTTTGACCTGCCTCGAGATGACTGGGTGTTTATGTTATCCTCATCATGTCATCATTCATGAAAGTGGCGAGATTGGGCTGAGCAAAGGTTGGGAATTTGTACGGGCGCTGATAACCGCGCATTTGAGTTCCCCACAAACCAAACATCACCAGCACCATCTTGCTATGTGGCCACATTCATCTCCTCTATAAGTGTTGCGATCCAAAGAGCTGACTCGAAGTCCTGTGGGTGTTCCATCCTCACCCTCTGTGACATTTCAGCGAGTATACGACGAAAAAAAAAGAAAGGAAAAAAAATCCACTACTCTTCCTGCGTGCTCTAAGATAACCTATCAGTTTCTGCATTCTGGGTCTGTACATATGTCTTTGCGTTTAGCTTACGGATTCTATCCGAGAACGCTTCCACAGACTCGTTCCGCTGCATCGACATCGTACTTAGTTTCTCCCGAAAAAAGTCGCGCAATGTTCTGCTTTTGGTACCGCTGGAACAATCCCGCGGCCCACTACTGGAAATGGAAAAAAGAACACATTGACACCGGTGTGTCAGACCCACCATACTTGCTCCGGACACTGCGAGAGGGCTGTACAAGCAATGATCACACGCACGGCACAGCGGACACACCAGGAACCGCGGTGTTGGCCGTCGAATGGCGCTAGCTGCGCAGCATTTGTGCACCACCGCCGTCAGTGTCAGCCAGTTTGCCGTGGCATACGGAGCTCCATCGCAGTCTTTAACACTGGTAGCATGCCGCGACAGCGTGGACGTGAACCGTATGTGCAGTTGACGGACTTTGAGCGAGGGCGTATAGTGGGCATGCGGGAGGCCGGGTGAACGTACCGCCGAATTGCTCAACACGTGGGGCGTGAGGTCTCCACAGTACATCGATGTTGTCGCCAGTGGTCGGCGGAAGGTGCACGTACCCGTCGACCTGGGACCGGACCGCAGCGACGCACGGATGCACGCCAAGACCGTAGGATCCTACGCAGTACCGTAGGGGACCGCACCGCCACTTCCCAGCAAATTAGGGACACTGTTGCTCCTGGGGTATCGGTGAGGACCATTCGCAACCGTCTCCATGAAGCTGGGCTACGGTCCCGCACACCGTTAGGCCGTCTTCCGCTCACGCCCCAACATCGTGCAGCCCGCCTCCAGTGGTATCGCGACAGGCGTGAATGGAGGGACGAATGGAGACGTGTCGTCTTCAGCGATGAGAGTCGCTTCTGCCTTGGTGCCAATGATGGTCGTATGCGTGTTTGGCACCGTGCAGGTGAGCGCCACAATCAGGACTGCATACGACCGAGGCACACAGGGCCAACACCCGGCATCATGGTGTGGGGAGCGATCTCTTACACTAGCCGTACACCACTGGTGATCGTCGAGGGGACACTGAATAGTGCACGGTACATCCAAACCGTCATCGAACCCATCGTTCTACCATTCCTAGACCGGCAAGGGAACTCGCTGTTCCAACAGGACAATGCACGTCCGCATGTATCCCGTGCCACCCAACGTGCTCTAGAAGGTGTAAGTCAACTACCCTGGCCAGCAAGATCTCCGGATCTGTCCCCCATTGAGCATGTTTGGGACTGGATGAAGCGTCGTCTCACGCGGTCTGCACGTCCAGCACGAACGCTGGTCCAACTGAGGCGCCAGGTGGAAATGGCATGGCAAGCCGTTCCACAGGACTACATCCAGCATCTCTACGATCGTCTCCATGGGAGAATAGCAGCCTGCATTGCTGCGAAAGGTGGATATACACTGTACTAGTGCCGACATTGTGCATGCTCTGTTGCCTGTGTCTATGTGCCTGTGGTTCTGTCAGTGTAATCATGTGATGTATCTGACCCCGGGAATGTGTCAATAAAGTTTCCCCTTCCTGGGACAATGAATTCACGGTGTTCTTATTTCAATTTCCAGGAGTGTATATGCTTTACTCAGTGTCTCGTGGCAGACAACATATGCTTTGGCGTCTCCCCGTAAACGCTTATTATTAACATACGGGTGTATTTCCCCCGACTACCCAAGTGCTTCCGCCGTCCGGGGTTGCCGCGCGGTCTAGGGCCCCTTGCCACGGTTTGCGCGCTCTGCCCGTCGGAGGCTCGATTTCTCTCTCGGCCATGGGTGTGCGTGTTGCCCTTAGCGTAAGTTAGATTAAGTAGTGTGTAAGCCTAGGGGCCGCTGATCTCAGTAGTTTGGTCCCATAGGAACTTACCACCACCATATGCTTCCGCGGCGTTCCTAATATCCTTAACGAAAATTGTCACGTCATCCGTGGCCTAGCCCCAGAAGGGTTTAATCTGTGCGACCACTGCCTGGTCATACGAAACAGAAGGCGCTCTCAACTCAGACTTACTTTCCCGAGACTGATAGCGACTGACTGCTCATGACTCTCCTTACGAGCCTCTAACTCACGACTATGTTCGAAATTTTTCTCCTTCGTGCTCAACGTTTACACCTGCAGAGTTAAAGCAGCAACTACATCCTCGGTAGAAGCACGTGTTTCTACCTTTCTACGTACTCTTCTTCCATCTTAATGTTTTTAAACAAGACAAAACACAAACACCTTTTTACCTCCACAAAAAAAATAATGTAAATGCTAATTTATTCCTCCGGCAAATCATCGCCCATCTACACTAACTAAAGCTGCTAGACACGTGACCCGTACGCTTACATACAGAACAAGCAGCTGCTACAGTTCTGGCACGCGGAAACTCGAGCCCAGACAAGTTGCACAATGGAAACTTCACTAGCACTAAGTTATCGAGTCCACTATTACATCTAAATGATAAGTCCACGGGTTCCTGTGGCTTCACAAAAGTAACTCTAAACAATTTGTACCATAACTCACACAACCATCCTTGACAATGAGAGCAAACATGAAGAATAATAAAAATAAAACTTAGACTCACCGCACCATATTACGCTGAGCTACGTACGTCAAGTGGCACTGCTTCACTCGCCACTCACCAAAACCAGCCCTCACAACAAAACGTAGAGTTGGACGTGGACGGGCACTTTCCAACGCAACGAACTGTGTTCGAAAGCGGAACGGGCAAAATGGTTCAAATGGCTCTGAGCACTATGGGACTAAACATCTGAGGTCCAGTCCCGTAGAACTTAGAACTACTTAAACCTAACTAACCTAAGGACATGACACACATCTTTGCCCGAGGCAGGATTTGAACCTGCGACCGTAGCGGTCGCGCGGTTCCAGACTGAAGCGCCTAGAACCGATCGGCCACAACGGCCGGCGTAGTGCGTTCTTGCGCTTTTCTTTCTTTTTTTTTTTCAACCCAAAGAAATTCTGTTCCTTGTTGAAGGCTATCTACGTCACGAAAGTTTAGGTCCAGACACGTACGAATGGTAACGTCGACAAGCCAGTATCGTAGCTAGAATACTAATTCTGCACACGGCGGTAATTACGTTTTGGCTACTTGTTCATACTGTCTCTGAAACTTTTGGATCCTAAAATTGAGCTCATTGTTACTCTTGCCTTTGCATTTGCTCCGTACCAAAGTTCCTCGTCCAACACGCTTTGCTAATTGCCCGCGTTGCCTGGAGTGCAAGTGCGACTGGAGAATAGCTCGCCGACGTCTGAGAGGCAGCTGCGGACCAGTCTGCTGGCCTTCACGTGTGTATCCGTGACGCGCGTGGCCACCGCCGGCCGAGTGGAGGCGGCCGGCGGCCCGCCGCCCCCACACCAGCCACACCTCCCACCAGTTCCCGACGCTCACCAACTCAGACGTCCTGTGCGCCGCGAATTCGCATTGTGTCTCTCTCGTCACAGCTGAAGTTACAGATCGTTCCGTGACGCCGTCTGCAACTGCCGTCACACCACGCAGCGGAGTATCAAAACCATACAGCGCTCGACTAACTAGCACCTGTTTTTAACAAGGGTAACTACGAAACAACATGAGAGGTGCAAGAGAAAAAGCAGCAGTCGAACGAGACTCCGATGTAAGAGAAGACAGACTGCGTCATCTCTGAGTGTATTATCGTGAAATTTGTACGAGATACGAAACAAAGAGGAGAGCTACTGAAAAATACTGTCTATTCAAAACACTACCAGAAGTTTCACAAGCTGCGACATCGTCGCGTATATGTAACAAGTTTCCTTTAATTTTTGTCTATGGTCACAATCTTTTTGTTTAACAAATTACCAGTTTCGGTCTTTAATAACCATCAGATCTCCAGCAAAAATGGGAAAAACATAAATACACTCTTAAACTCTATACAGCTTAAGAACAATACATAGATCGTAATGAAAAGTAGTAGTGACAAAATTTACATTTGTGCGCTTTAAATATGTAGAGGCATACCTGTTTCATAAAAACAAAGTCCTAATGTACTGAAGCCATAGTGGCATCCTCAAATGTTAAATGCGGAATCAGCACCAGCATCGTCAAGTACATAGAAGTCACATCACATGCACGAGTCATGTTGTCAGTACTACTACTACTGTTTAAAACAAGCTGCCGTACAGTAGCCACAAGATGTTTGTGTTGTAAGTTCACCAGATGCCGCTAATGTCGGCGTACACTAGTTTTCAATAATTAATTGAAACAGCGAAAATAAAGTGGGATACAATAGTTCAAGACTGTAATAAGCTTATAAAGTATAAAAGGCATTACGGTAATAGAAAGAACACGACAAAAGTAATATTGTTAAAAAGAGGAAGAGTTATAAAACAGTGGTTGACATGTGCTCTAGTGCCAATACTCTAGATAATAACAAAATTATTGAACACCGTTTACAATATTACTTTTGTCGTGTTCCCCCTCCCCCCCCCCAACCCTTTCCTCTCAGCCCCCCCCCCCCCAGACATTGGCTAATCCAAGTCTCCGCAACATGTTTTCTTTCAGGAGTGCTGGCCACGCAAGTTATGCAGCAGAACTTCTGTGATGTGTGAGAGGTAGTACTGAGGGATGTGGTGGCGGCAATAAAGCCGTGAGGCGGCTCGTGGACCGTGGTTGGATAGCTCGGTCCGCGTAGAGCAATTGTCCACGAAAACCAAATGTCCCAGATGTGTCTGTGTGTGTCTGTGTGTGTCTGTGTGTGTGTCTGTGTGTGTCTGTGTGTGTGTGAGTCTGTGTGTGTGTGTGTGTCTGTGTGTCGGCCGGCCGCGGTGGTCTAGCGGTTCTGGCGCTGCAGTCCGGAACCGCGGGACTGCTACGGTCGCAGGTTCGAATCCTGCCTCGGGCATGGGTGTGTGTGATGTCCTTAGGTTAGTTAGGTTTAAGTAGTTCTAAGTTCTAGGGGACTTATGACCTAATATGTTGAGTCCCATAGTGCTCAGAGCCATTTTTTTTGTGTGTGTCTGTGTGTGTGTGTGTGTGTGTGTGTGTGTGTGTGTGTGTGTGTGTGTATTCCTAAGGAACCAAACTGTTGAGGTCATCGGTCCCCAGATTCGAGTCCAGTCGGTCACATAGTTGTAAACTACTGGCAAGTTTAAAATGTTAGTATGTAAGTCAGTGGTGCGCAAATTATGGAACGAAGAAAATGATGCCTTGTGGAGTAGGAATCAAGCATCTATCAGAAATCAGAATAAGTGAGCACGGCATATATTTCATTGATGGTATAGGCGAATCTGTTATTAGACAGTAATTTCTGCGATATTATGAAAAATACAAAAAAAATGAAGTTTTTGCAAAACTTCACACATTTTCTAAAAGAAAAAGTGGAAAAGAAACTAAGGGAAAAGTGTTCCAACCATGATATTTGATTTTAACAGTTGTCAGTGTAAGAGACTCATTATATGCAGTGAGAAAACATACTGCTAAAACAGCCTGTTACGTTAGATTATTTACGAAAAATGAAGACTCAGAATTAACCCAGCCGATGGTTTATTTTAAAGTTGAACTTTGGATCCATGCAGGTTACATTGTGAACAAATGATGCAAAGTGACTGTGTGTGAAGAGTATCGTCAAACAATATTGGCAGGCATCGTTTCATTGTTTTGTATACAGAGTTTCGTTTCTTGTTCACATTCCCTCTGTGACTATCACAGAAGACGTTTCATGTAGAAATTGACAGAAAAGATTAAAAATACACAGAGACAACGAAAGCTAAACATTTGGCAATGAAAAAGGTGCATCAGACTTCTCCTCTTATTCCACTGACTGAATTTTCTATGAAAATTCTTCTTACTGCTTCCATAGCATCTAGACTTAAATGGTGAAGTGGTCTGGCATGATGCAAGGAAAAAGATCCGTATCCGCTATATGCCACGCATGTCGCTCTTTAACGCGAGAAAATAACGGCTGACGCTTTTGCTGCTAATTAACAAACGTCTTTCATCGTCTAGCCTTCTGCGAGTTTCTGGATATTTGGCGTCACAAGACTCGGCGGACATCCTTCCAGACACGTCCACGAGGGAAAGAACTCAGCCTGTCTCCAGGAAACAGACCCGGGACACCGCCGCTACTAGTCAAACAAGTTAATCAGAAGCGCAAAATTTTATTTCCTTTTATCGACGCTACCCCTACACAAAAATTTTTTTTTAATTTACTGCCTCCTTTCAAGCCTTCATCCCAGCTTTATACCCTCAATACTCACTTCCTTCGGGGACAGTTGGAAATAAAATGATCGTTCTTCTCCAGAAATATGTACCGTTCCTTTCTCTGTGAGATAAAACTGATGACATTCCCTTGACAACCAAATATTAGAAAAATTTAACGTTTCTTCTGAAATGGAAGTACCTCGTCGAAATTACCATTTTGGACGTCAAGGACAAATCATTGTCCTGATTGTGGCGCTCACCTGCACGGCGCCAAACACGCACCAAAGGAGAAGCGACTCTCATCGCTGAAGACGACACGTCTCCATTCGTCCCTCCATTCACGCCTGTCGCGACACCACTGGAGGCGGGCTGCACGATGTTGGGGCGTGAGCGGAAGACGGCCTAACGGTGTGCGGGACCGTAGCCCAGCTTCATGGAGACGGTTGCGAATGGTCCTCGCCGATACCCCAGGAGCAACAGTGTCCCTAATTTGCTGGGAAGTGGCGGTGCGGTCCCCTACGGCACTGCGTAGGATCCTACGGTCTTGGCGTGCATCCGTGCGTCGCTGCGGTCCGGTCCCAGGTCGACGGGCACGTGCACCTTCCGCCGACCACTGGCGACAACATCGATGTACTGTGGAGACCTCACGCCCCACGTGTTGAGCAATTCGGCGGTACGTCCACCCGGCCTCCCGCATGCCCACTATACGCCCTCGCTCAAAGTCCGTCAACTGCACATACGGTTCACGTCCACGCTGTCGCGGCATGCTACCAGTGTTAAAGACTGCGATGGAGCTCCGTATGCCACGGCAAACTGGCTGACACTGACGGCGGCGGTGCACAAATGCTGCGCAGCTAGCGCCATTCGACGGCAAACACCGCGGTTCCTGGTGTGTCCGCTGTGCCGTGCGTGTGATCATTGCTTGTACAGCCCTCTCGCAGTGTCCGGAGCAAGTATGGTGGGTCTGACACACCGGTGTCAATGTGTTCTTTTTTCCATTTCCAGGAGTGTACATTAATCGGCTATAATGAAATAAAAAAGCAAGGGAAATTATTTCATGCTTGGTTTCTTAATTTCGTTATAATCGTATTTCGATAAGTCTTTAGAGCGAATTTTAAAACGGCGTCAGCCTGTGTCATCCTGTGTCATCTTAATTAATTTTTACTGCCCTTAAGTGGTAGTGATACCCAGAGTTGCCAGTCCCTCCTCTTTGTTCTAGCACTACATTTTCGTCAAGACCTACATTTAAGTGATTATGGAAACGATTTTGGTAGTTGCCCCCGGTTTGCTTCTTGAGATTCAAATGCTGAATCCAGATGTTGCTCTCTTCAAAGTAATTCCATAAAGCGCCAGACTTCGCGTGAGCGGAGCATTGTGCTTAACATTATGTGCCCAGTCGTGCCACAGGATGTTGTTGGCGCTCATTACGTACAGTGCACTCCTCGTTATAAGACTAGTCTTCTTCTGGTGATCCGCTTGCATAAAATTTTGTGGTCTGTTGTTGCAATCAAGTTGCATTTATCTTAAACCGGAGTTAAGATTAAATCTATTCTCTATTTCTTTTCCAAATACATATGATTCCGTTGTAACCTTTCTGTGAAACTTTCTTTTGTAAATTGAAGTACCGAATATTCATTTTTCAAAACGTGTGCTTTACATACTGTGTTCAGCTGCTGAGCAATGCTGACTGTTGAACATATGACCAGTGTCCTGAAACAAAATTTTAAGCTTGCCAAAAGTAACTAATTGTGTATTCAAGAAAACCATTAATCTGAAACTCAGTACTGAAGTACATTATGAAGTGCAGTTTGACCTGAAATGTCCACATAAATAAAATGCTGCTCAATTCAGAAGAAAAACTACTGTTTGAGATTACCTACACTGTTCACTATAAATTAATCTGCTTGTTTGAACAACACCTGATATTTCTGATTAAGGTTTCCTCACAAAGTCGCAAAGTGAAATCTTCCCCCCCCCCCCCCCCCCCAAAATGTATCTTACCTCTTGTTGTTTCTCGTCTGGTATACCGACGTTCTCGAAAGCAAACAGAGATCAGCAGATGCATCAGCTAAAGAAAAAATTAACTACTCAATACAAAATTTGTTCTTTACTAGTTAGAAACAATCAGTAGCTTCGTGTAGCGAAACGTGCAGTGCATTCACGACACAATGTTCAAAACCTTATTAAGAATGATGGAGGAGGGTTTTGCCTTAAAGGAAGAACTGTAAGTATATGACAAACGATTGTACAACGTAAAAAGTTCCTAACAATTAAGAAAGCCACTCAATACGAAAATTAGACATTCCAACTAGTTGCGTTATTTGTGACATAATGAAAACAAACAGACCAAATTAACATAATGATAAAAGTTGTTAGTTATCTGCAGGACAGAGATTTCCTTCAATTATTAGTTTTCACCATCAAAAATTTCATTCTTTCATATGCACAGATTACCATGAAAATTACTCAAAAAATTTTATCCATCAATAGAATAATTGGCATACGTTGACAAACATGTTTTCATCTCGATGGAAAAATCAACAAATAAACAAGGATCTTATTCACTACTCATAAAACTCTCTCGTGCATACATGTCAAAACCTTTCATTATGCGCTACTTCCAAGTGCAATTAAAAATTATGTTACAAGTTTTAGGACTCTGGGTTACAAAATGTACAAGAGAATGCTCTGATTTGTTTTACATACGAAGATTATCTTTGCAGAGGGAGGGAGCAAAGACATTTTCCGACTCATGTACGTTGTAGGTATATATTGCATCTCTTATAAACATCGAAGATTTGCTTTAATGTCTAGTATAAGAATACAATTGAAAGTATAATGTTGTATCACTTTGCTCAAATGAAGATATTGTTTAAAGTCATTTGCCATCAATACTGTGGCTGATAAAGAGAATACAACTAGCCTAATAATGATGCATTTCTTGAACCATTGATGAAGCTATATCAGAGGCAGACTCATTAAGGCAGTTGATTGTCTAACAACACTCTCAAAATCGGTAGTAAATGATGAATCAAATATGAACAGACTCAAGGAGGTAAGTTTCCACGGACAACTCGTAAGTCCATTTGAAATCTCGCAGATATTTGCATTCAGTACAGTTATTTCCTATAAGCGTGTGCAAATATTAATTAAATACCTGGCAACTTCATTGAATCTGTGTATTTTATTTACAACACATTACAAAAATCTGAACTACATGTGAAGTATTGTCTCTCTAAGTAGTGACCTATGAGTGTCTATGTGCAAAAACCAAAAATTTTAAGCTTTCATATGTAGTAAAAATATGACCTTATTCCTAGCAAATACACGAAACGTCGCAACAGCTTTTCATGAAAATATAAAATGAAGCATATAATCATAACAAGAATATTTGTTGATTGCAACAATCAATGAGATCAGAACGCATCTATGTATACAAATAATTATGCAGTATTCTGTGTAAAATACGAAAGTAACGTATAACAACTGGATCAACTGGCAAAACACCATTCTCTTCCAATGGTGACAAATGACCATGAATATGTGCAAGAAAATCTAATGTTGTTGCACAGAACTGACGAATAGCATTTAAACATAGGAACAGTTATTATAAAAGTATATACATGAAAATCACACACAAAGAGAGCAGAAAGCTGTTCAGAACAGAAATAGGGGAGAACAAACAAATGTATCATGGTTCATGCAAAGGAAAAGAAAACGGAATTGAGTGAACTTCAGGGTCAAAGTATCAGTCAGTCTGCGTGACATTTTATTCTACTGTCATTTACTGCTTTAATGTACTGTTCAGTTTTCTAACTTGTGTGTTGTATGCATTCTTCCTGAATTTATATTTTCACCGAAACCTCATACTCTTATCCTAACACATTTGTTTCAATCTTCCAAAACCATCATATTCACAAAATAATATATTTCATCTCAATTTACCTGCCACAAACATGTTAATTTACCTGCCAAAACATCATATTCGAACTTCCCCCAAATATTACGTATCACTTCATAATCACATAGTATAATCATTATTCAATCTACCTGTACTTCTTTATATTTCCACATTGCAATCAACATCTTTCTTTAGCCAAAGGATACATAAAACTTTATTAAAGTTTCCTATTTACACTTATAACTACTTCAATTTCTTTGCATTCATTTCTTTCCCCATTGTAGGTGCTTCTGTTATATTCTCGATTTACTATTTGCCTATAACCCTCCATTTGCCACTTTCCTGTACCCAGTTTTCATAATTCTCTTATTAATTATAACATTTATCTTATTTTTAATCTTTTATAGTATGTACTTATCCTAAGTGAGCTCTCATAAAACTCTAGGCGCCGTGTAGAAATAACACCACTGGTCAGAATGGCGTCAAGTTGTTGCAACGGAATATTATTGGAGAAGGGAGAAAACGTATGGCAGAAGAAAAATAAATAGTTACAAACTGTATCAATAGCTGGCGCTGTAAGCATCATAATTTAATAGTGGTCGGCTACAAAAGACAAACGATTCATCCAACAATGCCGAAGGCGTAAGTTTGACATCAAACAAATTGTACTACTGTGTGTGTGCAGATGTGATACTGTTAGTTACGTAAGCCCATCTACCACGGCAAGGTAATATCACATCGGATGGGAAAAATCGGTTTTGAATTGTCCTAAGGCCAAAAACCGCATAAAAAGCATCCATCATATCTGTTTTTAATTGTTCTGAGGCCAAAAGCCGCATGAAAAGTACCAGTCACATCGGTTTTTAATTGTCCTGAGGCCAGAAACCCCATAAAAAGCGTCAACCAAAATCAAATCGGACTATTAATTTCCGTTGGACTGGCGAAAAAACATATTCAATATGCTGTCCACCGTTTTCTGAAACAAGTTGAAATCGATAAACAGCATGTCCCACAAGTGATGCAAGTGTTTCCGGGGTCACGTTCAGAATGTGTTGCGCAATACGTGCCTTCAATGCAGCTAAGTTTGCAATCAGGACACCGAAAGCAACACCTTTCAGATAGCCCACAGCCAGAAGTTACGCGGATTTAGATCAGGTGATCGGGACGCCCAGGCTGTAGGGAAATGGCGGCCGATAATTCCAACATTTACGAAGTGATGCTTCAGAAAATGCTTAAGTGGACTTGCAATGTGCGTAGGTGCGCCGTCTTGCATAAAAATGATCCCATCGACACATCCACGCTGTTAGAGAGCTGGAATGACGTGATTGCGCAAAATACATAGAACTTACCAGTGACGGTACAGGTAACAGGACCGGAAGCACCTGTCTCTTCTAAAAAATATGGCCCTATAACAAATGATGCCGTAAAGCCGCACCATGCAGTGACCTTTTCAAGATGAAATGGTACTGGTTGATTCGCGTGTGGATTTTCCGTTGCCCATATTCGACAGCTCTGTGAACTGACATATCCTGTCAGATAGAAGTGGGCGTCGTCTGTCGACAAAATCTTCCACGCCCAATCACTGTCCACTTCCATGCGAGCAAGAAACTCTAAAGCAAAGGTCTCTCTTGCTGGCCGGTCAACAGGAGGAAACTCGTGGTATGTGTAATTTTGAATGTATAGCAAAGAAGGATGTCTCGTAGGATTTTATGCACCATGCTCACGGGTATGTCTACTGTTAGGGCAATTCTCCGTGCACTGCACGTTTGCACACCATCACTCGCCTCCTCTTGTGTTACTGTGGACACTTCTTCCACTGACGTCGAATCAGTTCGTTTCCTGCCTCTACCAGGTTGCACACCAAAAGAACCCGTCTTTTCGAATCATTTTCTCCAGACCCACTGCAGTCATGAGACCAACGTCTTTTTTCCAAACCCTTCAGTGTCCGGAACTTCTTCAGAGCGACGTGTGCACAGCCCTCATTCTCGTAATAAAGCTTTACAAGCAGAGTGGATCCTGCATTGAGACAGTCATGGCGAACGTTGCAGACGCGAAAGGAGGAAAAGTCGTGTACCCGGCGTGTTTAAACAAACTTTAATGGGTCGTGCGCATGACAGGTGCTTTAATTTACGTATTCTGACGCATACAGCGCCATCTATTGATCAATTTTGACACTATTGTTTTCTTCTGGCATACGTTTTCCCCATTCTCCGATAATATTCCGTTGGAATTTGACATCATTATGACCAGTGGCGTTGTTTCTACAGCGTTTTGAAAGTGTAACTTTAATTATAATAACCATGTACACATACTAACACAATTATTTCATCAGAAACGCAATGCAGCCAAATTCATTGTCCTAAACGTATAGACATGGCAAATATTTTGTCAGAGGGGCAAGGCACCAAAAAATCTTATCTGATGCACATGCAGCAAAAAAACCGCTATGGTAAACCAGTAAACCAAATGAAATACACATTCTTAAGCTAAGACACGTCAGACACAAGAGTTTCATAATAAAAACGATGCAGCAATTAAAGCATAGTATGTGATCACAAAAATGCAACATACCAGCGTTATGTTAAGCAACTGTCACCTATGCTACAAATTTAGATACATTCCGCATCACCTTAACAATGGCAAGAAAATTATTTAAAAACTGCTAAAAATGTAAAAAGAGGAAATACAGGTATTATGAACTGATAGTCAATTGCTCATTACAATACACATTTTAGCAGAAAAAACGCATTTCAATCTTCTCGTTCATGTTTCCCATCTCTGCCTACAGTCAACGTATAGTAGTCAACGTATAGTAGTAGAAAAAAACTTATCATTAAGTAGTGCATCCCTACGTGGAACATGATCTCCTAAATCAGGAATGATGATGATGATGATGATGATGTCCCATACTCCGAGGGGATTTATATAGCCAAATTCATTTTAATATATAGTCATATTTATCACTATTTAGCTGAGGAGAAAAAAAGTGTGTAGTTTACTACAAAACGAAAAGGTAGATACTTTAACACAATAATGCTGTCGTATGTCATATACAGTGAAAACAAAGAGATCACAGAACCCCACAAAGAACATAATATGGAAGAAATGCATGGCATGCCATTAACGATACTTATCCGGACGATCATATATGATGAAAATAAAAAAAATTACTCTTTTACAAATGCTTTAATATGTGCTATGAGACGTACATCTTCACTTTCTTTAGTACACCTTGTTTCCATTTCTACTACATTGTCATGTGCTGTTCAATGAATTCTGTAACCTCCGTTGTGCACCTAGAAAAACTTGACTCCGATGCTTATTTTTGTGTGATAAAGAATGGTATTTCACAAGTACTTTCTTTACAATGTATGGCTTTTTGTCATTAACCATGGCATGTAGCGACTTCTTCCTACATTTTGCAGCTTTCTTGACGTTACGTACTGCTAAGTCTGTTACCTCTTTACGACATAGTTTGCATGAGTTACGGAATAGTACAAGCTCTCTGATGTGATCTGGTGGCTGTTCGTTCTTAAGTACAAGTGGGGTGGGCAATGAAGTAGAATCAAGTGACAGTTCGTTTAAAAAGCTCTGAAATATAAGTATGCGCCTATCCCAGTTTTGATGTATAATCGGCAAAGTTTATTGATTTCTTGCATCAGGCGATTCGAGGGATCAGCTTGCGGCCGATAGAGAAAGATAAATAGGGGTTTAATATTGCAATTTCTTAAAGTTCTTAACCAGATAACTGATCAAAACTGGAGACCATTGTGTGAAATTATATTGGGAATGACTCTGAGCACTATGGGACTTAACCTCTAAGGTCATCAGTCCCCTAGAACTTAGAACTACTTAAACCTAACTAACCTAAGGACATCACACACATCCATGCCCGAAGCAGGATTCGAACCTGCGACCGTAGCGGCCGCGCGGTTCCAGACTGTAGCGCCTTTAACCGCTTGGCCACCGCGGCCGGCGTGAAATTATCTTGTTAACATGTCCCATTTCGTGAAGGAAATACTTTACAAATGCACGATAGTTTTGTCAGTGGGTCTCTGTAGTGGGGTGAGTGAGACAAATTTAAAAATTAGCTCTATTGCAACAAAAGCAAATGAAAATTCCCTCTGAGTTCTTATGAACTACAAGATCAGCTGTCGCTTGCTGCGTCCGCTGACTCAGCCGCCGAGGCACCTTCTAGTGTAGCCGGCGCGTTGGGGCCGCCCTCACCTCAGGGTGAGTGGCGGACTGCAACGCGTTAGCGTCGCTCGAGGCGGAGGGTCAATGTGGAGGCTGGCTCGCTTGCCTCGCCCGTTCATCCTATCAGTGGGCAGCGCCCGAGCAGGCACACGGGGGCAAAGGCTTGCTGGTTATTGGGAGCTCCAACGTAAGGCGGGTGATGGAGCCCCTTAGGGAAATAGCGTACAGGGCTGGAAAAAATTCCAACGTGCACTCGGTTTGTCTGCCGGGGGGCCTCATTCAAGATGTGGAGGCGGCCTTGCCTGAGGCCATCGAGCGTACGGGATGCAGTCGTCTGCAAGTAGTTGCTCACGTCGGCACCAATGATTCCTGCCGCTTGGGTTCTGAGGCGATCCTCAGTTCGTACAGGCGGCTGGCGTCGCACGCGGGATGCGAGCAGAGCTCTCTATTTGCAGCATCGTTCCCAGAGTGGATAGGGGTCCTTTGTGACGGTCTTGGCTGCAAGATTCCTAGACTTGCGCTATTGGTTGGGGAATTGTAGGACGCCCTAGATAGGTCAGGGGTGCACTATACAAAGGAAGCGGCTACTCGGGTAGCAGAGTACTTGTGGCGTGCAAATAGGGGTTTTTTGGGCTAGGCAGTAGTGCGAGGTGTCCTGATAAACACTCGCCAGTCGACGTGCAGGCAGGGAAATCAGGACGCAGTGTAAATACACTTCAGCTATCAAGATATTAGCAGTAAATTTTCAGAGTGTTCGGGATAAAGTTCCTGAATTTACTGTCCTCCACGAAGCCTGTGGCGCGCAAATTATTCTCGGGACTGAGACCTGGCTGAACCCTGAGATAGGAAGTTCTGGAATATTTAGTGAGGGTTGGAACGTGTATCGGAAAGACAGATTAGACACCGTAGGAGGTGGTGTCTTCATTGCAGTTGACAAAAATATTGTGTCTACTGTGGCCGAAGTTGAGTGTGATTGTGAAGTTATCTGGACACGTTTAACAGGGCTAGGAGAAATAAAGTTAATTGTTGGCTGTTATTACCGGCCACGAGGTTCCACCGTGACAGTTCTAGCATCATACAAAGGGAGTCTACACTCTGTATCGCAGAAGTACCCGGATCATGTTATATTAGTCGGAGGCGACCTCAACCTACCTAGTATAGACTGGGATGTCTATGGATTCATTACAGGTGGTACAGACAAGACGTCGTTTGAATTACTTTTAAACACATTATGCGGAAACTATCTTGAGCAGCTAAATCGACAGCCAACGCGTAATGGAAATATTTTAGATATGGTAGCCACGAACATACCAGACCTCATCGACGGTGTCAGTGTTGAGACAGGGATTAGTGATCATGATGTTGCCATTACGACTATGGTTACGAAAGTTAAAAAGTCGGTCAAGAAGGCTAGGAGAGTATTCTTACTAGAAAGAGCAGATAAGCAGTTGTTAGCATCCCACTTAGTAAATGAATCGACTTCATTTACATCCGGTACGATGGACGTGGAAGAATTATGGGCAAATTTTAAACAGATTGTAAATCACGCATTGGAGAAGTATCTGGAAAAAGTGGGTTACAGACGGAGAAGACCCACAGTGGTTTAAGAGCACAATTCGGAGAATGCTCAGGAAGCAAAGGCAGTTGCACTCGCGGTACAAGAAAGATAGGGAGAATGAGGACAGGCAAAAGTTAGTAGAGATTCGTGCTGCTGTAAAGAGAGCGATGCGCGAAGCATACATACCATCGTCATACCTTAGCAAAAGATCTTGCTGAAAACCCAAGGAAATTCTGGCCTTACGTAAAATGGATAAGCGGATCCAGTCACTCACTGATCAGTCTGGCCTGGCAACGGAAGACAGCAAAA
The DNA here is from genome assembly GCF_023864275.1 of Schistocerca cancellata. Classification (NCBI taxonomy): domain Eukaryota; kingdom Metazoa; phylum Arthropoda; class Insecta; order Orthoptera; family Acrididae; genus Schistocerca; species Schistocerca cancellata. Next base: position 54,343,971 of record NC_064633.1, read on the forward strand.
CATAAGCTGAAATTTTAAATTTAGCATTTGAGAAATTTTTCAGGCAGGAGGATCGCACAAACATACCGCCGTTTGAGTCTCGTACAGATTCCCGTATGGAGGACATATACATCCCTGGGGTTCTGAAGCAGCTGAATGGGTTGAAAATAAATAAATCGCCAGGTCCTGATGGGATTCCAATTCCGTTTTACAGAGAGTACTCTACCGCATTGGCTCCTTACTTAGCTATCTTTTATCACGAATCTCTTGCCCAACGTAAAGTCCCGAGCGACTGGAAAAAGCGCAGGTGACGCCTGTATATAAGAAAGGTAGAAGGACGGATCCTGAAAATTACAGACCAATATCCTTAACATATGTTTGTTGCAGGATTCTCGAACATATTTTCAGTTCGAATATAATGAATTTCCTTGAGACAGATAAGTTGCTGTCCATGCATCAGCACGGCTTTAGTAAGAATCGCTACTGCGAACCGCAACTCGCCCTTTTTTCACATGCTATCTTGCTAACCATGGATGAAGGGTATCAGACGGATGCCATATTCCATGACTTCCGGAAAGCGTTTGACTCGGTGCCCCACTGCAGACTCCTAACTAAGGTACGAGCATATAGGATTGGTTCCCAAATATGTGAGTGGCTCGAAGACTTCTTAAGTAATAGAATCCAGTACGTTGTCCTGGTGAGTGTTCATCGGAGGTGAGGGTATCATCTGGAGTGCCCCAAGGAAGTGAGGTAGGTCCGCTGTTGTTTTATATCTACATAAATGATCTTTTGGATAGGGTGGATAGCTATGTGCGGCTGTTTGCTGATGATGCTGTGGTGTACGGGAAGGTGTCGTCTTTGAGTGACTGTAGGAGGATACAAGATGACTTGGACAGGATTTGTGATTGGTGTAATGAATGGCAGCTAACTCTAAATATAGATAAATGTAAATTAATGCAGATGAATAGCAAAAAGAATCCCGTTATGTTTGAATACTCCATCAGTAGTGTAGCGCTTGACACAGTCACGTTGATTAAATATTTGGGCGTAACATTGCAGATCGATATGAAGTGGGACAAGCATGTAATGGCAGTTGTGGGGAAGGCGGATAGTGGTCTTCGATTCATTGGTAGAATTTTGGGAAGATGTGGTTCATCTGTAAAGGAGACCGCTCATAAAACACTAATACGACCTATTCTGGAATACTGCTCGAGCGTTTGGGATCCCTATCAGGTCGGATTGAGGGAGGACATAGGAGCAATTCTACATCTACATCTACATTTATACTCCGCAAGCCACCCAACGGTGTGTGGCGGAGGGCCCTTCACGTGCCACTGTCATTATCTCCCTTTCCTGTTCCAGTCGCGTATGGTTCGCGGGAAGAACGACTGTCTGAAAGCCTCTGTGCGCGCTCTAATCTCTCTAATTTTACATTCGTGATCTCCTCGGGAGGTATAAGTAGGGGGAAGCAATATATTCGATACCTCATCCAGAAACGCACCCTCTCGAAACCTGGCGAGCAAGCTACACCGCGATGCAGAGCGCCTCTCTTGCAGAGTCTGCCACTTGAGTTTGTTAAACATCTCCGTAACGCTATCACGGTTACCAACTAACCCTGTGACGAAACGCGCCGCTCTTCTTTGGATCTTCTCTATCTCCTCCGTCAACCCGATCTGGTACGGATCCCACACTGATGAGCAATACTCAAGTATAGTTCGAACTAGTGTTTTGTAAGCCACCTCCTTTGTTGATGGACTACATTTTCTAAGGACTCTCCCAATGAATCTCAACCTGGTACCCGCCTTACCAACAATTAATTTTATATGATCATTCCACTTCAAATCGTTCCGCACGCATACTCCCAGATATTTTACAGAAGTAACTGCTACCAGTGTTTGTTCCGCTATCATATAATCATACAATAAAGGATCCTTCTTTCTATGTATTCGCAATACATTACATTTGTCTATATTAAGGGTCAGTTGCCACTCCCTGCACCAAGTGCCTATCCGCTGCAGATCTTCCTGCATTTCGCTACAATTTTCTAATGCTGCAACTTCTCTGTATACTACAGCATCATCCGCGAAAAGCCGCATGGAACTTCAGAGGCGGGCTGCTAGATTTGTTACTGGTAGGTTTGATCATCAGGCGAGTGTTACGGAAATGCTTCAGGAATTAGGGTGGGAGTCTCTGGAGGAAAAGATTCGTTCTTTTCGTGAATCGCTACTGAGGAAATTTAGAGAACCAGCATTTGAGGCTGACTGCAGTACAAGTTTACTGCTGCCAACTTATATTTCGCGGAAAGACCACAAAGATAAGAGAGATTAGGGCTCGTACAGAGGCATGTAGGCAGTCATTTTTCCATCGTTCAGTTTGGGAGTGGAACAAGGAGAGAAGACGCTACTTGTGGTACGAGGTACCCTCCGCCACGCACCGTATGGTGGATTGCGGAGTATGTATGTAGATGTAGGTCTACACCTGCAAATTCCTTTAACTATGTAGTAATGATGAAACAGTAGAGTCTTTGTTCTGACAGAGTTTACATACAGATAAAACATGTCTGAACCAGACATGTCTTTTCCATGTTGTTGAAGTAACAGGTTGAGCAGAGTTTGCTGAAATTCTTACGTCGTCCAAACTGACCATGCTTGAGATGTGTGTACCAAATGACCTTGTTTATGAAATCATCAGGAATACATAATACCCAATGTGAGTCGTTGTTAGTACATATCTTAAATGGAAAGTTCTTGCGTACAAGGTAATACTGTCTCATCTCTAAGTTTGTTTTGTCGTGTTACTTATTTTCCCGGTCTCTCCAGACCGACTCCTTATCCTATTCCTATACAATGTCTTTTAAAGAAAAAAGTAACAAAGTTCTCAAAGGCAGCTCTCTGCATATACAGTAAACTGAAGTTTGTTTTAAGATTCGTTTCTATAGTACTTTTTTCTAAGATATTGGGTTTACGAGATAAAGTGCCACAAAAACATTTTGCGCACTAGGAATATGATAAACACTAAAACAGAATTCCTGAAGATACACTGTCCAGCGTTTTAATCCATCCAGCGTTTTAATCCATCACGATTCAGGTTTGAAGACGTTAAAAACTGTAGTGCTCATTGGCCTGTACAGACTTTAGTGTGTTTGTCAAACAAGAAAAACCAAAATTTGGGAAATGCCCAAATGATTGATAGAGCGTCTACATCAGTTACCAGATAATTTATTTTTGTTTTCGTCAGAAAACGGCTTGCAAATGCTATACTTCCTTGCCTAATGATACAAATTTCCTCAAATTCCTGGAATAGATGAGCACATAATCCAGTCTTTGATCTGTAACCAAACAAAAATCGCGTGACTGGTCTGTGTTCGCAGCAATTACAGAATTCAGAACCTTTAAACTTTGGGACTCTACTTGCGCCTCTTCATCCCAATGCCATATTGTGTTTTTATTAGTAAGAGAACAAAGATTTCAGGCGGCAAGAATTTTCATACTCAAGAAATTTCGATAAACGTTTATCAGACCAATGAAGCTACGAACTTGTCCTTTGGTTATAGGAGCTGAAGTGGCTCCGACTGCCCCAAGCTTTTCGGGATCACGCCTTATGTCTCCAGAGGAGATGCTGTCTCCTAGAAACTCTAATCTGGTCTTACCAAACTCTGATTTTTCCAGGTTTGCAGTAATTCTTGATTCTTCAAAAATCCGTACAAACTATCGAGGAAACTGTTATGTTGTGACAAAGATATTTCACCTACGAGGATGTCATCAATTATGAAGTAATGTCTCACTTCAAGTACTCAGGTAAGGTGGAGTTAAAAATTGCAAATGAAGACGCTAGAAGAAATGTGAAAAACAAATGATAACTTGAAAAACTAATAGCATATCCGAAAACCGAGAAACATCATATATTTTCTATCCTCTGGGTGTAATTCTGTTTGCCAAAAATTTGCTCTGAAGCCGACCAACGACGGAATTGGCACACCATAAAAATTCTGAAATAATTCATCTCGTGTTTGCGGTCTGTCTGTCTCAGGTAAGATAATGGTGTGTCAATTTGTCTTTAACGTGAGTCTGATCGACCCATGTTTATTTTCTCTGCTTTGTGCAGTGGGGTATTGTATGAACTGTCGCTTGTATGGTACCTTGCTGTAGCATAGACAATTTCAGCTTTCACTTGCTCTCAGTACTATGCAGGAATAATGTACGGCTTAATACAAAATTTGTTCTGATTCTTGACCTGAAATATCTACGGAAAACCTTTTATAGTTCCTGTACGGTGAGAAAAACAGTTGAGTGTGAATGAAAATGTCAAAAAGAATCCTCTTACGTCTATCAGTGCACTTACGTAATTTCACTTGAATCAAATTGTGTATGTCTACTTTCTGATCAATTTCATCACAAAAAGTACATAAACATCAGTTCATCATAAAAAATTCAGATGGAAAATGTGTTGCATGGTCTTCAAAAAGCATAGGAGATTCACTACTCGTCTTCAGGTCCAGTTTTCAAATTTTGGAATAACTGACTTGCCTTCGTACTGTAAGATTATCTTGGCATCATTAAAATTCAAAATTGCTTTGTGTTCATTTCTATCGACAAAAGCGGTATAATTAAGCAACTCAGTACAAACTTATGGCCTTGACATGTGAAATCCATACACGTTTTATGTCGCAGATAAACACATTTGTCTGGAGTAGCACCGTGTAATCTGATTTTGTGTGAAGGTAATGTAGGAGAGTCATTCGTCTTTGTGCATTTTCTGAGTGCAAGAACAACAGCAGACAAAACAATGTTACCTAAACACACATGTATCACTGGATATGCAGTATCATTCTGTGTATTATCTGATTCCTGTAGTTAAATATCTCTTACGTCGAAATATACGAAATTTACTGTTTCGGCAGCGGTTTTTCCAGTCTTGTTTATAATTTTGTCTTTTAAAGATTAAAAACACTCTTGATGGCTACTTTTTATTTTTACTGAAATGACTGGTTTCGATTCTATTTAACAACCATCTTCAGACTCCAGAACGGTAGGTGAACTCCGCGGAGCAAGTTGCGCCGACCTTCGACGCTGGAATAACTGGTGCCAATGAAAATAAAAAGTTGCGATCACGACTGTTTTTAATCTTTAAATTTTAATTTCAAAAGATCGCTGCTAATGGTTTCAAAAATTTTGTATAATGTTGTCGGCTGCCAGTGCTGCGAGACGTTCCTGTGTGTTATTTGCACACTGCTGGTTGCTGGCCAGGCCAGGCTAGGCGGCCTCACTGCAGCTCGTGAGGTAAAACGCCCTTATTTGCAGATGAGAGCGCATTTTTACTTTATTTTCAGTTTCGCGATTTCACATACGTGCAGTGAACGCATCAACACTACAGCACAGGGTTATTACAAATGATTGAAGCGATTTCACAGCTCTACAATAACTTTATTGTTTGAGATATTTTCACAATGCTTTGCACATACATACAAAAACTCAAAAAGTTTTTTTAGGCATTCACAAATGTTCGATATGTGCCCCTTTAGTGATTCGGCAGACATCAAGCCGATAATCAAGTTCCTCCCACACTCGGCGCAGCATGTTCCCATCAATGAGTTCGAAAGCATCGTTGATGCGAGCTCGCAGATCTGGCACGTTTCTTGGTAGAGGAGGTTTAAACACTGAATCTTTCACATAACCCCAAAGAAAGAAATCACATGGGGTTAAGTCGGGAGAGCGTGGAGGCCATGACATGAATTGCTGATCATGATCTCCACCACGACCGATCCATCGGTTTTCCAATCTCCTGTTTAAGAAATGCCGAACATCATGATGGAAGTGCAGTGGAGCACCATCCTGTTGAAAGATGAAGTCGGCGCTGTCGGTCTCCAGTTGTGGCATGAGCCAATTTTCCAGCATGTCCAGATACACGTGTTCAACCGTTTCTTCGCTCACTGCAGGCCGACCCGTTGATTTCCACTTACAGAGGCATCCAGAAGCTTTAAACTGCGCATACCATCGCCGAATGGAGTTAGCAGTTGGTGGATCTTTGTTGAATTTCATCCTGAAGTGTCGTTGCACTGTTATGACTGACTGATGTGAGTGCAGTTCAAGCACGACATACGCTTTCTCGGCTCCTGTCGCCATTTTGTCTCACTGCGCTCTCGAGCGCTCTGGCGGCAGAAACCTGAAGTGCGGCTTCAGCCCAACAAAACTTTGAGTTTTTCTACGTATCTGTAGTGTGTCGTGACCATATGTCAATGAATGGAGCTACAGTGAATTTATGAAATCGCTTCAATCATTTGTTATAGCCCGAGTGATACTTAGGTTCCTATTATGGCTAGCAGATGCGGTTGGCCATCTGGCGTTTTCAGGGCCAGTGGGATGAGGTGCAGATGCAGAAATCACTCGTGACGCCAGTAAAGAGATACGTACCGAAAGTGCATTTATTCTGGCGCGAATCTAATAATTGCTAGTAATAGAGAAAGTTGCGTTTTGCCACTCAGACATCAGGAGGAGTTTACAGGTGAAAAACACTATCTTTCAGTAATTTTAGAATGCCGGGAAACGTTGATATTAAGAAATAAATGAATAATTTTGCCATAACCGAAGGTGTACGATGGTATATGAACTGTATCGGTTGCACACTCAAGGTACAGATTGTGCGCCATAGTAGGCAGTCGCCGATAGGATGCCTTTCGATCTAGTCATGCGGAAGAACATACTGTCGTACCGCTAATAGTTAGCTTATAATCCGTGTAAACAAGTTCGTTTTACCTTGTTTCTTAACTAAATGCGCCATAATGGCATCCCGTGTAAAAATTACTTCATAAAAAAAAATTATTTTCCCTTCGTTACGTACAACACACAGTGGTATTGCACTTTCAGAATCCTACGGCGTTGCTACGGCTCTGCAAGAGGGACATAAAGCTACGAGAGCATCTACACATAACAGATAGGAAGAATTCCTACGGGGCAGCGCACTTAGTTCGAGGAAAGACTGGCTTAATTATAGCAAGTGGGGAAAGTGTGGCCAGTTGCACTGTACGCCCCTTATACCATCACTTACGGATTCACCGGCTAAAATGAGACATTTCTGCGTGTTTAATACGAGTGGTAGGTTCTAGCACTTGGCACACTTTGCAGGGAGATGAATTTCTCGCAAATTTGGATAGATTACAGTGTGTGATTCTTGCACATCGTCGCGTTTGCATTACTTGCAGTGGATACGTCTTGCACTTGGCACCTTGTGAGTGAAGTATGGTAATAACTTGTTACGAAAAAAAAAGTTTGTTGAAAATTTATGAGCAAAATAAGGAGAGGAATTTCGATTAAAAACGCCTCGAGGAGAGTAACGGGAATCGGCTAACAACTGTTAGAAATTAACATAAACATAATGTCTGAGTGTTTCAGTAGGAAGTAGATAAAGAGGAAAGTATTCCACAAGGAAAGGGGATCAGTATCAGAATGAGATTGGTTCAGGAATAGTAAATGAAATGTAAAGAATAAAGTAAGGAATATTGATGTTATTGATACAGATGGGAAAAGAGAGCAGGAAAATGTGTTATTATATATAAAAGAAGTATTTTCTGATAGACCAGGATTAATGAAGGGAGAACCTTATGAATTTAAAGTCAAGCCACATCAACCTTTTCAGTTGAGGCCACATGTAATACCAGTATCAAAAAAGGAGACCATAATAGAGAAATGTAGAGGATGTTGGCAACCAGTAAGTACTGTAACCCACTAGTATACATCACCAAAAAAGATGGTTCAGTATGAGTTACATTGGACGCTAGGGTACTACATAAAGCAAAATAATGTGTGTTAAAGAGTTTGAGGAGATACGTAATGAGCTTCCGCATTCAGCAACATAAATATCTCCTCATGAATTGTTAATGGGTAAAAGACCTAAAACTACGATCGAACGCTTTTTAAAATTCCCAAAAACAACTGATTTGGGCTCGGAAGAAAAACGTTAAATAGCTTAGGAAAACGTAATAGCAAAGGGAGAGTCTCGTAAGGCGAGGCATAACAAGTATATCTATACATACATTGCGGTTAATCTGGTACTAAGGTCTCACAGAATATAATCCAAAATAGATGCTCAAATAAAGACGTTTTATGAAATTTTTGAAGGACCATATGTCGTTAGCACGGTGCCACAGCCTAATGTAGTGGTAGCAGCGCATACACAGTCTCACGTAGTAACGGTGATATACAATGTAATCGATGTTAGGAGATCCCGTGGTAATGAAAGTGGAGTCTCCAAACCGTGGGGTGCTGAATATCATTTACAAGATGAAATATCTCTCTAGTAAGATAATAAAGAACAAACATTGTGAAAGACACAGACATGACCATAAAATGCATTGTAAATAGCAGTTCTATTAAACTGCTGAAAGAGTAAGTGGTTCTAAGTATTTTGAAACAACATATGTCCAGTTTATGTCTTTGTAAACAAAAGGCAGGGGCTGAATGAACTTCGAGATGATTGTGTGTGCTGACTTACTGTGACGTCAGTGAGACGATTAAACTGATCGCACAGGCAGGAATAGGCTAGTGACATGTGCAGAGCACAGCTGGCGGCTGAGGTAGCCCAACCAGGTGATCACGTGACGTGGCGGGCGTGGTGTAAGCAGACACCTCGCGACCGCGGCACTGGTAAACATAGCGACCCTTTATGAACTACACATAAACCAACAATGTACACCTAAATAATTTATTACCAATAGTTAATAGTTGTTATTAAAGAATCAATTATGTAAAGAATAAAGTATTTAAAAGAGGATAATTTTTCAAGGAATTCTTCATCCCATAATAACTATTCGAAAAGAATTTACTAATTCATGAAGGAAGTAGTTAATTAAAAGTTTTGATGTTTCGCCAGTTGGATAGAAGCGGTAGAGTTAGAAGAAACAATCAAGTGTCTAGGAAATATAATTTATTGTTATTATGTTAGTTCTAAAATAAGTCCTTTTGTTTCATGTATACATATTTGATGTCTTGATGATGGAAACACGGAGAATTCTGAGCTCACCTACGCAGATGAAGTGCACTGTGAACCAAGCCTCGTCACCATTCAGCTACCAGACACTGTTGGCATATGCGACGACTATGGTTGCAATCATCAAGCAATGCAAACACGTCTCCTAGAACCAATCATTTCGTCGGCAAATGACAATTCTTCTCGCCAAACAAGTGTGTCAGTGCAGTGATTTATCAAAGAACGACCCTGAGTTGTAATTGCACCATAAATTTCAATTGCCATCTGTGAAAGATCATGAAAGTGCAAAAAGAAAAAATCTGCTCTGTGGTTTCATGAAATGTCAGTGCATTTTGTATATATTGCGTATTTAGGAAAATTTTAGAAAATTATGCTGCATTGGATTGCCGTCGGACAGCCAACTAACTGATAGAAAGCGTAAGCTAAGCCTTTGTAATATTTTTTTTCTATATTTCTGTTAAGGCGGATCAGATTGTACCGTTGTGATGTATGATAAACAAATTTTACGTGTTTGACAAACATTTCAAAAGCTAACCTTTGTCATTGTGAGTATACATGAAGTGTTTCTTGTAATACGTTCTGTTGATATACATTACAGAGATATTTCGAAAGAATTTTGGTAGGTAAAATTTAGGAGAGCACGGTAGTCAAAACTCGAAAATTTGAAAGTACTAATAATCGGAAGCTAGGAAAACTGTTTCAAAGTGCAAATGTAACTCGATTTCATAAATCAGTAGATTTTGCATTTTAAAGAATTCTGTCAAACTTATAAATTATATCTAAGGAGAACAAAGATATTTAAAATGACTGACATAGAATAAAATAACCTATGGCGCAAAGGCTTCTCCTGTGAACTGAGATATTTCATTTCTAATGTTTCCAAAATTCCGATTTTGCCTGAACGAGAAAAATCAGAATTATGAAAAGAGATTGCCGAAGATGATGTGTAATGTACCCCTCATTTGCAGATAAGAGCGTATTTTACTCTATTTCCAGTTCTGCTATTTCACATACGTGGAGTGAACGTACCAGCACTGCAGCACATGCGAAGTAGGGGACAGGTCATAGGTTCCCACGCTCGCTAGCAGATGCGGTTGGCCATTTCTAGACTTTTCTGGACTTAGAGAAAGCTTTAGACAATATTGACTGGAATACTCTTTCACATTCTGAAGGTTGCAGGGGTAAACTACGGGGAGCGAAAGGCTATTTACAATTTGTACAGAAACCAGATGGCAGTTATAAGAGGCTGCTGCCCCTCTTCAGGAACCACATGTTTGTCTGGCCCCTCCACAGATACCCCTCCGTTGTGGTTGCACCTACGGTAAACAAATGTATGAAGAAATAGATAATATCGTTCAATTAGTTATCGGATATTTTACTTCACTTAATTCATTTTTAATTAGTTTTTAGATATTTGGAAATTTGGACTGGATTTTCTGTATGAGGAGCAAGAATGCCCTTATGATCACCAATTATCGTGCTTACTGATTGTTCATACTCCATACCTAATTCTTTAAATAAAACGTGTAATTGCAAGTGTTGTTCACTGATCAACATGAATGTGGCAATACTCTTTAGTTTATGATCTGTAGGCTTTAGAGAGTAGGTAGTGCATCGTTCTAATTTAGACATTCTGTTTCTGTGCTGGTGCTCATTTGTAGCGATCGTGTTTACAGTTTTTTCTAACTTGACAACGTCACTATTATTGTAGTCACTTGCCCATGATTACAACTATTCTGTCTAGACTCCCGCTATCAGTGTTCGTTTTGTAAAATGCAGCATCTGCCTCGTCCGAGGTTCCAAATGAAATTTTATTAATTTCTCCTACAGAATTGACAGTGCCTATCTCTGTCTACTTACTGGTCTTGTTAACTGATATATTAGGTACTTGTTTTCTTAGATTCGTTCTACATTGGGTGCAGCCTCGTAACTTAGCATATCATTACAGTCTACCTGCCCTTTGTTTAGTACTCCAGTCTGTCTTTACACTATTGTTCCGCTCTTAGCAGTACTCTTCTCATGGCGCGGAAGTTTTAGGCTGGTGTTCAAATGGTTCAAATGGCTCTGAGCACTATGGGACTTAACATCTAAGGTAATCAGTTCCCTAGAACTTAGAACTACTTACACGTAACTAACCTAAGGGCATCACACACATCCATGCCCGAGGGAGGATTCGAACCTGCGACCGTAGCGGTCGCGTGGTTCCAGGCTGAAGCGCCTAGAACCGCTCGGCCACACCGGCCGGCTTGGCTGGTGTCTTCAGATTCACATAGGTTACTGGCTACAACAATATCACCTTTATAACGATAAAATATTCATAAGGATGTCTTTATCGTGTGACTCTCCACAATCCTATCAATATTTCAGTAAATTTAACAATTTTAGGCCCAGCATCCGCCGGTGATAATATGAATGTACATCATTACGGTCGATGGCACCGTGACAGATATGAGAGTAAAATTCTGATCTTACTCTTTTACATACCGAACTTCACCTTACAAATTTGGCTTCAGTACTTTCATTTCTTGTCTCCGATTCGTTTTTATTACTGTGTTAGCCAATTCTAGGCTTATTGTTTCATATGAGCCTCTGACCTGTAAATTCGACATTTGGATCTCCTTCGTCTGACTGTTTCATCATGCAATAACAACTAATCCGCTAGCTGAAATATTCTGCAATGTTCCGTTCTGTCACAATCGATTTTACTCGTTTCTTTGGAATCTTTTATTTTATTTCTCGTTTGTTGCATCTTAGCTTTGAACTGATGTACATAAATATCGTAACTATATCCTATTGTGGCTGCTTCTTTACGTCCACACAGTAGCCTGCGGTGTACTTCCTTCATAATTACGGCCTTCTGCTCTTCACTAATTAGTTAGTGACTATTAACTCTATTATATGCTCTTGCTTTTTCCTTGCCTGTGCCCCTTCATGATTTGTCGCATTATACTCAATGTATGTGCATTCGATCTGCCTGGCTTGTCCATAATCTCGTATGAACATCTTTCTAGTTTGTCTCCATAGTAATAAACCTGAGGAGAGATGTTTTACACTAAAAACTCATGCTATCATCTTGTGATTTGTTACTGTTGTAAACCTCCTTCCGTACACATTTGATCGAAATCGTTTCATTGCCCACACTTATGCTCGTTGCCTGTATAGTTTGACTGTGGTATAATCAGTGAACTAGACATGTAAACTATTCGTAAGTCGCTTCGGACTTGGTATTGTGATAATATCGCACCAAGTGCTATTCCACCTGCGTCATCGTAATAATGAATGATTTCTGAAAGTCAGGGTACCGAAGTATGGGAGGATTAGTTAAGTTCGCTTTTATTTCTTCGAATGTCTCTTGCAGTTGGTTTCCCCACTCATAATTTTCGTTTAGTACCTTTTCTAAAACTACTGCAATTTTAATGATATCTTTTGCAACTTTGACTGTTTCCTTAAATGACAATCTGTTGCATTTTAAATGAAACACATCAGAATATTCACTGCATTATTCTTCCACTTCACATTTATCTTCTTAATTTAGACGCTCCTTTCGCAAAGGTGTCTCTTTTGCTTCTGTTACTGTGACTTCCTCACATAAGGGTTCAGAAATCAAGAGCACTATACTAATATCACACTCTACCTCATTCATGTTCATCATACTAATACGAAACTTATCTTCAGTATTTCATACCAGAGCTTGTTGAATTTATACATCATTTAAGACGTCTTCCCTAGGCACTATTGTATCGTGGCATTCCTGTATAGTTTGCTATCTTTCCAGTCGGATTCTCGTGACCTAGGTCCTTCTGTGTCCCCCCCCCCCCCATGAACCATGGACCTTGCCGTTGGTGGGGAGGATAGCGTGCCTCAGCAATACAGACAGCCGTACCGTAGGTGCAACCACAATGGAGGGGTGTCTATTGAGAGGCCAGACAAACGTGTGGTTCCTGAAGAGGGGCAGCAGCCTTTTCAGTAGTTGGAGGGGCAACAGTCTGGATGATTGACTGATCTGGCCTTGTAACACTAACCAAAACGGCCTTGCTGTGCTGGTACTGCAAACGGCTGAAAGCAAGGGGAAACTACGGCCGTAATTTTTTCCGAGGGCATGCTGCTTTACTGTATGGTTAAATGATAGTGGCGTCCTCTTGGGTTAAATATTTCGGAGGTAAAATAGTCCCTCATTCGGATCTCCGGGCGGGGACTACTCAGGAGGACATCGTTATCAGGAGAAAGAAAACTGGCGTTCTACGGATCGGACCGTGGAATGTCAGATCTCTTAATCAAACAGGTAGGTTAGAAAATTTAGAAAGGGAAATGGATAGGTTAAAGCTAGATATAGTGGGAATTAGTGAAGTTCGGTGGCAGGAGGAACACGACTTCTGGTCAGGTGAATACAGGGTTATAAATACAAAATGAAATAGGGGTAATGCAGGAATAGGTTTAATAATGAACAAAAAATAGGGATGCGGGTAAGCTACTACAAACAGCATAGTGAACGCATTATTGTGGCCAAGACAGACACGAAGCCCACGCCTACTAGAGTAGTACAAGTTTATGTGCGAACTAGATCTGCAGATGATGAAGAAATTGATGAAATGTATGATGAAATAAAAGAAATTATTCAGGTAGTGAAGGGAGACGAAAATTTAATAGTCATGGGTGACTGGAATTCGATAGTAGGGAAAGGAAGAGAAGGAAGAGTCTGGTAGAATTTTTCACAGAGCATAACTTAATCATAGTTAACAATTAGTTGAAGAATCCTAAAAGAAGGTTGTATACATGGAAGAAGCATGGAGACACTGAAAGGTTTCAGATTATGTAATGGTAAGATATAGATTTAGGAACGACGTTTTAAATTTTAAGACTTTTCCAGAGGCAGATGTGGGCTCTGACCACAATCCGTTTGTTATGAACTGTAGATTAAAACTGAAGAACGTGCAAAAAGGTGGGAATTTAAGGAGACGGGACCTGGATAAACTGAAAGAACCACAGATTGTAGAGAGTTTTATAGAGAGCATTAGAGAATGATTGACAAGAACGGGGGAAAGAAATACAATAGAAGAAGAATGGGTAGCTTTGAGAGATGAAATAGTGAAGGGATCAGTGGATCAAGTAGGAAAATAACGAAAGTTAGTAGAAATCCTTGGATAACAGAGGACATGCTGAATTTAATTGATGAAAGGAGAAAATATAAAAGTGCAGTAAATGAAACAGACAAAAAGATGTGCAAATGTCTCAAAAGTGATATCAACAGGAAGTGCAAAATGGCAAAGCCGGGATGGCTAGAGGACAAATGTAAGGATATAGAGGCGTATATCACTAGAGGTAAGATAGATACTGCCTACAGGAAAATTAAGGAGACCTTTGGAGAAAAGAGAACCCCTTGCATAAATATCAAGACCTCAGATGGAGACCAAGTTCCAAGCAAAGAAGGGAAACCAGAGAGGTAGGAGTATATAGAGGGTCAACACAAGGGCGATGTAGGTGAGGACAGTATTATGGAAATGGAAGAGGCTGTCGATGAAGTTGAAATGGGAGATATGATACTGCGTGAAGAGTTTGACAGAGCACTGAAAAACCTAAGTCGAAGCAGACAACATTCCATTAGAGCTACTGATAGCGTTAGAGAACCAGCCCTGACAAAACTCTACTATCTGGTGAGCAAGATGTATGCGACAGGCGAAATATCCTCAGACCTCAAGAAAAACAAAATAATTCCAATCCCAAAGAAAGTAGGTGTTGACAGATGTGAGAATTACCGAACTATCAGTTTAATAAGCCACGGCTGCAAAATACTAACACGAATTCTTTACAGACGAATGGAAAAACTGGTAGAAGCCGACCTCGGGGAAGATCAGTTTGATTTCTGTAGAAATGTTGGAACGGGTGAAGCAATACTGAGCATACGACGTATCTTAGAAAACAGATTAAGGAAAGGTGTTGTGTACATAGTTCTACGTAGTCAGCGCGTACACAACCTTCCCATTAGAGCGTGCCCCGCTAGCAGAACAGCACAGGCGCAGCGCTCGTCCGTCTCCGCACTACGAGATGGCGCTATCTTAGAGACGGACCAAATTCTGCTTCCGCCAATCCGCGTATTAATATGTCACGCAGCCAATGAGATTGCTGCTAACGTAGAACCTTTTCTCCTCGCGAATCACACTCGCGCAGTGATACCTGAACGCTCGAGGTATTATAACGCGTGTACAGACCTCCAATTAGTCAGTCTGCATTAGTCTGTAGTCAAGTTTCAGTCTACGCCTAATACCATTATAATATTCCTGTACATAGCCATGAAGATAAATGTATAGACACGTTGTCAAGTATCAGAGATATCTGGTAATAAGATAAACGTACAAAGACCAAAGGAACTTCAGATTGTCAATTGCAAATAGCATCCAGAATGAAGTTAAGTAAGGTTTATGATTGTTATTATTTTAATAGATGTGTGTGAAAACTAATCAAGTTCTGTTTAAAGTTGGTCATTGTCAAACTGCTACTCTAAGCGTGCAAGTGGCATTTCTACCGTCTGACCTAACGGCAGAAAATAAACACGCCACTATAAAACCACAAGACATATAGCTGACACTCGCCTACTTCGTTAGAGCGACAAGTCCAGTAATCTGATGGTGTGTGTACCGAAGGTCTTACAGTACGCACATCTCAAAAGGCAAACGTACGTTTCTAGCATTTGTAGACTTAGAGAAAGTTTTTAACAATGCTGACTGGAATATTCTCTTTCAAATTCTGTAGTTGGCAGGGGTAAAATACAGGGAGCGAATGGCTATTTACAATTTGTACAGAAACCAGGTGGCAGTTATAAGAGTCGAGGGGCATGAAACGGAAGCAGTGGTTGGGAAGGGAGTGAGACAGGGTTGTAGATTCTCCCCGATGTTATTCAGTCTGTATATTGAGCAAGCAGTAAAGGAAACAAAAGAAAAATTCGGAGTAGGTATTAAAATCCATGAAGAAGAAATAAAAACTTTGAGGTTCGCCGATGACATTGTAATTTTGTCAGAGACAGCAAAGGACTTGGAAGAGCAGTTGAACGGAATGGACAGTGTCTTGAAAGTAGGATATAAGATGAACATC
The DNA here is from genome assembly GCF_023864275.1 of Schistocerca cancellata. Classification (NCBI taxonomy): domain Eukaryota; kingdom Metazoa; phylum Arthropoda; class Insecta; order Orthoptera; family Acrididae; genus Schistocerca; species Schistocerca cancellata. The sequence goes on from NC_064633.1 coordinate 54,360,018, forward strand.
AACAAAAGCAAAACGAGGATAATGGAATGTAGTCGAGTTAACGCGGGTGATGCTGAGGGAATTAGATTAGGAAATGAGATACATAAAGTAGTAAAGGAGTTTTGCTATTTGAGGAGCAAAATAACTGATGATGGTCGAAGTAGAGAGGATATAAAAAGTAGACTGGGAATGGAGAGGAAAGCGTTTATGAAGAAGAGAAATTTGTTAATAGCGAGTATAGATTTAAGTGTCAGCAAGTCGTTTCTGAAAGTGTTTGTATGGAGTATAAGCATGGGAGTGAAACGTGGACGATAAATAGTTCAGACAAGAAGAGAATAGAAGCTTCCGAAATGTGCTGCCACAGAAGAATGCTGAAGTTTAGATGGGTAGATCACATTACTAGTGAGGAGGTGTTGAACAGAACTGGGGAGAAGAGAAATTTGTGGCGCGACTAGAAGAAGGGATCGCTTGGTAGGACACATTCTGAGGCATCAAGAGATCACCAATTTAGTACTGGAGGGCAGCGTGGAGGGTAAAAATTGTAGAGGGTGTCAATGAGATGAATACACCAAACAGATTCAGAAGGATGTAGGTTGCAGTAGGTACTGGGAAATGATGAAACTTGCACAGGATAGAGCAGCATGAAGAGCTGCATTAAACCAGTCTTCGGAATGAAGACCACAAGCAACAACACGTTTTCTGCTTCCTTTGTATCATAACTTCCTTTCCTGAACATATATTATTCTAAGTGACTCTTCTCCACTGGAATTTTACTTTATTCCGTTATTTCCCTTGCTGGCACACTGTCGTTTCAAAATTCTTTGGCATCGTTTTCTCTGTTGGAACTCGTTTATACTATTCTTATCTCCCTGGTGTCTTTTTCGTGATGCTGTCTGTATCTTAAAGCTTTGTATTCCCCTCGTTCTCATGATACCTTCTCTTCCGGCACTGTCAATAACGGATTGCCACAGCCATTCACTGTCGTTCGTCTCTGTCTTTGTGAGAAATCCTTCCCTGCCAGACCACTATATGGGACATTAATTCTCTCCTTAACACGTGGACTACATGCTCGCCTAACACCTTTCCAGCTATTTTTGAATTCCTTGTCGCATGAGTGAGTGTTTTCCTTGTATCATCTGTTACCGTTACAGAACGCCAGGTCTGACTCCATCTTCTTCTAGCCCATGATGTTGATCGGCTCGCGGAGTGGTCCTTCAGAAGGCAGTCAGTGTGGTAATCTCATGTCCTCTATGGAAAAAAAATGCAGATGAGCATACGGCATTGTGGGCTGGGAGTCCCCCATTTGGGGAAGTTCGGATTCCGAGGGCAAGTACTTATTGCATTCAAGGCCACATTGGGCGACTTGCGCGTCGGAGATAGGGATAAAATGATGAGGACAATACAACACCCAGTCCCTGAGCGAAGAAAATCTCAAGCCCCAGCCGGGAATCGAACCGGGGCCCCTTGGCGTTGCATTCTGCGACACTGACAACTTTTCTTTTCAATTAGGACCTGAGAGAAGGTCCGGAGGCAAAGACGGGCAGGGGTAGTCTTCCAAGACCTGGCCTCCATGTCCCACTCCCGCCCTCCCACAGCCAGGGAAGGAAAGGGGTTTTACAGGATCACGAGAACTTTATTGGATCAAATTCTGAATGTACGTATTTGGAAACATTCTAAACGAAAGCATATTTCTTTTTTAACACAAACTTACGTTATTTTTAAATGGACCTCCTATATTTTTTCTTCAGCAATCCATAGCATGACAAAGCACATACACAATGGCGTTGATTGCATCGCAATATTCCCATTACATTCCGAGATATTAAGACGCGAAGTTGACACTTGAAACACCCGACATGCGCTGCTAGCGCACATCCTGAGGCTCAGGCGTGAACCCCATGCTGCCCGTAATCGCGATGTGATTGACATGCGTAATCACACTTCCATACTTATCAGGAGGTCCGAAACGAATAGTACGGTCTGCTGCCATTCTGCATTAACGTCGTACATTCCAGCAGGTATTTATCCCATAGGCTAGGAGTGATGCGGTTCTGTAACATATCTGTGTACCGCAACGTTAGTCACAAAGTTAACTTCGCTTATCGTTAATCCGTTACTAAAAAGGTAATGCCGTTAAATGTTAAAACTTTACTTTACTGTAGATCTAGCACAATTGAGAGTTAATCATTCACTCGTGATAGTAAAATTCATGTTGATGGTTTTAGTGAAACGAGCAAGTGGACTAAAAGTTTTACCGTTGTTTAGGTTCAAAAATGGTTCAAATGGCTCTGAGCACTATGGGACTTAACATTTGTGGTCATCAGTCCCCTAGAACTTAGAACTACTTAAACCTAACTAACCTAAGGACATCATACACATCCATGCCCGAGGATTCGAACCTGCGACCGTAGCGGTCGCGCGGTTCCGGACTGAGCGCCTAGAACCGCTAGACCACCGCGGCCGGCTTACCGTTGTTTAGGAAAAAATGTTTTTATTTGGGAAGTTCAGGTAGGCCATAGAAGATGAATGTAAACATTTTTAACCAATTAGTTTTATTATCACATAATTAGCAATGTTATGTTTATCTAATGCGTTAAATGACAAATTGTTGCAAACAAATGTTTCTTAACATCACTGGGTAAAATGGCCCTTTGTGGAAACTTCCACTGTGATACCAGCACTACATACTAAACATAGCGTTCACATCTCATGCTCAAAGTGATGCCCATTGGCTTGCATACATAGGGTCACTCTGCGGATGACGGATGCCCTACTTCGTGCTACCGTTTCCTCTTTGATGGCTGTACTTTAAGATGAAGAGGTTAGCACAGGAAAGGAAGTCGTGGCGGGCCGCATCAAACCAGTCAGTAGACTGATGACAAAAAAAAACAAGCATCAATAATGCGTTGCTTCATGTCCTCTGGTGTTGTTGGTTCATGTTGGTAAACAGCTTCCTTCATATCTCCCCAAAGAAAATAATCCAGCGGTGTAAGATCCGGAGATCGGGCAGGCCACCTAACTGGGCCACCTCGTCCAATCCACCTACCAAGGAACTTACGGTTCAGGAGTCGTCGTGCTCGTAAGGCGTTATGTGCAGAGCGGCCGAGCGGTTCTAGACGCTACAGTCTGGAACCGCGCGACCGCTACGGTCGCAGGTTCGAATCCTGCCCCGGGTATGGATGTGTGTGATGTCCTTAGGTTAGTTAGGTTTAAGTAGTTCTAAGTTCTAGGGGACTGATGACCTTAGAAGTTAAGTCTCATAGTGCTCAGAGCCATTTTGAACCACATGACCATACTCCGGTTCAGAGGTACGGTGTCCAACAGAACAGGAAGATTGTGTCGTATAAATCTGGAGTATTGTCTGCCATTTTGGATGCCATTTATAAAGAAAGGTCCGATAATGGTATCTCCAATAATCCCACACCAAACGTTAACTTTCCACAGACGTTGATGCTCTACCAGGCGGAGCCATTTTGGATTGTCTGCGGACCAATAATCCATATTCCTCTTATTGACAATTCCTTTGTTGGAGAATGATGCCTCGTCGGTAAAGAGAACATCTGCAAAAAAAATTGGATTAGTCAGAAGTTTTTGCTGAGCCCACCGACAAAATGTTACCCTATTGCGGAAGTCATTTCCAGGAAGATCCTGGTGTAAATGAACATGATAAGGATGAAATTTATGACGTTTAAGAATACGCTGTGCACTTGATTTCGACACACCAACTTTACGTTCAATTTGAAGTGTGCTGATTTGAGGATTCACAGCTTTGGTAGCGAGCACAGCAACTTCAGCACGTTCATTTGTGCGTGTTCTAGGACGATGTCGAGGTCTTGGATTTAAGCTTCCCGTTTCGCGTAGACGAGATGTGAGACGACCGAACATCCGGCGCGAATGCGATTGCTTGTCAGGGAACCGTCTTCTGTACAGTCGGTCTGCCTGAACAGCATTTCGTCGACCTACAACAGGGTACAGTACAGGTATGTAGAGTAGGGTAGAAAACAGAAATATTAACTTAATAATCATAATGTTCGCTAACAGTACTATCAACAAACAAGCAATCTCATAAGGTATTTCCCGTCAACGTACATTCTCCATACATCGGCAGCATTTCTATCACATCTTCATGTGTGTACATTATACTGTACAGTATAATTTCCACAACACAACGTTTATTCACAATGTGTACTACCTCCGTGCCGTCACTAGATTACTCTGATGCACGACTACACTGGCAAGCGGTGTACTGCACGCCAAAGCAACAATAAATGGGATGATCGGTGGGTGGTGGAGTACAGCAGTTTGCATGGGTCGCAAATCATAAACAAGGCGAAGTGGGAACTGTGGCAGTAGTGTGATCTACGTTGGACACTTGACTAGGTACAGCCAGGCCCTGCACGACAGGCACAATGGGTCACATAACGCATTAGATAAACCTTATTTTGGGTGTGCAGGATAAATAAGACAACCTGACGGGTGTACACCGATCGGTACTGGTTCATATTGTGTACATAGATACGTAAAAAGGGCAATAGGGAAACCATTATGTGCTTATGAGAGTTGATGGCAGCAGACCGTATTATTCGTTTCGGACTTTTTGATAAGTATGGAGGTATGATTACACATGTCAATCACATCGCGATTACGGGCAGCATGGGGTTCACGCCTGAGCCTCAGGACGTCCGCTAGCAGCGCATGTCGGGTGTTCCAAGCGTCAACTTCGCGTCTCAATATCTCGGGATGTAATGGGAATATTGCAATGCAATCAACGCCATTGTGTATGTGCTTTGTTATGCTATGGATTGCTGAAGTAAAAATATAGGAGGTCCATTTAAAAAAACATAAGTTTGTGTTAAAAACCACATTTGCTTTCGTTTTAGAATGTTTCCAAATATGTACATTCATGGGCCCCAGCCCTACATTGATACCGGTGAAAGTCGTTTTCCAATAGCTGTTATTGTTCCAGAGATATTTTGGGTGGACAAGATAGCTGGGACACCCTATATATATAATCCGCCATCTTGAATGACATCAGGGACGTCATCTTGGATGACGTCATGCACTGTTGCCAAGTCTACACACCACCATCTTGGATGAAGTCATCGCCGCCATCTTGGATACATCTGGCAGCAATGGAGAGTGGGATGATGCCTGCTTTGTCCCAATACTTATGTCGTCTTGCACATGTTAACTATGCTGCCTGTAGTGGCACAACCACTGAAGCGTCAATTGGACTTCGTCAGCTGACTGCACCAAGAACACCATATCATGTGCAAAGGTAGTACATCAGAAGCTCACATCTCGAATGCAGATGCCTTCCAGTCGTTGACGAAAGCCTTGCAGTGCAGGTTCGAGGGCCGGTGGGAATAAGACTACTGATAAAGGGCATCCCTGTCGCACCGACCATCCAAGAGTGATGTGTTCAGTCTGGTGGCCATTGATCATAACCCATGGGTGCTCCCCATGGATTAAGCGTAAGATCACCCTTGCTGACGCCTGTTGGAGGCCCATGCGTTCAAGCACTGCGTGAAGGTAACTGTGGTCAACACGATCAAAAGTGTGATCTAAATCGACAGCGACAAGAGCGCTCTGAGGAGCCAGGCCGCTGCAGCGCCGTACGTCGCGGTAGACGCCAAGTGCCCTGAGGATGTTTTTGTCACCACCTAAACACATCTGGTCAGGCTGGATCATGTGTCTGATTATGGTCTGAAGTCGCGTACGGAGGATACAGGAGAAAAGTTTATAATTCTTGTTCAGGAGCGTAAGAGGATGGTAGCCTTGGCAATGGTGAGAACTACTCAGTTTGGAAAAAGGGATTATGTCTTTGAGGAAATATGTGGGGAGAGCAAAATCATCGTGGAGGAGGTCTTGAAGCATCTGAATCCACTGAGCGCCCATCAAGGGATAGAAGGCACAGTAGAATTCGTTTGGTAAGCTGTCTGGGCCCAGTGACTTGTTCAGGGTGCCGCATGACAAGGCCACTGTTAAGTCTTCAGGAGTTATGGGAGTTAGCAGGGCATTGTCCTTTGCCATTACTCTGGGGTCAGGCTGACCGCACAGGATGTCTTCGTACTTGCGAACAGTCTGTGGGTCCTTGGCGTAAAACATCCTGTAATGCTGGATGAATGCCGCAGCGATGGCACACTGTGAGTGGAAGTGTCCATCCTCTACTTCCTCTACTGATTTTATAAGGTGGCGCTTGTGGTGGCGTCTCTCTCTGATAACGTGATATACAGATGCCATTTTGGTGGGGATGGTATCTTGCACCCTCGCCCGGACTCGGGCTCCTTCAAACTGTTCCACAGTGAGTCAGAGTAGGCGTGCTTTTAGACGATTAACCACTGTCTGCCGTTCACGTGATGGCGGCTGGGTCATGAATTCCCTCAGCGCAGTTTAACAAAATTCCGACGTCGCCTGACACCAGCACACTCTGTCACGGCCATATCCCATCAGTATCTGTTGGAGAGCCGGCTTGGCGCGGTCGAGCGACCAATGTAAGGTGGAAGGATGTACTAGTCCCATGTAGAAGCGATCTCCTACTGACATGCGTCCTCTTACAGATAGGAAACGTTCAGAATCCGTGAACCATGGTTTCAATATGTGAGCTGTCAGGGGAGTGTGACAGAGCAGATGTATGCCAAATGGTCAATGTAGGTTCTTGGCCACAGTCTGCATCCCTTGTGGTGGCACGGAGTCCTCATGAGATGTGTATCCAGTCGAGGCGGCTGGCAGAGTGGTTGGTGAAATTGTGCAGCTACTGCGGTCTCCGTGAAGGAGATGTCAGGTGTCGTGTAGCGCCAGATCTTGCACAAGTGCTTGTAGTGCTGGGCATGTAGAGCAGTGCAGTGTTTGGTCTGCTGGAGCCAAGACGCTATTAAAATCGCTGCCTGTGATGTAGTGGTCCGTATTCCCATCGATAAGTGGAGCAATTTCGTCGGAATAAAAGGTAATCCTTTCTCTGCGACAAGATGACCCAGAGGGCGCCTAAACATTGACAATGCAGAATGCTCCAACCACGATGGCAAGACCTCTTGCAGATGGTAGACACGTAACTGATGCCTTGATGCCATCGCGTAATAGGATGGCGGTTCCACAGGCATCATCGCTTGATGGGATGCTGTAAGATGTGTATCCATAAATTTTAAATTGCAGCTCTGGATGGACTTCTTGAAGGACGGTGGTATCCAAGTTCACCTCCCAGAGCACATCATGGAACTTGCCCATTTTGATGACAAAGCATATGCCATAAACATTGACTTTGCCCACACAGTAGGTTTTGGACATCTAAATGTGGAATTAGTAGATGCAAATGGCTCCCTTTCGGTGATAATGGGGCCGCTTGGCTATCCTTCCTTTGCGGCAAGTACAGGGTGTTTCAAAAATGACCGGTATATTTGAAACGGCAATAAAAACTAAACGAGCAGCGATAGAAATACACCGTTTGTTGCAATATGCTTGGGACAACAGTACATTTTCAGGCGGACAAACTTTCGAAATTACAGTAGTTACAATTTTCAACAACAGATGGCGCTGCAAGCGATGTGAACGATATAGAAGACAACGCAGTCTGTGGGTGCGCCATTCTGTACGTCGTCTTTCTGCTGTAAGCGTGTGCTGTTCACAACGTGCACGTGTGCTGTAGACAACATGGTTTATTCCTTAGAGCAGAGGATTTGTCTGGTGTTGGAATTCCACAGTGTTGTTGCAACAAGACGAAGTTTTCAACGGAGGTTTAATATAACCAAAGGACCGAAAAGCGATACAATAAACGATCCGTTTGAAAAATTTCAACGGACTGGGAACGTGACGGATGAACGTGCTGGAAAAGTAGGGCGACCGCGTACGGCAACCACAGAGGGCAACGCGCAGCTAGTGCAGCAGGTGATCCGACAGCGGCCTCGGGTTTCCGTTCGCCGTGTTGCAGCTGCGGTCCAAATGACGCCAACGTCCACGTATCGTCTCATGCACCAGAGTTTACACCTCTATCCATACAAAATTCAAACGCGGCAACGCCTCAGTGCCGCTACAATTGCTGCACGAGAGACATTCGCTAACGATATAGTGCACAGGATTGATGACGGCGATATGCATGTGGGCAGCATTTGGTTTACTGACGAAGCTTATTTTTACCTGGATGGCTTCGTCAATAAACAGAACTGGCGCATATGGGGAATCGAAAAGCCCCATGTTGCAGTCCCATCGTCCCTGCATCCTCAAAAAGTACTGGTCTGGGCCGCCATTTCTTCCAAAGGAATCATTGGCCCATTTTTCAGATCCGAAACGATTACTGCATCACGCTATCTGGACATTCTTCGTGAATTTGTGGCGGTACAAACTGCCTTAGACGACACTGCGAACACCTCGTGGTTTATGCAAGATGGTGCCCGGCCACATCGCACGGCCGACGTCTTTAATTTCCTGAATGAATATTTCGATGATGTGACTTCTTTCTGTGGGGACACTTGAAAGACCAGGTGTACCGCCAGAATCCAGAAACAATTGAACAGCTGAAGCAGTACATCTCATCTGCATGTGAAGCCATTCCGCCAGACACGTTGTCAAAGGTTTCGGGTAATTTCATTCAGAGACTACGCCATATTATTGCTACACATGGTGGATATGTGGAAAATATCGTACTATAGAGTTTCCCAGACCACAGCGCCATCTGTTGTTGGCAATTGTAACTACTGTAATTTCGAAAGTTTGTCTGCCTGAAAATGTACTGTTGTCCCAAGCATATTGCAACAAACGGTGTATTTCTATCGCTGCTCGTTTAGTTTGTATTGCCATTTCAAATACACCGGTCATTTTTGAAACACCCTGTATCCTCACTATGGCCCTTTTGCGGGTGTTAGTCTCTCCCCATGTGGGACGCCAGTCGCGTGTGGTGAAGGAGTGTCCAGTGAGTCTTCTGCCTCCATTTCAGCAGTCCCATCAGCGAGTGGGGAAGGGGTCGCTGAGGCTTCGTCGTCGTGGGCGTCGTGCTCCATCACCTGGTTATTTTCCTGCGGGGCTTCAGCCATGGGAACGTCTGGGCCGGGTGAGGCCACCGTCCTGTTCGTGGTGTCGGATGCCTGCCTTGTGGTGGAGCTGGTGGATTCCGCCGAGAACGACGAGTCAGAGACGGCGTCGGCAGCGTGCTCCGTGTCTCCGGCCTGTCGGTCGTCTTCGTCGAGAGGCGTCGTTCCTCACGACGCTTCGGCGACCATTGTTTCCGCGTCCGTGTATCCGCTCCCATCGGAGGGCTGGGGTAAGAAGCTTCGGCCATGCGACTGGCGTCCGGAACCGACGCCTCCGATACGTCGGCGGTAGTGGTGGTGGTGTGGTGGTTGCGGGTGTTGTGTCTTTCAAGGGCGTCTCGCCGTGCGGCTCCGTAGTCACGACGTCGCCGGCGGCTGAGCTCGCGGGCGCCTTGGACTGGAGCATGGGCGCGGCATATGTGCACACCGGCCCCACCTCTTCCACGTACGTAAGGACGGTATTACACTATCAAATTTCTTTGTCAAAGATTTGATCAAAGATGTGATCAAATATTCCGTCAAATATATTTGACAAAGATCTTTGACGTAGCGCTAGGAGGGGTATTAACTGTCATCATATTTTTCATCAAAGTTCAATATGGCTGACAACAACAACTTGTTATTAACCGCAGCAGTTGCATGTACCACAATTGCGCTGTGTGCATATGCGGAAGAGAAGCGGGGGGGGGGGGGGGGAAAGGAAACATACCTGGGTGAAGCCGTGGGTTTTACGACGACACGATAAAAGCATTCAACAAAACTTGTTACGTGAGCTTATAGTGAAGGATGTCAAGTCGTACATCAGTTACTTAAGAATGGATGCATACATTTCTGTATGTGCTCAATGAAGTGTATCCTCATATCACAAAGCACAATATTCACTTAAGAACTGCTGCAACTGCAGAAGACGGGCTCACTGTATCACTCCGATTCCTTGCTACAGGAGAGGGTTAGGTTAGGTCAGGTCTCCAATCTTCGTAATCTATTTTTGTATTCAGCGTGCCTCATGTTGTAAAGCGCCTCATCAGCTTCATACATCTCTATTATTTTGTAGTTGTCGGCACACACCAATTGCATTTACCCGCAATGTTTATAGAAACACTACCGACGACAGAATGCAGCGACGCTAGCGCTCCATGTGGTAACATGTCACATTGCAGTGAACAGAAGACAAGCGACTTCTTTGATCAAATCTACAGCAAATCCCTAGATTTCATCAAATATTGGACGACATTTAATAAAGTTCCCAATCTTTGACAAAGATATTGGACAAAGATTTTTGTCAAAGAAATTTGATAGTGTAATACCAGCCTAAGTGGTAATGCGGTTGTCACAGCTTTCTGTACTGATTACGCACGTGGTACCTGGACAAGGCGGCGCTGGAGGCAGTTGGATCGGACGTGGCCCTCCTGTCCACAACCGGCACACGTCCGCGGTTGCTCGTCACAAATAATGATGGCTCGGCAACCTCCGATGAACACGTGCGACGGCACGTGTTTGGGGAGTTCGATGCGTACCTGTCGGAAGCCATTGAGCACGCGATAGATTTCAAAGGTGTTCCACTTCTCTACCGTGTAGCTGAGGACCGTTTCATATGGCTGCAACGCGTCAGTAACGAGCGCTACCGGGACTTCGAATGGAATGGCAGTTCGAATATGTTCACCGGGCGCACACCCATACCCGCGTTGTCCACGGTTACCGTGCTTACGTTACCCTCAGAGTGTCGAAAGTGGTAGCCGTTGCTGGATCGTCGCACTGGATTGTCATACGGCTCTTCGTTCCTCATCTTGAGATGGACTGTACTGGAAGTGATAGGTGTTTACCTATCAGCTCGTGGGGATCGACATGCACGTCGTCTCTCAGAAACCGTTCGATTTCATAAGCATTTGGACGCTCGTAGGAATCATTGAACGTGAGTTTTATCGCCGCCTGGTGGTAAGAGAACGCCTTATTTAGTGAGAGCATAAATTACAACATCGAATGCAGTACCTCTCGCAGCGAGTAATCAAACACGTGCGTAGCGCTGCCGACGTGTTCATTTCTCTCTCTCTCTCTCTTTAGTACCATGGAAGTCATTCCCTCATGTCTTAGCAGATGTCCTATCAACCTGTCCCTTCTCCTTATCAGTGTTTTCCACATATTCCTTTCCTCTCCGATTCTGCGTAGAACCTCCTCATTCCTTACCTTATAAGTCCACCTAATTTTCAACATTCGTCTATAGCACCACATCTCAAATGCTTCGATTCTCTTCTGTTCCGGTTTTCCCACAGTCCATGTTTCACTACCATACAATGCTGTACTCCAGACGTACATCCTCAGAAATTTCTTCTTCAAATTAAGGCCGGTATTCGATATTAGTAGACTTCTCTTGGCCAGAAATGCCTTTTTTGCCATAGCGAGTCTGCTTTTGATGTCCTCCTTGCTCCGTCCGTCATTGGTTATTTTACTGCCTAGGTAGCAGAATTCCTCAACTTCATTGACTTCGTGACCATCAATCCTGATGTTAAGTTTGTCGCTGTTCTCATTTCTATTACTTCTCATTACCTTCGTCTTTCTCCGATTTACTCTCAAACCATGCTGTGTATTCATTAGACTGTTCATTCCGTTCACCAGATCATTTAATTCTTCTTCACTTTCACTCAGGATAGCAATGTCATCAGCATCGTATCATTGATATCCTTTCACCTTGTATTTTAGTTCCACTCCTGAACCTTTCTTTTATTTCCATCATTGCTTCCTCGATGTACAGATTGAAGAGTAGGGGCGAAAGGCTACAGCCTTGTCCTACACCCTTCTTAATACGAGCACTTCGTTCTTGATCGTCCATTCTTATTATTCCCTCCTGGTTGTTGTACATATTGTATATGACCCGTCTCTCCCTATAGCTGACCCCTAGTTCTCGAGAATCTCGAACAGCTTGTACAATCTTATATTGTTGAACGCTTTTTCCAGGTCGACAAATCCTATGAAAGTGTCTTGATTTTTCTTTAGCCTTGCTTCCATTATTAGCCGTAACGTCAGAATTGCCTCTCTCGTCCCTTTGCTTTTCCTAAAGACAAACTGATCGTCACCTAGCGCATTCTCAATTTTCTTTTCCATTCTTCTGTATATTATTCTTGTAAGCAGCTTCGATACATGAGCTGTTAAGCTGATTGTGCGATAATTCTCGCACTTGTCAACTCTTGCCGTCTTCGGAATTGTGCGGATGATGCTTTTCCGAAAGTCAGATGGTATATCGCCAGACTCATATATTCTACACACCAACGTGAATAGTTGTTTTGTTGCCACTTCCTCCAGTGTTCATTATTAAGTACGAATGTTGCTGTTTCTCCAACCGTTTTCTATATCATGAACATAGTCTTGACTTTTTCTATTCTTTTCACATCTCAGGTTTTTCCCATATGATCTCTGTACCACATGTTACGACTGGCGCGAGTGTCGCTTCGAACAGTTTCATTGCTGTATTTGTCGACAGGACCTGAGAGAAACCGACCTCGCATATCCTCGGGAAACGGAAGCTTATGCATGGCAAACGTAATATACAGATCATGCTTATTCCACTCAAGTTTGTTTCTGGGTCTTTAGCAAGCAACGGAAGTCCTGAGACATGCAGCAAGAGAAAGCTACGTAAACTGGCCGTCCACTGCTTCAAGAAATTTAAATCACTGTAATTAATTTCCAAATAATGAGGTTTAACATGACTTCACCACGATCGTTCAGTCAGGGTTCTTGAGTGGCCTGACATGTACAGGACGCCCTGTCTTGACCATCTACGGTCAGTTTTCTTATGATGCTGTGGCATCACCACTACCGTGGTGAAAATGTGAGTGGTGACTACTTTAGGAGAGAAACTTTGATGGACAAAGGAACTGAAAATATAACGGATCAGTTGGCACAGGATCCAAAAAATGGTCTGCGTTATCATCCGCGACTGAAACAGCAAACAACGAATGGAAATGCTCAGAATAGCAGCCATCACTGGGAAAGTGGTGGTGCAGTACGTAGCACTCTGGAGTCGCATTCGGGAGGACGACGTTTCAAACTCGCGTCCAGATATCCAGATTTAGATTTTCCGTGATTTCCCTGAACCGCTCCAGGCAAATGCCGGGAGGCTTGCTTTGAAATGGCACGGCCGATTTGTTTCCCAATCCTTATAACGTTCCGAACTTCTGCTCCGTTTGTAATGACCTCTATGTTGACGGGACGTTGAACCATAACCAGGAAAGACAGTCCAGTGATACTAGCAGCAAGCGACGTGAGCAGCTATGGTGAGATACACTGCAACACTGTACGTCCTCCTTGTGTTCTTGCCTACAGACGTCCAATGTGTGCCCGAGTGTAAACTCTCACTGCACCCGCTACCCCCGTGCCCGAGGCCCTGCTTCTCGGGAACAAAGACAATAGTTCTGCCACTCTGGCCAGATAGCTATTCTGCTTTGCTTGGTAATACCACCTTCCCCTGCAACTTGGTCATGTTTATCCTACCTACGACCATTTTCCTACAGTACAGAAATTTATCCAACACATGCTGTCCATCTTTTCTCGTTTCACGACAATATGGTAGGAAGAAATAAGTATTCTCTGGCTGATCACTTTTCTTATGATCTGAATTGAACAACATATCAAATAAGAATCTTTTACATTACTGAAAATATCGTATAGTATGTGTACGCAGTTGTGTACAAGATCTTGTTCAAATCCGCAATGTTCAACAATAAAACAGTGCTAAATTCTGCAAGCTATTTTGAGAAAAAATGTCGCCCACTGAAAAGTACTGAACAATGAACAGAAGTTAGAGATTGGTGAATGGGAAGAGTCCAATACTGTCCTGTTTTTAGATCTGGAACGAGAGAGGCAAATCAGTATAGACCGCCTGTCCAAAAGGGTCCGAGACCGATTTTATTCCAGCCATATAGGCGACCTCTGCGCGTTAACTGCAGTGGCAGCTTGAACTTCAAACCGTAGACGTGCATTACGTGCATTATTCCACCAGTCGGTTGTCAGCAGGCAGTTTTAAGAAATGAACGTCCGGCCGTCGCGCTTCTGCGTTCTTGCGTCACATCTCCGATTCCAATGTTCACGACATATTCTGGAGATGAAAAAAGTGTGTGCAAAGTTTGTCCCGGGAATCTCGGTTCCCGAACAAAGACGACGATTCGTGGGTGACAGCTCTGATTGATTGAAATCAGGTATATATATATATATATATATATATATATATATATATATATATATATATATATATATATCGCGTGAAGAGACTCGGAAACATTAATCCGACACGACTCGGAGACCCGCGCCGACCGGCCGAGGGCCTGCACAGTGAACCGCCAAACCGACACAAAGGCTGCAACTATGGACAACAATGTATACACCCTGCGCTGCCGGCTTTCCAGGGCCCCGTGAACGCCGAAAGGCCGGCGCGGAGGGCGCGGGTAGAGAGAGTAGGGAGAGAGTGGCCACTCAGACGATACGGCGGCCATTTTTCTGCCCAACTGTGGGCGGGACTTTTGAATGGCCAATAGTGGAGTAGTGGAGAACATACTCACCGATTCAGAAGCAGAAGACAATATGGCGAAATCATTCGTTAAATGCCTTTCTTTACAGCTATAATATACTCATAGTGGCCTACTACGTACAGCACAGGAACATTTGATACAGTGGCTGTAAAAATTATTCGTTACTTGCATTTATCTCCTTTAAAGTTCGAGAAGTGCAATTCGCTAAAGATTTAAATACCTCTCGTAGAAAACAAACGAAAAGATTACAAAAATCAGGTAATGTTAAATGTAGGCTACTGTAATAACGACCAAGTATAACAAGAAAACTACCGTATCCCTTCTACCCCACAGTAAACAGGCCTATTAAAAACTGTCTTCAAGAGTACCTACAGTTATTTACTACGAATAGTGTATCAGAAACCACGACAATTGCGGAAAACGTGCTTACAACTTGCCTGCGTCAACAGTCACGCAATGATACTGAAACCCAAATAATGCCTAGTGTTCTGATTCGGAACGAAATAACGTTTGTCGCTATAAAGTCGAATGTGCATGGCACAACAATTACAGGAACTTTCCGTTTTCAGCCAGGACTGTCAGATATTGGCTTCAGAAAAGCTTTTGATGCTACCGGTATGCATGCAGACGCTAATTATGTACTAAAAACGATATACAACTAAATCGAACAACGCGTAACAAGTCTCTCAATAATTCAAATACCTTTTAATCGTTTCCAAAAGTCCTCTGAACTTAAATTCAACTCAAAAGCACGGCGAACATAGGAAGCGCGAGAGACGTTTGGCAGAGAAATGGCGCCAAGGTAATCTACCAATCACGGGCAACTTCACCTATGGCCACTCTCTCTGTATCATGGAGGTAAGAATAGAGGGAGACGCCGTGACGTCACAGCTGCGAAGCTATGTGAAGCGGAGGGTAGCCATCTCAATCCGACCAAAACATTGCTGCTGTAAGCTTGTGTGCATAGGCTTGTCGCTCGCTTTTGGAAGGATTTTGCGCTATTATGGTGACTTGTGTGGTGTTCGGATGTACGAATCGTTCTGATTGTGATGCGAAATCGAAGGGAATAACATTTCATGTGTAAGTTGTCTCGTTAAGTGTTATTTTACAACTTCATTGTGAATGAACGTGTGCTACATCGGTACTTGTACTATAGCGTGTTTTTCTCCTGTATGATTTTAGATTTCCTAAAAATGAAAGTCGGAAAGCTCTGTGGGAGAATGCCGTGAAGAGGAAGGATTGGCGTGCGTCTAAATGGAGCACTATATGTTCTCAGCATTTGCGAGAAGAGGACATAGACCGAACTTCCCTTTCAACAGTAAAGCTCCGAGAAAATGCTGTACCATCAGCTTTCCCTACACACCCAAAATACTTGCAAAAGGTATGTTAATTCAAAGAATTAAATTCTTAGTTTTCAAGTTCACGTTTCAGTATAATACGTACGTATCGTCGATAATCGAAGTGTTGAGTAACTCACTTTGTCTTCATCATGTACCAAATTAAAAGCTAACACTACATTAACTGGCGTAAAGTATAGGCCTAAACAGGACACTGTGTAGATTTGCCGTTCTGTGTACCGTATTTCAGTAAATATTGGTGGTAATGAACAGTGTTTCCCAGTAGTGTAACGTAACTGAAATGTCCCAGTACGTATTACAAACAAGATGCATTTATGGGGCTTTGGAGGGAGGGTATAGCTAACTTAGTTTTCAGTTTCTATTATTTAGTTTGTGATACACGTTTATTACTGAATTAACAAAATTGTATCGTTGACATTGAAGACTAGGTATTTGTAATATTACATTAAAAACTATTTTTAATCAGAAGAAACGCGGAATTTCGCCTTTACGAGATTTTATTTTAAACAAAAACTTTGAAACAACCAATCTGATGACGTTACATGCGTTGTGTTGTTGTTGTGGTCTTCAGTCCTGAGACTGGTTTGATGCAGCTCTCCATGCTATTCTATCCTGTGCAAGCTTCTTCATCTCCCAGTACCTACTGCAACCTACATCCTTCTGAATCTGCTTAGTGTATTCATCTCTTGGTCTCCCCCTACGATTTTTACCCTCCACGCTGCCCTCCAATACTAAGTTGGTGATCCCTTGATGCCTCAGAATATGTCCTACCAAGCGATCCCTTCTTCTGGTCAAGTTGTGCCACAAACTCCTCTTCTCCCCAATTCTATTCAGTACCTCCTCATTAGTTATGTGATCTACCCATCTAATCTTCAGCATTCTTCTGTAGCACCACATTTCGAAAGCTTCTATTCTCTTCTTGTCCAAACTATTTACCGTCCATGTTTCACTTCCATACATAGCTACACTCCATACAAATACTTTCAGAAATGACTTCCTGACACTTAAATCTATACTCGATGTTAAAAAATTTCTCTTCTTCAGAAACGCTTTCCTTGCCATTGCCAGTCTACATTTTATATCGTCTCTACTTCGACCATCATCAGTTATTTTGCTCCCCAAATAGCAAAACTCCTTTACTACAAGTGTCTCATTTTCTAATCTAATTCCCTCAGCATCACCCGACTTAATTCGACTATATTCCATATCTTCGTTTTGCTTTTGTTGATGTTCATCTTATATCCTTCCTTCAAGACACCATCCATTCCGTTCAACTCCTCTTCCAAGTCCTTTGCTGTCTCCGGCAGAATTACAATGTCATCGGCGAACCTCAAAGTTTTTATTTCTTCTCCATGGATTTTAATACCTCCTCCGAATTTTTCTTTTGTTTCCTTTACTGCTTGCTCAATATACAGATTGAATAACATCGGAGAGAGGCTACAACCCTGTCTTACTCCCTTCCCAACCACTGCTTCCCTTTCATGTCCCTCGACTCTTATAACTGCCATCTGGTTTCTATACAAATTGTAAATAACCTTTCGCTCCCTTGCAATTAGCGACTGTAATACACGCAGCGCTATAGCACACTGGCAATGTTTTGGTCAGAGTGTCATGGCAGCCAGCCACGCCCCCATGGCTTCAAAACGTAGTACGGCTGGGATACGTAGCGCCATCTCCCCTTATTCTTACCTCCATGCTCTGTATAGAGGATCTCTAGGCGCGGGCCGCTCACAGCGCTGCTGCGGCTGCAGCGGCGCTCCCCGGTTATAAGAGTCGTGTGAAGTTAGCACCCTTTTTTTCAGAAATGTATATTTTTTTCAGAGTTCTTGATAGATATGTAATAGTTCTAGAGTTCTTTGTACAAAATTTCAATAGTTCTGCAGAATTTAGCGAAGAAAACAACAATACTCGAAAAAATTTTCGTATCGAAAACATTCTTTGTCAATTTCCGCAAAATGTAAATAAGTACGACACTTCTGAGCACAGTTCTGAATAGAGCTCCAAGAGTTCTATCGAAAATCCCAGTAACATTTTTTTGTGCAGCTAATAGTTTACGAGATAATGGCAATTTAAGGAGAAAATCTTTTCACTTACTGTGAAGTTGGCACCCTTTTTTTCAGAAATGTATATTTTTTTCAGAGTTCTTGATAAATATGCCATAGTTCTAGAGTTCTTTGTACAAAATTTCAATAGTTCTGCAGAATTTAGCGAAGAAAACAACAATATTCGAAAACATTTTCGTATCGAAAACATTCATTGTCAATTTTCGCAAAAATTAAACTCGTACAACAGTTCTGAGGACGGTTCTGAACAGAACCCCAAGAGCTCTATCGAAAGTCCCAGTAACATTTTTCTATGGCTATAATAGTTTATGAGATAAATTGATTTAATGTGGGACACACTTTCTCTACAGAAAATATAAATATATTCGTACAATAGTTCTGATGACAGTTCTGGACACCACGTGAAGAGTTCTATCGAAAATCCTGGTAGTATTTTTTTGTGCAGGTAATAGTTTAAGAGGAAATTGCAACATAATTAAGAACTCTATAAGAGCTCCCACTGTGAAGCTGGCACCCTTTTTTGCAGAAATATATATTATTCTCAGAGTTCTTGATAGGTAAGCCAAAGTTCTAGAGTTCTTTGTACAAAATTTCAATAGTTCTGCAGAATTTAGCGAAGAAAACAACAGCACTAGTAAAAATTGTGGTATCGAAACGATTTTTTGTCGATTTTTGCAAAAAGTAAATTCGTACAACAGTTCTGAGGACAGTTCTCAACAGAGCCCCAATAGTTCTATCGAAAATACAAATAACATTTTTTTGTGCAGCTAATAGTTTGCGAGATAATTGCAATTTAAGGAGAAAGTCTTTTCACTTACTGTGAAGTTGGCACCCTTTTTTTCAGAAATGTATATTTTTTTCAGAGTTCTTGATAAATATGCCATAGTTCTAGAGTTCTTTGTACAAAATTTCAATAGTTCTGCAGAATTTAGCGAAGAAAACAACAATACTCGAAAAAATTTTCGTATAGCAATCATTATTTGTTAATTTTCGCGAAAAGTAAATTCGTACAACAGTCCTGAGGACAGTTCTGAACAGAACCCCAATAGTTCTACAGAATATCCTAATAACAGTTTTTTGTGCAGCTAATAGGTTACGAGATAATTGCAATTTAAGGAGGAAACCTCTTCACTTACTGTGAATTTGGTACCCTTTTTTCAGAAATGTACATTTTTTTCAGAGTTTTTGATAGAAAGGCCATAGTTCTAGAGTTCTTTGTACAAAATTTGAATAGTCCTGCAGAATTTTGCGAAGAAAACAACAAAATTCGAAAAAATTTTCGTATCGAAAACATTCTTTGTCAATTTTCGAAAAAAATAAATTCGTACAACAGTTCTGAACAGAACACCAAGAGCTCTATCGAAAATCTTAATAACATCTCTTTGTGGCGATGATAGTTTATACGGTAACTGTTTTGATGGAAGACCTACTGTATCCACAGAAAAAAATTAATTCGTGCAACAGTTTTGATGAACAGTTCTGGATAACACCCCAAGACTTCTATCGATAATCATAACAACATTTTTTGTGGTTATAATAGTTTGTAAGATAATTGATTAATTGTGGGGCTCACTTACTCTAAAAAAATTATGTCTATTCGTATGTTCTGATGACAGCTCTGGATAGCAATGTAAGAGCTCTATCGAAAATACTGGTAACATATTCTGTGCAAGTAATTGTTTACGTAGTAACTGCATTTAATAAGGAATGCTTATGAGCATTTCCCGTGAAGTTGGCACCCTTTTACGAAAAATATACATTTTTTTCATAGTTCTTTATATGTATGCAATAGTTCTAGATTTCCCTGCTCAAAACACGAATAGTTGTGCAGAATTTCGGGTAGGAAACAATAACTGGGCAAAATTTTGGTATAGTAAAAAATTATTTGTCAGTTTGGAAAAAATAAATTTGTATAACAGTTCTATTGGCAGTTCTCGATAGCACCCGAAGAGTTGTATTGAAAATGATAAAAACAATTTTGTGGCGATAATAGTTTATACGATAATTGTTTTAATCTGATACTCACTTTCTCTACGAAAACAAAATTCGTAGAATAGTTCTGATGACAGTTCTAAATAGCACCCACAGAGTTCTACCAAAAACTATAATAACATTTTTCGTGACGATGACATTATATGAGATAATTAATGTGAGACTCACTTTTGTCATGTAAAAGTAATAAATTCGTAAAAAAGGTCTGATGGCATTTCTTAATAGGACCCTAAGAGTTCCACCGAAAACTGTAATAACTTTTTTTGTGGGGATAACAATTAATGAGATAATATCATTTACGAGAGGTCCACTTGGTCTACATTATAATAAATTGGCACAACCCTTTTGCTGACAGTTCTGGATAGCACCGAAAGAGTTCTTTTAAAAACCCTCATAACATTTTTATGGTGCCAATAGATTACGAAATAGATTGTGTGTTCACTCTGCAGTGGATGTGCGCCGGTGTGAAACTTACTGGCAGATAAACACTGTGTGCCGGACCGGGTCTCTAACCCCAGGCTATGACGAAGGAATATCGTCACAATATCCTTTCGTCCAGGAGTGCTTCTTCTGCAATTTTCGTAGGACAGCTTCTGCGAAATTGGGAAAGCAGGACATGAGGTACTGCTAGAAGTACAGCTATGAGGACGGATCGTAAATTCTCACTTTTATTTTGGAATTATGTGAGACATAAACAATGTTACAATGTGCAGTGCGGTACACAAGAAGCTCTTTTATCCGGACTACGTGGGACCGGAAGTAATCCGGATAACCGAAAATCCGGATATATATTCTACTAAATACAAAAAGTCTAAACGTTCAGCACTGTACAAATGCCGGTACACCTTCTTAAGACTGATTGTAGTAACTGTAGGTGGAAGCGTGGGATGTGCACGCTTAGATGATTCAAAGAGAGAAGGCTCGTCAGTGCAAAACAGATGGCTGAGAGGGCAGATACATTCACACACGCCACTAACCAGGTGGTGTCACACATGTCGAGAAGCGCACCAGAGGTACAATGAGCTCTGGTGGAGTGCGGTTGGCGTGGTTACTATGCAACTTACTTGATGGACACCAATACACCGCTATATTAATGTACAATACTTGAGAAACAATGTCATTCAAACACTCTGAGCACCTTTATCACTCAGTGCTAGACTAAATTAGCGGCCTAGTGATAAGCAGCCTATGTACCTCACCTACTACATATCTTCGTTTTATAAGAAAAAAAGATAAAAATACCAAGGCACACGAAATATGAATCAGGATAAACCGGAAATCCGGATTAGTGAGGACCAAATAAACGAGGTTCTTGTTTACAAATTTCAAACTCCTTAGTAACGTTAATACTTTATTCCTTCAACATAATAACGCCTCTGTCAGTCATGTACTGAATTACTTAGTTCGTTTGTACAATATATTCATTTAAATATACTTACATTTCTATACATTGAAAAGACTTTTGACTCTCACTGTAGTGTAACTCATCAAACTTCCACACTTCCTTTCCAACTAGAACAAATGTTTGCAACAATATTAACGATAGCAATTTCAAATTTATTCGTTACACTCAGCACATGTTTTTATGTATCCTAGCGTCTGGTGATGTTGCCACCTAACTTTCATCCATGAGGGTCCTGGGCATATTTTTAGCTGTTAGTGGGTCCTGGATGACATGAGAGCTCAAAACAATTACAGTTTTACGTAATAAAATTCTTATGGTTCTTCCTGATTCTAAAAATATACACTTCATGTACAGTACCTCGTCATGCTGATGCTTAAATGTCATTTTGTTTAATTTGGGCGCCGCAGTTTCCGTAGAACCTCGTTTATGTAATATCTTTGAAGAACCTGTCGACTGTCGTATGTGCAGGAAAAATGTTTACATGCCACAAAACAAAATCAGAATGCGTTTCAACAGTAGCAATTTGTTTTAATGGTGGAGTAAAAATGGTTCAAATGGCTCTGAGTGCTATGGGACTTACCTTCTGAGGTAATCAGTCCCCTAGAACTTAGAACTACGTAAACCTAACTAACCTAAGGACATCACACTCATCCATGCCAGAGGCAGGATTCTAACCTGCGACCGAAGCGGTCGTGCGGTTCCAGACTGTAGCGCCTAGAACGGCTGGGCCACTCTGGCCGTCCTGGTGCAGTAAAGATTAAAAACAATGAGCAGAACAGGCATCAAAACTAGGAACAATATGAACATTGTGCTGGTATGGGCGGACAGGCAACATGTCACAGAAACTGAAAAAAGCTGCTGAAAGCATGAAAAGGAGGCCAGAATAACAAAGAAAAGAAGTAAAAATAAAGAAATTGAAAAGGACACGAAAGGTATTAACAAGTTTATGGAGCAGGAATGGTTTGCAATGTCGTCATTGAGAAGAGAATGACATACAAATCTTTAGTTTCAGTTTTCTGTAGTCAACGTGTTTGCATACCGAGATACTGTTACCGGTATCTCATCCACTATTAAAGCTACATAAACAAAGCTATGGATGAATAATAATATAGTGCTTGCCTACACACTGAACCACATTATTCAACAATGGATTAAGTATTTTACGCTGCAGTATCTCATATTATGTTCTTAAATCATTAGGAGAAAAAATTTACTCTTAAAATACATTTTTTTTAAATAATCAAAACATGAAACGTAAATATTACTGGTTTGCTGTTTCAACAATGTAATAATTCAAAGAATAAAATTTGTTTTTTATCTTTTATTTGGAATAGCGTTAAGTACATTGAACCTAAAATAACATTTACGTGTATTTCAGTATGTAAGAAAACATCAATATCCACTGCACAGTGTATTCCACAGATTTACAATTTTTTTCACCTGGAGCTCACAATATACCAATTCTTTGATAAAAGTTTCATTCCTGAATCTATTGACAGTCTTGCCTTATTAAATTTCAAAGTACCAGTAAAAAACTACAGGTTGTGATGTACAGGTCCCGTTAACAGCTCTTCTTCAGAATACACTAAAACCTAGAAGGAAATACATATGTAGGGAATTCAGTAATAAATAAGCATAGAATTTATGAGGTGTGAAACAACTAAGAAAAATAAGTACAAAAAATATATACGTGAAATTTAGGGCATAAAATGCTCTTATTCTAGTAACCAAAACACGAGGCTGTGATACCAGAAACAAAGATACTAAGAATTAACATAAGAGCTGTATTTGTAATATTTAGATACCAACTTTTAGCAATTGCTTACCTTATAAAGCAAAGTTCCTATGTAGGAACTACTTGTTTCATCTTGTCGGTCTTGTAGCTGCCATTTGAAAATTTTCCTGTCATGACATACATGAACAGGTGCGGAGAAATTATCGTTTCTTTTGAAACTTTCTGTACATCTTTATACACGTCATCGTACTGCTTCCAGTAGGTTCCATCGAAGACATATGCCGTGTAGTGTTTGATGGAGATATTAGAATGAATGGCTCCAACGAGAGTGTACTCTTGATTGTTGACTACGATTTCTTTCGTGATCGTTTGCAAAACACATTTCTTCCTTTGATTCGGAGGAAACTGATCTACAGTTAGTTGACAAATTGTTATACTAGTATCCATCATCAAGTAGCATCCGAATTTCTTTTCTTCGACTGCTCCTCCTTTACATTTCTTGCATTTTAAATAGTCTTTAGAACTCCATTTGTTGCATCTACAGCCTCTTGCATGAAATTATAACCTAGTCTGAAAAGAACATGCGTATCAACGGAAGTATAATGTCGTTTCACATAGCGTGAATTTAGGCACGTCAGACACGATATATTTTTGTGGCAAATCGGGATTTCTTTTAATATTTTGTCGTATAATTCCTGCATTCAGAGACAATATTTTTCGAGAGATTACTCCTTTTTTTTAGGAACGGTATCACATATAAAATATCAAATCTCTGCTTAAAATGCTGGGAGTTTATAATTTTTTTGTCCAAAACATCCAAAGCCAGATCCAAAAATGGATGGCCCACCATTTGAATTTTACTTTTGAAATCATCACTGAGTGATATTGCTTGCATGAATAAGGTCATCAAAGAATCGAAACGGCACGTTCCCTTCAAGTTGTAGGTAGCAGATTTGAATTTGCTTGAGGACCCATTTAGGAAAAGTGGCAAATTAATATCTATGAATTTCTTAGTCGAATTACAGTTTGGGCAATCATCTAAGTAGTTTTTTCTTGCTCTTAGCTTGTATGCTCGATGTGACAATGATTTCATTTTGAAGCTTTTTCAGCATTGCGCTCTCCTCCTTTTTATTGTTACAGGTCTCTCTGTTTTCTTCTGTTTTCGAACCACAGGATGAAATTTCAGTGACATCCCTGGTGAAGTATGATTCTTGATAGTCTTTTGTGGAATGAAATATATCTTTAGAGTCCAAATTGGGCAGTAAATTATTATCTGAAGAGCGCTGAAAACACACGCTATCACTCTTGACTGTTGTTCTCCGCATTCATAATAAGTGAGCTCGAAGTAGGAGAAAATCTGTATTCAAAACTATTAAAATTTTGTCTAACTCTGTCTCATTGCCATCTTCGTGTTGGGTCTCACTTCGTAAGGTATTGTTCAGTGTGCTCTCAGAATTATCGAGTATATGATTGCTTTTGGGGTTTGTTATCTTCAGCTTCTTATTTTTTCCTCTCCAGTTTTCTTCTTCATGGTAAGGCAATGATGCTTCAGTTGGTTTGTGCTTCACAGTTTGCTTTGAATCTTCTTTTTCCATCATAAGTAGCGCTAACAGTTTTGTTTCCTCATGCAGCCACTTCAAATGTTGAAAAATGAATTTGTCTACTCGTAAAGGCAGCTTTCAAAGCCTATTGTCTATAATTGCGCCGTTGGTCACTGGTTATATGTTTGTAATGATCAATACGGTTGGAATTATGCACAAGTGTTTTATTGTGGCAACAGTAGAAATTATACCAGAAGGAAAGGGCTCCTGAATCAGCTATGTTATACATTTTTGTTTTCTTCGCTAAATTCTGCAGAACTATTGAAATTTTGTACAAAGAACTCTAGAACTATAGCATATTTATCAAGAACTCTGAAAAAAATATACATTTCTGAAAAAAAGGGTGCCAACTTCACAGTATGTGAAAAGACTTTCTCCTTAAATTGCAACTATCTCGCAAACTATTAGCTGCACAAAAAAATGTTATTTGTATTTTCGATAGAACTATTGGGGCTCTGTTGAGAACTGTCCTCAGAACTGTTGTACGAATTTACGTTTTGCAAAAATCGACAAAAAATCGTTTCGATACCACAATTTTTACGAGTACTGTTGTTTTCTTCGCTAAATTCTGCAGAACTATTGAAATTTTGTACAAAGAACTCTAGAACTTTGGCTTACCTATCAAGAACTCTGAGAATAATATATATTTCTGCAAAAAAGGGTGCCAGCTTCACAGTGGGAGCTCTTATAGAGTTCTTAATTATGTTGCAATTTCCTCTTAAACTATTACCTGCACAAAAAAATACTACCAGGATTTTCGATAGAACTCTTCACGTGGCGTCCAGAACTGTCATCAGAACTGTTGTACGAATATATTTATATTTTCTGTAGAGAAAGTGTGTCCCACATTAAATCAATTTATCTCATAAACTATTATAGCCATAGAAAAATGTTATTGGGATTTTCGATAGAGCTCTTGGGTTTCTGTTCAGAACCGTCCTCAGAACTGTTGTACGAGTTTAATTTTTGCGAAAATTGACAATGAATGTTTTCGATACGAAAATGTTTTCGAATATTGTTGTTTTCTTCGCTAAATTCTGCAGAACTATTGAAATTTTGTACAAAGAACTCTAGAACTATGGCATATCTGTCAAGAACTCTGAAAAAAATATACATTTCTGAAAAAAAGGGTGCCAACTTCACAGTAAGTGAAAAGATTTTCTCCTTAAATTGCAATTATCTCGTAGACTATTAGCTGCACAAAAAAATGTTACTGGGATTTTCGATAGAACTCTTGGAGCTCTATTCAGAACTGTGCTCAGAAGTGTCGTACTTATTTACATTTGGCGGAAATTGACAAAGAATGTTTTCGATACGAAAATTTTTTCGAGTATTGTTGTTTTCTTCGCTAAATTCTGCAGAACTATTGAAATTTTGTACAAAGAACTCTAGAACTATTACATATCTATCAAGAACTCTGAAAAAAATATACATTTCTGAAAAAAAGGGTGCCAACTTCACAGTAAGTGGAAAGATTTTCTCCTTAAATTGCAATTATCTCGTAAACTATTAGCTGCACAAAAAAATGTTACTGGGATTTTCGATAGAACTCTTGGAGCTCTATTCAGAACTGTCCTCAGAAGTGTCGTACTTATTTACATTTTGCGGAAATTGACAAAGAATGTTTTCGATACGAAAATTTTTTCGAGTATTGTTGTTTTCTTTGCTAAATTCTGCAGAACTATTGAAATTTTGTACAAAGAACTCTAGAACTATTTCATATCTATCAAGAACTCTGAAAAAAATATACATTTCTGAAAAAAAGGGTGCTAACTTCACACGACTGGTTATAAGCATCGCCGCGTGGCGGCTGTCGCCCACGTCCGTGCCTCCTGGCGTGCCGTCCAAACTGTCGGACCAGGATACCAGGCTGTCAATACAGACCTGACACACAGGACACGCGAAGTACGCAAATTCATCTGTAGAGTCAACACTTTGACGATACAACCGTCATACAAGTCTATATCCACATGATTACTCTCCAATTCACATTTAAGTGCTTGGCAGAGGGTTCATCGAACCACAATCATACTATCTCTCTACCATTCCACTCCCGAACAGCGCGCGGGAAAAGCGAACATCTAAACCTTCCTGTTCGAGCTCTGATTTCTCTTATTTTATTTTGATGATCATTCCTACCTATGTACATTTGGCTCAACAAAGAGTTTTCGCATTCGGAAGAGAAAGTTGGTGACTGAAATTTCGTAAATAGATCTCGACGCGACGAAAAACGTCTTTGCTTTAATGACTTCCATCCCAACTCGCATATCATATCTGCCACACTCTCTCCCCTATTACGTGATAATGCAAAACTAGCTGCCCTTTTTGGCACCCTTTCGATGTCCTCCGTCAATCCCACCAGGTAAAGATCCCACACCGCGCAGCAATATTCTAACAGAGGACGAACGAGTGTAGTGTAAGCTGCCTCTTTAGTGGACTTGTTGCATCTTCTAAGTGTCCTGCCAATGAAACGCAACCTTTTGCTCGCCTTCCCCACAGTATTATCTATGTGGTCTTTCCAACTGAAGTTGTCCGTAATTTTGACACCCAGGTACTTAGTTGAATTGACAGCCTTGAGAATTCTACTGTTTATCGAGTAATCGAATTCCGATGGATTTCTTTTGGAACTCATGTGGATCACGTCACACTTTTCGTTATTTAGAGTCAACTGCCACCTGCCACACCATACAGCAATCTTTCCTAAATCGCTTTGCAACTGATACTGGCCTTCGGATCACCTTACTAGACGGTAACTTACAGCATCATCTGCGAACAACCTAAGAGAACTGCTCAGATTGTCACCCAGATCATTTATATAGATCAGGAACAGCAGAGGTCTCAGGACGCTTCCCTGGGGAACACCTGATATCACTTCAGTTTTACTCGATGATTTGGCGTCTATTACTACGAACTGCGACCTTCCTGACAGGAAATCACGAATCCAGTCGCACAAATGAGACGATACCCCATAGGCCCGCAGCTTGATTACGAGTCGCTTGTGACGAACGGTGTCAAAAGCTTTCCGGAAAACTAGAAATACGGAATCAACCTGAGATCCCCTGTCCATAGCGGCCATTACTTCGTGCGAATAAAGAGCTAGCTGCGTTGCACAAGAACGATGTTTTCTGAAACCATGCTGATTACGTATCAATAGATCGTTCCCTTCGAGGTGATTCATAATGTTTGAATACAGTATCTGCTCCAAAACCCTACTGCAAACCGACGTCAATGATATAGGTCTGTAGTTCGATGGATTACTCCTACTACCTTTTTTAAACACTGGTGCGACCTGAGCAATTTTCCAATCTGTAGGTACGAATCTATCGGTGAGCGAGCGGTTGTATATGATTGCTAAGTAGGAAGCTACTGTTTCAGTGTAATCTGAAAGGAATCTAATCGGTATACCATCTGGATCTGAAGACTTGCCCGTATCAAGCGATTTGAGTTGCTTCGCAACCCCTAAGGTATCTACTTCTAAGAAATTCATGCTAGCAGCTGTTCGTGTTTCAAATTCATTCGTCTTCCCTGGTGAAGGAATTTCGGAAAACTGCGTTCAATAACTCCGCTTTAACGGCACAGTCGTCGGTAACAGTACCATCGGCACTGCGCAGCGAAGGTATTGACTGCGTCTTGCCGCTTGTGTACTTTACATACAGGGTGTTTCAAAAATGACCGGTATATTTGAAACGGCAATAAAAACTAAACGAGCAGCGATAGAAATACACCGTTTGTTGCAATATGCTTGGGACAACAGTACATTTTCAGGCAGACAAACTTTCGAAATTACAGTAGTTACAATTTTCAACAACAGATGGCGCTGCGGTCTGGGAAACTCTATAGTACGATATTTTCCACATATCCACCATGCGTAGCAATAATATGGCGTAGTCTCTGAATGAAATTACCCGAAACCTTTGACAACGTGTCTGGCGGAATGGCTTCACATGCAGATGAGATGTACTGCTTCAGCTGTTCAATTGTTTCTGGATTCTGGCGGTACACCTGGTCTTTCAAGTGTCCCCACAGAAAGAAGTCACAGGGGTTCATGTCAGGCGAATAGGGAGGCCAATCCACGCCGCCTCCTGTATGTTTCGGATAGCCCAAAGCAATCACACGATCATCGAAATATTCATTCAGGAAATTAAAGACGTCGGCCGTGCGATGTGGCCGGGCACCATCTTGCATAAACCACGAGGTGTTCGCAGTGTCGTCTAAGGCAGTTTGTACCGCCACAAATTCACGAAGAATGTCCAGATAGCGTGATGCAGTAATCGTTTCGGATCTGAAAAATGGGCCAATGATTCCTTTGGAAGAAATGGCGGCCCAGACCAGTACTTTTTGAGGATGCAGGGACGATGGGACTGCAACATGGGGCTTTTCGGTTCCCTATATGCGCCAGTTCTGTTTATTGGCGAAGCCATCCAGGTAAAAATAAGCTTCGTCAGTAAACCAACTGCTGCCCACATGCATATCGCCGTCATCAATCCTGTGCACTATATCGTTAGCGAATGTCTCTCGTGCAGCAATGGTAGCGGCGCTGAGGGGTTGCCGCGTTTGAATTTTGTATGGATAGAGGTGTAAACCCTGGCGCATGAGACTATACATGGATGTTGGCGTCATTTGGACCGCAGCTGCAACACGGCGAACGGAAACCCGAGACCGCTGTCGGATCACCTGCTGCACTACCTGCGCGTTGCCCTCTGTGGTTGCCGTACGCGGTCGCCCTACCTTTCCAGCACGTTCATCCATCACGTTCCCAGTCCGTTGAAATTTTTCAAACAGATCCATTATTGTATCGCTTTTCGGTCCTTTGGTTACATTAAACCTCCGTTGAAAACTTCGTCTTGTTGCAACAACACTGTGTTCTAGGTGGTGGAATTCCAACACCAGAAAAATCCTCTGTTCTAAGGAATAAACCATGTTGTCTACAGCACACTTGCACGTTGTGAACAGCACACGCTTACAGGAGAAAGACGACGTACAGAATGGCGCACCCACAGACTACGTTGTCTTCTATATCTTTCACATCACTTGCAGCGCCATCGGTTGTTGAAAATTGTAACTACTGTAATTTCGAAGGTTTGTCCGCCTGAAAGTGTACTGTTGTCCCAAGCATATTGCAACAAACGGTGTATTTCTATCGCTGCTCGTTTAGTTTTTATTGCCGTTTCCAATATATCGGTCATTTTTGAAACACCCTGTACGATCAGAATTTCTTCGGATTTTCTACCAAATTTCGAGACAATGTTTCGTTGTGGAAACTATTAAAGGCACCTCGCATTCAAGTCCGTGCCAAATTTTGCGCGTCTGTAAATTTTAGCCAATCTGCGGGATTTCGCGTTCTTCTGAACTTCGCATGCTTTTTCCGTTGCCTCTGCAACAGCGTTCGGACCTCTTTTATGTACCATGGGGGATCAGTTCCATCTCTTACCAATTTATGAGGTATGAATCTCTCAATTGCTGTTGCTACTATATCTTCGAATTTGAGCCACATCTCGTCTACATTTGCATAGTCAATTCGGAAGAAAGTCAAAGAGAAGCGCGAGTTGCATGAAATGGCAAAGAACTTCTCTGAGAGTTCAATGGTTGTGTGGATGTTCTGTGCATTGTTGTCACAAAAGTGCGGGAAGACTGTGTATGACACCTAAAGAAGCATTAAATCCCACCAGTTAGAAGGTGAAAGTATGGTGTGGAGTAATGAATAAGAATATATTTGGACCTTTGAGAGGAGTTGTGCACAAGTAGTTGCGGCGACAGTGGAGCATTATCTGCCAATGCTTAAAAATTTCTTGGTGCTAACAATATGTCATTGCGCCGAATATGGTTCCAGAGACATGGGGCAACTGTTCACACTGGTTTGTGACGAATTCTTTGGGGATAAAACTGGCAGGTAGTCTAATTTATTGCCACGGAAACGTTGCTTAGCCTGCACGTTCCCCAGATCCCAACAGATGTATTTTTTCTGGGTCACGGAAGAAAATCATACACAATGAGCGAACTTAAAGCTGCCACTGACTAGGAAATCTCTACCATTTCATGCCAGGTGTTCTGATTTGATTTTGACAGGTTTAAGCAAACCAATTGAAGAGCACATATCGAAAAATGGACACCATCCTACGACATAATTTTGGGACCCTAAGTCTTTGTTGTACAGACTTTTTTATGGGTCTTCAGTCATATATATCACAATACGTATTGTCAGTAGTGGTATAATATTGTCGAATAACAGAGAGATGTACATTCCTAAACGACCAGCACGGACATGCGTTCTCAGTACCCAGTTAAAAGTTGTATATCTAACGACTTCGCGGGCAACAGAAATTAGATTTTCAATATTTCTTACATACTAAACTGCCAAATCAACTCACAAAAAAGGGTATTCTTACATCAATGGTTTAACACAACATCTAAGGTACTAAAATTAGAAAACGCGTACGTGTTTTGAAATAGAAAATTACCGAGGCGCATGTACATTCCTAAACGACCAGTACGGACATGCGTTCTCAGTACCCAGTTAAAAGTTGTATATCTAACGACTTCGCGGGCAACAGAAATTAGATTTTCAATATTACTTACATACTAAACTGCCAAATCAACTCACAAAAAAGGGTATTCTTACATCAATGGTTTAACACAACATCTAAGGTACTAAAATTAGAAAACGCGTACGTGTTTTGAAATAGAAAATTACCGAGGCGCAGAAATTAACTACACTATCTGATCGAACATTTGTAAATTGAATCACCTGAGACCCCAAACGAACTGTACAGATAATTAAACACCCTACCAAACTTTTTCTCGCTGCCACCCCTTGCGAAACAGTGACAGCGAAGAAGTATCTCTCTCACTACATTTCCGCTGTTGTTGCAGTGAAACTCGAACATCTTACAATGTTTTACTTTCTCTTAATTTGAGTCGCAGCACATTTTGCAGACACTATCCAAATATATCACTGGCTGTATTTCCAAAAGTATACCATTGTACGACTCACGATTTTTATATGGGGTTCGATTCCTTCAAGAATCACGGGCGGGGAAGGAGGGAGGGGTACTGGTTAGTAACTACAGCCCGTCGTGTTTTTTCGCCGGAACGTGCACTAGCTCTTTAATATCACTAGCTGGAATCCGCTGCTGCTGTTTTTGTGAAGCCGAGTTTCAGCGAACTCCGATGTGGACGCCTAGAACGGAGTTTGGCGTGTAAAAGCCGCGCGGCGGTGCAGTCACGGAAGAAAGCGACAGCTGAAAGCAACCAGTGCTGCGGGCTGCGGCGGGAGCTGGCGCGCGTTTGTGCCGAGAGCGGAGGCGCGCGATAAGCGGACTCGGCGGGGCAGTGGGGGCCGAGCAGTGAAGGGGGGGGGGGGGCGGAGGGGGAGGCGCGGCTGCAGCCTCTCACGTGGCACGCGCGATGGAATTCAGCTGCCCGCGAAACGCAGTACGGTTCATCGCTTATGGTATCACTCAATTTCTAAATGTTACTAACGCAGTGATAAGGGGTAGGATAGATACTGCCTACGGCAAAATTAAGTGACCTTTGGAGAAAGGAGAACAACTTGTATGAATATCAAGAACTCAGATGGAAACCCAGTTCTAAGCAAAGAAGGGAAAACAGGAAGGTGGATGGAGTATATAGAGGGTCTATACAAGGGCGATGTACTTGACAATATTATGGAATTGGAAGAGGATGTAGATGATGATGAAATTGGAGGTATGATACTGCGTGAAGAGTTTGACAGAGCACTGAAAGACCTGAGTCGAAACAAGGCTCCGGGAGTAGATAACATTCCATTAGAACTACTGACGGCCTTGGGAGAGTCAGACCTGACAAAACCCTACCATCTGGTGAGCAAGATGTATGAGACAGGCGAAATACCATCAGACTTCAAGAAGAAAATAATAATTCCAATCCCAAGGAAAGTAGGTGTCGTCAGATGCGAAAATTGCAGAACTATCAGTTTAATAAGTCACAGCTGCGCAATACTAACGCGAATTATTTACAGACAAATGGAAAAATTGATAGAAGCCGATCTCGGGGACGATCAGTTTGGATTCCGTAGAAATGTTGGAACACGTGAGGCAATACTGACCATACGAATTACCTTAGAAGAAAGATTAAGGAAGCATTTGCAGACTTAGAGAAAGCTTTTGACAATGTTGATTGGAATACTCTCTTTCAAATTCTGAAGGTGGCAGGGGTAAAATACAGGGAGCGAAAGGATATTTACAATTTGTACAGAAAGCAGGTGGCAGTTATAAGACTCGAGGGGTATGAAAGGGAAGCAGTTGTTGGGAAGGGAGTGAGACAGGGATGTAGCCTATCCCCGATATTATTCAATCTGTATATTGAGCAAGCAATAAAGGAAACAAAATGAAAGTTCGGAGTAGGTATTAAAATCCACGGAGAAGGAATAAAAATTTTGTGGTTCGCCGATGACATTGTAATTATATCCGAGACAGCAAAGGACTTGGAAGACCAGTTGAACGGAATGGACAGTGTCTTGAAAGGAGGGCACAAGATGAACATCAACAAAAGCAAAACGAGGATAATAGAATGTCGTCGAATTAAGTCGGGTGATGCTGAGGGAATTAGATTAGGAAATGAGACACTTAAAGTAGTAAAGGAGTTTTGCTATTTGGGAAACAAAATAACTGATGATGATCGAAGTAGAGAGGATATAATATGTAGACTGGCAATTGCAAGGAAAAACGTTTCTGAAGAAGAAAAAATTGTTAACATCGAATATAGATTTAAACGTCAGGAAGTCGTTTCTGAAAGTATTTGTATGGAGTCAGCCATGTATGGAAGTGAAACGTGGACCATAAATAGTTAAGACAAGAAGAGGCTAGAAGCCTTCGAAATATGGTGCTGCAGAAGAATGCTGAAGATTAAATGGGTAGACCGCATAACTAATGAGGAGGTGTTGAATATAATTGGGGAGAAGAGGATCCTGTGGCACAACTTGACTAGAAGAAGGGATCGGTTGGTAGGACATGTTCTGAGACATCGAGGGATCACCAATTTAATATTGGTGGGCAGCGTGGTGGGTAAAAATCGTAGAGGGAGACCAAGAGATGAATACACTAAGCAGATTCAGAAGGATGTAGGCTGCAGTAGGTACTGGGAGATGAAGAAGCTTGCACATGATAGAGTAGCATGGAGAGATGCATCAAACCAGTATCAGGACTGAAGACCGCAGCAACAACAGCAACAACAACAACAACAACAACAACAACAAGGGATCACATCACAGACATATCCTCGAAGCCACTTTACGGAATGTGGCGGAAGGTGCTTCGGTTGCCACTGTCTCTCCTTTACACAGTTGCATTCCAGAATGGCACCTGGGCACCACGATATAGTCAAAGCTGCATACGAGCTCCAGTTTCTCCACTTTCTCGTGTCGATCATTTCATGAGATGTACGTGAGAGGAATCGACAGTTTGCCTAACATTTTGTAGAACTGACTCTCGCTGAATTTCAGTGGTAAACTTCTCTGTCAAGGGCAATGCTTGTGTTCCAACGTTGTCAGTGTAATTACCATTAATCTTACTTCTTAAGTGTTCCACACTTACATCAACTCTATAATCTCGCTAGCAGGTGTTTTGCAAGCCACTTCTGTCGCCGATGAATCACTCCTCCTCAACATCCTCCCAGGGAATTGCTGACTGATGTTGCCTTTCTTACTATTTGTTTTCTGTGGTCATTCTTCAAGGTCTCTCCTGATTGTTATTACATGCATTTTACGGCAGTCATCGCTTCCAGTGATTACTTAGGAACCATGTGATCGAATTCCAACGCATTTCCTCGCCTCTATGTGCTCAGGAAGAAACGTTATATACTTTGATACCGATTCTGTAACATACCGGGTGATCAAAAAGTCAGTATATATTTAAAAACTGAATAAATCACGAAATAATGTAGATAGAGAGGTACAAATTGAG
The DNA here is from genome assembly GCF_023864275.1 of Schistocerca cancellata. Classification (NCBI taxonomy): domain Eukaryota; kingdom Metazoa; phylum Arthropoda; class Insecta; order Orthoptera; family Acrididae; genus Schistocerca; species Schistocerca cancellata. Next base: position 54,394,628 of record NC_064633.1, read on the forward strand.
ACACATACTTGGAATGACATGGGGTTTTAGTATAACCGAAAAAATACAAAAATTCAAAAAATGTCCGACAGATGGCGCTTCATCTGATCAGAGTAGCAATAATTAGTAAGACGAAGGAAAGATGATGATCTTGACAGGAAATGCTCAATATGTCCACCATCATTCCTCTACAATAGCTGTAATCGAGGAATAATGTTGTGAACGCCACTGTAAAGCTTGTCCGGAGTTATGGTGAGGCATTGGCATCGGATGTTGTCTTTCAGCATCCCTAGAGATGTCGGTCGATCACGATACACTTGCGACTTCAGGTAACCCCAAAGCCAATGATCGCACGGACTGAGGTCTGGGGACCTCGGAGGCCAAGCATGACGAAAGTGGCGGCTGAGCCCACGCTCATAACCAAACGACGCGCGCAGGAGATCTTTCACGCGTCTAGCAATATGGGGTGGAGCGCCATCCTGCATAAACATCGTACGTTCCAGCAGGTATTTATCAGCCACGCTGGGGATGATGGGATTCTGTAACATATCGGCGTACCTCTCACCCATCACGGTAGCAGTTTTGCTGTCCAGCGCCATCTGTCGGACATTTTATGAACTATGTTTTTTTTTTTGTTCTAATAAGCATTCCAAGCGTGTGTGTCAATTTTTACCTATCTACATTATTCCGTGGTTTATTAAGTTTTCAAATTTATACTGACTTTTTGATCACCCTGTATATTGATTAGTAAAGTCAGTTTAGAAAAAGATTGTATGCTAGGTGAAGTGACAGATGGTTAGGAGGTAACAAATGAGTAACAAATTGAGCTTCAACTGACTCTAAAAGTTATCACTGTGAGAAAAATGATAAAAACATAGAGATGGAGGGTAAGGGTTTCGCTCTAAACTATAAAAATAGTCAAAAGCTGAATCGCGTATAAGATTAGGTGAGAGTGAAGTAAGGGAAAAAATACAACTTGAACACAGTCAGATCAGTAGAGACGATGACACTAAAACTCTAGTTAAGAAAATGGCTAAGAAAGAATTCTGAATTCAGTATGATAAAAGAAGTTCTAGAAAATTATGATACAGTACCTTATAGATATTAAAAATTATGATTTAAAGCTTTTTAAAATAATTCTTCTATATATTCTTATGTAAGAATAAAATTCATACCACATTTGTTGTACAAATGATACAAATTTATTTGTTGATTCTTACTGTATTCTCTATCTTTTAAATTTCTGATTATTGAGTGAGAAATTATTAAAAATAAGGATAGGCTTTGGTATAATTTTTATTGTAATTGGTAAATTATTTTTGGTAAATTACAATTCGCTACCTTTTTTACAGTTATAGAAAAGAGAGAAAGTGAATTTTTTATTTCCTACCATATTTCTATATCAGTTTCATCATACCTAATAAATTCATTTTGTGTTTTTATTTATAAATTTGCTTTAATAAATCAATGTCAGTATGATCCCAAATTCTCAAATGTTCTATAATTAAAGATTCTTTAAAATTTTCTTTGGAGATATTACATTCAACTAGCTTGTCTCTTGGTTTATTATTTCTATCAACAAACATTTGGAATTTAAATTCATCCCACACCATTAGTCATTCTTAGATAGATTAAATATTTAATGGGACTTACAATTTTTTGAAGAAGGTGATATAAAGGAATGAAGAGAAACAAAATTAGTGATAACCAATTTCTCGCTCTGGAGTTTATTATGTGAATAAAATTTCATATTTGTTTTTATTCATTTAATTTTTTTTATATTTTATTTTTGTGAGTGGGTGGGTTTTATCATTAAACAATCCCTGAGTGCATCGAACATACTCACTTACTAGGGAAAAGCTGGGTAAAGTGGCCACCCTAAGAAAAACGATTTGTTTCATTTACCTTATCTGACATAGAAGCAGGTAGAATGTATCTTATTAAGCTATGCACATTCTAGAACCATAAAAAAGTTGTATTATTACACTATACCTTGTTCTGTAGAGGAGAAGTGGGTTTAAATGGATGTCTGCAAAATGGCCACTTTGGCCAGTAGGTAGGGCAAAGTGGCCACAGGTGGATAAAAGGTAGAAAAGACTCAAAGAACAAGTTTAGAACACTGTGAATAGAAAGGAATTGTGAAATGAAGAACATAGCCTACACATTTACATAATGAAATTTATTTAAATTTGAAAAAAAATATTCAAACTTATTAACAGTTTATAAAATGACACAAAACGTTAATAGTTTTACTTTACAAGTTACAGTGCATCATTTGTCATAAGATCAAAGTAAAATTAGGCTCATAAGTCACTTATCTCTACAGTATTCACACACGAACACGTCGTCATCTTTGTAACATATGGCACATTCTTCGAGTCCACAGCTTGCAATCATAGCATCTAATCCAACCTACATTGTCTTTACATTTAGAGAAAGCCTCATTAGAATAAAAACATTCAGTGTCCTTATCTTCCTCGCTGTATCCTTCTTCACTGTATTCTCCAAAAAGCAGCTTTTTGCACTTTACTCCTAGCTTTCCTATTTGCACTTTTGCTTTGTTACTAAGCCTTTTAATTTCAACGACTGGTTTAGACGTGTTAGTCATTTCTTCTTTATCCACAGGGTTTGTTCTTCTTTTCTTGATCTGCTTTTTCTTCTTCGCCTTATCTCCTAACAGCTCGGTTTTGTAAGGACTAGAGGTCATTGTCATAGCCTGTCCCCTTCTTTGCCCTGTCTTTCTTTGTTCTTGCTGCTGGCTTAATTTTAAGTTTGGTAAAGGTAGGCCTATAATATATTTTGGGCTTACTGCAGATGATGTCGACTATGTTACCTTCCCATTTGCGTCAGCCATGAAATTGCCCCCATTATTGTTATTGCCACTCACTTGTCCTTCCTGCACAGCTTCATTTTGATTAGCAGGACTATCAACTGCTTCTTCACTATTTGCTGCTACAACATCAAATTCAACTTCTTCAATTTGCATTGACCTATTAACTACGTCTTTAACACCTTCAGTTAACGAAATCCATTTATCGCTGACGGTACTTCTGCCAGCATAAATGCCTCTCCAAGAAGCTTACTGGTTTGGAATTGTGTTATTACCCTTCCTGGGTTGTTTTAGAGAAACTTTTCACAAGCTCTGGCATGAAGGTTTTGAAGGTGCCATAAATAACATCTAGAGGTTGTAGTTTGTGGCTACAATGTGGTGGCAAATACACTACGGTTGTATGGTTTTCTCTGGCTTTTTCTATGACGGACGGCAACGCATGCGCCCACGGTTGCCACAAAGTTTGTAAGCTGTTCCTATGGTAGGGTGTTCCAGTACTCCAGCAGCTGGGCTGACAAGTACAGGATGGTCGTTAGTGCGTAGGGACGATCTGCAGTAAGTCTCCAAAACGCATCCCATACATCTTCGATGGGATTTAAGTCAGGAGAACAAGCAGACCAGTTCATCCGCCGAATATCCTCTTGTTGCAAGAGCTCTTTCACTTGAGCTCTTCGCTGCGGTCGCTCATTACCATCCGTAAAAATGAAATCAGGGCCAAATTCACCCCTGAAACTGTGCACACGGAGAGGGAGTACAGCGTCACTATAACGTTGACTGTTGAGTGTACGGTGTTCAGAAATTTGGAGGTCGGTACGCCCGTGCAACATTATGCCTCTCCACATCACAGCACCTGTACCACCAAAACGATCGTGGGGATATGACTGGATGTACCCTCATATGGCGAGAGGTGGGAACACATTATGCATACACACACATATTTACATTCCCAGGAAAAATGTATTTCTAAGCAAATTGTTTCATAATAAGTACACTGCCTAGTAATATGGACGCATATGTCAAATTTTCAGAAGTACTCATTATCTGAATGAAACCCCTGGTTAAATCCGCAGGACAGAGCAGGTAGTTGGAATTGTGGAAAGGGGCCAAACCGGAGCGGCTGTCAGCTACACTCGAACACATATAACTTTATTTAGTTGCCCAAACATTACAGCGCAAATTTCAAAAACTTAACTATCGTCTGAATATGTCACACAATCTTATGTCTTATGGGTACAACCTCTTTAATTTTTAAAAGCGCAAGGTTTTATCCTTAAATAATATTTCAAATGTGGCTGAAGCCCCAAACAGTCTGACACTTGATAAGAAAGGAATTTTAATTTTAAAACGGCTGAAGGCAACTAGCAACTACAATAAATTTTTACAAGGCAGAAAGAAGACTTTCTCCTTAAATAATTTTGAAACAGGAGACTAAAGGCCCAAAAATATTGATTTAGCAAGTAAGGAATTTTAATTTTAAAACGTCTAAAGGCCCATTATTTAAAACCCAACTAAAAGCGTACAAATTCAAACCATCGGCTGTGAGCCAGTAAAAATACGCAATCAAACACCAGTAAGAAAAGGCAGTACAGCCAGCAGCACTCAGAAGTTTGCGGGGGTCGGTCTGCACTTGAAATATTAACGTCTGCTTAGGGGAGACAAGTAGTCGGCCCAACTATATCTGATCCGCCTGCAACCCAACTCAGAGACAGTCAACGGACCCACCGACAAGACGACTTGCTTTCCACCCGACCACTAAACAAACGTAAAAGGCGTAGCCGCCCACAACCAAGTATGCACAAGCTGTCAAAACTACACATCGTGCTGGACAGCAACAACACGATGAGGAAACTACGCTGCTTGAAATTTCGTCCACACCCAGGGCAGGTAACCGAACGGTAACGGCCACAAGGCAGAAAATTCCGCTGTGGCGCTTCAGTTTAATTAACCAAATACAGTGAAACTCCACCGGAGGGTGGCTACAATTTTGCGACTTGAAAACCACGTTGTTGCTCACGAAAATATCCCAACAGCCGACAACGAACTCCAAACGACACAATATGAACAGTCTTGACTTGCTCGTAGGGGAAATAAAAACTCAAATTTCGTGTCCAGGGTCGGTGAGCCACGGACCTCGTAGCAATGGGAACATCGCCATACACTCCGACACCGCGTAGAGACCGCCAGCGGGTCACGGCCAAACTACGCCCGGCCGAGAATTCCTCGCTGCTCCACGCCAACCGACCGACTCCTCAGAGCCAGTACCCCGACAACATTTAAAATAACTTGTCAGTCAAAATCACACATAGTTTCACGAGCACTTGCACGAAGAACTAGACAATGCTAACGGCAGTTACTGTACAATAACAGGGACGAATCACGCATCGGCACACACAGCCAACCCACAAGCGATCGCCGGACAAATACACGTCATCCGGCAAGACGACCGACCGACGACCAACCAGTGTCGTCCCCACCCCAATCATGTGTGTCGGCAACCGTCGGGCGAGTCATGGCGGTCCGGACCACACTGCTGCCGCGCCCCGACTGAACTTGTGCCCGACTGAATTCAAACAGTGCCAGGTCCGAACTAACTGCTGGCATGTTGCAACCCACTGCCAGATACGAACTAACTTCTCAACACACGACCCTGGAACTAGTAGCAGACCAACAGAGATAATACGGCGGTGCATACATCGATAAACGCTGCTGCTGGCCCTCACGGGCAGGCAAGGCCGCAACTCAGTAACACCAGTAACTGAATTAACAAAATGAGGTGGCAGTACAGTAAAAACAGAATGTAAAAAAAGAGAGAGACTGCACGAACACGAGCCACGCACGCAAGGATTAAATGTGATTTTCTTTCGCTACATCGATGATGCACTGCAATAGATCTTTGTTCTTCACAACACTGGAGAAAGTTGTTTACAAGACATGAAGACACCCAAACTTCATTATGAGAGAATTTACTGACAAAAGAGATGCCAAATGTCATCAGCGTGCTAAGCAACGGTAACAAACTGACGGGAAAAATCGCAACACCGTGAAGGAGTTGATCGGGGTGTACGAAACTTTGAACGAGGTTGTGCAATAGGGCTACGAGAAATTGGATGTTTCTTCAGCGATCCTCCAGAAAAACTTGGAGGGGTTGTAAGCGCTGTGGCGCTGCTTAGAGGGAAGACCACGGTGTTCGGCGCATCGCTCTGGTGAATCGTCCTGCATGTGCAGCAGCAATTTGAGAAGCAGCTGACGCCACAGTGGCACAATGAGCGGCAACAGGTCGGTTACTTCAAGGACAGCTCGAAGACAGACGGCCTGTAGCGTGCATTACACTGAACCCAAACCACTGCCGTTTGCGACTTCAGTGGTGCCAAGCGAGAGCTCACTGGAGGGTGGGGTGGAGGTCTTTTGAGTTCTGTGGTGAAAGCTCTTCCTGCCTCTGTGCCAGTGCCAGGTGTGCGTTTCTTAGAGGCCAATAGATGGCCTGCAACAAACCTGTGTGCATGCTAGACACACTGTACCTGCATCTGCAGTTCTGGGGTACTATTTCGTTTGACACCAGGAGCGCTCTCGTGGTTGTCCCACGTACCCTTACTGCAAATTTTTTGATCAGTCTGGTGATTCGACCAGTTTTCCTGCCATTCATGAACAGCATTCCATGGGGTGTTGTTGTTGTTGTTGCGGTCTTCAGTCCTAAGACTGGTTTGATGCAGCTCTCCATGCTACTCTATCCTGTGCAAGCCTCTTCATCTCCCAGTACCTACTGCAACCTACATCCTTTCGAATCTGTTTCGTGTATTCATCTCTTGGTCTCCCTCTACGATTTTTACCCTCCACGCTGCCCTCCAATACTAACCTGGTGATCCCTTGATGTCTCAGAACATGTCCTACCAACCGATCCCTTCTTCTAGCCAAGTTGTGCCACAAACTCCTCTTATCCCCAATTCTATTCAATACCTCCTCATTAGTTATGTGATCTACCCATCTAATCTTCAGCATTCTTCTGTAGCACCACATTTCAAAAGCTTCTATTCTCTTCTTGCCCAAACTATTTATCGTCCATGTTTCACTTCCATACATGGCCATACAAATACCTTCAGAATCGATTTCCTGACGTTTAAATCTATACTCTCTTCTTCAGAAACGCTTTCCTTGCCATTGCCAGTCTACATTTGACATCCTGTCTACTTCGACCATCATCATTTATTTTGCTTTACTACTTTAAGTGTGTCATTTTTAATCTAATTGCCTCAGCATCGCCCGTGTTAACTCTACAACATTCCATTACCTTCGTTTTGCTTTTGTTGATGTTCATCTTATATCCACTTTTCAAGACACTATCCATTCCGTCCAACTGCTCTTCCAAATCCTTTGCTGTCTCTGACAGAATTACAATGTCATCGGCGAACCTTAAAGTTTTTATTTCTTCCAGATGGATTTTAGTACCTACTCTGAATTTTTCTTTTGTTTCCTTCACTGCTTGCTCAATATACAGATTGAATAACATCGGGGAGAGGCTAGAACCCTGTCTCACTCCCTTCCCAACCACTGCTTCCCTTTCATGTCCCTCGACTCTTATAACTGCCATCTGGTTTCTGTACAAATTGTAAATAGCCTTTCGCTTCCTGTATTTGACCCCTGCCACCTTCAGAATTTGAAAGAGAGTATTCCAGTCATTATTGTCAAAAGCTTTCTACAAGTCTACAAATGCTAGAAACGTAGGTTTGCCTTTTCTTAATCTAGCTTCTAAGATAAGCCGTAGGGTCAGTATTCCCTGACGTATTCCAATATTTCTATGGAATCCAAACTGATCTTCCCCGAGGCATGGGGTGTTATCTAATAGGAAACGCTCGCCGACATCCGGCTGTTGTAACCAGTGGCGGATACAAAAAACCTCAAGGAGGGGGCGCTAAAGATATCTCGAGCTACATTTGCTTTTACCGTGATGAGGAATAAGCAAGTCACGTGCAAAGTTCAAGAAAATTTTTTTTGAACTAATTATACGCCTGTACAAGACAATGTCATATTATGATATAAAAAAAGTTACAATTGTGGTTCTCTTCCTTAAATGATGTACTCTATGCTCCTAGTTTTCCTGGAAAATTGGTTAATTACATCGTCAATAGGACAATCAGTGTGAGTGCTCCACAGTTTAAACCATTAAGTTCATCCTCTTTCTATTGTTAATACTTCACAATCAACTGATCACTCTCCCTCTCTGCTAATCTTCACACTTGTACTTGCTACAATTAGGACTTTTTACTTATTCATCAATCAGTCTTAATATTTCTGCTTATGAATGTAAACTAGTTCCCTATTCGGCCTGTAGTGCACATTTGTAACACTAGGTATCGAAGGTTCTCTGTACAAGAAAACAGTAGAGTTTTCGAGACTTTTCTGGAACAAATCCCTGTCAGAATAACGCATCGAGATCACTAGAATGGCCGCGACTTTTCTTGTAGGTATGTGTTAGCTATCTTTGTCAGACAGAAACGTGCTGCATAAGAAAGTACAACTCCTCGATAAGTCTGTTCAGTCGAGTCGACTGATGAAAGAAACGAACGAATAGCGTGCTGGCTGAATGGCGAGGGCGGTGCGGGTGGCAATGCAGGCGGCCCCGCAGGTCATGTAGCCTTGACCTACGTTATCACCAGATCTGTCCCTAATCGAGCACATGTGGGGCATCATTAGGCAACAACTTGTAGTATCCCTTTTGCAATATTCACCCTTATCAAGGTGAAACATAAATAAAACCGACAGTATGTGACTCAAAATTAATTGCAAGCATTGATTTATCATTGATTTAACTGTAAAAATATACAATATATATATATATATATATCGATAAATGCAGAAAAGACATTATTTTTATTGTATGAGATTGTAATGTGATTATCTTCGTAAGAGTATAAAATACAATGCAATGCTCATTCTTCTGTCTAGTCTGTTTTGTTCTGTTCGTTCTGGTGTGAGCTGGAATAAGGTACGCAAGCTATTGTGCTGCGCTAGCATTTTTTTCTGTCGTAACGTAATTGCAAATATTTAATGGTGTAAACTGTGTCCTAGTAAGAATATATTAGTATAAAGTGATCTCCGTGTGTTATTTCAAGAACCTACGCCACATTTATCTTATGAAAAGAATATTTAATGAAAATTATTTAGCATGTTTCCAGCTGCTGCGGAGCGAGTAACAGTAATCTCTGACTGTTAACAATTAGCCGCCATTACGCGGTACATTTAAAGATATTTTTTCACAGCACAATGCCTGATAGCTGGAGCGGAAGAAATTATGTAAAAATATTCTGTGAGATTAATTGAAGTAATCCAGTGAAATAATTTTATTAAAACTTGTCTATTTTCTGTGATAGTAATAATTTCAGAGCTGAGTACTATTACGCTATTGCATTTACAGTAATTTGTAAGGAGCCTGGCGCTCGTTAACACCAGATATAATACGTAATTGGCAACCTACGAAATTCATTATTTTGCTTATTATACCTCTTTTGTATTTTTTTTTTTGAAAGCTAAAAGTAAAAACTAACTCCACTAAGGATCAGTGACGGATCCTAGAATTTACTAGGAGAGTGTTTCCGCTAACTAAATAAACAACATAACATTATATTTCTTTTAAGAGATATAATAAACTCCAGCATCATCCACAAACATCATCCCACAAACTGACATCCGGCAGCTGCGCAACGCAGTGCATGCACGCTGGTATGCTTGCAGTCAACATTCTTGTTATTACTGAATCAGACGCTCACATTTACAACTTCTTATCTCGGACTTGCATTAACCGGTGATTTTTCAATGTTACCACTTAAATATGTCACCCAGACAAATGTATTCCCGAAATATCATCACTTAGTTTTTAGATGTTGCTCTGTTGTCAGTCACTGTTGTGGTGTCGTAAGCGCAGCACGCACCACCGGGCAGCAGTAAGGGCGGCGACAGGTCGACAACCCACTCCAAGACGGCAAGCGACAGCAGGGCGGGCAGTTGAAAGTCGGCTCGGCCACTGAGAAGATCGCGTTAGGCCGTGTACTTCCCGCCGAATCGTCTGCTTCTAGCGAATCCACATCAGCCCGTTTTCAGTGAACATTGTAATAGAATAAGAACTGTTTACTATCCAGCCTTAGTAGTTGAACTTCAGGATAAGTTGTTTGAGCCGATTTGTACAACATTGAGTATTCATCTACAGAGGTGCCTTCTTGTCAGTAATCATTATCAGTGTTTCAGAGTTCTCCTCGTTCTCCTCTCCCAGTACTTCCCTCAGTGCAGGTGAGGGTGTCGACGAGTAAAATCTTCTTTTGTGGCCGTAACAAAGGTACCATACAACAACTTGCACCGAGGAGGAAAATTTACAGGATTAATTTTGCCCAACCACTCATGTTACTGGTTATTTATTTCTTGCTATTTCTTTATACATGTCTAGTACATTGATGTGTAGACGATAGACTAAGCGCGGACACTACTACAGAGACGAGTCTGTGATTTTGTATGTGGTGTCCAATTTCTTACCGGCAAGGCTGCTTCGTCACGAGACGTTCTCTAAAAGAGTGTTATTACGTTACAGAACGAGCAAGTCCAACGGTTACTGCAAGCCGTAATTATTCAACGACCTGTTCCCTAATGGCAAGGGACACTTGCCTAACCCAACAACAACAACAACAACAGAATCTACAAGCAATCCTCAGCGGCAGCTTCCATCGTCCATTCCACCATTCCGCAGTTTCAACATAGAGAATGAGGGCTGGCCGGGAATTTAGCTCAGACGATGAATTACACGGCGGCACATCAGCTGCAAGATACGAAGATCAAAGCGTTTCTTCTTTCTGTAGCCGGCGCGCAAGTTTACAAGGTCATAGTGAAATTGACAAACAACCAGAAAAAATTTTTGTTTGAGACTTGCTAGCAAGCCAACCACTTACTTTGATGAACAAACACTTGTGTCTGCTACAAGGTGCAAGTTTTCTGCCTTTAGCGGGCTGCTGTCAAACTCATAAAAAGTGGATCATAGGATTGCGAGGTTTAACTTGGTACTACAAATTTTTGTGTAGTTTTAGACGCTCATCAGTGATGTCATGCTGCGTGACGTTATAACTCAATTTTTGAGACGATATAACCGGTCCTTCTTTTTTTGAAACACGCTGAGCCTTCTTTAGGTACAATGTGGATCCACCAGCGAGACGACTGGGTTCAGTTTATCGGTGCTATCCACGACAGATACATGGACATAGACGTACAGAAAATGGAGCTAATCCATTGCATCTGTAGAACATTTGGTTGTGAGTGACTGGGTGCATTCGAGTACAGTGCTGTTATATACCATCCAGCTAAAGTTCTGTTCTATCTTGTACATAAGATTAATACTCATGACGGACTGTCTCCCTTCTTCCGAGGACATCTAGCACATAAAATAGTGGAATTGGGATGATCATGTCCCGTCTTTGTGGATCTTTAAGAGTGTAAAGGGATGTGTGAGAGGAGCAGAAGGATGCATTGGTTTGTTGTTATTACTGGAGAATCTAGACACCACTGATACGAAATATCGGTAAGTAAGTTGCAGAATATAATTTGCATATACGTCAAGTTCCGTAGGACCAAATTGAGGAGCAAATCTCCAAGGTCATGAAACATATCAGTACATGAAATTACAAAATAAAACTAATAACAGACAAAAATAAAATCTTTATGAACCCTAAAAAAGTCAGTCCATAAGTTCAAGTAAACTCAATCAACAATACAGCAAGAATCAGCTTAATTTTTCAAGTAACTCCTCGACACAATAGAAGGAGTAACCAATGAGGAACCACTTCAGTTTCGATTTGAAAGCTCTTGAATTACGGCTAAGATTTTTGAATTCGAATGGTATCTTATTGGAAATCGATGAAGCAGTATACTGCACACCTTTATGCACAAGAGTTAAGGAAGTCCCATCCAAATGCAGGTTTGATTTCTGCCGACTATTAACTTTGTGAAAGCTGCTTATTCTTGGGAAAAAGCTAATATTGTTAACAAGAAATGACAGTAAGCAATATATATATATATATATATATATATATATATATATATATATATATATATACACTCCTGGAAATTGAAATAAGAACACCGTGAATTCATTGTCCCAGGAAGGGGAAACTTTACTAACGCATTCCTGGGGTCAGATACATCACATGATCACACTGACAGAACCACAGGCACATAGACACAGGCAACATAGCATGCACAATGTCGGCACTAGTACAGTGTATATCCACCTTTCGCAGCAATGCAGGCTGCTATTCTCCCATGGAGACGATCGTAGAGATGCTGGATGTAGTCCTGTGGAACGGCTTGCCATGCCATTTCCACCTGGCGCCTCAGTTGGACCAGCGTTCGCGCTGGACGTGCAGACCGCGTGAGACGACGCTTCATCCAGTCCCAAACATGCTCAATGGGGGACAGATCCGGAGATCTTGCTGGCCAGGGTAGTTGACTTACACCTTCTAGAGCACGTTGGGTGGCACGGGATACATGCGGACGTGCATTGTCCTGTTGGAACAGCAAGTTCCCTTGCCGGTATAGGAATGGTAGAACGATGGATTCGATGACGGTTTGGATGTACCGTGCACTATTCAGTGTCCCCTCGACGATCACCAGTGGTGTACGGCCAGTGTAGGAGATCGCTCCCCACACCATGATGCCGGGTGTTGGCCCTGTGTGCCTCGGTCGTATGCAGTCCTGATTGTGGCGCTCACCTGCACGGCGCCAAACACGCATACGACCATCATTGGCACCAAGGCAGAAGCGACTCTCATCGCTGAAGACGACACGTCTCCATTCGACCCTCCATTCACGCCTGTCGCGACACCACTGGAGGCGGGCTGCACGATGTTGGGGCGTGAGCGGAAGACGGCCTAACGGTGTGCGGGACCGTAGCCCAGCTTCATGGAGACGGTTGCGAATGGTCCTCGCCGATACCCCAGGAGCAACAGTGTCCCTAATTTGCTGGGAAGTGGCGGTGCGGTCCCCTACGGCACTGCGTAGGATCCTACGGTCTTGGCGTGCATCCGTGCGTCGCTGCGGTCCAGTCCCAGGTCGACGGGCACGTGCACCTTCCGCCGACCACTGGCGACAACATCGATGTACTGTGGAGACCTCACGCCCCACATGTTGAGCAATTCGGCGGTACGTCCACCCGGCCTCCCGCGTGCCCGCTATACGCCCTCGCTCAAAGTCCGTCAACTGCACATACGGTACACGTCCACGCTGTCGCGGCATGCTACCAGTGTTAAAGACTGCGATGGAGCTCCGTATGCCACGACAAACTGGCTGACACTGACGGCGGCGGTGCACAAATGCTGCGCAGCTAGCGCCATTCGACGGCCAACACCGCGGTTCCTGGTGTGTCCGCTGTGCCGTGCGTGTGGTCATTGCTTGTACAGCCCTCTCGCAGTGTCCGGAGCAAGTATGGTGGGTCTGACACACCGGTGTCAATGTGTTCTTTTTTCCATTTCCAGGAGTATATATATATATATATATATATATATATATATATATATATATATATATATTTATTTATTTTTTATACGTCAAGTTCCGTAGGACCAAATTGAGGAGCAAATATATATATATTGAGAGGCCAACGTCAAAATACGCAGACTCGTTAACAGGGGTCGACAAGAGGTTCCTTTTAGAATGGGAAGAGTTACGCTAAATATAATACCATATCACATAAGCGAATGAAAATAAGCAAAGTAATTAATTTTCGTGTCGAGCGATCACTCACTTCAGATACCTTTCGAATAGCAAAAATTGCAGCAATAAGTCTTTGAACAAGATACTGAATGTGAGCTTTCCACGACAGTTTACTATATCTGAACACCTAGAAATTTGAACTGTTCAGTTTCGCTAGTCATATGCCCATTCTGTGAAATTAAAACGTCAGGGTTTGTTGAATAGTGTGTTAGAAACTGCAAAAACTGAGTCTTACTGTGATTTTATGTTAGTTTATTTTCTACAAACCATGAACTCAGCACTGTTAGAAACCGTGACAATGTTGCACAGAACATCCTTTACTACCAAGCGAGCGTCATTAGCAAACAGAAATATTTTAGAGTTACCTTTAATACCAGAGGGCATATAATTTATATAAATAAGGAATAGGAGTGGCCCCAACACTGGTCCCTAGGGACAACCCACTTGACCGTACCCCACTCAGATCCCACATCACACCCATTCTCAACATTGCGAATAATGACCTTTTGCTTGCTGTTACTGAAGTAAGAGGTGAACCAACTGTGAGCTACTCCCCGTATTCTATAATGGTCCAACTTGTGGAGCAATATTTTGTGATCAACACAATCAAACGCCTTAGTTAAATCAAGAAATATGCCTAGCGTTCGCAATCTTTTGTTTAACCCATCCAGTACCTCACAGAGAAAAGAGAATATAGCATTTTCAGGAGTTAAACGGCTTCTGAAACCCAACTGTAAATTTGATAGCTCGTTATAAAATAATTAATTATCCTTACATATAAAGTATTTTCATTAACCTTAGCAAACACTGAGGGCATATAAATAGGTCTAAAATTGTCTACATTATCCTTTTATCTCTTTTTATAAAGCGGCTTTACTACTGAGTACTTTAATTGTTCAGGAAACTGATCATTCCTAAAGGAAAAATTACAAATATGGCTAAATGCAGGGCTAACATGTGCAGCACAGTACTTTAATGTTATGATAGACACTCCATCATATCCATGAGAGTCCTTAGTCTTCAGTGATTTAATTATTGACTCAATCTCCCCCTTGCCTCTACCACAGAGGAGTATTTCAGACAACAATCTCGGAAAGGCATTTACCAAGAGAGTTATATGATTCCCTGTAAAAACTAAATTTTTATTTAATTCACCAGCAATGCTCAGAAAATTATTGTTAACTACTGTACATATATCTGATTTATCAGTAACAGAAATATTTTTGCTATGATCTAACTTTATATCGTCACCTTGTGCTGCTGACCAGACACTTCATTCACAACTGACATATGGTTTTAATTTTATCTTGAGATTAAATATTCTATTTGCATACCACATACCCTTTGTCTTCCTAATAACATTCTTAAGCACCTTACAATACTGTTCGTAATGGTCTACTGTAGCTTGATTGTGGCTCCTTCTAACATTTTTATATAATTCCCACGTTGGTCTACATACACTTCAGAAGGATGAATTTAAATGTGCTTACATCCCCTATAGAACCGTTTTGCGAAGAGTTTTCCGTTATTTTAGGAGCTGTAGCACTGTTGAAAACAATTTACAAGTGGTTGAAATCGAGGCTTCACTATTGGTAATATGCATGCGTAGTCTCTGTATGTGTGCAGAGTTGTCAGTGACAGACAGTTGCGGTTCAAATTCGTAACTTGCTAACTGTTCGTCTGTAAATTATGATGCTAGGAATATAGACTGCAGGCACAAACAAGAGAAGCTCTCACGTTCCAGGATGCTAAGTGCAGTCGATAGACAGCCAATTGAGGGATGTCTTATTACTAGGATAAAAAATCCGAAATCAACAAATTGTAGCTGGTGTGACATCGTTGTGGGGACATATCAGAGTTTGAATGTATAAAAAAAGTAAAGGAGGTCATCTCCTAAGCAATATGAGCATATACTTATAGGAAAGATATCAGAGCAGCAGGAAAAATCAACTCTGTGCACATGATAACTCCCTGTTGCAGATCCCTACATGGTAGAATGAAAATCCAATGAAGATGTAGAACTGTTTCCAGGCTTTGAGTTTCCATCAAATGCTTCGCTACATGAGTCTGCAGACAAGCTCTCTCATGTGTTGTAGCTGTCTCATATCTACCATACGCCGATAAGAGGTACTAAATTTCTCGACATGCACTCATCTGGAGAGATGGGTACCGTGGGTAAGATAGGTGTGGAACAGTTTTCGCTGATCAGCAGTTAATGACAGCATACTCTCTCCCTTCACGAGACATGGAATCTAATGGGTATAGAACCCCCACACTTTTGGTGAGGTGCAGATTAAATTAGCGACTGAATTGCAGGGAGGATTGGTAAAGTACAATGTGGGGGAATCTATGAATCTCTGAATTTATCCTATGAACGTGAGACTGCTCTAAGACTCCCATCCACACAGGGAAAGATGGCCAGTCGTAATGGTAAATTCTGCACTATGATCGAGGTTCTGGTAATATGCAGATAACGTAATTGCATCGTTATAGGAGGCTGTCTAGTATACATTGGTGTACATCACCGAGTGGACGTATTGCACAGTCATCTATCAGCTTTTCCATTCTAGTAAATGGTACTTGCAACGTAATGGAGGGGTGGTTTAGTGATAATACAAAAATTGGGAAACATTCTGCTGTCTTACTGGCTGGCGTTTAAATTACGGAGTAACTGGTAAAACTGCAAAAATTGATCGCATGATTAGCTGCAGTGTGTATTACAGTCCATCGACCCACATCTGTCCACTGGCATACCATTGATTACCATATAGTGATTGACTGACACCACTTGGTTGAGATGGAGAGAGCCTTGGCAAAATACTGGACATCTGCTACTTGTCACTGTGGACCACTGGGGCTAAACTTACACTTTCAGACAGTTGTATACGAGCGCTAGTCAATGCTGCAGACTCCTCCTATTTCCATATGATGTGCGATGCCCTCCAATTTTTTTCACCCATTATTCACTATATGAATAATTGTTATTGTTTACCAGTGTTTCATTTCAACAACTTTAACCTTGTCTGTTTAAGCTAGGAGAACAGTAAGACTGCCGACATATCGCTTGCTGGCTGCTGCCGAACATCGTTGATGGTCAAATTTGTAGCAGCCAGTCGTACGTCCCTGAGATCTGTTAAGCTGATCTGCAAACATAGTTTCCTGGCAGCTCTTCTGTGCATAACGCGCATTATTAATGATCGGCATATGGCCAACAAATGATGTGCACAGCCAGTCCACGGTATCAAAGCACGTTAGACACAATCTTGAATTATTACCTTTATCTCTGTTAGTGATAAATTTAGCAATTAATTTTTCAATTATTACTAAAGAGCGCGACAAAAAAGAAAGAAAACTTCCTTTCTTTAAATAACAACTGAATTTCTTTACATATTCTCCAAAGCACTGCTTCTTCCCTCCTTGTTAACAGTGGTTGACGACGAACGACTTCCTTCCACATATGCCCATGGAAGTTTTGCCGTTCTGCAGTATTTTTTGTGCTCCATTTGGGTTGTTTACATTTCACCTTTGTAAACGAAAATGGAGTTATTTGTGTTTCCCATCCTGCACAGTATAACATCGTTTATGTTTGTTCGATTTTTTCGTGCTGGTTGTGAACACCCCATTCAGTCACGGATGTAACGGCCGTGCGGGATTAGCCGAGCAGTCTAGGGCGCTGCAGTCATGGTCTGTGCGGCTGCTTCCGGCGGAGGTTCGAGTCCTCCCTCGGGCATGGGTGTGTGTGTTTGTCCTTAGGGTGATTTAGGTTAAGTAGTGTGTATGTTTCGGGACTGATGACCTTAGTAGTTAAGTCCCATAAGATTACAAACACATTTGAACAACAACGGATGTAACAGTTAGGATACTTCAGGATATGAGGAGTTTCGTAGTATAACAAATAAAACATATATGCCATTTTAACTTTGTGAAATCTTGCATATAGCTGAGTATATAAACAGACTTAAATTACATGACGGTTCTGAGTCCACATTTGGTGAAAGTGAATCATACATCTCCAGCTCCATCTAATCACAGTAAGCATTGTACAGTTGAGGTATGATTACTTCTGATGGGCGCAGTGTCTGGCGAGCTAACTCAAACAGATTACTCATGAATGTGTCATAGAATCGGGGGTATATGGCTGCCACCCTAGTGCCCACTCTAGCTTGCAATGTACTGCATGCCTTGTATACATTAAACTATTAAAAGACTGCTCCTGGAGGTGTGTGCACTCTCTGTTGTTAAATATCTTAACAGTTGTAGGTAAGTTCCGCACAGAGATTGTCGGTTCATCCATGGCTAATATTACTTTGATGTCAGTAAATCGATGGTTTTAAAACAGTACCACTGTGTCGAACTCCAAGTTCGATACATTATTGACACTGAGATGCTTATCAACCTTTCTCCTACTCATCACCTCGATCACTTACACAGCCTAGCAGCATGGGGTGTTGATATATGTCTCGACATCCTCTGACAGTTCTCTGAAAAGTGAGTGAACTATTTATCGATCACTGTAAATATAAATACACTATTCCCAA
This sequence comes from Schistocerca cancellata, assembly GCF_023864275.1. Classification (NCBI taxonomy): domain Eukaryota; kingdom Metazoa; phylum Arthropoda; class Insecta; order Orthoptera; family Acrididae; genus Schistocerca; species Schistocerca cancellata. The sequence goes on from NC_064633.1 coordinate 54,412,715, forward strand.
CATCTACTCCCAGGTCATCAAGGTTATTATTGTCTTTGACACTAAATTTACAGCTACACTTTTCTATGAATGAGTGGCAAAAATCTTAAGGAAAGTATTCTATGTTTACTATAGAAATAATTTCTTGTAACAGTGGAAGCAACATGGTCACAACAAGCTGGGGTCAAATAGCTTCCTTTCAAAGGCCGTACAGTCCAGAATCGGTTTGCCACTCAAACAAAATCACCATGAGCACTGAGGCAAACATTCCACTGACGCGCCACGCTGAAAATATCCTTTTGGTAAAACAACGTGTCGTGCTGCATGAAGACATCCGTAACTACATGCTGCACATTCTCATCTGACAGGAATGGTCTACCCTCTTAGGCCTTTTTTAAGGGATCAGAGGCGTTATTATCACATAGGGAAAGATGACTATAGGGCAGATGCTCGAGAGTCTACCACTTGAGTTGGCATAATATCTGCTTTAGCCGGCCGCGGTGGCCGTGCGGTTCTAGGCGCTGCAGTCGGAACAGCGGGACTGCTACGGTCGCAGGTTCGAATCGTGCCTTGGACATGGATGTGTGTGATGTCCTTTGGTTAGTTAGGTTTAAGTAGTTCTAAGTTCTAGGGGACTGATGACCTCAGAAGTCCCATATTGCTCAGAGCCATTTGAACCATTTGAACATCTGCTTTACACCATTTCCAATATGGGGTCCCGTATTATCATGAAGCAGCAAGGAAGTTAGGTGCACAATTCTACAATTCCAAGAGATATGCTTCCCCATACACATTACTGATTCTGTAGTGGATGTCTACCACTGTTTGTCCTTCCGCAGCCAAGATAAGAATAACAGCATGTTCGTCATGTTTGGACACGTTAGAAAAAGGGTCACCATAGTTCACATTATTGATTCTGCAGCGGGTGTCTACTGCTGCCTGCCTTCGTAAGCAAAGGAAAGAATAACAGCACATTATTCGTGTTTGGACACCTTGGAAAAAGGGTCGCCATAGTTCACATTATTGATTGTCCACCAGATGTCTAACGCTGTTTGTCCTTTGGCAGCAAAGCAAAGAATAACAGCCATTGGTCTTGTGAATACCACGCCGCCTGGCTAATAAGGATCTCAGAGATGGGGCATTTATACAGCACTCTGTGGTCGGCACTATACATTTTTAGTCAGTGTTACACCATCACAGGCGTGGTCTATCACTTAACATACTCTCTTTATAAAGAACGGAAAATGTGTGGGTTGAACATAACAGAAACGCTTGTTGTAGGATATATCCATTTACAGTTTTTTTACAATGTTCCACCTAATTGTTGATTGCAGATGCAGCTGTGTAGAACTCCATTTGCTGGTCCAGTAGTATTTATGCTTTGAAACAGAAAGCCCTAAGTATAATATCATTGTTGTTGTTGTTGTGGTCTTCAGTCCTAAGACTGGTTTGATGCAGCTCTCCATGCTACTCTATCCTGTGCAAGCTTCTTCATCTCCCAGTACCTACTGCAGCCTACATCCTTCTGAATCTGGTTAGTGTATTCATCTCATCGTCTCCCTCTACGATTTTTACCCTCCACGCTGCCCTCCAATACTAAATTGGTGATCCCTCGATGTCTCAGAACATGTCTTACCAACCAATCCCTTCTTCTAGTCAAGTTGTGCCACAAGCTCCTCTTCTCCCCAATTCTATTCAATACCTCCTCATTAGTTATGTGATCTACCCATCTAATCTTCATCGTTCTTCTGTAGCACCACATTTCGAAAGCTTCTATTCTCTTCTTGTCCAAACTATTTATCGTCCATGTTTCACTTCAATACATGGCCACACTCCATACAAATACCTTCAGAAACGACTTCCTGACACTTAAATCTAACAATTGTTTTCTTCTTCAGAAACGCTTTCCTTGCCATTGCCAGTCTACATTTTATATCGTCTCTACTTCGACCATCATCAGTTATTTTGCTCCCCAAATAGCAAAACTCCTTTACTACTGTACGTGTCTCATTTCCTAATCTAATTCCATCAGCATCACCCGACTTAATTCGACTACATTCCATTATCCTCGTTTCGCTTTTGTTGATGTTCATCTTATTCCCTCCTATAATGACACTGTCCATTCCGTTCAATTGCTATTCCAAGTCCTTTGATGTCTCTGACAGAATTACAATGTCATCGGCGAACCTCAAACTTTTTATTTCTTCTCCACGGATTTTAATACCTACTCCAAACTTTTCTTTTCTTTCTTTTATTGCTTGCTCAATATACAGATTGAATAACATCGGGGATAGGCTACATCCCTGTCTCACTCCCTTCCCAACCACTGCTTCCCTTTCATACCCCTCGAGTCTTATAACTGCCATCTCCTTTCTGTACAAATTGTAAATAACCTTTCGCTCCCTGTATTTTACCCCTGCCACCTTCAGAATTTGAAAGAGAGTATTCCAATCAACTTTGTCAAAAGCTTTCTCTAAGTCTACAAATGCTAGCAACAACCCACAAATTTTGTTATATTTTCATCCCTAGCCGAGAAAAAGGTATCTAAGAGAAATATGGAAACTTTTGTATTTGTTACTGAAAAATTCTGTAACTTGAGAGTTAAACTACCAATATATTTGCTCTATTATCCAATATAATTTCATGAACAATAGACAAATGCGTTACAAGAGACACAGTTTTATAAACTGGGATAAACAATTCTTACCCTAATCATGAATGAACAACAATTATTGAACTTTAAAATCAAATTGTCTCATATAACCTGACTCAGTGAAATGTTTCTTTTTATGTGTGAATAAATTTAAGCGCCAAAACTAAAATAATTCATGTACCCCTACGTAATATACGCTCTGTTTTTCTATTAATTCCTCGTACTGTCTTTAATTTATCTTATAATGTATATGACCATCAAGACTGATTATGCCCTTCAGCGTTCAGTCTGGGGCATAGTTCCCCTTATAAAATTACTCCATGATGCCATATTCAGTGCTAACATTGGTGCCTCTTCTGATCTTAAGCCTATTACTTCAAAATCATTCTTAACCGGATCCAGGTACCTTCTCCTTGGTCCACCCCGACTCCTCCTACCCTCTACTGCTGAGCCCATGAGTTCCTTTAGTAACCTTGCTTCTCCCATGCGTGTAACATGACCCCACCATCTATGCCTGTTCGCCCTGACTGCTACATCTATAGAGTTCATTCTCAGTTTTTCTTTGATTTCCTCATTGCGGACACCCTCCTGCCATTGTTCCCATCTACTAGTACCTGCAACCATCCTAATTTCTCATTTCGGCATCTGGCTCTCTCTCTCTCTCTCTCTCCCCTCCCCCCTCTCTCTCTTTCTCTCTCTCTCTCTCTCTCTCTCTCTCTCTCCCCTCTCTCCCTCTCTCTCTTCCCTGAGGTACGCCGCTCTCCATTGATGTCTCCGCCCTTGTCGATCACCGTCTCTTGATGATCGCTCTCTCGAATGATTTTGCAATAACCAGTTGTACTTGAAAGATATTTTCAAGGTGTGTAAAGCATTTATCTATTTAAAATGAATAATTGTTGTTGTTTACCACTATTTCATTTCACCGAAATTAAGCTTGCCTGCCAACTTCTCTGTGTTTCACCTAGGAGAACTGCAAGGCTGCCGGAATATCGTTTGCTGGCCGTTGCCGAAAATCATTGATGTTCGAATTATGTGGCAGCCACTCGAGCGCCACTGGGGTCAGTTAAGCCGATCTGTAAACGCAGTTTCCGGACAGCGCCTCTGTGGATGACGCACAATATTAATGATCGGCGTACGGCCAACAAACGATCTGGGCGGTCAGTCCACTCCACTGTTATCAAAGCAGGTTCGACAAAATCTTGCATTATTACTTTTATCTCTCATAGTGCTAAATTTACCCAAGATGTATGATAATTTAAACTTATAATTTTTTTACTTGGCTGCTTGTTTTAATCAACGGCACTCCAAATAATTTCTTCTTATAAAAATTTATTTTTCAATTACCACAAAAGAACACCACACAAAATACATCTAAATCTACGTGATTGCTCTGCTATTCACAATAAAGTCCTTGGCAGATGGTTCAACGAACCACCTTCATACTGTCTGTCTACCGTTCCACTCTTGAACGGCGCGCAGGAAAAACGAGCACTTAAATTTTTCCGTGTGAGGCCTGATTACTCTTATCGTGATTATCATTTCTCCCTACCTCGTAGACGTATGCGACGAATGGGGAGCCTAACAACAGGCGAGGCTGTGCCACCCGCACCCTGCCATTCGGTCCGCGGGGAGCTAGGAAACGCCTGAAAACCTGCTCCAGGGTGCACGCCAACATGCGGCGTATGCGCCCGTAGAGAGACAGGAGGGGCCGAAGGGTCGACTTCCATCGGGCCGGGGCACCCGACGGGCGAAGACGACACATGGTCCGGAGTGGGCAAGAGTTCCAAGTCGGAGGACAACTGGTCCCGGGAAGCGATCGGCGGCGCGTGACCCAGGGAGGCGCCAGACGGCTGCAGCGACGCGTCCACTGCGGGCGTCGCCGGCGGGAGCACAGGCGGCGGCGGCGCGTCGCCATGGGGCAAAATGGAAGGCAGCGTCGTTAACACCTGGGGCTGAGGCGAGCCAGTAGATGGGTCCCCGGAGCGCTGAGCGGACGGCACCGTCGCAGAAAGCAGACGGGGAGCGGCAGATCCCGTTCGACGACAGAGGCGCAGCTGATTGAGATGCCGGCGCATCTTACCAGAGGCCCCCAAAACGAGATACATAGCGCGGCCGAGGCAGCGAAGAATGCGCCCTTCGAGCCAACTCGGTGAACCTCGATATTGGTGGTAGTAGACAACGTCGACTGGGGCAAAAGCAGGTGTCTGCCGCTGCACGGGAACTTGATGCGGCGGATGTAGCAAAGACATCAAGGTTCGATGATGACGACCGTGGAGCAACTCAGCCGGCGAGCTACCATCTCGGGGCTGAGAGCGATACGAGGACAAAAAGAGCAATAACGCGTCCTCCCGAGACTCTTTCAACTTCAACGTCTGTGACTAGAAAGTCCTGAACAATCGTTCAGCGTCACCGTTTGACTGTGGCGAAAACGGCGCGGACTTCAGATGTTGAATACCATTGGCCATGCAGAATGACTGAAATTCTGCGGACATGAATTGTGGGCCATTGTCGGAAACAATAGTCCGTGGAAGACCTTCAATGCAAAAGATAGCAGATAACGCTTGGATGGTGGCAGATGACGTCGTGGAAGACATCCGGACAACAAAAGGAAAATTACTGAATGAATCTACCACAACCAACCATCGAGCATTTCAGAATGGACCAGCAAAATCGATGTGTCAGCGTTCCCAAGGGGAAGTAGCTTTTGGCCATGCAAAGAAATTCCACGGGGGTGGTGATTGTTGTTCGGCACACACCATGCAAGAAGAGCACATATTCGTAATCGCGGCATCGATTGCGAACAAAGTACAGTGCTGACGAGCAAGTTGTTTCGTTCTTACTATACCCAAATGTCCTTGGCGGAGAAGCTTTAAGGCAGAGGACTGTAACGAACGTGGGGCCACGACCCTGGACTGATCATTATCAGAACGCAACAGCAAAACACCACGTCGTACAAAAAGTCTCTCCTGGTGAACAAAAAATCGGCGAACCAACGGATCCTCGATCCGTGACTTTGACAAGGGCCATTGCGTAGTAACAAAACGCAGGACGGCAGCAAGGACAGGACCGGCAGCTGTGGCTGTAGCTACACGACGAAAATCCGTCGGAAACGATTCGACCACGTCATCGGTTTCCGAATCAATGAACATGCAAGCAAGTTCGGAGGAATCGAATGCTCTATCTTCAGCCACAGGCAAACGGGACAACGCATCGGCGTTTCCGTGCTTAGCAGTGGGCTGATACAATATATCGTAGCGGTACTGCGAGAGGAAAATAGACCAGTGAATGAATTTCTGCGCTGTACGTGGAGGTACAGGCTTGTTCGGATGAAAAAGGGATGTCAAAGGTTTGTGGTCTGTGATTATGGTAAAGTGACGACCATACAAGAAGTCATGAAACTTTGTAACACCAAATGCGAGAGCCATTGCTTCTTTCTCGATCTGTGAATAATTTCTTTGCCCAGACGAAAGTAATTTGGGCGCAAAGGCAATAGGGCGATCGTGCGAGCCATCTCTGTGCGCAAGCACAGCACCGATCCCGAAATCCGATGCATCCACCATCAACAAAAGGGGCTTCTGGGGATCGAATGGAAAGCAACGCCGATTTCAACCGGCGAAAGGCGAGTTCGCATTCCGTCGTCCAGACGAACGAAACACCTTTACGGCGTCAGCGATGAAGCGGAGCTGAAATGGAAGAGGCATGTGGCACATATCTGTGATAATAATTGCAGGGGCGGATGCGCACCCGAATGGCAGTCGTTTGAATTGATACAAACCAAGATGAGTGTTAACCACCAAAACGCGCTGGGATTCTTCGTCCACTGGTATTTGCAAGTACGCATCTGCTAGGTGCAACTTCGAAAAATATTTTCTCGGGCACAATTTGTCAAAAAGATCTTCCGGGCGGGATAAAGGAAAAGTTGCAACCACTAGTTGTGGATTCACTGTTGCTTTGAAGTCCACCGAAAGTCTCAATTTTACCGAAGGTTTTGGCAAAATTACTAAGGGAGGTGCTTAGAGAGAAGCCTGCACACGTTCAATTACACCTTGTGATTCCAAATCGTGTAATGTTTTTGCGACCGCATCACGCAATGTGTGGGGAAGATTGCGCGCTCTGAAAAATTTCGGTTGCGCGTTTACTTTCAGTTCCAAACGTGCTTTATAGTTCTTAGCGCAACCGAGGTCCGGTGCAAAAATGTCTGCAAATTCTTCACATAGACGAGAAACACCGTCTGAAGGCACAGTCTGGATGACTGATAGGACCTGATTTACTATATACAAGTTAAACAACTGAAATAAATCGAACCAAACAAGTTCACTGCAGAAGAAGAACGAAGGACGTAATATGACACAAGTTTTGTTTGTCTTTTGTATGTTGCAAGAAGGCTGTACTGTCCTAACACAGGGATCTCTTGACCCAAATAGCTAGTTAACGTAACATTTGCGGCACGCAACGGAGGTGTGCCCAGCTGTTTGTGTCTTGCTTGATCAGTGAAACTGCAGCTCCAGTATCGGGCTGGAATGGTAAAACTTTACCGTTAATTTCCAAGTCTACAAAAAGTTTATTGTCCTGCTGATGACAAGAGCGACTGTCTCGTGCAATGTGAACTGACACTGGTACAAAATCACTTGCGACCTGACGGGAGTTCCTGCGATGTCGACGCACACTATTTGTGGGGCAAACACAGTCACTGTTAGAGAGAGTGGCACTGGGCGGAGTGGAATGAACTACATGAATTTCCATGGGCAATGTTTCGCGAGCCTAAGTATCATCGGTTCAATTCCGATTCCAACACACAGCAAAGGGCCTGGGATGGTGTGGAGTTTCCTATTTGTGCTTTTTCTGGCAAACACTCTGAACATTTCTTTTTTTATTATACAAAAAGCAAATAGATTGGCGTGGTGGGCAATTCTCAGGCGAATATTTAGTAGCGCAGCGCCGGCATGATTTAAGCACTGCATTTGCTTGCTGGCGCGGCACATGTGGCTGAGAGCCTGGCGGCAGTGGCGCGGCCGGGCGCGAGGGCTGTTTACTGCTCTGTGCAGCTCGCCCGGTGGGCCAGTTAACCTGACACACGGCTGGCGAAGTTTCAAATGGTTCCTGACCAAAGTCAAGTGTGTCGTGCCGATCCTATATGTCCATCACTTGTTGAAGGGAGGGACTGACTTGTTGCAAAATCTGTTCCCTTATACGAACATCAGAAACGTTCTGTGCAATTGCATCACGTACCATAGTATCTGAATATGGGAGACCACATTGACCCTCAAAAGCACAATCTCTAGTAATGCATTGCTATGTTGCAACCCACTCCGGATTAGTCTGACCTGCCATACGTTTTGTACGAAAGAAAGTATACCGTTTTGCAACTACATTGACGGATTGTTTGCAATATGCATCTAATGCAGACAAAATTTCTTCGTAGGACAGAGTTGCTACGTCGCGTCGGGGAAATAATTTGACTATCACACAGTAGGTATGCACACTGATGGACGACAAAAGAAAAGGCTGCCGCTCGTTACCTTGAATTCTGTAGGCGGCGAGATGGAATCCAAATTGACGTGACCACTCCGTCCAGCTTTCCAGTGCAGCATCAAAAGGTCTGAAAGTCGGTGCAAGGCGCGTTGTGGCTGCATTAGCGATGGAGCAGCGGCTGCCGCATTGTGTTGCATTGCACGTTGACCCTGGACGAGCTGTCCAAGGGCATGCAGTAATGCCTGCGTCTGCTGATTCTGTAAGCGATAAAATTCGGACAGTACATTTGGAGATTGTGGCGAAGCCATTACACAATTAAATCAGGGCAGTCTCAGTATAGTTAAGAACACCGTTTTTACTCCTCGTCGCCAATGTTGTGTTGGCGGAAGAGCCAACACCCTGTTACGAGAGGAGGCCGAAATGTATGCGTTTTAGCTCATGCAGGCTGGCGTGAGGAGGGAAGAACTATACTGACGTGAGGTCTGGAACATGACAAGGAATTAGAATTCAGAAAGCGGACGTAAGTAGTTTGATACTTAACTTTATTCCATTAATGATGAACGTCGCTCTTGACAGTACATGATTCACAATATTATCTCTTCAGATGACACAGAAACTCAATATGGCGCCTTGCTAGGTCGTAGCAAATGACGTAACTGAAGGCTATGCTAAACTGTCGTCTCGGCAAATGAGAGCGTCTGTAGTCAGTGAACCATCGCTAGCAAAGTCGGCTGTACAACTCGGGCGAGTGCTAGTGGAGTCTCTCTAGACTAGACCTGCCGTGTGGCGGCGCTCGGACTGCAATCACTGATAGTGGCGACACGCGGGTCCGACGAATACTAACGGACCGCGGCCGATTTAAAGGCTACCACCTAGCAAGTGTGGTTTCTGGCGGTGACACCACACCAACAGAATGTTTTCGCAATCGGAGGAGAAAGCTGGTGATTCAAAATTTCGTGAGAAGATCCCGTCGCAACGAAAACCACCTTTGTTTTAATGACTGCTACTCCAATTATCGTATCATGTCTGTGACACTATTTCCCCTATTTCGCGATAATACAAAACGAGCTGCCCTTCTTTGCACTTCTTCGATGTCATCCGTCAGTCCCAACTGATGCGGAACCCACACCGCACAGCAGTACTCCAGAATAGGGCGGACAAGTGTAGTGTAAGCAGTCTCTTTGGTAGACCTGTTACACCTTCTAAGTGTTCTGCCAATGAATCGCAGTCTTTGGTTTGCTCTACCCACAATATTATCTATGTGTTCGTTCCAATCTAGGTTATTTGTAATTGTATTTACAGCCCTCATATTTGTGTGACTTATCGCGTAATCGAAATTTAGCTGATTTATTTTAGTGTTCATGTGAATAACTTCACACTTTTCTTTATTCATGGTCAGTTGCCACTTTTGGAACCATACAGATATCTTATATAAATCATTTTTAAAGTCGTTTTGATCATCTGATGACTTTACAAGACGGTAAATGACAGCATCATCTGCAAACAATCTAAGACGGCTACTCAGATTGTCTCCTATGTCGTTAATATAGATCAGGAACAATAGAGGGCCTATAACACTTCCTTGGGGAACGACGGATACTACTTTGTTTTACTCGATGACTTTCCGTCTATTACTACGAACTGTGACCTTTCTGACAGGAAATCACGAATCCAGTTGCACAACTGAGGCGATACTCTGTAGGCACGCAGTTTGATTAGAAGACGCTTGTGAGGAACGGTGTCGAGTGCCTTCTGGAAATTTAAAAATATGGAATCTAAAAATATGGAATCCCCTGTCGATAACACTTATTACTTTATGAGTATAAAGAGCTAGTTGTGTTTCACAAGAATGATATTTTCTGAATCCGTGCTGACTATATGTTAATAAATCGTTTTCTTTGAGGTACTTCATAATGTTCGAATACAGTAAATGTTCTAAAACCCTACCGCAAATCGACGTTTAGAGAAAACTTTCTTTTTTAAACTAATAATTCAGCAGCGTTAAACAAGGAAAATTTGTTATACTCATTCTGTGTTAAGCCTATTGGCTTATTTGTAATCACAGCCTAAACTCGATTCACCGTAATAAAAATTTTTACAATTAGGTGTAGCCTGCGTCCTACTATCTGTTTTCTCTTTCCGTTTGTGACGTTCAATTTGATTTAGTTTTCTTGTTTCTCATCGTCATTTTGACACAGGTTTTGGATTGCCGCTCGATGGATTAAAAACCTTTATTTGATTTGTTCCGTTTTTATTTTTAACCTTTTTGCTTTCTTTTTCTTGAAACATACTCATTTACTGAAACCACCTAATACTTAATTCGTGTGTGATATTTTCCAAAATATGTCCTGTAGAAAGAGCAACATTACACTTTTTGCATCTTCTGTGCGATATGTTTTGCTGTTAACTAGCACTACATACACTCCTGGAAATGGAAAAAAGAACACATTGACACCGGTGTGTCAGACCCACCATACTTGCTCCGGACACTGCGAGAGGGCTGTACAAGCAATGATCACACGCACGGCACAGCGGACACACCAGGAACCGCGGTGTTGGCCGTCGAATGGCGCTAGCTGCGCAGCATTTGTGCACCGCCGCCGTCAGTGTCAGCCAGTTTGCCGTGGCATACGGAGCTCCATCGCAGTCTTTAACACTGGTAGCATGCCGCGACAGCTGGGACGTGAACCGTATGTGCAGTTGACGGACTTTGAGCGAGGGCGTATAGTGGGCATGCGGGAGGCCGGGTGGACGTACCGCCGAATTGCTCAACACGTGGGGCGTGAGGTCTCCACAGTACATCGATGTTGTCGCCAGTGGTCGGCGGAAGGTGCACGTGCCCGTCGACCTGGGACCGGACCGCAGCGACGCACGGATGCACGCCAAGACCGTAGGATCCTACGCAGTGCCGTACGGGACCGCACCGCCACTTCCCAGCAAATTAGGGTATCGGCGAGGACCATTCGCAACCGTCTCCATGAAGCTGGGCTACGGTCCCGCACACCGTTAGGCCGTCTTCCGCTCACGCCCCAACATCGTGCAGCCCGCCTCTAGTGGTGTCGCGACAGGCGTGAATGGAGGGACGAATGGAGACGTGTCGTCTTCAGCGATGAGAGTCGTTTCTGCCTTGGTGCCAATGATGGTCGTAGGCGTGTTTGGCGCCGTGCAGGTGAGCGCCACAATCAGGACTGCATACGACCGAGGCACACAGGGCCAACACCCGGCATCATGGTGTGGGGAGCGATCTCCTACACTGGCCGTACACCACTGGTGATCGTCGAGGGGACACTGAATAGTGCACGGTACATCCAAACCGTCATCGAACCCATCGTTCTACCATTCCTAGACCGGCAAGGGAACTTGCTGTTCCAACAGGACAATGCACGTCCGCATGTATCCCGTGCCACCCAACGTGCTCTAGAAGGTGTAAGTCAACTACCCTGGCCAGCAAGATCTCCGGATCTGTCCCCCATTGAGCATGTTTGGGACTGGATGAAGCGTCGTCTCACGCGGTCTGCACGTCCAGCACGAACGCTGGTCCAACTGAGGCGCCAGGTGGAAATGGCATGGCAAGCCGTTCCACAGGACTACATCCAGCATCTCTACGATCGTCTCCATGGGAGAATAGCAGCCTGCATTGCTGCGAAAGGTGGATATACACTGTACTAGTGCCGACATTGTGCATGCTCTGTTGCCTGTGTCTATGTGCCTGTGGTTCTGTCAGTGTGGTCATGTGATGTATCTGACCCCAGGAATGTGTCAATAAAGTTTCCCCTTCCTGGGACAATGAATTCACGGTGTTCTTATTTCAATTTCCAGGAGTGTATTAAAGATCGTATCTGAGGACTCAACTTTTTCTCCGTTAAGCTGAAGAGTCCTGGTTAACGTCCTTTATTGCTTTGATGACCGTGGGATGTCAGTTTTACGTATTTGCTCTTGCAGTTTATCCAATAACCCGCAGAATAGTTTCTTTTTTATCTCTAAGCTATTTCTGCTTCTAGCACACTCAAGTCAAAGAATACCTATTTCTACCAATACAGAGTCTTTCAGATGCACTCTGCAGATCCCAACATCATGTCTGTCTTACCAACAGCATCCATTCACTTGTAGTACCTCACAACACAAGGGGGTTTACATTTATTTTGCCTCGTTTTATGTTTCTTTTTCTCGGTTTCAACAAAATCTGGTCCATTCACGGGTGAAAGCATCTGGACTTCTGTGTTGCCCATCCATTTCAGAACCAACAGTGTTCTATTAGACTCGAACTTTGTCACCTTTTTTCAGTTTTTCTTCCAACGGTGGTAAATTTTTCCTGTTTTCATATGTTGTTCCAGAGGGATTGCTGCATTTCTCCCGGATCCATAGGAATAATTCAGGTTTCGAATCACAACTGTCTAAATAAATGGTACGACCTTTTCTGAGGCATGGCAATTAAACCCACAACAACATCGCCTGATTGTCCCTTAAAAGCATTTCTGGATTCTATCTCCGTGGCAAGACCAGTGTAGACAACGTAATCAAGACTATAATTATTTTGTACGTTACAAAGAACGAATGTGCTCGACAATGAGTCGTGTTTTCACAAGAGTATCATGAGATGTGTCCGAATGGTCACTAAAGTGAAATACACGCAGAATCAGTTTGTGTCGGTTCTTGGACATTATATGTGAAAATACTGATGTTTGAATCAAAGAATCTGTTGACCAATATTCAATCACTACGTACCTTTTAGTTCTTGGCACAAGCAGGGAACACACCAAGAAGCAATAAAGTTTTGCGGGCTCTACGTGCTTCCATCATGTTAAACTTGCTGGGTACTGCCTTCATCTACATCTACATGATTACTCTGCAATTCACATTTAAGTGCTTGGCAGAGGGTTCATCGAACCACAATCATACTATCTCTCTACCATTCCACTCCCGAACAGCGCGCGGGAAAAACGAACACCTAAACCTTTCTGTTCGAGCTCTGATTTCTCTTATTTTATTTTGATGATCATTCCTGCCTATGTAGGTTGGGCTCAACAAAATATTTTCGCATTCGGAAGAGAAAGTTGGTGACTGATATTTCGTAAATAGATCTCGCCGCGACGAAAAACGTCTTTGCTTTAATGACTTCCATCCCAACTCGCATATCATATCTGCCACACTCTCTCCCCTATTACGTGATAATGCAAAACGAACTGCCCTTTTTTGCTCCCTTTCGATGTCCTCCGTCAATCCCAACTGGTAAGGATCCCACACCGCGCAGCAATATTCTAACAGAGGACGAACGAGTGTAGTGTAAGCTGTCTCTTTAGTGGACTTGTTGCATCTTCTAAGTTCAAAAATGGTTCAAATGGCTCTGAGCACTATGGGACTCAACTGCTGTGGTCATAAGTCCCCTAGAACTTAGAACTACTTAAACCTAACTAACCTAAGGACATCACACACATCCATGCCCGAGGCAGAATTCAAACCTGCGACCGTAGCGGTCGTGCGGTTCCAGACTGTAGCGCCTTTAACCGCTCGGCCACTCCGGTCGGCCATCTTCTAAGTGTCCTGCCAATGAAACCCAACCTTTGGCTCACCTTCCCCACAGTTTTGCGTCAAGAAATATGTAATAATTGTTTGTCTCTTTACGAATTGGAAAACCAAAACTCAAAAGACATGAAGTAGTAAAAAGACTAAATGATTTGCTGAATCATCAAAATCTATTCTTACTCCGCTAAATGCTTTCATATAATGGTGGTGTCTCGTCATAGGATGATTATTCTCGCGAGGAATTTCTGCTTACCACTTCACCTCAAATTCACTCTTCAGATGAAGAAGCTTCTGAAAAAGTTCTTCGTGCTGTTGAAGAAACAGCAGTATGTCCAGACACAACTAGATTTTCGTCCGATGGAAGGTCTGAAGTATTACTGCGACCTTCATCACTACTCTTTATAAGGATTTCCATAGATTCCTTGACCTATAAATTACGTTCCGTCATTGCAAAGGCAACATAGGGAAAATTTGTCGTCTCACCAAGGGAAGAAACAGGACTGGCCTAGCGTACAACTGGTAATCGGGAAAAGCTCAGGAGCAGGCGCAAGTTGTAGCGCTTTCTGGTATTAGCAGTGAGAGCAGATAATCATAGCGCTGGCAGCGAGTCACCGTTCTGTTTCGCTTGTTTACCTGCGCCTGCACTCGGGCGTCAGGATGTTCTACCAGCTGGGTGTACATGTAGGCCCTAGCCGTCTGAACGTTATATCAGCTGGACATACTTGTGTGCTACGAATGAATCAACGTCAAATTCTACTTTGCTCAGTCCAAGCATACATATAGACAGCGAAGAAATGATGGTTCTTACATCAGTGTTATGCATTTTACGTAAAATTGGTTCTTACAGCAGTGTTATGTATATTACGTCTTAAATTAATATCGCGACAATACAGCTGCTCACCAATACTCCAGACGAGGACGTACAAGCGTCATGCTAAGACTTGTTGGATTTTCTGAGTGTTTTGTGAACAAAACTTTCTCCTTGCATTGGTTAAAAACAGTCTTGGTTGCAATTTTAGTGTTTTATTTTTCAACGACGCGCTCCGCCTTATTTAGGCATCTTCAGGTTATCTTTTCAGGTGGACACGAGTGACACCAAAATCTGTATAACGCGTTCCCGTTCACAGGAGCGAGTAACAGAATAAAATTTTATTCTGTTTCTCGCTCCAGATCTTGGTGTCACTCGCATCCACCTGAAAAGATAACCTGAAGATGCCTAAATAAGGCGAAACGCGTCGTTGAAAAATAAAAAACTAAAATTGCAACCAACACTGTTTTTAACTAATACTGTTAAGCACTGATTTGCTGTATGCCGCATATGGATTGGAAGAATTTCTTTCTCTTTGGTTCAACATGCCCATAGCAGTTCCTTTGCGATGGCTATAATTTAAATTGTTCGTTGTTAGTTATTTATTTGATTGGCACCCTATAAATAATTGTGATTTATGGTTAACAAAAATTATTCAGATTCCTGTCGTATGTGAACTGACAGCTAAAACACCCGTACAGCCCATGTTAGAATATTTTTCAAGTATGTAGGACGCATATTAGATGGAACTAACGGGTGAGACTGAATGTCTAGAAAGTTGGAGAGCTCGTCGCGTAGTGCGCGAGCAGAAAGCGGTCTCCTCGGTAGTCCATCCAACCTGGAACGCCCCGCTCTGCTGTGAGATCGGCGCGCGTATCAGTTCTCAGGCGGCGCAACCGCTGCGACTTGGTGCGGCAATCGCTTCGCTATACGCCGTCTCTGGAAGGGGCCCTCAACCTATCGACGACTGTGGTGCTGCTTGGTGGTGCGTGGTGTGCTTACGACACCACACTCCTCCTCCACCCCCTCCCTTTCTTCCCCCAAATCTCCTGGCCGTGGTCACATATGGTATCGTTGCGAACCGACAACGAGCGCAGCAGATGGGATGGGAACCGGGCCTGAAGACGGTGACAGGCTGCCGTCCACGACCTCGAGCCCCCAGAGGAGCCCTGAGCCCCCAGAGGAACGCCTGACAGACCACAGGCAAAGCGCACGCCTACATCCAGGGCTGGGGTCTCGAACGCTGGAGGACCCCCCTCGGAGAGGAAGGCAGCAGGACGCAGAGGCGTCGCCCACGGCGACGTGGGCTGCTGTGATGATAGCAACGGGGATGACGACGCGACCACCTCCAGGGATGCGCCGCGGGCTGAGATGCCATGTGGTCTGCAGTGGATGGACGCAACCCTGGCTTCTGGCTGAGTGCTGAATCTGTAAAACAAAATGCAACGGCAGGATCATGGAGTCTCAGAGGGCGAAACTGGTTCTAGTGTCTTTTGAGCAGAGTACTCAAAGTGAAGAAGCCAAGAAAATATTAGGTCCAAGAACAGGCACAATGGTGCTCTGTCCCAATCGCTGTCTGGGCCAGAAGGTCCTGAAGAGTATTGCGTCCTGAAATCTTAGAACTGACTAGTACTCCTAATTGTTGGGTGCAGCACATGAACAAGGGTGCGATGCAGGCATCAGTGCAGGATTTCGGCTGAAAAGGTCCATCTAGAGGTATCGCATGGTAGGTGGACAGACACAGTTGCAAGGCCTGCTTCCGGAATGTAATAATCTGCTCTTTGAATGTTCACACGAAATATTCAGCTTCGCCATTTGATTGTGGACGGAACAATGCTGTGATCACATGTTCAGTACCGTTGGCCATTCCAAATTGTCCAAATTCCTGTGAGGTTAACTACAGCCCATTAAAAGACACTAACACTTCTGGCAACCCCTCGATGCAAATAATTGAAGCCAATGTTCTGACAATACTAGCCGAAGCCGTAGAGTTCATTGGAACCTGAAAGGGAAAACGACTGAAGGCAACCACTACAATAAGACAGCGTGTGTTACAGAAAGATGGAGCAAAATCAGTGTGGATGCCTTTCCATGAACGCTCAGTTGTGGTCAGTCAGAAAAGCGTTAAGTTCGATTCAACTGTTGTTCCCTTCAAGCGGCGCAACGTTACTTCATGTCTTCAATATGGGCACCCATCTCTGGCCACGAACAATCATGTCGAGCAAGTTGCTTTGTCCTTACAGTACACCTGTGTCCAGTGTCCCTGATGCAGCAACCTTAAATCATCCTGCTAAAGGTTGCATAGGATAGCATCGTTGGCCTGGTCATTCGCAGTGTGTAACAGCAAAACACCATGCTGTACTGACGAGGCTTGATAGTGAGAGGAGCAGCGTTGTACTTCCGACCGAATAATGTTTACCACTCTTCTTGGCAACTCAGGGTGCGCATGTAATTCAGTACAGTGCTTATACCTGCATCCGTAGCTGTCTCCTGTGCTATGCGACGAAAGTCCATGGGAAAATTGTGAACTGCACAAGTGTCCAGAGCACATATCTGACAGCACGACGCTTTGGAGGGGTCGAACTGATCATCCTTGTCCACCGGTAACCTTGACAACTCATTGGCGTTGGAATGTTGAGCCGTTGGGCGGTACAAGGATTCATAGTTATAGTTCGACAGCAATAAAGCCAATCATTCCAATTTCTGAGCCGTGTCTGGGAGCGCAGGCTTGGTCGGGTGAGAACGAACTGAGTGGCTTATGATCCGAGACGTAATGGTGACACATTGGTTACACCATAAATGATCGTCAATGCTTCTTTTTCAGTCTGACTGCAATTTGCCTGTGTCTTAGAAGTTTGCAGGCAATTGCTTTTGGACGATCAGTTGAGCCGACATAATGCGATAGAACGGCACCTAGGCCAATAGAAGAAGCATCAACCGCTAACATCACTGGATTAGCCGGATCAAAATATATGAGGCATGGGTTAGTAGGCAGAGCCCGTTTCAATTGATCAGAAGCCAACTGTCATTCCTTGGTCCGTGCAGACTGAACATCCTTACTCCATAAGTTGCAAAGCACGGCTGTCATCTGAAAGGCGTGAGGAATGAATTTGAAGTAGTAGTTTAGTTTGCCTAGGACTGCTTGCATTTCCTTTAGAATTTTGGGAGCTGACAAATCTTTTATGGCGCGCAAATGTGTCTGGATGGAGTGAATACCCTGCACATTGATGACATGTCGCAGATCTATTTCAATCTGGAAAAAAGACCACCTTCTTTGTGGCACTTGAGGCCTGCTGATAACAGTACTAGGAAAAGACATTAGGAATCGGCAAAATTTTCATCTGCAGAACGTCCAGACACAGCAATGTCACCCAGGTAATTTGAGCAAGAAGGAATCTTGCTAGTCACTTGATCAAAAGGCGTTGAAAAGTCGCCTCTGTTGAAGCACTGCCGAATGGCCGGCGATAAAATTCAAATAGCCGGAGATGAGTATTAATAACCAAAAATTTGTTTGAGTAGTCATCCAAAGGCAAATGCAAGGAAGCATCTACCACGTCTGTCTTTGAAAAAGAAATACCATAATCTAATCTTTCCATCAGTTCCTCTGGGCGGAGAAAAGGGTATGAGTCCATCACTGTATGAGAGTTCACAGTTGACTTAAAATCAACACGTAGTCGAAGACATCCTGAAGGTTTGCGTAGGATGACCCCATTGGCTTGCCATTGCTGTAATCGTTCAGCAACCTGTCCCTTAATGGCAATGGACACTTGCCTAGGTCGACAAAACTTTGGTTATGCGTTATCTTTGAGGGACACACGAGCTAAAAAATTGTTCGTTCAACCGAGACTGTCGCTTGAAGTTCACAAAATTTGTCACACAGAGCATGAAGCTTGTCCATAGGCATATCTGTTGAAATTTGTGACACTGATTGGCGGATTGACAATCTGAAAATGTCAAAAGAATTTATACCAAAAATATTCAGCGAACATTTGGGGGAAAGCACTCTGAACACAACTGTCTTCATTACACCTTGAAAAGTAGCTGGAATACTGAAAGTCCCTTTAACTGGAATTTGTTGTCTGCTATAAGCTGACAACGCACGAACAGCTGGACTCATTATTGGTAAACCTAACCGTTCCTAAGTAAGTTTGTTCAGAAATGTAACCGAAGCACCAGTGTCCAGGTTTGACATCTTCCTTAGCTACTGTCAAAGTAGGGGCCTACTTTCCACATCTAAGAGGGCAACTATCTGTTTCTGTGAAGTGCTAAAATGCGTGGCAGCTGAAGTGGTCAAAGATTCAGTAGTGGACTTGTGGTTGCGCCGGCGTGACTTGTTTGGCACATGGAAATAAACTGATTGGTGTTTGATTAGCTTTGTACTTTGACGACCTTTCACATTTACTACATCCATTGGATCGCATTGTCCTGAGGCTTGGTGTGCCGTGACAACATTAATGATTTGAACTGGTTTACTGGCATGATGCTTGGGATTTTGCTGTCCAAGGTACTCTTTATGCTCACTGACTGAACACGACTTTTGTGTTGCAAAAATAACAGCAGCACCGTGACGTGGCCACTGCGTCCGCTTATGGCGACTAAGGCACTTTGGGCTAGCCTTTGCTATGTTTTTATGTTTACCAGCGTTCTGCAGGCGCGATAGGGCACTGTTTGTCTCTGTACGTGATGTCACACGCTGTGTCACGTGGGTTGGGCGAGCACGTCCTACAGTCTGTCAGTAGTGGGCTAACGGGGCGCTGGGTGAAATTTTGATACCACATTAATATGCAAATTAATTATATTCATCAATTAATTACCCAACCCCACCCCTCGACGATGTCACGTGTTTTCCTCAGCCAGAACTTGTGTTCCCATCGCCTCCCCCTTCACACCTACCTTGTTGGTGAGAAGTTCGACTTCTGGGGCGAATTCCGAATTTTGGAATTTTGGAGGGAATTTCTTTGTCCCAGTGCTGTGCTGATATCCAGCCCTACCACCTACCCTGGAATTGGCGGGAAATTAATAATGTCGGTGCCATGTCTGGATGCAGAAAACAAGTGCACCTCCCAACACATGGAAACTGTCCAGATGCAGGAGAAAAAAGTTAGAATAGTGTACTTCATTTATTTTGGTTGGGAAACTAATGTAAAGGTCGGTCCTAATTACAGAACTACACTATGTGATCAAAAGTATCTGCACACTCCCAAAAACATACGTTTTTCATATTAGGTGTATTCCGCTGCCACGTACTACCAGGTATTCCACATCAGCGACCTCAGTAGTCATTAGACATCGTGAGAGAGCGGAATTGGGCGCTCCGCGGAACTCACGGACTTCGAATGCACGGCACACAATGTGGCGATGCGATGGCAGGGTGTGGGTATGGCGAATGCCCGGTGAACGTCATCTGCGAGCGTGTATAGTGCCAACAGTAAAATTGGGAGGCGGTGGTGTTATGGTGTGGTCGTGTTTTTCATGGAAGGGGCTGGCACCCCTTGTTGTTTTGCGTGGCATTATCACAGCACAGGCCTACATTGATGTTTTAAGCTCCTCCTTGCTTCCCACTGTTGAAGAGAAATTCGGGGATGGCGATTGCATCTTTCTGCACGATCGAGCACATGTTCATAATTCGCGGCCTGTGGCTGAGTGGTTACACGACAATAACATCCCTGTAATGGACTCACCTGCGCAGAGTCCTGACCTGAATCCTAAATAATTGGGATGTTCTGGAACGCCGACTTCGTGCCAGGCCTCACCGACCGACATCAATACCTGTCCTCAGTGCAGCACTTCCTGAAGAATGGGCTGACATTCCCCAAGAAACCTTCCAGCACATGCCTCTCTGCGAGAGTGGAAGCTGTCATCAAGGCTAAGGGTGGGCCAACACCATACTGAATTCCAGCATTACCGATGGAGGGCACCACAAACTTGTAAGTCATTTTCAGCCAGGTATCCGGATACTTTTGTTCACGTAGTGTATATACAAAGCACTACAAAAAGAGCGTCTAAAATAACAATACAGCTCAGAAACTGAGGATGCCATACGACTAGTGTTATCCTTCTCGGAAAAAATTTCACAATACCGCTCGAAACTAGTGGCAGGCGTACTCAAACTCTACCCTTCACCTACAAGCTGGTGGGAAAGAGGCTGGAGTGGAAGGCACAACCTTTATTTTTTATGGGAATTGTGTTCAACTGAAGAGATGCTGAACAGAGAGGAGTTTAATAAGTGTATTAGGTGCAAGCATGCGGTTGAGGACTGAATCTATCACTGTTTAGCGTCAGAGTTTGCTACAGGTGCCTCCCTCTGCATTGCTCGACACACCATGCAGCCCAGGTAATAGAAGCGAGGACACACTACCACAAGTGATGGAAAACGCATCACTGTTCTAATTACACAGCGAAACTGTCATAAAAAAACAGCATTCGTTATCAACGGGTCATAATGCAACACATGTACTGGTGACTGGAGAAAATCGTCAGCCCAAAACATTGCGTCAGGAGAGAGGGGCGACAGTAGAAAAGGGTGGGAGAGTTGTTCAATAAGGCCTGAGAGAGCCTCAGAATTTATTGCATCCTGCAGAGGCAAGTACAATGATCTTCTGACTCACATGAAGTGCACAAGCTACTGCTTGTTGGTCACTAACCAAGGAGAGAGCAGATGAGCTGTATATGTTATTGCCAAACACAGCAACAACTCCCTTGGCTCTTTCCCCAGTCAGGTCACCTTTATTGTGGAGGGTATCACCTGGTACCACAGGGACATCAGTGGATATGAAATGTGTTTCCTGTAAACACAATTACAGGGCTTGTTCCTGTTCCAGGAGTTTGTTCCTTCATATGAGTCCTGAACACAATCGTATTCCACTAATAGCATGGGAGCCATTTATCAAGGGGGTTGCACGTTCACCTTACCTTTCCACCATGGTCGAGGGTCAACGTTGGGGCAGTATGGTTACCGTGGGCTGACTTTGAATTCGTCTCTGAAGCAGAGTCGTCATGCCGAGTGACAATGACGTGATTGTGTACTGCCTGTTTTCGCCTGTGGTGGAAGATTCTCATTTGCTTTCATGGCGTGAGAACACTTTGTGGGAACTACCTCAGGAGCCGCAGACGCAGTTCTGGATATTTTAAAAGTCTCTGGAGGTATTTGGAGTTCCACAATAGTGGCAAATGTGAGTTTCTGTAATGTTCTTGGTGGGGCTATGGGTTCTAAAACAGCTGCTGTTTGACAAGCTCACTGACAAACCCAGGTGCTAGTGCTCACACTAGTAACCTCCATTTGTGTAGAAGCGTTGGGTGTCGAAATAGCCTTTTAGGGGCCAAAGCAAATGAACGTGGGAGGCTGCTTGGCATTAAAGATCTTCTTGGTCTCACCATACAGGCTACGTTTCGTTGTTTTAATCCCCTGCGCCTTCCTTTCTTCAAGGAAGACACTGCAGTCTGTATTCCAGACTGTGATTCCCAGTGTAACTTAGACACTTTAGAGGTGAGCAGCAACCAGCCCCATCATGGGTAGCATTACCACATTTGCACAAGTGGCTTCACCCGTACATCCTAAGGTAGTGTGCCCAAAGCGCTGGCATTTAAGACAGTGCATGGGATTATACGACTGTATACATAGGCAATGGAAACGTGTCTTGCTATGCTCTGGGAGTTTTGTACTATTGAAGGCAAGGATGAAGGAGTCAGATTTTACTAGATCCACGTCCACCTTTTTAAATATATTTTGCAAATCGACAGTACCTTCCTGTGCTCACTCATCTTTGATTTCGTCCTTGAGAATACCAGACCTCGACACGACACAACTTCTCCTCTGTCTTTCAAGATGTTGTGGAACTTCGTTTCTATGGCATATTTTCCGCGAAACCTTCTCAAAATTGCCCTCTTACGGTCTCATGATCAAAAGCACATTCTGACCAGCAGCAGATAGTCTATTATTATTCAATGACAAATCCTGTGTAAGCCCCGAGCCTTGACTGTCTACGCGAGCTGTCTCCATTTATTGGGTGTTAGTGGCTACCAGTGACTCACACTTTCCGCTGGGATGAGAAGGAGATAATTCTCCAGTTCGAAGCCAAAGAGATGACAATTTTTTTTCAAAATTTTGGTCCCACCAGCAGTTAGGGAAATAAAGACCCATACAGCGCGCCCAGCTAGCCACGCGTCTAACACATTCCTTCCCGAGCGGGAAGGCGTGCCGGTCCCCGGCACATGTCCGCCCGCTGAGTTAGTGTCGAGGTCCGGTGTGCCAGCCAGCTTGTGGATGGTTTTTAAGGTGGTTTTCCATCTACCTTGGCGAATGTGGGTTGGTTCTCCTTATTCCAATTCGATTCTACACAGAGTACGCGAAAGAACTTGCCCCCCTTCTAACAACCGTGTACCGCAAGTCTCTAGAGGAACAGAAGGTTCCAAACGATTGGAAAAGAGCACAGGTAGTCCCAGTCTTCAAGAAGGGTCGTCGAGCAGATGCGCAAAACTATAGACCTATCTCTCTGACGTCGATCTGTTGTAGAATTTTAGAACATGTTTTTTGCTCGATTATCATGTCGTTTTTGGAAACTCAGAATCTACTATGTAGGATCAACATGGATTCCGGAAACAGTAATCGTGTAATCAGTAAGTGGCTCGAAACAGCATATCCAGACACTCGGGGATGATGAAGGCATTGAAACAGAGGATGACACGCGTAAAGCTGAAATACTAAACACCTTTTTCCAAAGCTGTTTCACAGAGGAAGACCGCACTGCAGTTCCTTCCCTAAATCCTCGCACGAACGGAAAAGTGGCTGACATCGAAATAAGTGTCCAAGGAATAGAAAAGCAACTGGAATCACTCAACAGAGGAAAGCCCACTGGACCTGACGGGGTACCAATTCGATTGTACACAGAGTACGCGAAAGAACTTGCCCCCCTTCTAACAGCCGTGTACCGCAAGTCTCTAGAGGAACGGAAGGTTCGAAATGATTGGAAAAGAGCACAGGTAGTCCCAGTTTCCAAGAAGGGTCGCCGAGCAGATGCTAAAAACAATAGGCCTATATCTCTGACATAGATCTGTTGTAGAATTTTAGAACACGTTCTTAGCTTGTGTATCATGTCATTTCTGGAAACCCAGAATCTACTCTGTAGGAATCAACATGGATTCCGGAAACAGCTGTGTTGTGAGACTCAACTCGCTTTATTTGTTCATGAGACCCAGAAAATATTAGATACAGGCTCCCAGGTAGATGCTATTGTTCTTGACTTCCGGAAGGCGTTCGATACAGTTCCGCACTGTCGCCTGATAAACAAAGTAAGAGCCTACGGAATATCAGACCAGCTGTGTGGCTGGATTGAAGAGTTTTTAGCAAACAGAACACAGCATGTTGTTATCAACGGAGAGACGTCTACAGACGTTAAAGTAACCTCTGGCGTGCCACAGGGGAGTGTTATGGGACCATTGCTTTTCACAATATATATAAATGACCTAGTAGATAGTGTCGGAAGTTCCATGCGGCTTTTCGCGGATGATGCTGTAGTATACAGAGAAGTTGCAGCATTAGAAAATTGTAGCGAAATGCAGGAAGATCTGCAGCGGATAGGCACTTGGTGCAGGGAGTGGCAACTGACCCTTAACATAGACAAATGTAATGTATTGCGAATACATAGAAATAAGGATCCTTTATTGTATGATTATATGATAGCGGAACAAACACTGGTAGCAGTTACTTCTGTAAAATATCTGGGAGTATGCGTGCGGAACGATTTGAAGTGGAATGATCATATAAAATTAATTGTTGGTAAGGCGGGTACCAGGTTGAGATTCATTGGGAGAGTCCTTAGAAAATGTAGTCCATCAACAAAGGAGGTGGCTTACAAAACACTCGTTCGTCCTATACTTGAGTATTGCTCATCAGTGTGGGATCCGTACCAGATCGGGTTGACGGAGGAGATATAGAAGATCCAAAGGAGAGCGGCGCGTTTCGTCACAGCGTTATTTGGTAACCGTGATAGCGTTACGGAGATGTTTAACAAACTCAAGTGGCAGACTCTCCAAGAGAGGCGCTCTGCATCGCGGTGTAGCTTGCTCGCCAGGTTTCGAGAGGGTGCGTTTCTGGATGAGGTATCGAATATATTGCTTCCCCCTACTTATACCTCCCGAGGAGATCACGAATGTAAAATTAGAGAGATTAGAGCGCGCACGGAGGCTTTCAGACAGTCGTTCTTCCCGCGAACCATACGCGACTGGAACAGGAAAGGGAGGTAATGACAGTGGCACGTAAAGTGCCCTCCGCCACACACCGTTGGGTGGCTTGCGGAGTATAAATGTAGATGTAGATGTAGATTCCACCTCAGTTACAATATGTCGGCGATTGCTGCGCAGACACTGTCTCCATATATGTGTACACTATAATTACTCTACCTCGCAAACATTTGGGGCTATACTCCCCAGTTTAATACACAACACACAAGCCTCATACAACTGAGGTGCGGCAGTTTCCCCAGAGTTTACCCCTCGCGACTCTTCCACCTCAACAGCCATGCATCTGATTGGGGTTTCTGCCATCCTCATGGTGTGGACGGTCAAGTCAAGGTCCCAGCTTCCTGTGACACTCAACGCTTCACTGCCGCACCACACGGTGGATGCTGAAGCATGCCCAGAGCTTACAGTGACAGGGAACTGGTGGCACGTAGCAGTCCCCTGCTTAGTAATCTCAGGTTCGCCAAGCCTGTACCCAGCAAACGAATGTCGATCACCTGTGGGCTTTAAAATTTATCATTCATCCAATCAAAATTACGCAATACCAGAAAAACGCAGAGAACAGAGTATTCCCTGCCAGAAGTGCCATGCAGAAAGTTACATTTCTGGCAGGGTTCTCCATGGCCAGAACATATTAAAATATTCAGTTACAGATTCAGTTACAGTTTCACCACCACAGTCTCTCACACACACACTTAAAGACTGCACTGATTTTCATGTGTGGCAGTATTTTCTAGATATAAGTTGAAGAACCAAATTAGCATAATCACACTTATGAGTTTTGCATAGAATTAGGGTTGCTAGCAATTTAGATCACTCAGATATTTTTGCCCTTGATAGCATCCATTATTTTTCATAAGTGCTCTAGTGAACCAGGTCTCCAGTACGAAGCTAAAGAGATGACATTCTTTTTTAAAAAAATAGATATGTGCATATATTTCACCCCTGGGTATCGAGTGCCCCAACCTGTTCTGTGCGTTGAAATGAAAATTTATGGGCTCTTTATAACACTGAGCCATACGCAGATGTTTCTGAGAGGCAGTATGTGTAGACGAACTATAAAGGTATCTGCACCATTGGGATTTCTGTAAATACTGAAAAATACCTTTATGCTCCATTTTCATATGCTGACATCAAAAAATGGTGTTTTAGCCATGATGAAGGGTGAGTTGCAGTTTTTATGAAGGTTACTGAATTTATTAAAAATATTAGTTATTTCATCATCTGTACCACAAAATAGAATGAGAGTGTTATCCATATACCTCTTACAGAATTTATCTTTGCTTGTTGCGCTATCGTTTAGCGTCAATGGTTTTTTTCTCAGTATGGCTCATAAATATTCATGGTCTTAGGTTACTAAGATGGCTTCCCATTTGTAGCTCTACATCCTGCTTGTAAATTTTCTTGTTAAAAGAAAAGTAATTATGTGAGGGTACTGTATGAAGTACATCTCTATTACCTCTGTTTTGTTCACTGTTTTGTTTTTCAATAGATCCTTTCTTATTATTTTCACTGTTACATCTAGTGGTATACTGCTGTACAGATATACAGTGTATAGATATAAAAACTGAACTTGATGTGGTACAATGAGGGTATTCATACTTTCAGTAAGTTCACTCGTATTATTTATGGGATATGTGCTTTCAAATGTACATTTTTCAACAAATTAGTCATTTAAATCTTTCATTAATTTATGGGTTTG
Source organism: Schistocerca cancellata (assembly GCF_023864275.1). NCBI lineage: Eukaryota > Metazoa > Arthropoda > Insecta > Orthoptera > Acrididae > Schistocerca > Schistocerca cancellata. The sequence goes on from NC_064633.1 coordinate 54,439,088, forward strand.
GCTGTTAACTGAGTTTACATTAAGCCTGTTTGGTATGTTGGTTCTATATGTTTTTGGCTGCGTTTTGAATGTAGGAGTTGTGGGTTCCGTTAGAATAAGGCCTTGTACTATATTCTTAGTGAAGAGGAAGTTACTGTCATTGCATCATTTTCTTATAGCCTGGAATTTCGGCGTGAGGCCAACGTAGAACACATGTATGTGGTTTTTTGCAAGGAATTCATGCTTTGTTAGTAGACTATATAAACATTCTTAAATGTAACAACTCTGTAGGACACTTTACCAGATTTTACAGCTATGGCACTATGATTTTGTGGTTAGTTATTGACGAATTTAAGGAAATTTCTTTGACTTTTTTTGCCTTAGTAGCTATGTGTTTTTGTATAATTTTTAATGTTTGTTCAGTGTTATTAAGTTTGCGAAATCAGCAGTTGTCTTTCTTGAGCATATGGTGTCTTTTATGTTATTGTGATTGTTGTTTAGATTCAAATTACGCTTCATGTCCTTATTTAGCAGCGTCATTTCAGTCCAACTATATTGGATGTCATTTGCTTTTACAACTTTTGGGAAAAATTTGTATGGGTTACTCTTTTTATTTGTGTATTTATGTGCAGACAGGTTGTTTTACTTTCTCAATCTGTCAAGCTTGCGTTGATACTTGCAATGTATTTATGTTATGTCCTTGTATGTGTTGTATATGCCAACAAGAAATAGAAAGCATAAAATTTACTGCAATAAACAATAGAATGAGCCTTCAATCATTAGTAAAATGTCATAACAGATAAAAAATAAACTGATTGAACAACATTACACTCACAACTAATAGCACACCAGCAGTTAATATGTAAAAATGTCATACATTGGTATAACGTGTGACAAACTAGAAAGGCTTTTCAAATGCACACATCAGCTGTAGCACTAATAACAACCTACATGTGGAACTTATTCACAAAATAAAATCACTAGATACAGATGTTTATGCATCTGGAATTTACAGACTTACCTGTGCCAGTGCAACAAACTGTATATAGGCCAAAAAGGCAGAAATTACATAACTCTATTTAAGAACATATAGACTGTTACAGAATGGATAAGTGCAACAAATCAACAGCAGCAAAACACACTACAGACACAGGTCACCCCTTGAAACTCGAGACAAGCTAGAAATTTAGCGCCAAGTCGGAAAAAGCAAAAGAATGGGCGTCCCAGAAGAAACTGAAACTTTTATTCATAACCCAAAATAAGGAGATAATGTCCGTAATGAGATGATCAGTTTCAAAACCTCAAAATTCTTAAATAGTCGTAAGCCAGTTCTAATGCAACAATTTAAGAAGTGCTAATGTAAACAAACGACTACCAGACAGCCCAAACTGTCAATATCGTGAATATCGCTATGACATGAAATGTGATATTCGATACTTATTCATGTTTTAACGCCTCCATATTGTATTAAGTGTACAGTATATATATATATATATATATATATATATATATATATATATATATATATATAATCAACAACACACACTTTTTAAATTACGGAAATTTGGCACCACGCGCTCCGATAGGCCGCAGGATTGCCCTTTTGCTGGATGCTCTGGACAACGCATGACCGCGAATGCTTTGCCTGCTGGAGTTCGCGATGTATCCAAGGCGGCCCGCATGCTCGATGGTAGCGCGCTGACCTTCCTCTCTGGGGGCCTGGAGGCGAATCCACCGGGGTCCCGACACATCCATTGTACTTTCGTGATAAGACATACCCGGAACAACCCCCCCCAACAGCTCTTACTTCGCGTACAGAAAGTCTTTTACAAATTGTGTCGACCCTCAAAAGGGGCTGCTTTGTAGCTAGGACATTGTTTAATTAAAGCAGGTGCTCGAACTGGCGACCCTATGACGCGACACTAGCTTGGTAACGTCGAAAGGTGTTTTGCTGAACTCTTTCAAAGATTCCTGGCATTGCCCTGATGTGTTTGGCGGCATGTTGAATGCGATCCATTAATTCCTCTTCGTCTCTAGATGCTTCGCGTTCGGGTGGGTGAACTAGAATCTTGAAGAGTCCCCACAGGAAAAAGTGCGGTTGCGCGAGATCTGGTGATCGAGGGGGCCATGTCCTATGAGCACCTCTGCCAATTACCCGGCCGTCATAGAGTTCATTAAATATCCGCGCACACCACGACTCTTTATAAACGGAGTGCCCCATTATGCTGTAACCATATACATAGGTCATGCAGGCAGGTAAGCGTTTCTTGCACAAAGTGAGGGTAATTTGCCCCGGTGAGTCGGGGAGGTAGACGAACCAGCCTAATCAGATGGTCACCCACACTGCCTGCCCAAATGTTGAGCGAAAATCGTTCGTGGAGTCCTTGGACGTGCGTGACGTTAGGATTCTTCCTAGCCCAGTAATGAACGTTTCGAGTGTTGTAAAGGCCATCCCGATGCAAGGTGTACTCGTCGGTAAAAAACACAATGGTGGGAAAGTCGGAGCCCTGCAACACGTCCCAGAAACCACCGGGAAAACCCTAGCCTGTGTTCATAGTGCACCGCGGGATTTAGGTCTTTGGCAGGCTGGAAACTAAATGGTCGCTGGCCGTCATCCCTCAAAACCTCCCAGACTAACTGATGAGTGAGCCGCATGTCGTGTCCAACCATCGCAGGTGCTTCCTCAAAGCGCTCGAGAACAGTATCTTCAAATGCAGCATCACCATGACATCCCGCTAACGTGCCTGTTCGCCACGTCACCAGTGATATGCTGTAAACGTTTGCGGGTGTGGGTGGCGCCTTGCTGGGTACCGTTCCTCATACAACCGTCGAGGTTGATGCGCATTACCGTCGGCTAGTCCATAAACAAAAACCATATCTCGTTATTCTTCAAACGAATGCTGTGCCGAAATGGTTACCGTACGACTAAATCGCAGGTGACGTGTGTGTGCTCCGAAGCGAAGCCTACGAGTTAACGCCTCTGAGGTGAGGTGGAGACCTATCCGACACGTGTGCGTATCACGTTGGGGCAGTGACGGGGCGAGGGACGTTTATATGTGTGAACCGACAACCATAGCGCTCCCCGTCAACCGACGAACGGCAACAGGGCAATCCCACGGCCAATCGGAGCGAGTGACGCCAAGTTTCTGTAGTTTAAAAATGGTGCTTTGTGGTTCCACACGACATTAGTAATTCTGGTTCCAACTGGCATCAGCTATACAGGGTGAAAATTTCGTGGCACAATTTTTCCTGACCCTGTATATATACACATATATGTAGAAAAATTTTGTGCAGTCAATTCCGTCAGGAAACGACAAAATAAACAGTACAAAGTGACAAAGTGTAATGTTACAGAACAGCTCATCGAGTGTACCAAGCATAAAAAATGAGACTTTGGGACGTCAGAAACGTAAGTGAACAACTGAAGACTGTGTCACATGATTTTCGCAATACAATAACTCATGCAAAACTATCGTTATCCCACACAGGCTGTGGTGTCGTTCGTAATAAACAGTGACACTCAACTCCATCGAAGCAGAAGACGTCACTGGACATCAATTTCTAAGCAGCCACTGCTCTGCTTCCATCCAGATACCCCAACAGCCCGTCCAGCATCCAACAGTAGACAAAATATGCTAACAAGGGAACCTCCCTATCGTACCCCCCTCAGATTTAGTTATAAGTTGGCACAGTGGATAGGCCTTGAAAAACTGAACACAGATCAATCGAGAAAACAGGAAGAAGTTGTGTGGAACTATGAAAAAAATAAGCGAAATATACAAACTGAGCAGTACATGTGGAAGATAGGCAACATCAAGGACAATGTGAGTTCAGGAGTGCCGTGGTCGCGTGGTTAGCGTGAGCAGCTGCGGAACGAGAGGTCATTGTTTTAAGTCTTCCCTCGAGTGAATAGTTTAATTTTTTATTTTCAGACAATCATCACCACACGTACTGTTTATCAAAAAATGTAGGAAATAATCATACAAATGTTCGACAATCGTTCGATCCCTTAAGGAACTTTCCGATTCCTTACAGTTCGGAAAATATTCATTGACCTTGTTATTGAAGTCGCGAGCTATATTTTCTGGATTCATACTGCCCACGGAATACATCTCACGTATTTGAAGCACTCTCGTCCAAAGTAGCTAACAGTCAATTGCCAGCCAGGGAGCCTCGTTAGCAGGAATACTCTCTCTTCCGTGCGCTGTAGTCGACTGACGTCCTGTGTTTCGACGTTTGTTTAGGTGTAGCATCCCCATACTACGGCGCAGTTACCTCGCATCGGACGGACGGACGGACAGATAATAATTGTAGGAAAATAAAAATTAAACCTTTCACTCGAGGGAACACTTACACCAAGGACCTCCCTTTCCGCAGTTGCTCACGCTAACCACGCGACCACGGCGCTCGTGGTTATACACCGTCCTTGATGTTGCTTATTTTGTGCATGGACTACTCAGTTTGTATAATTTGCTTATTTTTTTCATAGTTCCACACAACTTCTTCCTGTTTTCTCGATTGATCTGTGTTCAGTTTTTCAAGGCCTACCCACTGTGCCGACTTATAACTAAATCTGAGGGGGATGCAATGGGGGAGGTTCCCTTGTAAGCTAATATAGTTTAAGGCACTTTATTTTAAGTAACAATTTTCTGTATGCATAAACGATTAAATACGGTCAGAAGTTGTCCAAACCTGTTGCTTTATGTTTAATTAATCATAAAACAAATAAAAGTGACAGGTACCAGAAAATACAAATGAATAATTATTCCACATAGTCATGGTTTCTGAACGTATCCAGTATGGCACAATCAGTTAAGAATGTCTTTCTTAAGAGAGAAACACAATGTCACAACAGTGCTACCGAAAGTGTAACCTCATTGTCCGTCAGGTGTAGTAAAAGAGCAGATCGAATATTTAAGAAGAATTTGCAATATAAGAAGAGAGTCCATTGCCCATTCTCTCCTCTGTTAACTATTTTACTATGGGAGACATAGCGAACTGCTCTGACGATGCTACCAAGTTGTCTGCCATAAGTTTTGGCCTGTTCTGGCATGAGACACCAAGGTATTCGTTATTCAGATTATCTGCAATCGAAGTCGACTTTGGAGTTTCCTGTAGCATAACTGCTGTCTTTTGAGATCTGCTATTATTTATACGCAGTATTTAGATTATCACCCGGTCATGTACGAGGACAGAGCGGGAGACGTTGCTATCAGTAGGAAAGTGTTAATAATGTTTGTAAGCCGAATGCTCCATTTTCTGCAGACGATCACTTATCAAGCCAGTACATGGCGCCGGTGGTCTTCACCGATAAGGCAGTAGCATGTCTTAATTTTTTATCAGTGCATCAAGTCCCAGTAAACCAAAGTTCTTACATAAAGCGCTGTGTGGGGGAATTACTAAGCCGACACAGTCACAAATACGAACCCAGTATCTGTAGGGTATATGTAGGAGAGATGGTTAAACATTTCCCACGGCGCAACGATATATTTCTGCCAATCAAGGTGGTGCCTTTTGCAACTACTTCTTGTTACGCCATAAATTAAATGCATATCTGAAAATTCCTGTAATAGGTATTGTGTGGATCTGGGGACCTAGAAACGAAGGAGAGACTTTGTCCCCGCCGAAGCCCGCAGTCGTACACAACTCTACAACAGGCTACAGCAGTCTACTCACCCCACCGCCGGCCCGCACCGAACCCAGGGTTATTCTGCGGGTCGGCCACCAGTGGTTCCACCCCCCCCACCCCCTCCGGGAACGTGTCACTCCAGACGACTGTAACCCCATTGTTTGCGTGGTAGAGTAATTATGGTGTACACGAGGGTGGAGGAAGCGTTTGTGCAGCAATCGCCAACATAGTGTAACTGAGGTGGGATAAGGGTAACCAGCCTTCATTCGCCAAGACATATGGGAAACCGCCTTAATAACCACCCACAGACCGGCTGGCACACCGGACCTCGACACTAATCAGCTGGGCGGATTCGTGCTGTGGAGCAGCCCGCCTTCCCACCCGGAAAGCAGTGCGTTTGACCACACGGCTTAGCGGGCGAGTTTTGAAATAGGGAACTCTCCATCTTCGACAGCCATTAATTGTAAAAAGTGACTTAGAGGCCTTACATGCTATACGATCTCAAATTTGTATCTAATGTAGTAATTCATAGTTGGACGATCAACTAACAGTTACGAATTTCATTACAAACGATCTGCACTTGATTTCTCAGCTACTCAGTGAAGTGTACCATATGCAGTACTAGTAAAGAGAATAGAATTAGCTGAAGTCTTTGTTATTACTTTCCACATAAGTGCCATTTGTTTCCAATTCTTGTTGTCCAATAAGCACAACGTCATAAGCACTCTTTGCAGCCGCGAATTTCACAGTCTTGTTGTAAGACATAGTGCATAGTTGCTCATTGATAACTAGCAAAGGACTTTATGTACTGCTCCGCCGCAGGTGTAAATGAACAAAAAAATCATTACACCTCGTAATAAGTTAGGGTTTTATGGCATTTCTCTTAATGAAGTAAAATTGCGACACAATTTGGTTTTTAAAGAAGTTTATATTTTTTTTCTGTTGTAATGAACCTGATCCATGTCTTTTGAACTTTAAGAAATTTGCTGACTCTCGTTGTACCACCAAAATTAGTTTCCCTGTAAATGCCACTAAAAACTCGTAAAACACAACTTCTTTTTCTCTTTTTCTTTTTCTGTTTTGTAAAATAATCCTCCCCGCCCCCCCCCCCTCCCATGAACCACGTACCTTGGCGTTGGTGGGGAGGTTTGAATGCCTCAGTGGTACAGATAGCCGTACCGTAGGTGCAACTACAACGGAGGGATATCTGTTGGGAAGCCAGACAAACGTGTGGTTGCTGAAGAAGGGCAAGAGCCTTTTCAGCAGTTGCAGGGGCAACAGTCTGGATGATTGACTGATCTGGCCTTGTAACACTAACCAAAACGGCCTTTCTGTGCTGGTACTGTGAACGGCTGAGAGCAAGGGGTAACTACAGCTGTAATTTTTACCAAGGGCATGCAGCTTTACTGCATGGAGACCTGCATCAAACGAGTCTCTGGAGTGAAGGCCACAACAACAACAACAACAAAATAGTTCTAGCGTTACTCATGAAAAACATTACCAGTTTCTTTACTAAATTTTCTTTACTAAATTACCAGTCAATAATATGTTGTATTAATATTGTGGCATAACATCTGTTATTTTGAAATATACAGCATGAAATATAATTTGTTACTTTCACAAACACATTTTCCTCTGATAATAAATACAAATATTTTCTGTTTGTAATAACCATGGCATATTTTGGAATTATGTCAAATATAAACAAAATTGTTCTATGAGCTTCTGGAACAGAGCATGATTAATGTACCCCATAGATCTGGCTCCAAGAAACACTGCTAATATTTCGACATTGCGGCTGAGCAGTACATAAAGTCCTTTGCTAGTTATCAATGAGCAACTATGCACTATGTCTTATAACAAGACTGTGAACTTCGCGGCTGCAAAGAGTGCTTATGACGTTGTGCTTATTGGACAACAAGAACTGGAAACAAATGGCACTTATGTGGAAAGTAATAACAAAGACTTCAGCTAATTCCATTGAAAATAACCTAGACCACTTTCTTTTTTAATGAGATCAAGTACACAATTTAACTCCAGCACGTTAACACAAGCAAAAAGTTAAGCAAAAATTTGCAAACATTGTATCCTCTTAACATTACTTAATAAATATTGCTGTGGTAGTGATAGGCACTAACAGGAAATCGGTGTAGACTAACATGTTTCGTGACAGTGTCAAGGGATATCTTATAATTAGCAATGAGGTGAGAATCGAGGTAAAGTATTAGAGAATTTGTGCCATGGAAAAAAACTGGAATGGCTTCTATATTTCTGCATTACGTTCCATGAGGATTTGGCAAACAGCCTCACCCAAAATGATAAGAGAGGGTATATTCAAAACAAATCAGTACATAAGGAAGTATATCATGTGCACTACACTATTGTTGTACTAAGATGACTTAGTTATGATGAACAGTATATGTACAGCCTTGCTGTTCTGGTAGTGCGAACGGCTGAAAGCAAGGGGAAACTACGGCCGTAATTTTTCCCGAGGGCATGCAGCTTTACTGTATCGATAAATGATGATGGCGTCATCTTGGGTAAAATATTTCGAAGGTAAAGTAGTCCCCAATTCGGATCTCTGGACGGGAACTACTCAGGAGGACGTAGTTATCAGGAGTTTTCTACTGGCGTTCTACGGATCGGAGCGTGGAATGTCAGATCGCTTAATCGGGCAGGTAGATTAGAAAATTGAAAAAGGAAAATGGATAGATTAAAGTTAGATATAGTGGGAATTAGCGAAGTTGGGTGGCAGGAGGAACAGGTGAATACAGGGTTATAAATACAAAATCAAATAGGGGTAATGCAGGAGTGGGTTTAATAATGAATAAAAAAATAGGAGTTCGGGTAAGCTACTACAAACAACATAGTGAACGCATTATTGTGGCCAAGATAGACACGAAGCCCACGCCTACGACAGTAGTACAAGTCTATATGACAACTAACTCTGCAGATGATGAAGAAATTGAAGAAATGTATGATGAGATGAAAGAAATTATTCAGATAGTGAAGGGAGAAAAAAATTTAATAGTCATGGCTGACTGGAATTCTATAGTAGGAAAAGGAAGAGAAGGAAACGTAGTAGGTGAATATGGATTGGGGGTAATGGATGAAAGAGGAAGCCTCCTGGTAGAATTTTGCACAGAGCACAACTTAATCAAAGCTAAAACTTGGTTCATGAATCATAAAAGATGGTTGTATACATGGATTATATAATGGTAAGACAGAGATTTAGGAACCAGGTTTTAAATTGTAGGGCATTTTTAGGGGCAGATGTGGACTATTACCACAATCTATTGGTTATGAATTGTAGATTAAAACTGAGGAAACTGTAAAAAAGTGGGAGTTTAAGGAGATGGGACCTGGATAAACTGACTAAATCAGAGGTTGTACAGAATTTCAGGGAGAGCATAAGGGAACAATTGACAGGAATGGGGGAAATAAATACAGTAGAAGAAGAACTACTGACAGGCTTGGGAAAGCCAGCCCTGACAAGTCTACCATCTGGTGAGCAAAATGTATGAGACAGGCGAAATAAACTCAGACTTCAAGAAGAATATAATAATTCAAATTCCAAAGAAAGCAGGCGTTGACAGATGTGAAAACTACCGAACAATCAGTTTAATAGGTCACGGCTGCAAAATACTAACACGTATTCTTTACAGACGAATGGAAACACTGGTAGAAGCTGACCTCGGGGAAGATCAATTTGGATGCCGTAGAAATATGGGAACACGTGAGCAATACTGACCTTACGACTTATCTTCGAAGCTAGATTAAGGAAAGCCAAACCTACATTTCTAACATTTGTAGACTTACAGAAAGACTTTGACAATGTTGACTGGAATACTCTCTTTCAAATTCTGAACGTGGCAGGAATAAAATACAGGGTGCGAAAGGCTATTTACAATTTGTACAGAAACAAGATGGCAGTTATAAGAGTCGAGGGACATGAAAGGGAAGCAGTGGTTGGGAAGGAGGTGAGACAGGGTTGTAGCCTCTCCCCAATGTTATTTAATCTGTATATTGAGCAATCAGTAAAGGAAAGAAAAGAAAAATTCGGAGTAGGCATTAAAATCCATGGAGAAGAAATGAAAACTTTAAGGTTCGCCGATGACATTGTAATTCTGTCAGAGACAGAAAAGGACTTGGAAGAGCAGTTGAACGGAATGGACAGTGTGTTGAAGGAAAGATATAAGAAGAACATCAACACAAGCAAAACGAGGATAATGGAATCCAGTCGAATTAAGTCTGGTGATGCTGAGGGAATTAGATTAGGAAATGAGACACTTAAAGTACTAAAGGAGTTTTGCTATTTGAGGAGCAAAATAACTGATGATGGTCGAAGTACAGAGGATATAAAATGTAGACTGCCAATGGCAAGAAAGCGTTTCTGAAGAAGAGAAATTTGTTAACATGGAGTATAGATTTAGGTGTCAGGAAGTCTTTTCTGAAAGTATTTGTATGGAGTGTAGCCAAGTATGAAAGTGAAACAAAGACGATAAATAGTTTGGACAAGAAGAGAATAGAAGATTTCGAAATGTGGAGCTACAGACATGATATCTTCTACAGAATAATGCTGAAGATTAGATGGGTAGATCACACAACTAATGAGGAGGTACTGAATAGAATTGGGGAGAAGTGTAGTTTGTGGCACAAATTGACTAGAAGAAGGGATCGGTTGGTAGGACACGTTCTGAGGCATCAAGGAATCACCAATTTAGTATTGGAGGGCAGCGTGTAGGGTAAAGATCGTAGAGGGAGACCAAGAGATGAATACACTAAGTAGATGCAGAAGGATGTAGGCTGCAGGACGTACTGGGAGATGAAGAAGCTGGCCCAGGATAGAGTAGCATAGAGAGCTGCATCAAACCAGTCTCAGGACTGAAGACCACAACAACAACAACCACACACACACACACACACACACACACACACACACACACACACACACACACACGCGCGCGCGCGCGCGCTCATCAGCGTACTCCGAAAGGAACCTAACTGGTATACAGTCTGGACCAGAAGACTTGCTTTTATTAAGTGATTTAAGTTGCTTCACCACTCCGAGGATATTTTCTTCTACGTTACTCATGTTGGCAGCTGTTCTCGATTCTAATTCAGGAATATTTACTTCGTCTTCTTTTGTGAAGGCATTTCGGAAGACTGTGTTTAGTAACTGCTTTCGCAGTACTGTCTTCTTTAGTATCTCCATTGCTATAGCGCAGAGAAAGCATTGATTGTTTCTTGCCGCTAACATACTTCACATACGAGCAGAATCTTTCTGGGTTTACTGCTAGGTTTAGAGACAAAGTTTCGTTGTGGAAACTGTTATAAGCCTCCCTCATTGAACTCTGCTCTAAATTTCGAGCTTCTGTAAAAGATCGCCAATCATTGCGATTTTGCGTCTCTTTAAATTTGGCATGTTTGTTTCGTTGTTTCTGCAACAGTGTTCTAATCCGGTTTGTGTACCAAGAAGAATCAGCTCAGTCGTTTGTTAATTTATTTGATATAAATTTCTCAATCGCTGCCGATACTATTTGTCTGAATTCAAGCCACATCTGGTTTACACTTATACTATTAATTTGGAATGAGTGGAGATTGTCTCTCAGGAAGGCGTCAAGTGAATTTTTATCTGATTTTTTGAATAGCTATATTTTTCGCTTATTTTTGGAGGATTTGGGGATTACAATTTTCAGTCTCGCTACGACAACCCTGTGTTCACCAATCCCTGTATGAGTTTTGATGCTCGTTATTAACTGAGGATTATTTGTCGCTAATATGTCAAGTGTGTTATCACAACCGTTTACTATTCGCGTGGACTCATGAACTAACTGCTAAAAATTATTTTCAGAGAATGCGTTTAGCACAATTTCGGATGATATTTTAGGCGTACCTCCGGGAATAAACATGTATTTTCGCCAAGACATCGAGGGTAAATTAAAGTCACAACCAACGGCTATCGTATGAGTCGGGTACGTGTATGACATCAAACTCAAGTTTTCTTTGAACCTTTCGGCAACTGTATCGTTTGAATTTGGAGGTTGGTAAAAGGATCCAATTATTATTTTATTCCGGTTGCCAACAATGACCTCTGCCTATACAAACTCACCGGAAGTATCTACATCGATTTCGCGACAAGTTAAACTACTTCTCACAGCGCCGCGCGGGATTAGCCGAGCGGTCTCAGGCGCTGCAGTCATGGCCTGTGCGGCTGGTCCCGGCGGAGGTTCGATTTCTCCCTCGGGCATGGGTGTGTGTGTGTTTGTCCTTAGGATAATTTAAGTAGTGTGTAAGGTTAGGGACTGATGATCTTAGTAGTTAAGCCCCTTAAGATTTCACACACATTTGAACATTTTGAACTTCTGACAGCAACAAACACGCCGCCGCCAACCGTGTTTAGCCTATCGTTTCGGAACACCGTTAGGTTCTTCGCAAAAATTTCGGCTGAGCTTATATCTGGCTTTAGATAGCTTTCAGTGCCTATAACGATTTGAGCATCAGTACTTTCTATTAGCGCTTGGAACTCTGGTACTTACCCAACACAGCTACGACAATTTACAACTGTTATACCAATCGTTCCCGTATCTATGTTCTTCCTGTGTTCGGCCTCCACCCTTTGTGACTGAAGCCCTTGTGTTTTCCCGAGACCCTCTAACCTAAAAAACCGCCTAGTACACACCACACAGCCCCTGCTACCCGTGTAGCCGCTTTCTGCATATGGTGGGCACCTGACCTATTCATCGAAACCAGAAACCCAACCACCCTTTGGCGCAAGTCGAGGAATCTGCAGCCTACATGGTCACAGAATCGTCTGAGCCTCTGATTCAGACCCTCCACTCGGCTCTTTTTCAGAGGTCGGAAATCGGCCTTGTCAAATGGTTCAAATGGCTCTGAGCACTATGGGACTTAACATCTATGGTCATCAGTCCCCTAGAACTTAGAACTACTTAAACCTAACTAACCTAAGGACAGCACACAACACCCAGCCATCACGAGGCAGAGAAAATCCCTGACCCCGCCGGGAATCGAACCCGGGCGTGGGAAGCGAGAACGCTACCGCACGACCACGAGATGCGGGCAATCGGCCTTGTCGACTGTGCTGCAAATGATCGGCTCTGCTATCGTCTTGCAAGCAAGACTGGCAGCCTTTACCACTTCTGTTAGCCGCTCGAAACCAGAGAGAATCTCTTCTGATCCAAAATGACACACATCATTGGTACCGAAGTGAGCAACCACCTGCAGTTGGCTGCAGCCTGTGCTCTTCATAGCATCTAGGAGGACTCTTTCCACATCTTAAATGACTCCACCCGGTATGCACATGGAGTGCACATTGGTTTTCTTTCCCTTCTTGTCAGCCAAGTCCCTAAGTGGCCCCACAACGCACCTAACGTTGGAGCTATCGACTACCAATAATCTTACCCTCCGTGATTGCCCGGATCTTGCAGGCTGAGTGGTTTCCTCTGAAACAGAACAGGCGACAGCATCTGGCTCAGCGACAGTGTCCGCCACAGACAGCACCTAGAACCTGTTTGTCAGATAAAGTGGGGAGGCCTTACGTACTGCCGCCTGGGAAGTCTTTCGCCGCCTTCTTCGCCCCGGGGCTCCCACTCGACCACAGGTGAGGAGTCAATCTCAGTGCGAGCAGTAACTGGGTTGGCCAATGACGAAAACGCAAGAACTGTATCCACTAATATGCAGAGATTCGAGAACTACCAAAGGACTCAGGTGAAACTAAATAATTCTCCCCGATTAGGAACTTTTAATATGTCACAAAATCGGTTTACTTTCAGACGCAAACGAAAACGCGAGAACTGTGGCTATTAAATGTCAAATTTACACGCAGAAACTCAAGAAACTAAACTATTAAAGGACACAGATGATATAATAAAATTCGCTCCTGGTTAGGAATTCGTAAACGTCACAAAAGCGGGTACTTCCCTGATGCTGCGTCTGTCTCGGTCGACGACTGCTGTAGAAGAGGCAAAATTCCGCCTTGTGGACCGGACTACACGTCTCTGATTTACCGCTGCTTTTCAGTGTTGCCTGCCCCATTGAATACCATCTGCTGTGAACGCCGCCGTGATCGACGGCGCGATATCCAACTCTGAATGTCTTTAGCATTTTGTTCCCTTCGCGATGTTCACTCACAGACTCGGTGAGATGGACCCGCGTTCACTTGCAGCAGAAATACCTGTAAGTCCTGAAACCTTTTGGCATTGATATACCGTTCTCAAGTGCTTGTCGGCTAGAACCTTCTTACGACCATTCCTTGTATCCACGCTAGACACACTGCGTTGATATACAAGAAGTCAGTCATGTTCACTGTGGACGTGATCCTGGGCTCGTCCAATACTCCTCGCTATCACTCTGCCACGCCTGCACGAGGACCCCTCTTGTAGCGCTAATGCCACGCATCTGGCTAGCAGGTAGACGTTCCTTCACTGTTACGATTTACGTCATCACTAGTGTGAAACATTGCCACCTGGTTCCAGTCTACGCCATCTACATCACTCGAAAACCACCAAATGCTCACTTACAATTTCCGTTTTCATTCCTAGTTTTGATATTCCATATTAAAGCCCATGAAAGTGTATCAGAATTAAATTTCCTTTACCTTCTAAGGTTGCCATGTGTTTTCTGCTATTGCAAATTATTCACCTTTACTGTACTGGGGAAAAAAAATGAAAGAATGCACTGCATGAGTAGTGAATAAGATCCTTTGCCCTGTGTTTAGTTTTATCTGTGGTTCACTTACCAGTCAGGCAATTGTGCAGCGCTGGAGCATTCGTATTAGAGGCATAGCAGCAATCAGGAATTTTTCAGCGAATAAGATCTGTTATTTGTGAATCTGGGAAAAACTATCTGGAATACTCCATTCTGGAGACAAAAACTCGTTTATAATACTTTCTCGTTCATTATATTGATGGTGAATATTTTGGAGGAATTTTATAGGTAACCAAAACATGCGTAAGAGTGAAATGTTTGTTTGTCATAACCATTAATTGAGGGAAACATTTGTCCCTCAGATAACTAATTAATTATTAGCGTTAATTGATCTCTTTGCTTTTCATTATGTCACGAATAACTCACATGGTTGAAGTGTTTCTCGTTTCTGTGTAATGAGAGAACTTGTAATTTCTAGAATCTTCTTATGTTGTGCAGTTTTCTTGTCAATAATCAGAGTTTGACTTCTCAAACACGAATTTCCTTAAAGTAAAACCCACCTCCATGATTCATAACCAAGTTTTAAATATTCTGTCGCAGCAACAAATTGTTTCTGACAAGCAAAAAGAGTAGATTATTTACCTTTAGATGCTGCGTCTGTTGATTTGTAGTTGCTTTCCAGGACATCAGTACTCCAGATACGAAACAGCATGCTGAGCAAGAGGTAAGTCACTTTTATTTCAGGGCAGATCTCACCCTGCATTCTTGAGCAAACAGTATGCAGTCAGGCTAGTTAGGTGTCGTTCTAACAATCAGATTAATTTTCCGTGATGAGTACTGGTCATCACTAACATTTATTTTCTTCCGAGTAGAGAAGTAATTTATTTTTGCGGATATTCCAAGGCAAACATTGCGCATCGTATCACGCAACATTCATAATGTACGTCGGTACCGAGTGTTATACAGTTTTCATTGAGCACGCACTTATTCTCCTTTGGCATGTCATTAGATTTATTTACTATATTCCAAATTTTACATTTCGCGAATTTTAAAGTTTTTTTTCACGACGCTTTTCACGTGCACAACACAGGGTCAGCCGACGTTCAGTTTTGCTCAGCAATTGAATACGATACCTAAAGTACACGTTAGAGAAGGGGAAAGTTTTTGAAATCAAAACAATCAGTTTTCTCACACCTATATAGTTTTTTATAGGAAGCTTACAAATTCTTAATATTTCTCTCGTTGTGTATCTGCGTCTAAAATGGATAACATTTGTTACGCATTCTTATGCTCGATGTTCATTTTTTCTTGCTTTAGACACTTCTAACTTGTACGTTTACTGTGGAAATATCTGTTTTAAACATAGTATTCCACGCAAATATGTGGACTGTAACACACGTAGAGTTTTCATAAGCGTCCGGACAGTGTCTAACAATTTGCGAATATAGTGATATGGAGACATACTCCGAGATCGGCGGCTATA
Organism: Schistocerca cancellata; assembly: GCF_023864275.1. NCBI lineage: Eukaryota > Metazoa > Arthropoda > Insecta > Orthoptera > Acrididae > Schistocerca > Schistocerca cancellata. The sequence continues at coordinate 54,454,846 of NC_064633.1, forward strand.
TTATTTGTAAGGCTCATAGTTCCCCTTTACAATCTGCTTCTGCGGCTGTCACGGCAAATATGTCACATGCTGAGAACCATGGGCTTTTTTACACAAAACAGATACACAGTCTGGCGTGGGATCTAAGTCCGTATCAAGTCACTGACTCCCATTCTCGAATACAACTACTACCTCGTCTCTTTCTTTTCTTTTTTTTTTCTTTCTTTCGAGGTGGACTTCATTTATAGGCCTACCTGCTACCTGACTGTGTTGTTACCGTAGTTCACCGGTACTAATTTGGGCTCATGTTACCTGGAATCATAAAGTTCGCTTTCTACTGCATTTTCAGCCATATACGATTAAGAGACCATCTGGATAGCAAATGATACTGCCATTTATCGTCTAGTAAATACATCAGAAGATCAAAACCAATTGCCAAACTATGTAGACAGGATATTTGCATGGTGCGAAAACTGGCAATTGGGTATAAGTAATGAGCTGCTAGAACTCATCCACATGAGCACCAAAAGGCAAAAGGAATCCTCCAAATTACGGTTACACGATAAATAACACAAATCTGACGGCTGTAAACTGAACTAAATACTTTGGGTTTACAGTTACGAATATCTTAAATTGGAATGATCACAAACATAACGCTTTGTGTAAAGCAAACCAAAGACTGCAATTTACTGGCAGAACACTTAGAAGGTGCAACACGCCTACTAACGAAACTGCGAACGCTACGCTTGTACGTCCTCTTCTCGAGTACTGCTGTGCGCTATGGGATCCGCTCAGAGTGTATCCACGGAGGAATAGAAAAAGTTTCAAAGAAGGGCAGCTCGTAGGGGAGAGGCCGCTACGGATATAATATGAGAATTGCGGTGGCAATCATTAAAACAAAGACGTTTTCCGTTGTGGCAGATGTTCCCATTAAATTTCAACTGTCAACTTTCTCTTCAGATTGTTAAAATATGTAGTTACCGCCCACCTGCACAGGGGGCAATGAGCGCCGTAGCAAAATAAGAGAAATCACAGCTCGCACAGAAAAATTGAAGCGCATTTCTCGCGCGCTGTTCGATAGTACAACTGTAGAGAAATAGCTTGAAGGTGGTCCGATGAACCGTCTGCTGGGGACTTAATTCCGAATTTCAGAGTAATCATGTAGATGTAGAAGTACTTTGCAGCGGGTTTAGTTTCCGGTCCTACATGGGATGCGAGAGGGACATGCATAGTTACGCACGAAATTAAAAAAAATATCTGTTTCTTTTAGTTTTGATTGATTATCTAATGGAAACATCTAGCACATTTATTAAGAAAGGTGTGGGAGTACCATCTCATTTCTCCGCTTATCAAATACAGGAAGCGAATCATTCTTCTACCATAGTTCGATTGTTGTACTTGCTGGTTGAAAGACAGAGCCTTCACACTCTTCAGGTGACTTCGATTGCGGAGGCATGGGTAGATAAGAAACGTCGGCCGCATTATGTCAAAACACGTGATGCTGTCAGTAATATAGAGCCACTAGCTTTGCAACGGAATGTGAAAATTATTTTTGTTTTAGAACGTGGCAAAAGAATATTGAACACAATTTAGATTATTGTAGATATAGTATGAGAGGTAGTATAATACTGTAATAACAGTGTCATCAACCATAGGGCCTCAACTCTAACTTGAAAGACTTAAAATAAACTGAAGCTCTAACAAATTTCAGTATTTTCCATAGCTAATATTTGGCCGTAATTTTTGAGTAAATGCAGTAGATGATCAGCTACGGGAAGATTATATTACGTGAATAACTACTGCCGTAAAACAGTGCGGAATTTGAAGTCAGAGGAGTAAAATTAATGGTGGATTGCCTCGTTTAACGCACCAAAAGATCAAAATAAGTATCTCAGAAAGTAATCTCGATAGAAACAGGAAACTTGCGGATGTTAACAGGAAACAGAAGTATGGTTGCCAGATACACTGTCCCACATTTAGTTCTGGAACGAACTCGTTACGTGAAAAGCGTAGAAATAGGCTTTGAAATATGCTACGAGAGCACTGCGTCAAACAGTGGGAAAAATCAAACAGCCATCATTGTCCGCTCGCTGCAACACAAATCATACTCTCATTTATACGTTTTGTTTGCCTTTTGTCTGACGATGGAGCCAAACAAAAAGAAAAAAAAAACAAATAATGCGTTCATGCGTCGCTACATTTGTGATACGAACTCTGCCTCTCCATCGGACTGAAAACTCGTCTGAAAAATTGCTCGCTAATTGCCTTCGGACAGCCAGTGGTGGAAACAAATTCCTGCGTCATATATTTCCAGATTTTAGGTGCAAAATTTCGCACACCTGAGTTCTGATGAAAGGCTGCACGACATTTGGCAAATGGTGGGAAAGGGAAACGCAGCTGAGAGCGAGTGTAGATGCTCTTGAGTGTTTATGCGAATTTGTGTGACTTTTGCTGTTCACGTGTATGTGTGTGTGTGTGTGTGTGTGTCTGCGCGCTCGAGCGCCCTCGCGAGCGTGCGCATAATTGCTCATGCGAATATGAATTCCTGCAATAACGGACGCGTCTGCAAAATGATATACATTAAAGTTCACATTGATGCCATATCTGAGAGAGAGATTGCTAGGTTATAAACCTTCTTTGCATTATTTTCCTGGGTAGCTTTGTTGCATCATTAATTCTAAAATTAATGTTTTGCCCAGTCTGAAGCAACTTGCAATAAAATATTGACTTAGCTTTAACGGGCGTTTGGACTACATTCAAAGATTATTGTGCTCAAATAAAGACTACGGACGGTTGCCGACGATACAGATATTGTCGAGTGGCGAGTACAATCTATCCACACAAAACACACACATGCACATGGAGTCGTAGACAGATAATGTCATTTTTCGGCTCTTCAAAGAGTTTTTCTTGTCTCAGTAATTAGAATTTCTTTCTTTCATGCGCTACAGTTACATCACCACTACCAGAAGTTGATTGTCATCTTCTTTCTCTTCTCTCTCACGTTCTTGAATTTATGGCTCGCCTTTACTTTTAGCCTGTTGTCAAAGTCTTCAATATATTTGAAGTACGTTGCGATTCTCCAGCGTTCGCTTTCTGTACAAGGGAAATAGTCGTTGTACATATCTGCTCGGTGACGTGTGACATTTGTAGCGGTATGTGCAAGCATCCAAACAGGAGAGTTGTTTTTTGTTTTCGGGGTATGTGAGGCATTTGGTCGTATCGGTTCAGTTATGTCCGCACTTGCAGAGGTTGTCTGTCGATCACTTCCAGTTTCTGAGGGAGGATACTCGATATTCCAGTTTGTCTTCGACGATGATGTACCATCTAGATTTCACGGCTGACGTTATGTGAACGTTGTGTACATTTGTCAAGATGATGCTGCATTTCCTTCGCGTATACTTCTATTCGGTTACAATGGGCTGTTGATGTCAGGATATTGTAAAAGTCACTGTAATTATGTAATTTTGTTATGTTAGCTTTTGTTTTTTTACACCTAAATTCATGGTAATATTATACCATTCCATCCTGATAAGAAACGCTCATTTCTGCAAGCTTTATCGATGGCGACGAACTTTCCTGCTTATCTCTGAACACTAGACTATGCATCAGGCTGGGACTTAGCTTTCTTGCTTCTTCCTTTATGTTCCTAATGGAGGTGTTCGACACGTATTCCTCACGCTCACAAGATAAATGCCTGCCTTTTCCAACAGTAGAGTCAGCGTGTAGAATTGTATTTTAAACACATTGGATATGCACCAGCAAAAGGCTCACTGTATGTTGTTGGCTCGTGAATCTGGGATAGGCAGTATGTTTCCAGTATACCACGGTTCACTTGCTACTAATATTTCTATCTTCTTCACTTTATGAAGTAATGTAGTTTCCAAGACGGCCGTTATTTCGTTTAGTATTCCTCGCCATTAATAGCTTATCATACGAGGTGCAATTACATTTAGGTACAGACCGATTTATGTGCTGAGCTAGTTTTTCACCAGTCTTGTCCGATGTCTATCAGAGCCGTTTTCTTTGTACTGAGCTTGGTATCTTCCGATGTTGTGGCTTGTGGAGTCTCTGAGATACCCGCAGACTTCGTGAGGTCTCCAGGCGACGAGAAAACTACACAGACGTCGTCCATGTACGTTTTCGAACAAGTTTTGATGTTATGGACTGTGCCCTTGTACCTGTGATGCTATGTGAACTAGTAACGGTTCGACTAATAAAACATCGTTATTAACAGCGGACGCTGCTGCCTGACAGATTGACCAACAGGAACATCTTAGCTCAAGTGTCCACAGAGTAAGATAATGGAGATGGCGTTCGCGATAAGTTTTCTTATGACGTTCATCAAAAGGTATGAGAAGATTTCCTGGAGCGAATGTGGCTGATGCGATCGGCAGCTTTTGCAGAGTCGATGAATATTAAACAACATTTGATTTTACTTTTCGCACCTGTGCAGATGACGTTTCTGAGCATAGGTTCTGCAGATATAATGCTTCGTATAGGTACGGCGCAGTGCTGATGCATGTCAAGACTTTTCCCCAAAACAGATTACGTCCTCAGTTTGTTCTCATTTTGTTTTTTTGAAGTCATCAGTGAAGAGTGTGATACGCCTCGATTTCTCAGTCTTCTTGGCGTTTTCTTTTTCGAGTAGTTCAATTATGATTCACTGTTTCATTTCCTTGGATATTAAGTCAGCATGCGATGCTTGAGTTGTCAATTCATGAGTGATGCTTCGATAATGTGCCTGCATTGTTGCTAAGATTCAGCGGAAAACCGGGTAGAACCCGATAACTTTCCTTTTTATACCTTTGAAGGTGCTATTTTGATTTCCATGTCCATGAAGCGTTCTTAAACAGAGAAACTGACTTCTGGGGTGAGGTTGTTTCCGATCTTCCGAAGTATGTTATCACTTGGTTGTCTGTTGATCGTTGCTAGTTGATAAAGATCAGGGAAGTGGACGTGCATGTGAGACATTATTTCGTGTTGTGTATGTAACATTACTCTGGATTCATCATAGACTTTGTAGATCATTATGGCTTTTCGCCATCGCACTGAACGTAGAACATGATGGAGGGACACAGACTCAACTACTGGCATGCCTTTTAGTTTGGATGAAAGATTGATGGCTTCCTGGTAGTGTCTTGTAATATTCCTAGTTTTATCTTCGAATAATTTTAATTCTGCTGTAGGTGTTAGTCTTAAGTATGTTTCCACTCTGACACAATTCTCGAAGATCCTGCAAGAAATAATTTTGTCTTGAGTATCTGATAATGATAAATCACAATTGTGATTTTCGCTTAACAGATGTATCATTCCAGAGTGCTAGTGTAACTACCTTTGTGCGCCGCCGTTTGCGGTCTATCGGCTGCACAAGTCTTGCTCTTTGACAAGATATATATATATTTTGAGCTTCTAATATCCCTGCAGCCGGAGTCGCAAATTAAAGTAAGATTTCTTGGTACAATGATCGGAGATGCTAACAGAGGCGGTGTCTCAGATTGTTATTTTGCTGTTAAGTTCTGGTGAAAGATATACCCTGTCTAACTTAATTGGTGAAAGATATATCCTTCCTAATCTAATTGACGAATCAGCATCGATGAACACATATCCGACATTATCGCCGCATAGTTTATCCTACGTGTCAGTTGTGTGTGATCCGCGTTCGAGTTGTTCTAACTCAGTGCACATGTTCTAATCTGCGATTTGGCCCTTATTTCGAAGGATACAGCTGGCATCGCCGCTGATGTTTTAGCTGTCATTGCATTTGATAAGTAATTTCAGAATATTCTTGCGGAAAAAGACTGCTTGACGTGGAAGGTTTTGTCTTCGGGGTGGTAAATAGAGATTTCACTGCAAACATCGTTTATATGCTCACAGATGGTTTTTCCATTTAAAGAGGTCAACCATTGTGATGTGGAGTACCGCCATGAATTAAAATGGTGTTCCAGTCTTATCCATTTTATAGAAATAAAGGATGTGTTTGCACTCAGGAATGTAAAAAGTTTAGTGAAAATCTCTTGAAGAAGTGCCACATCTACTCCAGTTCAATACATAATTCTCTAAGGCATCTAAATTTGACTTCAGTTTGTGACCGTTTTCTATTGAGGGTGGTTGCGTTACAAGTTGCAAGTTGTCCACGATATCACGGTATAAGTGTATATTTTTGTTTTTATAATTATATATTTTATGACTTTGGTTGGGGTGGCTTTCAATATTGTGCGCTAGCATGAGACTTTTAATTAACTTATACCGCGATAACACACGTACGGACATCGGCTGCCCCGAAGTCAGTTCGATATAATATTTTTTAAACACAGCGTGCGACTCACCGCCTTCTAATAAACAGTTTGCGTGACCGCTGCTATATAGAAAAGGAAATTTGCGTATTCTTAAGCAAACTGTAATCATTAATATGGGTCTCAGGGGCTACTGGTTATTTATGTACCACATTACACAAAGATTAACTGAGATATTGCTGAATGTAAGGCTTTTCAATATTTCTTGTTCATTATTTGCAAGGCAAAGCTGGAGAGAATCTCGTCTGCCGTTAGGCGGCCAAAATGAAACATACTGAAATTATTCAGTGCTGTGAATTTTGATAACTGAGAATAATTTTAACTTAGAAATTAATTAAAGATCAAAATTGAGAATTCTCTCGCATTTACATTTAATATTATGACTTGAAATTTTAATCAAATAATATCAAGGTAATGGCCGACTAAATCCTGCTAGGAGAGATGAACTCCCTGCACTACGACGTTCTGTAAAAATTTTGTTAATTATAATCCATGATTTCAATCATGAGAGGTGACAACTAAATCAATAATACACACTTTTTAATAACAATTTCTATTAAATTTTTCAAATAGACAGATAAAACTTACGTTAATTGTCAGACAGCACTACAATGGCGGCATTCAGCTAGACGAAACAAAACAGAAGAGATAGTTCAATCAAAGCATTGTCTCTGATCTTCATGGCCTATGTTACACAGAGATTATACCAAAAAATCTGTGTTTGTTAATTACATCGATATCTGTGTTTTGATAATAATAACTTACCTTCTTTACTATTTGTTATACATCGTGCACACGTACACAGTCTTGAAATAATTTATAATTCACACGTCTCATAAAAAAAACTTCCTTTCCCTTTGTCCAAATGTCCATTTATGTGACGTACCGTCACAACGACTGTTATTATTATTATGGGTTTCGCCCAACACGTCGTAATCTTGGGCTTTCCATTAGTCATTTGTATTACCATCTCACCAGTAATCATTTCCTCACCAGTCGTTACTACATTTCTTTTAACAGTTACAGCTTGGGCTCGACTGATTTTCGTCTGATATTTTACCTCGAACTCAAAGAGCTGTTTTGTCTCTCTTGCTCCTTTTCCAGTTCGACAGTCAATAATTTCATTGTGTCGGAAACTGACGAAACAGATGTACCATTGTTGTTAGCGCAACTATAGGCCTCAGAAGTATCGCCTTTTCGACCTGCAAGCAGTTCAGAGTTTTGATCTCTCGCCAAGCAGCAGGCTGCGAGTTATTATCTGAGACCCCTTTCATACCTCGCAGCTCCGCGCTTAAACACACTTACGCTCTCGATAACATATAAAAAAGTGAAGGACTCTATTGGGCGCTTTTTCAATGACGTACTGATTTCCCGCCTGGCCCCGGACGTAGCCGACCGTTCGCGATGTTAATCGGACAGGTCAGCAGTGTGACGTCACAAGTCATTTGCGAGTGGGGAGTGGTCATTTCCCGTGAACCCCGGTGCAGAGTTGTGTCTGACGTCAGAGTGAGGGTGGTGGTGGGGGGGGGGGGGGGCAACCGTGATTCCTGCTGGCTCAGGCTGCGCGCTCAGCAGAGCAGCCTTGCGGTGAGACAACAGGGTGAGACTAAAACACGGTGACAGACGTCAGCTGGGTAGCGCCTTCTGCTCCGTTCGCCGCTGTCTGGTCTCTCGGCTGCAGCTGCTACAGCCAGTTACAGACGACGCTCGCTGCCGGTAACCTAATGGTTGTGATTCTTTTCATTGTGGGTTTTGTTCCTCCGTGCAGCGATTTTATTTTTCATTACAGATTGCCTGAAGCTTGCAGCAGAAGTGTGCAGGAAAGTGAGGTTCCCAAATGAAAATTTCAGGGATCTGGTCTCGTTCAGGGTGGTCAGACACGAGGTTGTGCCGTCGGTTCGAGATTATTTCGAGAAGGGGAAAAAATGGTGAACCTCTATTGCCTATTAAGAACGTAACTGAAATAACTGCAGATGCTTTGAAGATTCATAGAAACACTGTCGCGGGAGGTTGTGAGGAAATGTAGATAGAAGAGCGGCCTGCTTCCCATAAGCTACGGACAGCAGGCAAAAAGAGGAGCACAAAACGATGAGCAACGAACTCGGACTAATTAAAAAAATGGGGTTTGGCGCCACATATGTGAATATACGAGAGCAAAGAAATTGCACCTATACACAAACCGAGAGTTACTCATCACGAGGCAAAGTCGTCCAGTAATATCAAGACGTCTTTGTTGTCAGAGGCCTCGGCTTCCGGTAAAAAAAAATTGATGGACACTCAGTTATAATTGAGAGGTGAAATATCGCTCTGTGGCCTTGTCGAATTTTAACAGACGTTGTTACCGTCCCTTCTGAAGACAGCGTGTGACTGCACGAAATATGGAAAAACGTCGGTCACTCGATCAGAAAAGATTGGACGGATTTTAGTATAAGTGAAAGCATTGCTGTTCGTGTAGGACAGAGCGCAGGAATTATTGTCTTGCGTGCTGGAACTTCATTTGGTTTCGTACCGAACAGCCTCCTGGTTTGCACAATGGGGAAAACAAGCGTTTACCACGAGGACGGGAACCGTGATATTTTTCTGACGTGGTATGAGTCAGCTACTGGAAAACTTAAATCAGCCGTTTGTCATTGTGATGGGTAACGCTCCTTACCAGTCGTTTGTTTCCACATAAACGTCAGACAACGGCAATGGAAAAAAGCCGACATAGATGGATCGTTGAAACGCCGCAGTGTGACAGTTCGGGACGATTTCTGTAAGGCAGAGGTCATGGAACTAGTGAAACAGAATAAGCCACAGTTTTAACGACATTGACAATATGGCTAAAGAACACCGTCACCAGGTTCTTAGGCTTTCACCGCACCTCTGCCACTTTAACGTCATCGATACGATTCTGGGCCCAGATGAAACATTATGTGCCAGCATATAACAAAAGCTTCAGGGAGGCAAAAATTCGGAGAACGACAGAGGGAATAGTGGCAGGAATAACGCCAGAGACGTGAAATAAAGTTGTACGCCACACAAAATAATAATTGTGACGGTGGAGGGAGGGAGTGGTCCTGCGAGGTTCGAGAGCTATGCATAATAATATTACACAATCAAATGACATAAAACACCAAGCAATCAAGTGAATACCCAAACAAGAGGTGGGCCACAGAATTACAGTTTTACAATAAGCATATACAGGGACTCCAGAATGTACAATCATTTAAAACAATACAAACAGCATCCTTCATAAATTTTATGCTGGCATATAATGACGCACAAAATGTACAATAATTGAGGAGCGCCGGAACAAAAACCGATAAATTCGCATTTGCTGTTAACACAGAAAGTAACAAATAGTGATCTCTAAATGGCTTGACAAGCTATAAAAAGAAGAAACACACCATAAAACACTTGATGACGCATTGTGCTGAAAATTATTTTGTGGCAGCATGTATTATTACTCCCGTATCTCCCCCCTGCAGCTGAAACACGCGAATACAGCAAAAGTGGATGTGTCGGGTTTTGTTCCGGCGCTCCTCGATTTAAACAATACAATAAACCATTGCTTGGGAGGTTGTGCAACCATTTAATAATTTATTAAATAAGATTAAGACAAGAACCAAATCAAAGAAATAGCCTGGAACCCACACTCCCTTAACGTTACAATCGATATACGGGGCCGTGGATCGCCCGGAAGATCTTACCTGTTTTAATTTCCCTGTAATTCTTGATTTGATTTCAAACTACTCCTCGCCAGTATTTTTCCGCTTGCTCTTTGGCATCCCTCTTATCAAGTCTGAGATAAATGGTTTTTCGGGTTCTTACTCAGTTAAAAAATATTTACCAAAACACCATTAATGCACATGCAGGGCTCTCAATACTCTATTACAATTTGGCTTCCACATTTATTTAGGAGCAATTATTAATTCAACAAAAACTGTATTCGAGGCAGCTGTAGCAGTAGTAGTGAAAGTAGTACGAGCGCAAGAGAAAAATAAGAGAAGTTGCCTTAATCTATTAGAGGTGTCGGTAAGCCTCTGAGCTTTTATAACCGTGTGCTTCACTGTTGCATTGTATTGTTGTTCTGTGGTGTTATTGTCACCGTCGCGGTTAGTTTACTTTGTTTGTTGCCCCTATGCCGGTGTTGTTACCATTACGACTTGTTTAGTTTTTGCAACAGCTGTTGGTTGAGTGACACATATTTTGTAATGACTTCATCAAGAAAAACAAGATTGTCGGTACGAGCAATTTCAGTTAATTTTGAAAGGTTTGTCAGTCAGGATAGGGGAAAGGACGTAGCCTTGGGGTACGCCGGCAGAGGGATAGAAGGTACAGAAGTTGGAATTGTGGATAGTGACATAGGAGGGACGATGGGAGAGGAAGGAAGCAATGAGATGGGCGAGATTGACAGGGAAACTATAGGTCTGGAGTTGGTTTGAAGAAGCTGATTCTTGCGAAGGATGAAGTATTTTTGCAGCCAGAAGTAGTGAAGAATCAAGCTTTGAACTTGCTGACATGAATGGTCAGGAAGATTAAAGAGCTTCAGGTAATACTACTTCACAAAAATCTCAATACCAAGTTCCTCACATCAACAACTCAGAAATGCCAGCGTATAAATTAGTCGTAAGGGAACCATTTGGAATTTAGATCGCCCTGAAACTTCTCGTACGCCTTTTCACAATATCATAAAGAAGTTCTCAGTCCAACGCGTGGATTGAAAACCTGTGAACCTAACGATGCCCCGGGTATTCAATTTTCGGGGAAATACTAAATGAAGTCACCAACTACACAAATATATGAGGCAGAAGAGTGGCTGCTGCACGCGGAAAAACAAGGAAAAACGTTTCACTTATTTGAAAGGATGGTTTTCTTGCTGTGTTACTAGTTGCTGGTGTCGACAAGAGTTGGGATATCTCTAAAAGAGCATTATTGTAGGACGAAACAGGAAATCCTACCTACAAGACCACGATGTCAGTAAATAGATTCGAGACTATAAGGAGAACCGTAAGTTTCAATGACAGACGCACCAGTGAAGCACAATCAGCAGAAGACAAACTTGCAGGTATTCTCTAGTGTTGCAACTGTTTCTCGACTAGCGTAAAAACAGAATGATTCCTAACAACTCTTTCACAGTTGACGAACAGTTACTCCCATTCAATGGGAGATGCTGCTTTATCCAGAAATGCCCACTGAACCTGCCAAGTATGGCGCAGCGGTATTTTGTGCTACTACATCTTAATATGGTTTAGACAGGATTGTGTACATGGGAAGGAAACCACATGAGCCTGCTGAGAAAAATCTTGGAGTGATCGTGGTTATAGATTTTGCTAAATGCTTAGAAGGATCATTCAGAAATATTATTGTTGACCAGTTCTTCATTACAGTTCAGCTGAAAAAATGTTTCAGAAGCAAATTACAGTGGTGGGCACAATCAAACGAAATAAACCAGAAACCCCCAATGAGGTTAAACCGTCACCCTAAAGAGCATTCTTCAGAAACACTTGTATTGCCATTGCCAGTCTACATTATATATCCTCTCTACTTTGGCTATCATCAGTTATTTAGCAGCTGAAATAGCAAAACTGATTTACTAAGATTCTTTAAGTGTCTCGTTTCCTAACCTAAACCCTAAACACCACATGATTTAATTCCGCCACATTCCACTATCCTTGAATTTATTTGTTGATGTTCATTTTTTGTCCTCCACTGTCCATTCCGTTCAACTGCTCTTCAAAGTCCTTTGCTGTCTCTGACAAATTTCAATGTCATCGACAAACCTCAAAGTATTTATTTCTTCTCCCTGTGCTCAGGTTACCAGATTATGTAATGGAAATGTAGGACACATTGGTAAAAGATGTAGGACATTTGTCAAAACTGTAGGACACTATCGCTCAATGAAAAAAAATGTAAATTTCAAGTGCTGTTTATAATACCCACAGGCATATACCTCAATATTTTTTTAAATTCTGACTCATACAATGTTAAATATGATAATCGACAGCAGTCAGTTATATTTCTCTGAAGAACTATTCCTGTGCAAAATATTTAGCATGCTTGAAATATAATCAAAAATTCCAAACGACTGAAGTTTTAAAAATTATATTTTACAAAAGCAATACCTTTGACCGAATCAACCGATAATCTGTTCCTTTCATCTGTCCACTGTGCTCTTATTAGTGTAAATACTCTTTCAACACTAGCATTATATGCAGAAAAAAAACCTGAATTAGTTTCAACAGTTCACAATGGCGGTCCTTATGGTTGCTACCACTAAAATATCTAACCCACTTCTCAATACAGGACAGTTTCTCAAGTTCACAGCTATGATGCTTCAAAGACTGATTCACATGACATTCCTCATAACAACAGTTGAGCCGGTCGGAGTGACCGAGCGGTTCTAAGCACTGCAGTCTGGAACCGCGCGACCCTTACGGTCGCAGGTTCGCATCGTGTCTCGGGCACGATGTCCTTAGGTTAGGTTTTGCTAGTTCTAAGTTCTAGGGGACTGATGACCTCAGAAGTTAAGTCCCATAGTGCTCAGAGACATTTTAACAACAGTTGACATCATCTATTACAATGCCTATATCACTCAAGAACTATACACACTTTTGTTCATCATCCATGCATACTTTATCATTTAAATTTAACCACTTGAAACAACTGAGTTCAGTAAAGGACACATACCATTTATCTAAACAGCCCAGACATTCGCCATACAACGAAACAGCCTCCTCCTCAAAATTGTCAGATTCTTTATCAAGGCCCTCTTCCCCAGTACTTACCAAGAACATTTTTCTTTAGTGACATGAAATTATTCTCTAATCTATTCTTAAGAAGAGAACACACATTATCTAAAATTCCGATTACCTCAACAAAGGATGTTTTTTTCACTTTCAAGTTGTATCCACTGGTGGAACACAGACATCAATGAATGTAAGTGATATAAATAAGCCTTACTTAAACTGCCTTTAAAGAAAATCTTTAGAACTTTAGGAGCGTTGGATGTAGGCAAAAAGTAAGATTTTAAAGCTTGATGCATTTCAATTATCCTGTCAAGTGCAGGGAACAGAGATAACCACCTGGTTTTATTGTGAGTAATACGCTGTTTGTAACTAATTTTTACAAACTCATAATAATGCTTGAGTTCCTCAGTTCTTACTGTATATGTATAAAAGTATGCGTACAGCTTGAAAACAATACACTCTGTTGTAATTGACAATTAGCAATTTTTCACAACACAACTTTTATTGATGTAAGTTCGCAAGGTTGATGACTAAAAATACAAACGAAAGGTAACAATAACGAAAAAGAAGTCTTCTAATTGAGGCAAAAAAAGTTCTTATTTTCCACAAAGGTTCGTGGTAACACACTCAAACACCAGTAACAGTCCAATTTCGAGACGAAGACGTAATCTTCGACGGTTGCAGTACAAGAGGTTGGCATTCGGCGTGAATTGTACTTCGGGCCTTGTTCTAGCCCTTAAATAGCTGTCTCCAGCCAATCAGATTTCGGAGTAGTGATACTTCCTGCAGACCGTGGCTCGAGCTCTTCCTGCAGGAAGTAGTGCTCGGAATGTCTGTTTCCATTATCTTGTGTGTAAATAGCCTTTGGGCACAGACAGCCTCCTCCTTTGTGGTGTTATATGGGTTGCCGGCCCTCAGGGGCTACCTTGGCTCCGGTAGAACAACTTTAAATCTACACTTAAAATATCCGACATATGCTGAATGGCATTGTTAAGAATATGAGAGGGACAACCCAATCCAACTAAATTTTGATTAATGTAGGATTTTAGTTTGGTGAATACATTTTTGCCCTCTGGTCGACTTATACCACCAAAATTTGTGTTCGTATTGTAAGCACTAAATGCGACATATTTCTTTTCTATTCCTACCCCTACTAAAGGGTCTCGAACATATGATGATATTGTTTCTGCACTTTCATTTCATGTAGTTTCAATTTCGATTATCTCTGCTGGCATACCGCCAGCTTTAAGGTCAAAATATTGTATTAAAATAGGGAATACTTTCTGGGAACCATGATTACTGCTGTCAGTACTAACCCAAAAAGAAGAAATTTCTTCTACATGTTGCGTCGCCACGTCAACAGACTGTGGTACAAGGACTTTGTTAATAATCAGTTCGGCCTTTGTTCTTTCGCACGAAACTTTCTTCGCAATTTGGGAATCACTGTATAGTTTTGCGTTTAGTTTCGGCGTGCAGTCCATAGATTTGTACGATACGTGATGATTAACAACGTGAAATGCAAGAGTTGCCTCTGCAGTGCTAACATGATATGCTGACTGTGTGGGAGGAGCAAAGAAACCTTTAACATCTGAAGTACCGGCAGAATTTTGAGATGTTTTATGTTTCTTGGAAGACAGGTGCACTTCCAAATCTTGTGCACCTACAAGAGAAACGTTTCCGTCTTAATATAGTGATAATATGCCAAAATTGGCAATTATAAATTAAAACTCTTTAAATAATCGCCATAGCAATATGCCGATCAAAGTCAGACGAAAGATTTAAAAAACCTGTTTGATAACCTTACCATTGTGCGCAACAGAAACGTAAGTTCCTGGAGGACAAATAAGGTATTGTGCTTCGTATTCGCTTCTTCTTGCCTTGAAACAGTTATACTTTAACGACATTGTGTCCCTGCTCTGTTGGTTGGTTTGTGGGATGAAAGGGACCAGACTGATACGGTCATCGGTCCCGACAGCTCCGTATCCGGCTTATTAGCAGACACAATTAACTGTATTGGAAACAGGTTTTTGTTATTGAAAATTCAAGTCTAGACGCAAAGACAGTGCATTAAAAAAATGGCTCTGAGCACTATGGGACTTAACATCTACGGTCATCAGTCCCCCAGAACGTAGAACTACTTAAACCTAACTAACCTAAGGACATCACACACATCCATGCCCGAGGCAGGATTCGAACCTGCGACCGTAGCAGTCGCGCGGCTCCGGACTGAGCACCTAGAACTGCTAGACTACCGCGGCCGGTCGACAGTGCATTATTTTGGGTACGCTCACAACACTCTTCCTGTGGTTAATGCCACTGATGATGTAACCAGTACTATCATGGATAAGTTCAATGGAATGCATCAAAAGATCAAGCTCACCTGTGAAATGGATACCAATGGTTCAATCAACTTTTAAGACTTAAATGTGGAAAACTTAATTTACGACCATTCCAGTCACCCAAACCAGCAAAAGGACGCCTTTTCATTTTCTTGTTAACCGGCTTCCTTAGATCCTACCTTTTCCAGCTGAACAAGAAAAGGAATTACACACTATTCACGCAACACCAGGACGAACAACTAGCCCCTTATTACGTAGATACAATTTACAAAAAGACTGCAAAAAGGTATCACAACATGAAAGATTCTCTAGGTAGCATAAAATGGAAGACATAAATAGCTAACACATTTGTTTGACGTTCTATCGCACCTTTAGCATAAAAATAGCATTAGTTTTCAAAAAACTAAACGTAAAGGTTTCCTTTTCAGCTACAACCACCTTGTACATATTTTGGCTAATGGGGTGAATATAAGAAATGTGCGCCACGAATCAGATGTGTACAGAAAGCAGTGTCCAGACTGTGATATCTGTTACGTTGGACAGACAGGTAGAAGGCTTGAGATCATGTTTGGTGAGCATGTAGCGTTGGGTAGGCGGGATATAGCTAAGAGATCATATTTCGCTGCCGACTTGGTTGAGAGTGTACACACCATTCTCTCTCTGACGTCGGCTGTCAGATTATCGCACGCAGCTCAAAATGGCAGACTCATGGACTCCCTGGAGAAGATCTGGCTTTCACCTGCTCAGTGAGCAGCTGCTGGTGAAAAGCAGCCGATTCAGGGAACTTTCCTATGGTCTCCTGCTTAAGGGCAGGATATATCACAACCCAGGAGTAAATTAATGTCGATATGTTTGCCTTCCTTACATATGACGACACTAGGCATGGTAGTACGTGATAACATAACTTCTGATTAGCAGTATTCCATTTCGTTGGTACTATCCTACGCTACATTGGTTTTACACTGAAGATCCAAAGAATCTGGTACAACTACCTAATATCGTGTACGGTCCCCGCGAGCACGCAGAAGCACCGCAACTCGTCTAGTGTCTGAAGTGTTGCTGGAGAGAACTGACACCATGAATCCTGCATGGCTGTCCATAAATGTGTAAGGGTGCGAAGGGATGGAGATCTCTTCTTAACAGCACGTTGCAAGGTATCCCAGATACGCTCAATAATGTTCACGTCTGGGGAGTTCTAGTGGCCACCGTAAGTTTTTAATCTCAGAAGAGTGTTTCTGGAGCCACTCTGTAGTAATTCTGGACGTGTGGGGTGTGGAATTGTCCGTCGGAATGGACAATAGACACGAATGGATACAGGTGATCAGACAGGATGCCTACGTACGTGTCAACTGTCAGAGTCGTATCTAGACGTATCAGGGGTCCCATATCAGTCCAACTGCACACGCCTCCACCAGTTTGAACAGTCCCCTGCTGACATGCAGGGTCCATAGATTCATGAGGATGTCTCCATACCCGTACAAGTCCATCCGATCGATACAACTGGAAACGCTATTCGTCCGACCAGGCAACATGTTTCCAACCATCAGAAGTCCAATGGCGGTGTTTACGGCCTCTGTCGAGGCGTAAATCTGTGTGTCGTGCAATCACCAAGACTATCCGAGGAGGCTATCGGCTCCGAAAGTCCATATCGATGATGTTTTGTTTAATGGTTCACACGCTGACACTTGTTGATGGTCCAGCATTGAAACTTGCAGCAATTTGCGGAAGGGTTGCACTTCTGTCACGTTGAACGATTCTCTTCAGTCGTCGTTGGTCCAGTTCTTCCAGAATCTTTTTCCAGCCGGAGCGATGTCGGCGATTTGATGTTTCACCGTATTCCTAACATTCACGGTACATTCGTGAAATGGTCGTACGGGAAAATTCCCACTTCATCTCTGCCTCCGAGATACTGTGCCCCATCGCACGTGCACCGACTATAACACCAGGTTGAAACTCACTTTAATCTTGATAACCTGCCATTGTAGCAGCAGTAACCGATCTAATAACTGCGCCAGACACTTGTTGCCTTATATAGGCGTCGCCGATCGCAGCGCCGTATTCTGCTTGTTTAGGTAACTCTTTATTCGCCTTATTCTACTTTTTTAGGTAACTCTTTATTTGAATACGCATGCCTATACAAGTTTCTTTGGCACTTCAGTGTACCATCAAGCGAGTAAAATATCATTTAGCTATAAGGGTCTAAGTAGATTGGTTGGTTGGTTTGGGAAAGGAGACCAGACAGCGTGGTCATCGGTCTCATCGGATTAGGGAAGGATGGGGAAGGAAGTCGGCCGTGCCCTTTCAGAGGAACCATCCCGACATTTGCCTGGAGTGATTTAGGGAAATCACGGAAAACCTAAATCAGGATGGCCGGACGCGGGATTGAACCGTCGTCCTTCCGAATGCGAGTCCAGTGTCTAACCACTGCGCCACCCCGCTCGGTGGTCTAAGTAGAAGGCAATGTCTTATATAGTTCTTTGCAACCACAAATGAGGGTGTTATTTACACTAGATGACGCAAACTGAGGCTACTGTTCTTGCTGTAAACAACAACCTCCGTTTCCTTCCGCCTATACACCAGTAAAATCATACGGTTTCATGTACTGCTGATGTTCGTTGGACTATAACTCACTTATATGGCATTTTGACTGAAATAGATCATTTCTATCAGATAAAGTGTTGTTGCACTTTTTCCTTTATGAAAGTAATTCTGATTCTGTAATTTTCTTATATTTCAGCACTGAAGATGGATATTTATAGCTGAAATCGGTATGTACAAGAACAATTAAGAACCAGAGGGATTGCGAATGATTGCTGTATTCCTATCCATCCTAATAAGTAGAACTTCAACTTATAAGTGCAATAATACAATTATTTGCGTATGCTGTATCTAAGTAATTGTAACTAATAAAAGTAGACTCTTAGAATTCTGTAAAAAAATAATAAAATTTTACGCAGGGACATTAAAAAATATTGTGCAGTTGTATCAGATTCTTTTAGTATAACTTAGTACATTTTAATGTGTCAATAAATTTGAAATAAATAAATTGAACTCCAAAATATGAGTATACAGGGAGAGAACAATTTACAGTAGGGACAGAGCCTTGCATTCCCTGCATATGCATTCACGTGTGTCTCCGACACCATGCATCTTAGGGTTAAAACAGTAACAGTACCTACCATTCTCATACAGTTTAAATATTAAGAATTACACCAATCACTGCAAAACAACCCCTACTAAAAGTGTGACAGAACCTCAGTGCGAATAAGGAGGCTCAGAACGATAAACAACGATCAAAATAAGTCTTAGAAGCAAATGACATTGCTGAATTTCTGGAATTAACGTACTGTGACGACGATCCAACAGGTAACACAATATAATACGAATCTCACAAATGTTCACGTCCACCTTGTATAATGGAAGACTAGCATTTGTAATCCAGTGCGACACAGCTTGCCACTGTGCAACGTCCCATCAAGCCAAACCTTGCTCATAGACAAGAGAAACAGAGCAGGTAAACGTCCCGATATTACTTCCGCGATGGAGGCTACGTTGACGATTCCCGGCTTACGTGAGGCTGATACATCCAGCAAGACGTGTCCTTGCTATCCGACATGTTTCTGCCGTGTTCACCTGCTGGCCGGCACACAGGAACGGAGACCACACGAGGAGGCAACAGCGCCGAAACGAACGCAGAGGGCTCTGTCGAGAGGCGTGGGCGGCGCTCACACCTGCTCGGCGGCGCTCACACCTGCTCGCGACCGTGACAGGGTCGAACCGTCACAGTTATATCCTCAGGCAATTCCAATGACTCTTCCAAGGACCAGAGTACAGGTAACGACAGCGTCTAGGAAGAAAGTGACTTTGAACCAAGTGATTTTTACCCTTCGCCATAATTCCTCTTTCTTCAGTGTCTGTGTTTCATATTTTGGGTAAATGGCGTATACTCGCATTCCGATAATAAATCTCACCCCATTATTAAGGAGCATTCCCCTGCACAAGAATGACGTAATTTGGCAACGCACTACCAGGTGGGAAGTGCCCCCACGTAGTTTCAGAAAAACGGTGAACCGTTAAAAAGAACCAGGTGGACGTCGGCATGCGAAACACTTGATTCGAAAGGTCAAACGCCAGGGGAAAGTAAAGAAACCACTGGAAATACAAACCGAGAGAGTAATCTAGAACAAGTGTATTACAGTGTGCACAGTAGTAACGTCAGAGAGCGGAAGGTTTCACATACATGAACATAAGTGACTAAGGAATGTGCCCTCACATACGCCTCACCTGCGATTCCAGAGGCTGTTGCCAACTAACGTGGCATCCGAGACCCTCATGATAGGGCCGTTGAACCGAACAGCTCCGAAAGCCCTATGCTGATGCGTCACATCAGTACGGTCTGATGACACTAAAACATGCTCCGTGCACTCTGCAGTGATTGGTAAGCACTTAATCAGTTTATGTTACTTTAATGTTGTAGTTACGTAAAAGACTTATATACATTTTCGCACCCGTTTTGTTTTAACGTATTTCCATCTCACCACTTTGATTTAAATTACTGGCGTTCCTGAGTTGCTGTTTTGCCTGCCGTCATCGGCGCTAGTAGGACGTATCGATATGTCCCCTCTGACGGGATCTTTGCTCGGCCGCTATTACTTCCCGGTTTTCACCTGTCGTGGTGTCAGTCGGAACGTGCAAGGAGGAGAGTTCACGGCGGCACTTCGGGTCGTGAGTTGGGCCCTGGCAGTCAGTTGCAACGTGTCTGAAGCGCAGCCCGGGCCAGCCAGTCGCCGGCTTGCAGCAGCAGTGGGCCCTGCGTGGACATCTCCCATCCGACCGTTGCAGACACGCATCACTTGGTGGATTGTTAGTCGGTCGGTTGGTCAGAGGACATCTCCGAAAGAAAAAAAGTGTCAGGGTGTTGAGCTGTTAATAACACCTGGCTCCTAGGAGGGAGACCATGAATGTCTTCAAGAGTAGTGGTATTATCAGTAGTACGGTGTCGACTGAAGAGGGAGGTTCCAATGCAAATTGCGTCAGCAACCACAAGGGAAGACGAACGAGCGGTATGATCGCAACCACGTCCAGGAACGGTTCGCCGTGCCACCGCAACGTGTCTTCTTCCACTGCTGGCTTAGCACAATACCACTGAGCGCCAATCGGCGATCATCGAGTAAGATGACAGCATCGTCTTCTCATAGGGCAGCTGTATGATCAACGTACTACGCCGAATTATACGTGAAAGTTATTGTTAAATGTGCGCTGAGTGAGAGATTTGTATTTTGTTTGTATGCAGTGATACGTTAACGTTCAGAGACAGTTCTAAATACTTACGGCATTCCTATGGAAACGTACGGTACAAAGTAATTCTTCTTATCTGTGCTTTAATGAAGGGAACTACGAGGTGCATTCAGGTTCTAAGGCCTCCGATTTTTTTTCTCCGGGCTGGAAAGAGATAGAAACATGCGTATTGTTTTAAAATGAGGCCGCGTTCATTGTCAATACGTCCCAGAGATGGCAGTACCGTACGGCAGATGGAATTTTACCGCCAGCGGCGAGAATGAGAACTGTTTTAAATACTTAAAATGGCGACGTTTTCCTTACTTGAACAGCGTGCAATCATTCGTTTTGTGAATTTTCGTGGTGTGAAACCAATTGAAATTCATCGACAGTTGAAGGAGACATGTGGTGATGGAGTTATCGATGTGTCGAAAGTGCGTTCGTGGGTGCGACAGTTTAATGAAGGCAGAACATCGTGTGACAACAAACCGAAACAAACTCGGGCTCGCACAAGCCAGTCTGACGACATGATCAAGAAAGTGCAGAGAATTGTTTTGGTGGATCGCCGAATGACTGTTGAACAGATCGCCTCCAGAGTTGGCGTTCCTGTGGGTTCTGTGCACACAATCCTGCATGACGACCTGAAAATGCGAAAAGTGTCATCCATGTGGGTACCACGAATGCTGACGGACGACCAAATGGCTGCCCGTGTGGCATGTTACCAAGCAATGTTGACGCGCAACGACAGCACGAATGGGACTTTCTTTTCGTCGGTTGTGACAATGGATCAGACGTGGATGCCATTTTTCAATCCAGAAACAAAGCACCAGTCAGCTCAATGGAAGCACACAGATTCACCGCCACCAAAAAAATTTCGGGTAACTGCCAGTGCTGAAAAAATTATGGTGTCCATGTTCTGGGACAGCGAGGGCGTAATCCTTACCCATTGCGTTCCAAAGGGTACTGCGGTAACAGGTGCATCCTACGAAAATGATTTGAAGAACAAATTCCTTCCTACACTGCAACAAAAACGTTCGGGAAGGGCTGCGCGTGTGCCGTTTCACCAAGACAACGCACCCGCACATCGAGCTAACGTTACGCAACAGTTTCTTCGTGATAACAACTATGAAGTGATTACTCATGCTCCCTACTCACCTGACCTGGCTCCTAGTGACTTTTGGCTTTTTCCAACAATGAAAGACACTCTCCGTGGCCGCACATTCACCAGCCGTGCTGCTATTGCCTCAGCGATTTTCCAGTGGTCAAAACAGACTCCTTGTACGTCTGCAGGCCGATTACGTCGAGAAGTAACGCGAGTTTCATCGATTTCGGGTGAGTAGCTCATCATCATCATCATCATCATCATCATCATTGAAGACTGATTATGCCTTTCAGCGTTCAGTCTGGAGCATAGCCCCCCTTATACAGTTCCTCCATGATCCCCTATTCAGTGCTAACATTGGTGCCTCTTCTGATGTTAAACCTATTACTTCAAAATCATTCTTAACCGAATCCAGGTACCTTCTCCTCGGTCTGACCCGACTCCTCCTACCCTCTACTGCTGAATCCATGAGTCTCTTGGGTAACCTTGCTTCTCCCATGCGTGTAACATGACCCCACCATCTAAGCCTGTTCGCCCAGACTGCTACTTCTATAGAGTTCATTCCCAGTTTTTCTTTGGTTTCCTCATTGTGGACACCCTCCTGCCATTGTTCCCATCTACTAGTACCTGCAATCATCCTAGCTACTTTCATAGCCGTAACCTCAACCTTGTTGATACGGTAACCTGAATCCACCCAGCTTTCGCTCCCATACAACAAAGTTGGTCGAAAGATTGAACGGTGCACAGATAACTTAGTCTTGGTACTGACTTCCTTCTTGCAGAAGAGAGTAGATCGTAGCTGAGCGCTCCCTGCATTAGCTTTGCTACACCTCGGTTCCAGTTCTTTCACTATGTTGCCATCCTGTGAGAATATGCATCCTAAGTACTTGAAACCGTCCACCTGTTCTAACTTTGCTCCTCCTATTTGGCACTCAATCCGTTTATATTTCTTTCCCACTGACATTACTTTTAAAAAATCGGAGGCCTTAGAACTTGAATGCACCTCGTAATGTTCCACGTGTTGTGATATGCACTCGGTCTCCTCCTGGAGGAAACAAAAGAACACGCTGTTGTAATGACAAGAGAATTTTCGTCTGGTACAACAAATAGTGGCGAGGCTGGTCGGTGTATAGACTTGGCTCGAATGTTTGCAAGACGTTTGTGTGTGCATCCGCCGGGGTTCGCGTTGTCTCTTATTTTCTCTGTGATTTGTATCAAGTGTTTAAGCATGTCTGAATCGCAGGAGGAACTGTCTGTAAGCCAAGTTGTTCGGTTTAAGGTGCAGCAGGAGGTACAGCGACTGCTGCTCAGTGTCCAGCAGGCGGCCTATTTGTACAGCAGGCAGCACCGCCTCCAGTTGCCGCGCCTAAGTTTCGCCCGTTCAGTAGTATGGAACGTCGTACTCGGTTAGGGGTCGACTACACTGCATACAACATTGCAGGGATGGTTCGCAAAGCAGTTTTCAGTCGACGGTGAGAGATGACATGTAGCGAACGTATCTTAAAATTGTGCCCCGATTCTCGTCCTGAAATAATTACTTACCATGAACTGGTTCAGCTACGGACTAAACGCTTTCACAGTCACATGTAGCAGCAGTAGGTGTAAGCTTCTGCGACTTAAGAAGCAGTTGGCAGAAGCTTTCAGACAGTGTACTGCCGAACTCAGACGGCTAATAACACATTGTAGACTTAAGTATTCTTTTGGAATCAGTTACAATGCTGTCATTTACGTGATGACGTCACGCATAGTGTGTGAGACATACATATTGGTGCTGCTATCTGGAAATTGCCAGATCCTGATCTAAAATTAGCTCTCCCTATTGTTCAATTTCAAACTATTAGGCACATAGGTGAAGTTGAATTTTAGTTCCTATGTACACTATGTGATGAAAAGTATCCAGACACCTAGCTGAAAATGACTTACAAGTTCGTGGGGCCCCTCCATCGGTAATGCTGGAATTCAATATGGTGTTCCCCCGCCCCCAAGCCTTGATGAGAGCTACCACTCTCGCAGGCGTACGTTCAATCAGGTGCGGAAGATTTCTTGGGGAATGGCAGCCCATTCTTCGCGGAGTGCTGCACTGAGGAGAGGTATCGATGGCGATCGGTGAGACGTGGCACGAAGTTGGCTCTCCAAAACATTCCAAAGCTATTCTATAGAATTCAGATCAGCACTCTGTGCAGGCGCCGGCCGCGGTGGCCGTGCGGTTCTGGCGCTGCAGTCCGGAACCGCGGGACTGCTACGGTCGCAGGTTCGAATCCTGCCTCGGGCATGGGTGTGTGTGATGTCCTTAGGTTAGTTAGGTTTAAGTAGTTCTAAGTTCTAGGGGACTTATGACCTAAGATGTTGAGTCCCATAGTGCTCAGAGCCGTTTGAACTCTGTGCAGGCCAGTCCATTATAGGGACGTTATTGTCGTGTAATCACTCCGTGCATTATGAGAAGGTGCTCGTTCGTGTAGAAAAATGCAATCGCCAACCCCTAATTGCTCTTCAACAGTGAGCAGCAAGAAGATGATAGTGCCACGCAAAACAACAAGGGATGCCAGCTCCCTCCATGAAAAACACGACCGCACCATAACACCACCGACACCGAATTTTACTGTTGGCACTACACACGCTGGCGGATGACGTTGACCAGGCATTCGCCATACCAACACCCTGCCATCGGATCGGCATATTGTGTACCGTGATTCATCACTCCACACAACGTTTTTCTACTGTTCAATCGTCCAATGTTTACACTCCTTATACCAACGAACGCGTCGTTTGGCATTTACCGGCGTGATGTGTGGCTTATGAGCAGCCGCTCGACCATGAAATTCAAGTTTTCTCACCTCCCGCCTGTCATAGTACATGCAGTGGATACTGATGCAATTTGGAATTCCTGTGTGATAGTCTGGGTAGATGTCTGGCTATTACATGTTGCGACCCTCTTCAACTATCGGCGGTCTGTGTCAGTCAACAGACGAAGTCGGTCTGTATGCTTTTGTGCTGTACGTGTCCCTTCACGTTTCCACTTCACTATCACATCGGAATCAGTGGACCTAGGGATGTTTAGGAGTGTGGAAATCTCGCGTACAGACGTATGACACAAGTGACAACTAATCACCTGACCACGTTGGAAGTCCGTGAGTTCCGCGGAGCGCCCCATTCTACTCTCTCACGATGTCTAATGACTACCGAGGTCGCTGATATGAACTACCACTACGTGGCAGCACAATGCACCTAACACGAAAAACGTAATGTTTTTCAGGGTGTCCGGATACTTTTGATCACATGGTGTATTTCTATTGTTCAAACTGGACATGAAAATCAGCTTCTACTTAATGCTAGTGCTACAGTGAACGAAAACAACACTCAGACAAACAGTAAACACAGAGGTAAACACTTTCAGTCCCGTTGTATACAACTTCTTGTACAGAAAACTGTGAGCAAATCTTGTCATCAGTTCATTTCGAGTCATGACTGAAAAGCTTGTCCTTGTATCCAATATGTAAAACAAGGTCATATTCAAGCAGTGTGTTTACAACGCAACTCAGGCTCGGGCAATGGCCGAAAGGTGTAGGCGCACGGCCAAAACAGAGAAAACGACAAGTGAATTATGTGTCGGTGAGGTCTTTAAAACCAGCGCAAGCATTTACTTATCGCAGAACTTTTCTGCTGCAATCCGATGTAAAGATGTAATTGTCCTCATGCTATCCCGGTGGTGTAGGCACAATTGTGGTAAATTGTTTAGAGTATAACTTAGCAACTTCTTATCTATGGGCTGTTGATAAAATATCGATACGTATCGGGGACATTACTTTTCCAGACACTTATCGATATCGAAATGGCAATGTCGAGAGCCGATATTTATAGGATGACGCGAAATTCACGCACTCGGGCTTCGCAGAGCGACTCTACATATGCCATTGATAAAAAACAGTCTGTCAAAAAATTTCGTCCAGCGAGTACATCCGGCAGAGAAAGGACGATATAGAGTGGCAATGTGGCAACCCTGTAACCACATCTTTGGTAACTATCTCTGTCAGTACATATTACATGTGCTGTACATTTGGTGCAGTGGACAGAGTTTTGGGTAACCATGCAGGAGGTCGATGATCCTGGGTTGAAGCACATGTTTTTTATTTGGTAAATGTAGTTCAGGTGGTACACTATCTGGCATCTTAATCGTCAACAGCGATTGCACGGGGTCCTCTAGAAAACATTTGAACTTGGCATACCTCAACCGTAGAAGTAGAAGTTTGGTCAGCTTTGAAAGAAGCCCCTTCCACGTCGTGGGCGTGAATTTATTCGCACCACTTCATCTACTAATACATCGAAAAAGTTCAAAGAAGGGCAGCACGTTTTGTACTATCGCGAAATATGGGAGAGAGTGTCAGAGAAATGATATAGGATTTGGGCTGGACATCATTAAAAGAAAGGCGTTTTTCGTTGCGACGGAATCTTCTCACGAAATTCCAATCACCAACTTCCTCCTCCCAATGCGAAAATTTTTGTTGACACCGATCTACATAGGGAGAAACGATCACCACGATAAAATAATTGAAATCAGAGCTCGTACGGAAAGATATAGGTGTTCGTTCTTTCCGCACGCTATACGAGATTGGAATAATAGAGAATTCTGAAGGTGGTTCGATGAACCCTCTGCCAGGCACTTAAATGTGATTTGCAGTGTATCCATGTAGCTGTAGATGTACTAGAAGGAATACCTGTTTTCTGTTTTCTTTGCGCCCTCCTACAATAGTCCCATTATTATTCTTGCCTCGTTCAGGTCCATTACATTTCGTTAGGGCCTTACATTACCAGTAGGACTAGCAACGTGCTTTGTGAATATGTCCAAACTCGGTTACTATTTGTATGTGCTATCACCATGGTCCCACTAATGATACCTTTCAACATCGATCCTGCTGTTCAGTATATATCTCAATACATTAGTATTACTATTCAAAAAAATGTTCAAATGTGTGTGAAATCTTATGGGACTTAACTGCTAAGGTCAGCAGTCCCTAAGCTTACACATTACTTAACCTAAATTATCCTAATGACACACCCACCCATGCCCGAGGGAGGATTCGAACCTCCGCCAGGACCAGCCGCACAGTCCATGACTGCAGCGCCTTAGACCGCGCGGCAAATTCCGCGCGGAACTATTACTGTTATTATTATTATTATTATTATTCTATAGATGGGATTCTGCAAACATCACGTCTATTACCGTTAGGGAAACAGTGTAATTCGAAACCGATCATTTCACAATTAGCGGTGTCGGGATGAATCATGCCGAACAATATCTGGTGGTGGGGTAATGCGCATGAGGGCGAATATCACGCAGGACTGATGGCGTGTTTACCCTGTATGTGCTGCCCACCAGACAGGGATTAGCTGTAAGCGGAGTAACGTGCCAATGACAGGCTCCAACGTACATGCATACACATACAGAATTTTCTCATCGTAAACGTCTAAACCGGTGTGGCGGACGTACGACATACACAAACGATGAATATGTGGATATGCTTCTGGTCCTTCGTGCTTGTGATAACCGGGCTCGTGTTGCCGCTTGTGAATATTCGGCTAGATATCCTCATCGATGCCATCCTTTAGCTACAATATAGCAGGTTAGCAACTGGAAGCAGTTAATTCCATAAATTATCTGGAAGTAGGCGTTAGGAGTGATTTGAAATGCAATGATCATATAAAGTTGATCGTTGGTAAAGCAGATGCCAGACTGAGAATCATTGGAAGAATTCCTAAGGAAACGCAATCCGAAAACAAAGGAAGTAAGTTATAGTACACTTGTTCGCCCACCGCTTGAGTATTGCTCACCAATGTGGGATCCGTACCAGATAGGGTTGGTAGAAGAGATAGAGAAGATCCAACGTAGAGCAGCACGCTTCGTTACAGGATCATTTAGTGATCGCGAAAGCGTTACGGAGATGATAGATAAACTCCAGTGGAAGACTCTGCAGGAGAGACGCTCAATGGCTCGGTACGGGCTTTTGTTAAAGTTTCGAGAACATACCTTCACCGTGGAGTCAAGCAGTATATTGCTCCCTCCCCTACGTATATCTCGCGAAGAGACTATGCGGATAAAATCAGAGAGATAGAGCCCACACAGAAGCATACCGACAATCCTTCTATCCACGAACAATACGAGACTGGAATGGAAGGGAGAAACGATAGAGGTACTCAAGGTACCCTCCGCCTCACACCGTCAGGTGGCTTGCGGAGTATGGATATAGATGTAGATGTAGATCCAGACAAAAATGTGTTTTATCGTCTGGAGCTGTGCCTTCGGGAGACAGGTTCTCTGTTTCCACCATGACGTGACAGGGGTCGCCGTTCTCCAGCTACGAGGAAGCTATTCTAGAGGTCATACACAAAGAATTCAGTGAAGTACACGTAGCGTAATAAGGGAGCTGCGTGTCTCGCAAGGCACGGTCATGAAAGTGTTGCACGAGCGTGGGCTGCAACCCATCTTTATACTTTCACGAAACACCTACATCCTGCAGATCGCCGTCAGCGGATGCTATTCTGTAAATGGTTCTAACAACAACAGGAAACCCATGAGACTTCGTGAACACGTTAATATGGTCGAATGAAGCAGCATTCACTCTTGAGGGTGTCTTCAATATGCACAATCTCCACCATTAATGTGAGGTTAACCTGCACGTTACCTGCCACCATGGATATAAAGTTTGCTTTGGTATCAATCTTTGGGCCAGAGTATTGGGCGATAGGTGTTTGGGCTCAAACATGTTGCCTGACCGGCTGACTGCACGAAGGTATCATGCATTTCTCTCAAATTATCTGCCTGCTGCGTTGAAAGAAGTTCTACTACATGTTCGGCAGAGGACATGGTTGCAACACTCTGGAATTAATGTGCGACAGTATTTGGGCAGAACATTTCCAGGGAAATGGCTCAGACTTGGAGGTCCTGTTGTACGGCCACCCTGTTCAGCTGATCCAAATCCCCTGGATTTCTTCTTGTGGGGACACCTGAAGGAGCAAATGTACTCCGCCGACTAATGTGGAAGAATTGGTTGTGCTTCTCGTGTTATTGTGGACGTAGGTTTGCTTCAAATGGTTCAAATGGTCCTGAGCACTATGGGACTTAACATCTGTGGTCATCTATCTACATCTACATTTATACTCCGCAAGCCACCCAACTGTGTGTGGCGGAGGGCACTTTACGTGCCACTGTCATTATCTCCCTTTCCTGTTCCAGTCGCGTATGGTTCGCGGGAAGAACGACTGTCTGAAAGCCTCTGTGCGCGCTCTAATCTATCTAATTTTACATTCGTGATCTCCTCGGAAGGTATAAGTAGGGGGAAGCAATATATTCGATACCTCATCCAGAAACGCACCCTCTCGAAACCTGGCGAGCAAGCTACACCGCGATGCAGAGCGCCTCTCTTGCAGAGTCTGCCACTTGAGTTTGTTAAACATCTCCGTAACGCTATCACGGTTACCAATTAACCCTGTGACGAAACGCGCCGCTCTTCTTTGGATCTTCTCTATCTCCTCCGTCAACCGGATCCCCTAGAACTTAGAACTACTTAAACCTAACTAACCTAAGGACATCACACACATCCATGCCCGAGGCAGGATTCGAACCTGCTATCGTAGCAGTCGCGCGGTTCCGGACTGAGCGCCTGAACCGCTAGACCACCGCGGCCGGCGACGTTGGTTTCATGTGAAGGGTCCAGACTGTATGATCCGGCGGGTTGGGCAACCTTTGGACCTGCGGGGAGGTCGCTTCGACCATCTGTTGTTCTGAGGACAACGTATTCTGTTGTGAAGGTCATGTGGTCATTAATATGGACATTATTACTGTCACTGGTTGCTAATGTGTGACATCGGAGTGCTCGTATTACATGTAGTATAAATGACAAGTAGATGTGTAATTGTACTGTGCTGTCATCTTTAGTAGTTGATATTATTTTTGTAGTTATTCTGCCCTATGACAGGTCATTTGTTTCAACTGTCTGTTCCTTATTTGCCTAAGCATGTATTTGTTATGTTCAGCGTTACAAAATGTTGTAAATTTAGGTTACATGTGACCTAAGAAACGGTGTGTATTACAGTATGAAATGTCAGAATGAAATTAGCAAATAAAAAAAAGGCCAAGCCCACTATCGAATCCTCGACTCCTGCATGCTAACTCAAAACTGTCCACTGCACCAACTGTACAGCACGACTAATATGTGCTGACAGAGGTAGTTACCATACACGTGGTTACAGTGTTGCTAGACTGCCACTCTTTAACGTCCTTTTTGGCCGAATGTATTCGTCCGACGAAATTTTGTGACAGACATTTTTTTATCGCTGGCATGTGAGAAGTCACGCTGAGAAGCTCGAGAACATGAATTTCGCTTCACCCTGTATATATATATATATATATATATATATATATATATATATATTTTTTCTCTATTTTCGTTACATAATTGAATTTTCAACCTGTAGTAGGATATAATTTTATTTTACTATTTTTTGAGCTTTCATCATGTCCAAGTCTTCCTGTTTCAGTATGTTAAGCAAGTACAGGTGGCACGAAGAAGACGTCCTATTGCACTGCGAGGTGGCGGTGTGAGTGGAATAACAAGGTATCCGATGTAAGAAATAGCACTCTAGTTGTGTTAAAAAACAATCTTTAACGCAATTAGTGTGTTAATTCTTCACATCGGCATTCTTCAAAAACAGCTGCAGAAAATGCTGAACAAAAATCTAAATGACGAAATTGGTCTTTGAGGTGGACGGAGACGTGCGAGGGGAAATGGTAACGTAATCGGCACTCGGGGCTGCTAACAGAAACTGCAACATTTAACTTCGCCAAGCAATTTTGATACTACAGGTGCTAGGACAATAGCATTTCCAGAAATGCCAGTACGAAGCGTTATGGACAAATCCGATAAGTGACGAAACCGAACAACGGACCCGTCGGACACCTTTTATCGTGCCACTTGCATACAGTTACCGTTGTTAGCAAAGTGGTTATCGCCAGGCTTGAAAATGTAACGTTTCCTTCACAATTCCTGCTTCAAGGGGAATAAGCAAGCTGATAGCTTACTGATGTGTAAAATATCTAATAAAAAATCAATACTTACATACACAACTCTATTACCAGCAGTATATTAACAAAAGTGCAGCCGATATTCTTATAGGCTGGTAAGCCGATTTTCTTTCCCTCGAAATGGAGATATACACTCCTGGAAATTGAAATAAGAACACCGTGAATTCATTGTCCCAGGAAGGGGAAACTTTATTGACACATTCCTGGGGTCAGATACATCACATGATCACACTGACAGAACCACAGGCACATAGACACAGGCAACAGAGCATGCACAATGTCGGCACTAGTACAGTGTATATCCACCTTTCGCAGCAATGCAGGCTGCTACTCTCCCATGGAGACGATCGTAGAGATGTTGGATGTAGTCCTGTGGAACGGCTTGCCATGCCATTTCCACCTGGCGCCTCAGTTGGACCAGCGTTCGTGCTGGACGTGCAGACCGCGTGAGACGACGCTTCATCCAGTCTCAAACATGCTCAACGGGGACAGATCCGGAGATCTTGCTGGCCAGGGTAGTTGACTTACACCTTCTAGAGCACGTTGGGTGGCACGGGATACATGCGGACGTGCATTGTCCTGTTGGAACAGCAAGTTCCCTTGCCGGTCTAGGAATGGTAGAACGATGGGTTCGATGACGGTTTGGATGTACCGTGCACTATTCAGTATCCCCTCGACGATCACCAGTGGTGTACGGCCAGTGTAGGAGATCGCTCCCCACACCATGATGCCGGGTGTTGGCCCTGTGTGCCTCGGTCGTATGCAGTCCTGATTGTGGCGCTCACCTGCACGGCGCCAAACACGCATACGACCATCATTGGCACCAAGGCAGAAGCGACTCTCATCGCTGAAGACGACACGTCTCCATTCGTCCCTCCATTCACGCCGGTCGCGACACCACTGGAGGCGGGCTGCACGATGTTGGGGCGTGAGCGGAAGACGGCCTAACGGTGTGCGGGACCGTAGCCCAGCTTCATGGAGACGGTTGCGAATGGTCCTCGCCGATACCCCAGGAGCAACAGTGTCCCTAATTTGCTGGCAAGTGGCGGTGCGGTCCCCTACGGCACTGCGTAGGATCCTACGGTCTTGGCGTGCATCCGTGCGTCGCTGCGGTCCGGTCCCAGGTCGACGGGCACGTGCACCTTCCGCCGACCACTGGCGACAACATCGATGTACTGTGGAGACCTCACGCCCCACGTGTTGAGCAATTCGGCGGTACGTCCACCCGGCCTCCCGCATGCCCACTATACGCCCTCGCTCAAAGTCCGTCAACTGCACATACGGTTCACGTCCACGCTGTCGCGGCATGCTACCAGTGTTAAAGACTGCGATGGAGCTCCGTATGCCACGGCAAACTGGCTGACACTGACGGCGGCGGTGCACAAATGCTGCGCAGCTAGCGACATTCGACGGCCAACACCGCGGTTCCTGGTGTGTCCGCTGTGCCGTGCGTGTGATCATTGCTTGTACAGCCCTCTCGCAGTGTCCGGAGCAAGTATGGTGGGTCTGACACACCGGTGTCAATGTGTTCTTTTTTCCATTTCCAGGAGTGTATATCGATACTTTCCATCGGTATATGGAAGGACTGTAATGATTTTTTAAAATATCGGTGTATCGGATTCCCGATAATTTTAAAAATATCGTCTGTCCTAGTACATACATGTCTATAGAAACGTTCTTGGTTGAAGTGATTTCACGCCGCTTTTACATGTTCACTGTATTTTTAGTGTCACAGTTCTCTTCAAAATGGTTCAAATGGCTCTGAGCACTATGGGACTTGACTTTTGAGATCATCAGTCGCGTAGAACTTAGAACTACTTAAACCTTTCTAACCTAAGGACATCACACACATCCGTGCCTAAGGCAGGATTCGAACCTGCGACCGTAGCGGTCGCGCTGTTCCAGAATGTAGCGCCTAGAACGGCTCGGCCACGCTGGCCGGCAGAGTTCTCTTAAGTAACCTCACAGTGACATCATAATGTGTCTGCCAATGTTTTAAACTCACTGTTAAGCAAGGATAAGAGTCCTTATAGCAAAACGCAAAAATAGCACATTGTCGTACTGTGCTATGTGTCAAACATTAAGCTATTGGGATATCAGCGTCTTTAAACAAAGTGCACTGTGGTAATTCTCAAATATTTGTAGTCTTGTACTAACATTGTGGCTGACGATCTTGAAAAGTAGAAGTTGGAATACTGCGAGCAAATTGCTCTGAAACTGTAACAAATAGTCCAAAAACTGCAGTACGAGACAGTCATACGTTGGACGGGTTGTAAATAATACCAATGAGAACAATATTCTGGTGCAAATGACAAAAGCGGAATTTTAAATATCATACATCAGCTACAGTATCGATGTGTCAGTTTTCGGTTATAAATTACATTGATTATATTTTCATTTCATCCCAATGTGTGCAGTGGAGCTGAGGAGATGAGGCGACCATTTTTGGCCTCATAAACGAAGGTAATTAGTGTTATACTTGCATTAACATCAATGGTGGCTATTTTGGGACATAAAATACGGTCATTAAGATTAGATTAGAAGCTTCTGGTCCTAAATTAGCCTTGTATAAAGATAATTGAAAGCACATGTTGTCACACGGTTTATAGTGCGGATATAAATTACACTGGTTCATTTACATAAGGACGGTAGACCTACTGGCGGATTGTTTACATTGCGAGGACAATGGGCCAGTTGATCCAAAATTCTCACTGTCCTCCTGCTTACGTGGTTGTGGAACAGTGCCGACTGAAATAAGTGTAAGAATGACTCTGAGCACTATGCGACTTAACTTCTGAGGTCATCAGTCGCCTAGAAATTAGAACTAATTAAACCTAACTAATCTAAGGACATCACACACATCCATGCCCGAGGCAGGATTCGAACCTGCGACCGTAACGGTCGCTCGGCTCCAGATTGTAGCGCCTAGAACCGCACGGCCACTCCGGCCGGCATTAGTG
Organism: Schistocerca cancellata; assembly: GCF_023864275.1. NCBI lineage: Eukaryota > Metazoa > Arthropoda > Insecta > Orthoptera > Acrididae > Schistocerca > Schistocerca cancellata. Next base: position 54,488,606 of record NC_064633.1, read on the forward strand.
TAAGATTACTAGCTGCTATCCGTCTCTATTTTGAAACTAAATAACTTCACCGCATGAATCACCCTGACGGCAAGTAAGCGAGATCTGATTAAATACTAGCCGCAGGCTGCCATCGACATACGATTTAATTCCCTTCCCTAGTATACCATACAATCTGAATATCCTTTATATTTCGAAGTCGGAATATGGAAGTAACTTTTCCGGGAACTAATAATAAAGGACGGGGCGGCTTGCTATGTGGTTACTACTCTTAACTATTCTTTTGTATATTTTAGTGGAACAGTGATGCACCAAGTTTAACAGCATCCAAAGTTCTTAAAAAAGGGTGTTGTGACAAGTCTCTTGTTAACATTTGTAGAGGTGTTTCACGAGAATGTGGGAACTGTGATGATTAGATATCACACTTTTACTGTTTAAGAGTACCGAAGCAGGTGCATCTTCATATTTAACACAGCTACCACATCTTTTTCTCACATTTTTCACTCATAACCATTAAGTGCCCCTGGTAACTGTACTATTCAGTACTCGCATAGGGATCGATTTCTATTCGAATCCCACCTGGCCAGATATATTTAGTTTTCTGTGGGGTCCCTGAATCACTTCTTTCAAAATGGCACCGCAGATTTCTGCCCAATCCCTATACTCGTCAACAAGACAAAAGTGAAATTTACTTCACTCAGTCGGTCGCCGCGCTAGGTAGCCGTGCGGTCTTAGGCGCCTTGCCACGGTTCGCGCGGCTCCCCCCGTCGGAGGTTCGAGTCCTCCCTTGGGCATGGGTGTGTGTGTTGTCCTTAGTGTAAGTTAGTTTAAGTTAGATTAAGTAGTGCGTAAGCCTGGGGGCCGAGGACCTGTGCTGTTTAGTTCCATATAACTTACTACAAATAAAAATAAAACTTTCTACGACTTCATCAGCAGGTTAAAGAGAAAAGTTCATGTCCCACTTTCAAACATTAATACATGAATGTTGCACGAATAACGTGACATACTTGTGTAACTGGGATTTTTTTTCTAAGACTTTCCACAGTTCTTACAAGCAATGTCACAGTATAACGATCATTAATCCTCACTTCATACGTTCACTGATACATAGGCTTCTATCATTTTCGTCATGGCTACATATATATCGTTTTACGGTTCTGACGTACAGACGTAACGTTAATATTTAGTTCATAGTATTCTTCTCTTCGTCTTGTACGCTACTGTCGGGGATTATGCCAGGCAGAAAAGTTATGCAACGAAGAAGCGGAGAGTGCTCATGAAATACTTGCTTTATGACATTCCATCTTTGAGGATACGTTAATTTGAAGGGTCCTTGCTCCTCGTGGATCCCTGGCGCAAACCACAGAAATCTCGTCGAGCCTTCGTGCTGGTGCTTATGAAATTAAATTCCTTTCGGCGCCACTCATGCAACAAAATTGTTCTGGGTGCCTAGCTGAAACTCAGTGGAGAAAGCACTAAATGCGTCAGCCGTCAGCTGCAGTAGGTGCGCAGTGCTTGCGTCTGCGTTTAGTCAGCGTAATACGAAATTTTGTGCAATCTCCGAGGTTGATGGAGCTTCAGGAACGACATAAATGATACATATTGCTTAATTTCGTCAGAAAATTGGAGTCACATCTGTTTGATAAAAATATCTGAGCGTATTCAATTAGTCGGCAACCAGCGAGTAATCATTATAATTATCATTATGATTCCATGAAACATTCTAGCCACGGCAGAAATCCACCAGCGCCAATCTACACAACTTTAGGAATTTAAAACTGTGCAACGACAAAAGGCAGAGCTAAGCACTATCTGTCGGCGAATTAAGGGAGCTATAAAGTTTCATTTAGTTGTACATTTGTTCGCTTGAGGCGCTGTTGACTAGGCGTCAGCGACAGTTGATGCTAAGATGGCGACCGCTCAACAGAAAGCTTTTTGTGTTATTGAGTACGGCAGAAGTGAATCGACGACAGTTGTTCACCGTGCATTTTGAACGAAGTATGGTGTTAAACCTCCTGATAGGTGGTGTATTAAACGTTGGTATAAACAGTTTACAGAGAATGGGTATTTGTGCAAAGGGAAAAGTTCTGAAAATGTAGCACGCATCCAGCAAGCATTTGTTCGCAGCCCAGGAAAATCGACTCGCAGAGCTAGCAGAGAGCTGCAAATTCCACAATCAACTGTACGGAGAGTCCTACGAAAAAGGTTAGTTATGAAACCTTATCGTCTGAAATTGGTTCAAGCACTGTCTGCAGCTGATAAGATTAAAAGAATCGATTTCTGTGATTTTATCCTTGCTCAAATGGAAACAGATGAATCTTTCGTTTCAAAGATTGTGTTTAGTGATGAAGCAACTTTCCACACTAACGGAAAAGTCAACCGTCACAATGTCTGTATATGGGGCACTGAGAATCCGCGGGAAACAACTCAGTATGAACGTGACTCACCTAAGGTGAACGTTTTCTGTGCCATTTCAGCCAATAAAGTTTTTGGTCCCTTTTTCTTCGAAGGTGCTACTGTAACTGGACTACAGTATCTGGAGATGTTAGAGAATTGGCTGTTCCCTCAGCTCGAACAAGAAGCACAACAATTCATATTTCAGCAGGATGGAGCGCCACCACATTGGCACTTATCTATCCGTAACTACCTGAACGTCATCTACCCGAGGCGATGGATCGGCCGCCAGGCAGCCCGTGACAGAGCACTTCATCACTGGCCTCCAAGAAGCTCTGATCTTACCCCTTGCAATTTTTCTTATGGGGGTATGTTAAGGATATGGTGTTTCGGCCACCTCTCCCAGCTACCATTGATGATTTGAAACGAGAAATAACAGCAGCTATCCAAACTGTTACGCCTGATATACTACAGAGAGTGTGGAACGAGTTGGAGTATCGGGTTGATATTGCTCAAGTGTCTGGAGGGGGCCATATTGGACATCTCTGAACTTGTTTTTGAGTGAAAAAAAAACCTTTTTAAATACTCTTTGTAATGATGTATAACAGAAGGTTATATTATGTTTCATTCATTAAATACACATTTTTAAAGTTGTGGTATTCTTTTTGAATCACCCTGTATATTTAATATTAATTACAAGTGGAAAGAAATGCCTGTAGCAGGTACAATGGCTGTAAGAATGTGGTATAAAATTTCTGTACGGATTGTATGTTGAACATTTGGTCGGTATTGCGACAAAAGAAACTGTCAGTAAGACGAGCGAAGCCTGCTTGTTGTGTTCCAGAACGGCGCACAGCTGTTTTCCGTAGAGTGTGATACATTGCGGTGGTCGGTTCCCTATGCGTAATGATGTAAGTTAATTAAATACGTAATAAGTGGATCAGTTGTTCCCTTTAGTGTGGGTGTGTGTATGTGTGTGTTTTGTGGGTGTGTGTATGTGTGTGTGTGTGTGTGTGTGTGTGTGTGTGTGTGTGTGTGTGGACATTTACAAACAAGATATTACAGTTGTTTCAGAAGCCTTTAATAACTGCATGGAATCCTCGGGTTGCCTAGTTGTGCTCAAGTCAAAAGATATAGATGGTCTTGTTACGGTATGCCGAACCGTACTTCCCCCAACTGGTCGTCACAACGTTTGCGATCAGCAGTCTTGCTTGTTGCCTTTAACATTACATACCACAACCTGACAATCTATGTCTTGACTTCAGCACAACTCGGCAACCCGAGGATGGTCAAAGATGCGAAACCGCTCGTAACACAATAAATGTGCAAAAATACATCCGATGTGATTTTCAGTAATCAATAACAACCACACATAGGTATTCTTACGCCAAAACTACTGCTAAAGCCGAAAAAATCGCCTGTTTGATTCTGTATACAACTTCAATTAAACTTGATTTTGTGCTCTCTAAACAAATAAGAGACAAAACTGCCGTCGATCATCTCCGACATTTTGTTTTCACTATTATAAAGTTACTTATCTAGTCTCGTAACCGTAATGATAGCGTGACTATGAAATAATACAGACCACTCCTGTGTCTGTGACTATCATTAATGTGTTCCTCGACGCTAGTTTTTAATAACGAAGCAGCAGTACAAGCTGCATAAAACTTTTTCGATGCGACTGATTTAGATCAATACGTAGTCAACATCATGCTTAGAGAATATCATATTATCTACATCTACATCTATATTTATACTCCGAAAGCCATCAACGGTGTGTGGCGGAGGGCACTTTACGTGCCACTGTCATTACCTCCCTTTCCTGTTCCAGTCGCTTATGGTTCGCGGGAAGAACGACTGCCTGAAAGCCTCCGTGGGCGCTCGAATCTCTCTAATTTTACATTCGTGATCTCCTCGGGAGGTATAAGTAGGGGGAAGCAATATATTCGATACCTCATCCAGAAACGTCCCCTTTCGAAACCTAGCGAGCAAGCTACACCGCGATGCAGAGCTCCTCTCTTGCAGAGTCTGCCACTTGAGTATGCTAAACATCTCCGTAACGCTATCACGATTACCAAATAACCCGGTGACGAAACGCGCCGCTCTTCTTTGGATCTTGTCTAGCTCTTCTGTCAACCTGACCTGGTACGGATCCCACACTGATGAGAAATACTCAGGTATAGGTCGAACGAGTGTTTTGTAAGCCGCCTTCTTTGTTGATCGACTACATTTTCTAAGGACTCTCCCAATGAACCTCAACCTGGCACCCGCCTTACCAACAATTAATTTTATATGATCATTTCACTTCAAATCGTTCCGTACGCATACTCCCAGTTATTTTACAGAAGTAACTGCTATCAAATAATCATACAATAAAGGATCCTTCTTTCTGCGTATTCGCAATGCATTACATTTGTCTATGTTAAGTGTCAGTTGCCACTCCCTGCACCAAGTGCCTATCCGCTGCAAATCTTCCTGCATTTCGCTGCAATTTTCTAATGCTGCAAGTTCTCTGTATACTACAGCATCATCCGCGAAAAGCCGAATGGAACATCCGACACTATCTACTAGGTCATATATTGTGAAAAGCAATGGTCCCATAACACTCCCCTGTGGCACGCCAGAGGTTATTTTAACGTCTACAGACGTCTCTCCGTTGAGAAAAACATGCTGTGTTCTATTGATTGGCGACTCCATGTTGTCTTGTGCACTACGACTAGGTAACAGGTATACTTGAAAAAAGAGACAGCATTGGTCGTATATTTTTTTCTATTGCAAAATCGATTTTCTGTCACTGAGTGACCATCTTCAGTGCTATATTGTATAACAAATTGGGATGCAGTGCATCCCAATTTGTTATACAATATAGCACTGAAGATGATCACTCAGTGACAGAAAATCGATTTTGCAATAGAAAAAAATATACGACCAATGCTGTCTCTTTTTTCAAGTATGCTGTGTTCTGTTTGCTAAAAACTCTTCAATCTAGTCACATAGCTGGTCTCATATTCCGTAGGCTCTTACTTTGTATATCAAGCGACAATGCGAGACTGTATCGAACGCCTTGCGGAAAAGGAAAATGGCCTCTACCTGGGAGCCTGTATCTGTTATTTTCTGGGTCTCATGAACAAATAAAGCGAGTTGAGTCTCACAACATCGCTGTTTCCGGAATCCATGTTGATTCCTACAGAGTATATTCTGGGTTTCCAGAAATGACATGATACGCGAGCAAAAAGCATGTTCTAAAATTCTACAACAGATCGATGTCAGAGATACAGGCCTATTGTTTTTCGCATCTGCTCGGCGACCCTTCTTGAACACTGGGACTACCTGTGCTCTTTTCCAATCACTTGGAACCTTCCCTTCCTCTAGAGACTTGCTTTACGCGGCTGTTAGAAGGGGGGCAAGCTCTTTCGCGTAATCTGTGTAGAATCGAATTGGTATCCCGTGAGATCCAGTGGACTTTCCTGTGTTGAGTGATTTCAGTTGCTTTTCTATTCCTTGGACACTTATTTCGATGTCAGCCACTTTTCCGTTCGTGCGAGGATTTAGAGAAGGAACTGCAGTGCGGTCTTCCTGTGTGAAACAGCTTTGGAAAAGAGGTGTTTAGTATTTCAGCTTTACGCGTGTCATCCTCTGTTTGAATGCCTTCATCATCTCCGAGTGTCTGGACATGCTGTTTCGAGCCACTTACTGATTTAACGCAAGACCAGAACTTCCTAGTATTTTCTGTCAAATCGGCACATAGAATTTTGCTTTCGAATTCACTGAACGCTTCACGCATAGCCCTCCTTACGCTATCTTTGACATCGTTTAGCTTCTGTTTTTCTGAGAGGATTTGGCTGCTTTTAAACTTTGAGTGAAACTCTCTTTGCTTTCTCAGTAGTTTCCTAACTTTGTTGTTGAACCACGGTTGGTTTTTCCCGTTCCTCACAGTTTTACTCTGCACGTACCTGTGTAAAACGCATTTTACGATTGCGTTGAACTTTTTCTATAAACACTCAACATTGTCAGTGTCGGAACAGAAATTTTCGTTTTGATCTGTTAGGTAGGCTGAAATCTGATTCCTATTACTCTTGCTAAACAGATAAACCCTCCTCCCTTTTTTTATATTCCTATTTACATCCATATTCAGGGATGCTGTAACGGCCTTATGATCACTGATTCTTTAATCTGCGCTTACAGAGTCGAAAAGTTCGGGTCTATTCGTTATCAGTAGGTCCAAGATGTTATGTCCACGAGTCGGTTCTTTGTTTACTTGCTCGAGGTAATTTTCGGATACTGCGCTCGTCACTCGATGCTCTGTCCCTACCACCCGTCCTAAACATCTGAGTGTCCCATTCTATATCTGGTAATGTTCCAGTCTATACCTTAACATAAGCAAATGCAATGCATTGCGAATACATAGAAAGAAGGATCCTTTATTGTATGATTATCTGATAGCGGAACAACCACTGGTAGAAGTTACTTTTGTAAAACACCTGGGAATATGCGTACGGAACGATTTGAAGTGGAATGATCATATAAAATCCTATATATCTTCAAATGTATTTGAGTTACACATGAAATTAGAAATTATTTATATGTTCCATGCAGTGATTTATTAAATTCTTCTGAAACAACTGTAATATCTTGTTTGTAATTGTTCATACACACACACACACACACACACACACACACACACACACACAAACACACACACACACACGCACACATGCGCACTAAAGGGAACAACTGATCCTTTTATTACGTATTTAATTAATTTACATCACGACGCACAGGGGGACCGACTACCATTACTTACCACACTCTACTGGAACATAACAATCAGGCTTCGCTCGTCTTGCTGACAGTTTCTTTTGCCGCAAGAGCGACCAAATGTTCGACATAAAATCCGTATAGAAGTTTTATATCACATTCGTACAGCCATTGTACCTGCTGCAGGCATTTCTTTCCACTTGCAGTTAATCTTAAATATAGATTGGCGCTGATGAATTACTGTTGTAGCTAGAATGTTTCATGGAATAATAATGATAATTATAATGACTATTCATTGGTTACCGACTAACTGAATACGCTAAGCTATTTTTATGAAACAGATATGACTCCAATTTTGTGATGGAACGTCGCGAGGGTCATTCTCTCGTCACCGTGCCGTTGTTCTCCGTAGATAATACTCTCCATCTACGCACCGCCTGTCGGACTGAGCATGCTGGTGCCTCAGCTTTCCTTGCAGTCCATCCAACAACCGGACTTCCTAATGGGCCGGCTCAGTAGCTTCGCGTCCTGTTGTAACTTCCTCTACCTTAAAATGAATGTGATCAGCACCGTTGGAGTAATCGTAGAACAGTCCAGCTTGTAACGTTCCCTGGCAGCACACACTATTAATAATCTGAATTGATATTTAATTGTACTATGTACGCCGCTATGATCAATTTGTATGTACTGTAATTGTTTAACAAAAAATATTATTTAGTTTTGTATAAAGGACGTTGGTTATTATTGCAATATTTTCTGTAATAATATTCTCGATGTATTTATGATTGTAATATCTCTATACTCATAATGTAATTTCGAAATATGTTAATATCTGCGATGAAAAATGTAAAATATAGCCACAGAGAAAAATAATGTTGTAAGATTACAAAGAGATATTCCTAATCAGCAATAGTATAAATAGCGCTACATAATGTGCATTCTTTTTCGTCTCCCTCGGAAGCTGAGAGTGAGAGGAACCTGTGACGTAGCATTATATGAATGAGTAGACTTCTTTTGTCTGAATCTATCTTTAGCCGCCATTAGAGGAGAAATTGTAAAGGTGTGCAATTTTAATGGTCTAAATACATTATAATTTATCAAAATTGTGTATTACCAATGTAAATTAGCTTGCCCATATCATCTATAATATTTCTTTAAAGAATTTTCAGCACTTTTAGCGATTATCGTTGGTGTTGCTGGGCTGTGCCGCGACCGAACGATTTGCAGCGGCGGCACATTTAAAAAATTGATCCGCTATAAAATTAAACAAACCTGTAAATCGGGAGCAGGTAAAATTAGCAGTGAATTACGAAATATTTTTCTTTTACAGCGATCCTGAGGCTGACTGAATTTATTACTGGTTTTACATTTGTGCATTCATAGGCGCCTAATTAACGTTGAAGTTGTTAATCTGTTGGTTCTTTCAATTTCTAAAGCAAATAACTTAAACGTATAGTGAAGTGTGTTTTGTCAATGATAAGTAAACGTTCAGGTCGGCTTGGCAATATTTAACGATTTTATGATAACAGAGACAGTCTTGTGTTCCATAGCTAACGCCGGGAAAGAATTCAGTAAATATTTAAAAACACCTGCATCTAGAAAATATACACTCCTGGAAATTGAAATAAGAACACCGTGAATTCATTGTCCCAGGAAGGGGAAACTTTATTGACACATTCCTGGGGTCAGATACATCACATGATCACACTGACAGAACCACAGGCACATAGACACAGGCAACAGAGCATGCACAATGTCGGCACTAGTACAGTGTATATCCACCTTTCGCAGCAATGCAGGCTGCTATTCTCCCATGGAGACGATCGTAGAGATGCTGGATGTAGTCCTGTGGAACGGCTTGCCATGCCATTTCCACCTGGCGCCTCAGTTGGACCAGCGTTCGTGCTGGACGTGCAGACCGCGTGAGACGACGCTTCATCCAGTCCCAAACATGCTCAATGGGGGACAGATCCGGAGATCTTGCTGGCCAGGGTAGCTGACTTACACCTTCTAGAGCACGTTGGGTGGCACGGGATACATGCGGACGTGCATTGTCCTGTTGGAACAGCAAGTTCCCTTGCCGGTCTAGGAATGGTAGAACGATGGGTTCGATGACGGTTTGGATGTACCGTGCACTATTCAGTGTCCCCTTGACGATCACCAGTGGTGTACGGCCAGTGTAGGAGATCGCTCCCCACACCATGATGCCGGGTGTTGGCCCTGTGTGCCTCGGTCGTATGCAGTCCTGATTGTGGTGCTCACCTGCACGGCGCCAAACACGCATACGACCATCATTGGCACCAAGGCAGAAGCGACTCTCATCACTGAAGACGACACGTCTCCATTCGTCCCTCCATTCACGCCTGTCGCGACACCACTGGAGGCGGGCTGCACGATATTGGGGCGTGAGCGGAAGACGGCCTAACGGTGTGCGGGACCGTAGCCCAGCTTCATGGAGACGGTTGCGAATGGTCCTCGCCGATACCCCAGGTGCAACAGTGTCCCTAATTTGCTGGGAAGTGGCGGTGCGGTCGCCTACGGCACTGCGTAGGATCCTACGGTCTTGGCGTGCATCCGTGCGTCGCTGCGGTCCGGTCCCAGGTCGACGGGCACGTGCACCTTCCGCCGACCACTGGCGACAACATCGATGTACTGTGGAGACCTCACGCCCCACGTGTTGAGCAATTCGGCGGTACGTCCACCCTTCCTCCCGCATGCCCACTATACGCCCTCGCTCAAAGTCCGTCAACTGCACATACGGTTCACGTCCACGCTGTCGCGGCATGCTACCAGTGTTAAAGACTGCGATGGAGCTCCGTATGCCACGGAAAACTGGCTGACACTGACGGCGGCGGTGCACAAATGCTGCGCAGCTAGCGCCATTCGACGGCCAACACCGCGGTTCCTGGTGTGTCCGCTGTGCCGTGCGTGTGATCATTGCTTGTACAGCCCTCTCGCAGTGTCCGGAGCAAGTATGGTGGGTCTGACACACCGGTGTCAATGTGTTCTTTTTTCCATTTCCAGGAGTGAATGCCAAGCCCGAAATACGTAAAAAAATTAATTTAATTAATTATCAAAGTCATAAATGTTATTAATCAGTTAGTTAGAATTTATCAGCATGAGACGGTTGCTAAAGTCACGTAATTTTAAATGCGCTTAATTGTGTCTAAATGAATTTTTATTACCACCCGTAAAAAAAGGGGTTCTACAACAAAGTTCATACTGAAAGAGAAATAACAAAAATATTTAAAGCCATTTCTTCCCCATTTTCATCCATTCATTTAATTTATATATATATATATATATATATATATATATATATATATATATATATATATATATATATATATATATATATATATATATTTTCCTTCATCAAATGCTGCCACTTCCGTCTTCTGGATCTTCTCTTTACCGCCCAATACTGTCCCATATATTTCACTAATCCGTTCAACCGCTAAGTAATCTGGTGGTTCACTCTAAAAACAATCCAATAATAATGGCAAAATAGATATGTTACATACAAACAGCCGCACATGGGGATTGCATTCTTCTACGATCCTTCGCGAAAGATAAAAACACTATCTTTCCCAATCTTATTTTGCTCTACCGAGCCTCAAAAATTTTACCCCTTCCATACAGATCTTAGAACAACATGCATTCTGTCAAATCTGTTTCTGTCTCCCATCTTTCACTCTCAGTCTCTATGGTTTGATTAAACTCCCGCTTCTTCTAAAATACGTAGAACTTCCCGTAATTCCAAAATCTTTTACTCATTCCCAGCTATTCCTCGCTGTCACCGGTATACCAGCACCACATACACCATTTCCTATCTCAACTGTCCCAAGAGTATCTTAATTTGAATAGAAATGTTGCCAATACAAAATTTTTTATTTCCATATAGTCGTTATTTCCCTCATTTATGCCATTCATTTAGTTTCAAATGATACTAGGCTGAAGAGCTGCAATGACGACAGCTGGGGACCGCTACCATCCACATAATAGGAGGAATCAAATTATGAATAAAGGAAGATTTCTCAGTTACTGTTTCAGCGGCCCGAAATGCAGACTTGGTGTGTCGTGGCAGACCAGCGGTTATACTGTACTTGTTATTAGAAAATGAACTGCAGTTGTTACCAAGCAATGAACTGTAATAAACAGACGCTGTACACGAGATTAAGAAGATATAGTTTCCATCATTGTAAGGTGTATTTTGTTACTAAAATGTCCCTGTTGCCGCTCATAAAATTCACTGCGCTCTCTTGTTCTGTAAGAGACAGAATCTGTTGACTTCATAACCGTATCTGTAAATGAAATATTAAACCCATCATATTTATTGCTACCTACATTTCATTTTTACCGCAAATTTACATTTGCACATTCATTTTTACAGTGCCTTTTCGTCAATAATCTTCGTATGTCCAGAGCAACATTTTGAGGTTGTATAGTAGGCAAAATTTATTGAAAATCATATTCATTCCGCATTCCAGACTTCTGTACTTCAAACATATCCAATCTGTTATGTAAAGTTTGGTATTTAGTTGATTTGCTTTCGGTCCGTTTACCAGATTTTCGTTCAGTGTATGTTCTCTCACTTTGACACAGTATTTTCTGTTCGCAATGGTGTTTCTTCTTTCATAGATTTATGTTTAGATAAACAGCTTTCTGTATCTAGATACATACTCCACAAGCAACCGTACGGTGGGTGGCAGATGGTACTTCGTAGCAGTACTAATCATCTCTCTTCCTGTTCCACTGGCAAATAGAGTGAAGGGAAAAGCGACTATCTGTGTACCAACGTACGAGCCCTAATTTCTCTTATCTTCTCGTCCCGAGCCCTGACTGGAAATGTCTGCCGGCAGTAGGACCGCCTGCAATTAGTTTCAAATGCCGGTTCTCAGAGTTTTCTCAATAGCGTTCCTCTAAGATGACGTCGCCTTTCCTCCAGGGATTCCTACCTGAGTTCCCTGCCCATTCCCGTAGCAAAAGAGATGTTCAAATGTGTGTGAAATCTTACTGGACTAAACTGCTAAGGTCATCAGTCCCTAAGCTTACACACTACTTAACCTAAATTATCTTAAGGGTAAACACAGACACCCATGCCCGAGGGAGGACTCAAACCTCCGCCGGGACCAGCCGCACAGACCATTTGCAGCGCCCGAGACCGCTCGGCTAATCCCGCGGTGCATTCCCGTAATACTCGCGTGTTGGTTGAACCTATCGCTACCAAATCTAGGGAGTCCGCATCTGAATTGCTTCGATGTTTTCCTTTAATTAGACCTGGTACAGATATGAAACACTCGAGCCTTACTCAAGAATAAGTTGCACCAGCGTCCAGTATGCGGTCTCTTTCACGTATGAGCCACTGTTCCTTGAATGTCTCCCAGTATAACAAATAGGTTCACTTGCATTCTCTACAGCAGTACTTGTTCTATTCCATATCGCTTTGCAACGTTACGCCTAGATATTTAATCGACCGAAACATGTTATGTAGCACTCTACTAATGCTGTATTCAGCATTACAGGATTGATTTTCCTATTCATCTACAATAACTTGTAAGTAGGCTGTTTAGGTTTTTATATTGGTAACGCCACGTAGCGCTCTGTATGAAAATCACTGGCTGTGCTGTGTGCAGTCTGTGGCTGGTTTGCATAGTTGTTGGCTATTGTAGTGTTGGGCTGTTGGCTGATAACAGCGCGTAGCGTTGCGCAGTTGGAGGTGAGCCGCCAGCAGTGGTGGATGTGGGGAAGTGAGATGGCGGATTTTTGAGAATGGATAATCTGGAGGTGTGTCCATCAGAAACAGTTCATTTGTAAGAATGGATGTCATGAACTGCTATATATATTATGACTATTAAGGTAAATACATTGTTTGTTCTCTATTAAAATTTTTCATTTGCTAACTATGCCTACCAGTAGTTAGTGCATTCCGTAGTTTGAATCTTTTATTTAGCTGGCAGTAGTGGCGCTCGCTGTATTGCAGTAGTTCGAGTAACGAAGATTTTTGTGAGGTAAGTGATATGTGAAAAGTATAGTTTAATGTCAGTCAGAGCCATTCTTTTGTAAGGATTATTGAAAGTCAGATTGCGTTGTCCTAAAAAATATTGTGTGTCAGTTTAAGCACAGTCATGTATAATTTTTCAACGGGGACGTTTCATATATCGATCCTTAGCCGAAGATACCTCACAGGAATCTTCTGATTTTTTTTCTTGTAGTCTGTGTAATTAGTGTAGCTATTGTTTATTGCTAGCGCGTAATTGTAGAGAGAATCTCCTTTGTAGTTGCAGTCTTTCATTGTTGTACAGTAAAACAGTTGTGGCATGCATGTAGATTTGCACCAAGTATTTCGCAGGTGCGCTTGCAATTAACTAGATATTATCTTCAGTGCTATGTTAATGTGTTCTCTTATTTTTGCTCTTCAAATTGTGCTTTTCTGTGTTATCGTGTGAAATATTGTGGTCCGCAGCTCGTGGTCGTGGGGTAGCGTTCTCGCTTCCCACGCCCGGGTTCCCGGGTTCGATTCCCGGCGGGGTCAGGGATTTTCTCTGCCTCGTGATGACTGCTACGGTCGCAGGTTCGAATCCTGCCTCGGGCATGGATGTGTGTGATGTCCTTAGGTTAGTTAGGTTTAAGTAGTTCTAAGTTCTAGGGGACTGATGACCATAGCTGTTAAGTCCCATAGTGCTCAGAGCCATTTCAACCATTTGAAATATTGTGACAATAATGGCGTGTGAAAAACGTAACACTAGGCTCCAAAGAAAACTGAGAAATAATAGTGACAACGAGCGTAGCTTATCAGCACCACTGTGTAGTGAATTAACAGACATTCGAAGTAGTAACTTGGTAATTGTGCATAGGGAAATGGAGCGGGCGGCAAATAATGGTGTAGACAATGAAACAAGTAGTGAACAGGGAAGCATTATCGATCGATAGGTCGGCAACAGCTTGCTTCAGGAATCCGAAATGACAGAACACAATATTGCAAATACTGTAGACTTAGGTTATGGGTCCTCACCGTGTTCTCAAATGAGTCAAGACACATATTCTGCTTGTTAAAATGTGAATGTTGCCTGTGAAAATGCACTGCCAAAAAGCATAGAGAAACAGATTCCAGACACTAACACATTATTATTGCAATTAATGCAACAAATGGAACAAAATCAGAGACAAACACAGCAAAAGCTTCAAAAGTTAGACGCAATGGAACAAAATCAGAGACAAACACAGCAAAAGCTTCTAAAGTTAGACACCGTGCTTGAACACACACATGACGATTTAACTACTGAGTTACATAACATTGAATCGAAATGTCAAAAAGTCTGTAATGACGGAAAAACACAAATTTGTGAGCATTTTCAACCTATTTTTTCGCGACATGAAAATGCATTACAGAATCACGAAGCAGCCATAAAAGAATTGCAAACTATTGTTCATGAAAATCATGAGACTTTGCAAGCTAAAATTGACTCAGTTGCATCTACCGATTCGGTTACGCAACTTGCAAAAACTCAGGAAAACTTAAAGGCCACAGTAGATACTCTGAAAATTGGTTCAGAAAGACACATGGAGGAAATTAGTTCATTATCAGAGAAAGTAGTTGAACTTTCGGATCAGCTAAATAATTCATCTACGAAGGTAGATGATAATCTGAATGACACAAAACCGGTAGTCTTGAATGACACAGAAGAGTGTGAACAAATTAGGAAATTCAAACAAAATCAGAATCAAATTAATACGCAACACCAAAGAGAAATCCGGGAAGTACAAGATCAGCTGACACAGGTAATACAAGAATTACGTATTTTAGAGGACACTCGCGCTCCAATATGGGGAAAGGGAAATAGAAATACGGAACAGTCACTAAATAATAGCACGGGGTACTTCGGAAATTATGCAAGAAATTGGCAAGGTACACAGAATTTTGAGATGGAACCGCCGAAACGACGTAACAATGACCAACATGCGACTCGCCGACATGATGATTTTGACTATAAGCTGTTTATTACTACACGTAAATTCAAAACATTTAAGAATTCCGGCAACGACATTCATCCACAAGCGTGGCTTCATCAATTCTCTCATTGTTTTCCTTCCAACTGTTCATTAGAGCACAGGTTAGAATTTATGTTTGGCTATTTAGAGAATGAACCAGCTGTAAGAATGCGATCGGTCATTCACGATTGCCACAGTGAAGGAGAATTTTATCATGCCTTCCTCTCAGCATATTGGTCTCAAGCTACACAAGACTGAGTAAAACATAACATCATAATGATGAAACATTTTGAACAATCAGAATTTTCCAGTCTTGTGAAATATTTTGAAGACATGTTGCACAAGAATCAGTACCTGTCAAACCCTTACAGCCCCTCAGAACACATCCGCATTTGTTTAATCAAATTGCCTGAACATTTACGACATATTATTTTAGCAGGACGTTGCAAAGACGACATTGAAGCTTTTCAGGGACTGTTACAAGACTTGGAAATTGACACAGACAATCGCGGAACGCGAAAGCAGGAGCACAACAATTACAGGTCACATCCGTCACAATTCCCCGATGACATAAATAATAAATGGACACGACAAGGCTATTCTTACAACGTAAATCTAAACCAAAACAGATACCACCCGTATGACAACCGCTGGCAGAGTAATACTTACAGAGAAAGATTGCATTTCCATTGTAATGAATGTGACAGAGTCAATCAGAGAAACAGACAATATGGGAACCAAAATAATTATTATCAAGGGAGACAGAATAACTTTAGACGCAACAGTCTAGTGCGCAGTTATGATTCAGGGAGAAATTCCCCACCACGTCACCAACAAGAAAGAAACTATGGAATCTACCGACATGACGACAGATGATATAATCATAAGAACAGACCTGAATTTGATCAGAACTGGCGGGATTCAAACAGGGCTTGGCCGTCTCGGCAAGGTGAATTTGTAGAAGTTGGGTCTCCTAATCCCAATAACGACGCACGCCAACAAAAAGATAGCAGACAATGACTCGAACCACAGGCAGCCACGTGCGCTGGCTGGATCAGAGAAAAATAACATAGACGCTAACCTTGAGAAAAATTTGAGCATTCTTTACCGATGTACCATATACCACATGATAAATACGTTGAAGCTGGAGCTCTGCATAGTAGGAAGAGTAAAGGCTTGCACCGCATTTCACATGTAAAACCGTGTATTGAAAGATAATCTGCTTTTTAACTTTGTCTTTGCCATAAAACTTTTCACTTCACATTTCTAGTATGTTTTGTCAGACTTAGAAACTGTTACCTTGCAACAATGTTTGAAGTTAAATATACAGTCAAGAACCAAGAGAACTTATTTAAACAGAAATTACGAATGCATTGTTATAGTGAACAGACGACACAGTGTTGTTATTTGTACATTCTTGCTTTTTCGTTGCACAATTACGTAACGACTATCAGGCTTACATACATAGAACATATACTGCCAATGAGATTTTAATGCAACATTTTGGTTTACTTGAAAAGATACTCTTAATTTTAAGTACATTCGGTGAAATTAAAGATGACTTAGCATTTGGTTTCTTTGATAGCTACATGATTATATCACAATGCTAGTAATATGTGAGACAATTTACATTGTTGCTTTCGCGGTGTATCTGTTTTATATCTGCACAGTTTTTCTGTGTTATCCTGGAAAGCAAAACATGTTTTAGTAGTAACTTTTGTGGTATAGCTACAATGAGACAGCCTTTTCCGTAGCACAACAATACGTTACAGCACAGTACTTTCTTCATCACGGCAATAAGCGTAATAACTAAGATATCTATACACAAAGCATTTCACTTTTGTTTATCATGAGGTAAGTACATTGACTTCTGCAGAACTTAGCTTTCGGAGGGCGATAACTACGACACTTCCCCAGAGATTATCTTACAAGAAGACGCAAAGTTTAGCGCTACAGTACACGTATTTGAGTGATTAATTTTGTACTTAAAACATTTATTTTTAAAGATATTTGAAGTATAGTGATACAAAGGTTTTCCGCGATACATTTCATTCCATTGCTATAATCTGTAACACCTGAGGGTATAATTACATTAATCCTCAGGGGGTACACGCCTACATTGTGTACTATGTGTCTGGCAAACACAAGGAGCCCTAGCTAATATGGTATTTGCTTATACAGCTTTACACATCGGTACCATATTTCTCTAACACAGAATTACACAGCTATCTGGTTATTTAACAGAGAAACAAATTTTTTTTTACTACGTCAGTGACAGATATTTACGCAATTACACAGCTGGATAACTTCACACTTATGAAATTGTATTTCGTCTGTACTTTGTGAACTGTTCATATTTTTTCGGAACCATTGTGGTACTATGAGAGCTCTGAATGATGTATTTGGTATGGGATCATGATTTTAAAGTACATTTGAGGTAGATGGCACTATTAAAATGAGCAGAGCATTTTTTTTAGGTTTTGAAATTATTGGAGGAAGCTACGACGATTTTGGGAATTGACTGAGATGTTATGATATTATTACGACAACGATACGTATTATGCTGTTGAGGTATGTTTATGATCAATAAGATGGTGCTACCATATATGAGGAATTTGATTATGCTATGTATTTCTTATGATGAAATATTGAAGAAGTATCGATGAATATGTATATGTATAATAAGGTAAGGAATAATGAGTAGTGGTTAGGGACTCTGATTTGTGGAAAAGGATGTTGGAAACCAAGAATGATACTTTAGAATTATGAAATGTGTGTACATGTGTGAATGTATCACTACGCCACTGAAAATTTTTTGGACACTGTTGTATTTATAGGATTTTGTTTCTACACATTTGTAACGCAAATTCTCGACGTGTGAAATTTTTTATATGAGACTGTAACTGTAACGCAAACTGCTGTCGTAAATATTTCGGTAGGAAAGTTAAGTGAACTTCACGTGGTGGGCACCCAGCTGCGCGATAGTCGCCTGGGATAAAGCCATTAGCATGTGCCTGTCAGAGGCACAGGTGGAGAAAAAGAGAGACAATTAACCTCGCTATTGACATTCCTTCGTAGAAAGCATCGCAAATATGACAAGCTCATTACTTGAAAACATATGGTTACTCGTACTTTGTGCTACTTACTGAAATGCTTATGAATTGATGGGAAATATTCGTACATCAGCACACCTGATTACGACAAGTGTCTTTCTACGAGATTTGAGAGAATTTCTACTAACTTATGAAATGCCTCATGACTACTGAATGATTATTTTATGCTTTACTTTGTACATAGTTGCTTATTTTATTTGATATCTGTTTTCCAGGTGTGCTGCATCATTGCTTTTATAAAATAAAATTAAATGCATTTGCTAATGTGAACACTTTCTGTCAACAGATCTAATGATCTGTTAGATAATAATTTTATGTTCCACATTGTTCAAAAAAAAAAAAAAGAAAAGGAGCACTTGGAAAGGGAAGAACAGTAAGAAGGGACTAATAACAGTAACTGGTAGAATATTATATGGTAGAATATTTATGGTAGAATAAGTTGTGGTGCACCACTTTAATTACATAGACATTAAGATGTGAATAGACATTTCCCTTATCTGCATTGTTGTCTTTAGTGTACTATTTTTCCTTCTTGAGCTTTGTCATGTTTAGGTATAAGTTATTGCATTTGCTGTTGCTGTGTGCCAGGCATAGTGCTACTAAATTTCACTTTGTATTACTCTTTTAAGCCAGTTTTACTACTGATTTATTTTTCTTGTTGCTGTGCATTGGCTCATATTAGTTTCAATGTTGCATTTTCTCTGCTAATTTATATTTGTTGCTGCTTGCTTTGCCAATTTCAATTTTTTGTCATTGCTGTTTGTGTTAAATTTTTTGTGCTGCTGCATTGCCTCGTCCCTTAGTTTAGCATCTGAGCTCAGTAGATTTAAGTTAGCTTAAGAGGGGTTAGACTATATATGAGAATGAGTTGTGATGAATTGGAAGAAATGCATTGAGAAGCCATAAGAAAATGGTTTGGCCAAAAAAGTATTTTGAAAGAGGATATGAACAAAAAAGTAGGGTTTAGGGTAACAGGTTTGGATAGGACTTTTTGGAAATAAATGATTAGGTATGATAATGGAAAATAAATAATGAGGTAAGAAATATGTGAACATGTAAATACGGAGAGCATGCTTGGATAGGATTTTTTTGGTGGAAACAAATGTTGATATAAGAGAAAAGTCTACGGAATGAAGTTTTGGATTGGACTGCAGTACCATATATTACACTCAAAACAAACCCTACCCTTTCCTCTTGTGTTATTCCGCTATGTGTTTGTGTACACTTGTGTATTTGTGTTTTTCCTGTCTTTAAATGTTTAGCTGATGAGAGTTATGTTGTAGAATTTTTCTAATACTATGTTATTTACTTTGTAAAGATGTTTAGACATTATTTATCTGTTCTGTTTTGTTGCTCATATGTGAAGTTGATGTTTCAAAAGTTATTCTGATCTTTATGTATGTACTTATGTCATAATTTTTGTAACACTGATGTACATGTCTATTTTTATTCTTTTGTAAAGCCCCTATTACTACAAATGTTGTCTGTATTGTTATGTTCTTTAATGATGTATTTTGTACCTTTGTAATTGTATTTTTATGTTGTAAATTTATAATTCTATAGACACCAGTTCTTCCAATTAAATATCATTTCACTGCTCATGTTTCTGTTGGTCATAATATATGCACAGTATGTGAGCAGTTGGGACTGTTAGTGTTTGCACATGTGTTAATAATTCAGCAAGGGACTGGTTAACAGCATTGCTGGTTCTAAGGACAATTAGAAAAAAAACTTTGTGAGTGCACAAGTGGTGGTTTATGGAGTTGCTATATTCTCTGCAAGACTCTTCGATGGTGATTGTGCACCTTCTCATTCTCAACGGATGGCTGCTAGCCATCTCTACAAGGACTACAGTGGGTCTGCATCTTTGATGGCCCACGAATACCATTATTTCTACAAGGACTACAGTGGGTCTGCACCTCTGGTGGCCCACCAATACATACTCTCTACCAGGACTACAGTGGGTCTGCTCTGTGACGACCTACCTACCAATATTCTTCAAAACTTCGACTGACTCTGTGGTGGGTTTGCTCTGTTGTGGACCATTACCTGTCTGCATGTCAAGAGTCAGCACTGTCTTTCCGTTGGAAGGACAACACTATTCATTTTCTTTCACTGCTCAGACTTTGAGAAAAACATTGAAATTTTACTGTGATGAACGATCAGGCCTGTCTTTATGGACTGAGAAAATTTTAGCTTTTGACCAACATTGTATCAATAAGTGTGTACATTTAATTTATTTGTTATTGTAATTATGATTATGAATTTTTTTTTCAAATCTGTATTGGCCATTGCCCAAAACAATTTGAAAATTTTTTTTTGGGGAGCATGGGGGCTATGTAAGTAGGCTGTTTAGGTTTTTATATTGGTAACGCCACATAGCGCTCTGTATGAAAATCACTGGCTGTGCTGTGTGCAGTCTGTGGCTGGTTTGCATTGTTGTTGGCTATTGTAGTGTTGGGCTGTTGGCTGATAACAGCGCATAGCGTTGCGCAGTTGGAGGTGACCCGCCAGCAGTGGTGGATGTGGCTAAGTGAGATGGCGGATTTTTGAGAATGGACACTCTGGAGGTGTGTTCATCAGAAACAGTACATTTGTAAGAATGTATGTCATGAACTGCTATATATATTATGACTATTAAGGTAAATACATTGTTTGTTCTCTATTAAAATCTTTCATTTGCTAACTATGCCTATCAGTAGTTAGTGCCTTCCGTAGTTTGAATCATTTATTTGGCTGGCAGTAGTGGCGCTCGCTGTATTGCAGTAGAACGAGTAACGAAGATTTTTGTGAGGTAAGTGATTTGTGAAAGGTATAGTTTAATGTTAGTTAGGGCCATTCCTTTGTAGGGATTATTGAAAGTCAGATTGCGTTGCGCTAAAAATATTGTGTGTCAGTTTAAGCACAGTCATGTACAATTGTTCAAAGGGGACGTTTCAAACTTACATTTTTCTACATTTAGAGTTACCTGCCGTTAATCGCACCAACCAGAAATTTTGTCTAAGTAATCTTGTGTCCTCCTAGAGTCGCTCAACTTCGACATCTCTCCGCACACGACAGCATCATCAGCAAGCAACAGCAGATTGCTGCCCTCCTTGTCCGTCAGATCACTTACGTAAATAGAGAAGAATAGCGGCCGTATTACATGTCCCTGAGTCACTCCCGACGCCCCCCCCCCCCCCCCCACCGCCAACGAAAAGTTGCCGCATTGTGGTCTATTACTTAAGAAGTCTTCGAGCCACGTGAGTGTGAACTTAATCCGAGTGCTCGTGCTTTAGTTAACAGGCTGCAGTTGGGCTCCGTGACAAACGATTTTCAGAAATCTAAGGATATAGAATGTGCCTATTTGTCATCCATCAATAGCACGCACGCTATAGAGTGAAAAGAAGGGCAAGCTGAGTTTTGCCAAAGCGATGCATTCTAAAATTGTGAAAATATATTCGAGCTGAGAATTTGTTTAATAATTGTGCAGCAGACTGATGTTAAGGAATCAGTCTGTAATTTTGCTGGTCAGCTTTTTCACCCTTACAATACACAGGAGTCAGCTGAACTTTATCCGAATGGTTTGGGATTTTGCGCTTGGTAAAAGATTCGACATAAATGCAAGATAAGTAAGGGAACGATACTGTAGGCTACTCTCAGAACGTGGATTCCATCAGGATCTGGTGACGTGTTTCCTTTAAACTCTTTCGGTCGTTTCTCTACGCCAGGGATGCCTATTACTATGTCCTCAACACGGGAGTCAGTACAGTGGTCGAACTACGCTATGTTTGTACTATCCTCTTGCGTGAATGGTTTCTTAAACTTCTAAATTTGAAACTTCAGCTATCCTTTTGCTATCTTGTATTGCCAGACCAGGCTGGTTAACGAGCGATTGGATAGGAGCCTTCGACCGGCATAGCGATCTTACGAAGGACCAGCCTTTTCGCGGGTTGTCAACCAGATCCTTTACTAAGGTATGACTGTTGTAACAGTTGTGTGCTTCGTCCACGGATATTTTTACGGATGCAGGTATCTCTGCCAAGCTTTTCCTGCCGTCATTTGCGCGTCCTCTTTCAAATCGAGGGTGCAAATGTCTTTTCTTCCTTAGCATTCTCCGAAAGTTGTGATTAAACTACGGTAGGTCTTTTCCGTCGTGGATTGTGACCAATAAGAGGAATAAAGAGGGCAATATTGTTTCGTACCTTAACGCTTTATTCTAACTTTGCTTGGTGGTATTTACTTTTAGTTGTAATTGGTGTTTTATGCCAGTTACCGTTTCTTGTATTGCTTGTTTATGTTTCAGCTTCTTATATTGAAAATATTTAGCGGAGGTGCAGAAGAAACCTTAAGCACAAGGTTACTGTTAAACGGCGTATAGCATGTAGCATAATAGGGAAGTAATAGAACGTTGAAAAAATGTAGTAGGCGACTGTTCATCCGCGCCAAAATCTTTTCGGTAGCGTCTTTGAGATAGCGCAACCCTGTAACGCAATTGTCTCTACATAAGCTTTCGAATTATTTACATCAATGAAACTTCCTGGCAGATTAAAACTGTGTGCCGGACCGAGACTCGAACTCGGGACCTTTGCCTTCCAGGAGTGCTAGTTATGCAAGGTTCGCAGGAGAGCTTCTGTAAAGTTTGGAAGGTAGGAGACGAGGTACTGGCAGAAGTAAAGCTGTGAGGACGGGGCGTGAGTCGTGCTTGGGTGGCTCAATTGGTAGAGCACTTGCCCACGAAATGCGAAGGTCCCGAGTTCGAGTCTCGGTCCGGCACACAGTTTTAATCTGCCAACAAGTTTCATATCAGCGCACACTCCGCTGTAGAGTGAAAATTTCATTCTATTTACATCAATGTTTCTTTATTTTAATTAGCAGTCCATGACGTCCCCAATAAAAAGCTTAATGCTCTCTTGATGTAAATTAAAGTCAATAGGATTACTAACATCACCGGGTTGTCGATAGTATAATTCGTGACAGAAATAAATTTGGAAATGGCAGTTATGTTTCTTTGTGTAGTACTTGGCGTGTTTAATGCGGTTTAAGTATGCTGATATTGTACAGTGGACAGAGGAGGGAGCGTGGTCGTCACATGCGCCGTTTGATATAAGCGGATGAAGTTTGGGTCATGGGGTATTTTAGTGACTGCGGCAGAATCTTAACGACAATGATGTAAATATTTTTATCTGCGATGTCGTCGAGTATCGAGAGCAGCGCAAGAAGTATCGACCACGGCAGAAATACTGCACAGCAAAGCGGTATCGCGAGGTGCCAATGAGGTGCTAGGAAGAAGCCGTGTCTCCCGTGGTTCCGAAGCGCCTCCGCCGCGCCTCTGCCCTGGAATACCGCCGCCAGAGGCCGGATGGGCAGTTCTGTTCGAGGTCGGATACTGTTCACTTCCAGGAAGTTCCTGTCGGAGTAACGTCGTACTGCCTACTCGCCGTGAAACAGCCCATGTCAACTGTCAGGATGTGAAGACATTTCCTTTTCCTGTGAACTGTGCCTATGCGCCAACGCTCTAAAGCTGTGTCAACAAGTGTCTATGAACTTGTGTTTTCTAGAGACTGTAGTGGAGACAGCCATTCTGAACATGTATCGATTCACCACTCAGTAACTGTGTGTTCTGAACCGCAAGTCCACGTGTGCAGTTTTATAGCACTACTTTCTTTGAATAGTCGAGTATAGTTCTTTGTAGCCTACACACCAAGTAAGATGGTTGCTTTGTTCTCGTCAAAAGTGACCTGCTGGTAATCGGACCCCTGGCCACTCGCTGTGTGCGGCCAACAGGGACCGTGGGAGAGCGACTACGTGACGACAACTTGTCGCCTCTAGGGATACGCCAGCCCCAAATGGCTGGGACGGAGTTGCTTCATCACTCCTTTGCGGATTTTAGTTCCACACTTACTAACCCCATGTTCAAAGCATCATCTGTTAGCGCCTTACAAAGTGATCTGGGAGCGCCACACTACTATCCATATATCGAAAAAACTCCCTTTTAGTCGCGAGCATCAACATATTACGATTTAACGCCCCATTAAGGATGCACTCACTTTGGCTGCTCTGAAAATGCTCGCTCCGCATCTCTACATTGCATTGTTACTCTCAGTTTCGGTTCTGATGTCATCCGTTACTGTGTAGACAGACAGCCTTTACACATGACCACAGTTTCTTTGGGTTTTGCGAGAAAAACTTGGTTCAAATGGCTCTGAGCACTAAACATCTGAGGTCATCAGTCCCCTAGAATTTAGAACTATTTAAACCTAACCAACCTAATGACACCACACACATCCATGCCAGAGGCAGGATTCGAACCTGCGATCGTAGTAGTCGCGCGGTTCCGAATTGAAGCGCCTAGAACCGCTCGTCCACAGCGGCCGGTTTTTGCGAGAGATCTATTGATAAGAATCTACTATGGTATTCTTGGCTGATTTCACGTATTCCTTTCCTGACACCCAAACCTGCTAAATTCAGCGTCTCCCCAGCAATAGGACTATCTACGTCTATACCTATAATCCATAAACCACCTTACGCTGTGTGTCCGAGGGTACTGTGAGCACCCCAATGGAAATGGTTAGGTATCTCCGTGACGCTTTCGCGGATACTAAATAAAACTCTAAAGAAACGTGCTGCTTTTCTACGGATCTTCTCTACATCCTCCTCCAATCCTACCCGGTACGGATCCCAGACTGACGAGCAATATCCAAATACTGATATAATGAGCGTTTCGTAATCGACTTCTTTCGTTGATGGACTAAATTTCCCGAGCATTCTTCCACTAAATCTCACTCTGAAATCTGCCTAATCCGCGATTAATTTAGTGTGATCGCTCAACTTTAAATCACTCCGTTAGCATACACGTAAACATTTTATGGAAATAACTGCTTCCAGCGACTGTTCTGTAATCGTGCAAACATACAATAACTGGTCTTCCTGTCTACTTATTGGCAATACGTTACACACGGTTACATTGAGAATTGCCAAACACTATGTTACTAAGCCGTAGGCGCCATTTCTTCAGAAATTTCTTTCCATAGTCCATATATCATGGAGAATTTCACTTATAGTGACTTATTCTACTAGGTACCTTTCTATTCATTGCATTGTGACTTAGTCTTCTAATCTTGAGACACAAATTTTCCACATAGTCGTGCCCAGAATGGAGAAGTAACTGAATAAAATGGAGACATGGTATTCTGGACGTATAGTAAAAGTGAAGAAAGAAAATAAAATGTAAGATAAGAAATATTTCGCGGAATAGGTATAGAGCGGTGCGTGTGCGGAACGCTTACATTTTCGTGATTTTTATAGCATGAGGTGCCAGGAGAGGAGAAAACATAAAGAACTGCAATAGCTTAAGTACGTGTCACTTATACTTGTGGCAGCAGTGATGCTTAGACGTGAAGAAAACAGTCAAGAAGTATATTCATTAATGTTATAGAGGATTCTCATACGAAATAAATTATTTGACTTTCCATATTGATTTGACAAGGTCTACTACATAATAAGACACGCGAATTGTTGACAACAGACCTCAATATATTTTCTTAGTGACGGCATATTGTCCAATTACTCCTACGTTCTGCTTTGTTACGGCCAGAGCTCACGAAAACTCAGAGGAAAACCTGGCGTTAATTAAGTCGAGTAGCATTAACACTTCAGTAAATTAGAAGATAACCTGTCCTCTTTTCAACAAGTTTTAATTGAAGTTTGTGGGGGGAAGTCCTTATAATTACAGTTCCTGTAAATATTCATTTCTATAATCCCCTTCCTTCCATTAAAGATCCCGCAAAACAAATAACGCTTTAATCAGACACTAGAACTATTCCATATACCTGAGATAATGCGGAACTGATTGTTTTTTTGAAGTTATTTGTGGTAATTCTTTTTTTCAAATATTTAAACAGATTAAATGCTGTCTTTGCGTTCGTGGAGCAGGAAACACGGTTATCCTTAGTACTTCATAACAGACTGCGGTAACATCGGCATTACACGCTTTGGACACAGACGGAGATGGTTGAAATTTAACCAAGGACTTCGGGTTCTGCTTGAATAGTGCATTCAGTTTCATAACATTGAATATAGATTGCACTGGCTTTGTCGCAGGGCTATCTTTGTTTTGGCCTATGCAACTGTTTCCTATGTTCCATTATTTAGGCAAGACTTTGGAGTCTTTCCGAATCTCCTCCCTACATATCTTACTACGGTATTAGAAATATCTTAGCAAAAGGAAGGTCATATCAAAAAATGGAAGTAAAGTATAGTATAAAATAGTAGGATGCAACTGTCAGCCACGATCAATGGCATGGTTTATGACGAAACAACCAAAGCGTTAGACTGGTGGTATGTTCAGGAAACAGTAGTAAAGATAGCAATGCTTCTACGAGACTGTTTCAGCAGTATTAGAAAACTGGTAGCAAATGATCAGCATTTGGAAGGCTAAAACGAGGGTAAAGATAATAGCTTTGGATGAAATGAAATGTGAAAAAATGCATGAGGTGGATGATTCTATCTTAATGCAACACATCCGAGTTCTAGTTCCCATGTGTACAGGAAAGACGCTACCACTGATTTGAATAATTCGGTTTTGTGCTCCCTTTTACCGAAATTGAATGAAACAATCTGCGAGCAAATCCTACAGTTTTCCGGCAGGCGTTACTCAGTATAAACATAAATATACTATACGCTATATCTGATGCTATATCTGAATGGGGGTTATCATCCTTTCAAACTCCAGTTTCACGCGTGTGGTGTGAATGAGGGTCCTCTACTATGAAATTAGAAGATTTCTAAATTCTCAGTGATCCTAGACTTTAGGCTACGTAATGTAATAATGGTGGCTCTATAGATAGGTATAACATGCTAAACGAAGAAAGAAGACTATTTTATTTCATCAGATACAATTATTTCACATAAAGTTACAAACGGGACACTGGTATCTCTTTAGTGTAAAGTACAAAACATAACTGAAGGAGATAAACAGACACCAAATTACACTACCCTCAAAGGACTAAGAGGAGATGCAACCTGTATGGGAAAGGCACGATGAGGCCATGAATGATTGAAGAAACAATTGTCATTCAAGCACACATCGCTTTTTGTACATCGATGAACATATACTATGTAAATAGGGGACCGCGTTTCAGTCTGCAACCAATGGATAAATTATACGTGGTCATTTTGAAACTTGTGTATACTGTCCACGATTTATATGCGTATAGGTAATGATACTTCTTTAGAAAGATTAAAAAGAAGAAAAAGTAAATAGCGCCAGTCCCCAGAAAACCTTCATTTAAACAGCATCTAATATGAAGGTCACCGACAAATTTCACTGACTGAGAGCGAAATGTTTGCGATCCATAAAAGCTGTTATTCTAGTGTAACCATCTACGGAATAAATGGTACAATGATAAGCCTCAAATCTGGTTCAGCTGTGTGCCAAATGGGTACCAAATACATATTTATTTGTCCATATAAATCTCTTTTACAGTACACATATCGTATACAGAGTATTGGACCGAAACCCTTTTAACTGTTGGTTTTACAAGCATCAAAAATACATGATTGAAATTTTATAACAAATTGGATCTATACAGTCAGTATTTACAAATTTTATTAAATACTGTATATTTATAACTTATTTCTACAACTAAAGACACGAATTACATTTTCTCTTGCATGAGATACTGTGAGGTTTTTGAGAAGGTAGGCTGTCACACACTTTTTAAAGCTCTTTAGTTCAGGAAGAGGTTTCATATATCAAAAATGGCTCTGAGCACTACGGGACTCAACTGCTGAGGTCATTAGTCCCCTACAACTTAGAACTAACTTAGAACTAGTTAAACCTAACTAACCTAAGGACATCACAAACGTTCATGCCCGAGGCAGGATTCGAACCTGCGACCGTAGCGGTTTGCGGTTCCAGACTGCAGCGCCTTTAACCGCACGGCCACTTCGGCCGGCTTCATATATCTTGGTAGTCTGTTGTACAGTTTTGTTCCTGCATGATATACACCTTTCTAGCATAGTGTGGTGTTACAATGGCTAGCATGTAAGTCACTGTTGACGTGGTACTATAATCATAGATAATTTTGTTTTGAGGAAAAGGGTTTCCCTCTCGCGGTTTACTTTTTTGACATGCATGACAGCTTCCAGTATATAAATGGAGGGAATGGGTAAGATCTTTACATCTTTAGACAAAGATTGGCATAGGTTTCTGCTGTTCGCTGTTTTTCTTGGAATTGTTAGTTAATGTTTGCTAGAATTGCTGAGAAGAGCACAACCTGGGAAGAGACAGTGTTTTCCTTTTTCATTTAACTGTATTCATTATTTTATGCCCTTAGTGTAATTTACCTGTGTCTTGACTGTCACGCGGCAGGGCTGCAATTGTGTTTCGTCTCTCATTTAAAGAATGTACTATATGTTACAATCGATATTTCTGTGTTTGTAAAGATTTACATGGTCAGTAACGGATGCAGTGAGATAACACATCACTCATCATTTGACCAGTTTAACGGTCAATACATTAAGTCATTCAAAAATTTTATGATTTCGGATTTTGACTCAACACAATTTTACGATCGCTAGATTATAAAATTTAATCCTGCGCTAGTAGCGACTGAAGTCAACAGAACAAAGAACTGATTTTAAGTGAACCTAACTCCAATCTTAGCTAAAAAAAAAAGGATACACCACGAACAAGCCTTGAATCCCACGTGACAGCCGACCGACCGCCGTGTCACACTCAGTCATTCATCAGCGTATGCAAAGTGGACTGTGTTAGTACAACACACTCCAATCTTCACCACAGGGAAAAATTATTGCTAATACCAGGAATCGATCCTGCCTCACCCCCTCCAACCTCTCGGTCTGTCCGTGTTGCATACCACTCTGCTAGAAACGCTGACAATCATAGTTAACTGATTTAAAACAAATTGTCCGCCTTAGGAGCGGCGACAGCAGTTTTATTTCTCATATTAGCATTCCTCTGAAACATAAACAGCAGTCGTCCATTATTTCAACTGATTAATCAAAACTGAAACTTACAATTAGCTTCCTATGGTTAAGTTTTCACTTAAACAGTCTATAAGTCGTCATTTCATGACTAGTTGCACGCTTTCGTTTATAGGTGTGTATTTTGTTCAAAACAATTCGAAGCTGATGACTAAGGAATTAGTTACTAATCATCACAGTCAGACTTAACTAAGCCGAATGTAGTGGGAGTGTAGGACACGGAGCCAGATTAGGTCGTTTTATTTTCCAGTTAGTACCCCCGCTTGTCTTCTTCACGTAATGAGCTGAAAACATTTTTTCTTGGCTATGTTAAGATCTCTCAAAAGACAATAGGCTGGAGATCCATTACATACTCGACGGCCTAAGGAAATAGCTGAGGTGCATCTTGCACGCACAGTACAAACGTAACGTGGTAGATTGTTGTTTATTTCACATAAAAAATAAAAACTGTCGTTCTGTTGCAGTTAACGTCATATAATCTTAGTGGTCATTATCCAAAAAGGCAGCATACCTCCACCGTCCTCCAACATACGCTAGTCAGTCGTACATAATTTCTCCCAACGTACTGATAGTATTACATGAATGTGGAATCTGGGACCTGAACCATTATACCACACATTCGGTTTCGCTACACAACAAAATTAACATTTCTACTGTCATATATTAAGCGGTGCACTGCAAATCAATTTATACTGCCCGGCTTACGAGAATTTACAAGATTTTTGTAAATCGATGAAATTTCCTTTTACCTCTGCTTTATTTTGCAAAGATTAGGAGATACCTCGGTCCATGTACTAACATATAAACTTGCGATAACATATATTCGCCGATTATACTACACTCCTAATACTGTAGTAAAATTTTATTTATCGTGATGATATGTGTTGAATGTGTCCATTGTCGATTTATTTGATACCCAGTATTAAGCATTAGTCTACAAAGCAACACTGAACATTATTCATTGACACAGAACCGGAAACATTAAATCTCATTATCAGTTGCTTCATTATAACCAGAGTTGGTATTAACTCGACACACTGCAAGGAGATTCCTGAAAATAACGCTTGTACCTAGCGGTTGACCTATCCACTGACACATGAACAAAATACATGTCAACTCTTTCAATATAATTAGGGCCACATAATCGATGACATTTATCAAATATGTTTTCGCTCAGGTAAATCGATGCCTTAAAATGGAAAGAGAAATTTGTTTCTCAGAATCGAAAAATTCTGCCGGAGTTCAGAAAATTAATTGCAGAATTCTATCACTGAGCTTATTAAAAGTCTCCAGAAACGCGCAGACAAAAGGAACGCAAAGGGACGGAGATCAGAGAGAATTATCGTCTTAGGCTTTCATTTGCGTTTCTCAAGGAACGACTAATTTCACAAAAGAAAATGTGAATTCAGAATAAAGGCTCTTCGTGGAATGGTAAAACATCCAGCTTCTTTGAATTCATTACGAAGAATAATTCAAGACGTTGAAGGAAAGTCACTGAGGAAATTTACCTGGGAGGTCATATCGTAAAAGAGTATCTCCGAGAGGAAAGAGACCACACCTCAGCAGTACGCAAGATTAAGCTTTTGCTCACAATAGAAACTCTCGGAAATTTAAGGAATAATACTTCTATTAACAGTGGTTTCTAATAAAGCCTAGGCGCTAGTTAGATTACCAGAAACCGCGCACCAAACTGAAACTTTTATTGTGAAGAGCAGTTTCATGTACTATCTGAGAGTTTTTGCTAGACATGTAACGGTTAATCTGGCTATTCAAGTAGACAGACAGAGGGAATTAAGCTTCATAATTTATAAAATAATGTGTCTGTTCAAGTTTCCCGTCCACAATCTCT
The DNA here is from genome assembly GCF_023864275.1 of Schistocerca cancellata. NCBI lineage: Eukaryota > Metazoa > Arthropoda > Insecta > Orthoptera > Acrididae > Schistocerca > Schistocerca cancellata. The sequence goes on from NC_064633.1 coordinate 54,519,680, forward strand.
TATCTAGTCACTGGCCATCCTTAAATCTCTGTACGTTTTCAGCTGCAAGTAATGCCTGAACACATAAATTGCGGTAAGATACATATCCAAGTAGTTGATTACAGAATGACTGTTGCGAAAACTCCCTGACAGGTTTTTCTCGCACTAGCAGCAATTTTTCTGCAAAATGTTTGTAACGGCTTCCGAAATTACAACCAAAGTCCTGCGGTTACAGGTAGACTTAAAGGCATCGTCTCTGGACCACCATTTAACTGTCAACTGCTGAACAATACTTTTTGCGGGAATATTAGTGTTCAGGAGATGTTCATGAAAAATTTCGCGAGTCTTCTTAAACGAACCAGTTCGGATGTAATCTTCAAGTACACACACCCTATCATCCATACAATCCAGCAGACTTTTCATAAATAACTCGGAAACCGATGAACAGATACAGCACTTTCAAACACCGAGCAGCGACTGAAGCTATGCTAATTAATCACACCCTTCTTGCGGTCAGGGGAACGGCTGAAAGGGAACAGTAAGAGCACGTGTTTCCCACAGAGCGAGACCGCTTTTATCTAGGTCATGCAGTATTACCCTCAGCACAACGAGTGGTCAAATAACACAGGCACATCTGCTGAGTTTTCAAAGAATTCTAGAAATGATGTACAATAGCGAAAACTAATTTCCATAGTTTCCCTTCCTCCAACTTCACCTCCCCACCCATCCACCAACCTCGAAATAAAAAAATTCTATTCTTAACATGCACTCCATCTCATTATTAGGTCCGTTACTTCGTGCATTTTGACGTTACCCTGGTTACCCTGGTTCTCATGAACAGCGCGTAAGAGCCATGAATTTCCAAGTCAGTCAGTATGGCGCTCAGGAATGCTTTCAGATGAATATAAGACACATTGTGTTGGCAAAAAGGATTAGGAACTATTCTGTGGCAAGACAGGTCGTAGTTAACGAAAGAATGTAGGATTTGGGTCGAGTGGGGTTGGGCTTTTACTTGTGTAGGTGAGGTCTCAAATTTACAAGGAGTTTATTAAACATAAATTATTCTTCTTGACATCAGAGAGATTATAAGAAAACAGAACTCCATATTACATCAGTTGTTCCATATTTTCCTCTATTTTTATTGAAATTATTAATTCGCTATAGGTCTGTCATGAAGAGCTCGTTCCGGAAGTTTGCCCTTTTCAAGGGATGCTGTAATGATGTTACTATTTCTCGTAAAAATGTAGGGTAAACATACAGCGTAATGTAACTTTCGTAATATGGCTTACGTGTCTGTCAGTAGTTACTTGTTTTACATCTCAGATCTATCGACTTATCTTCCATATTTCACACTGGAGAGTCTTCTTGATTATCTGTCAGTGCTGTTGGTCAGTTATATATGTTCGACAATTTCTCCAGAGATGCTTATTGTTTATAAATTCAGCGTTAATAAGTACATTACAAAGATATTATAATTTTTGTTTCTCGTAGACAGGTGTTTGTGCTGAGTATCTATTTCTTTTAATGTTGCGAAGTGTTGAAAATTGTTCCTTGTTCTTTTAAGACGTCAATAAACTTTTATAGATATTTTTTATGCCTTTGTTCATTTAGAGTTTTGTTTTGGTACGCATTTATGTGGATGTAAATTTCCAGTTCATCCGGGAGGTTCGTTGTATGTCCTTGGGTACCCAATGTAGAATTTTTACTGCCTCTCTTAATTTTTCTGCTTTGTATTTTTGGTTTCTCAGGTGCATGTAAAATGTGGATAGGTCACTCTCACAGACCTGCCGCGTGTTCTTTGAACCTTATTATGTCACTTATACCCGTTTGTCCAGTGTGGAATTTGCTGCAGTCATCGGAAGAGGTTTTGTAAATTTTTAGCTTTCAGAAAATTTTGGTTTTTGTCTTTTTCCCAATTGTATATTTTAAAATTACTATTGGCACGAAATGCTAGTTTTACTTTCATCTTTCTAAATAAGTTGTTGAGTTTTTTGAGCTATAGCCAACGTATGATGCTGGGACGTAGGTTCGTTTATTTGTAGTTCCTACCTCTCTTTTTGGCGTTATTTCCCTACGTTCGTCGTGTGTTTTCAGCTGAAGGTACTGTTCCTATACTCTGAGCACCATTGTGTGGTTGAAAGCATTCTGATGTGCTACGTTTTGCGAGTTTTTGTATGGGGCGATCAAAAAGTTTCCGTTCGGAAGCCGTACAGTACGTAGTTTGCAAACAACAAGAAATCGCTTTGAACTTGTATGCAATTATCCGAGTTGTAGTGGTTGTACGAGCAAAATAGGACAAAGGAGACCATAGTTCTCGTTAAGTAAATAATTCGGCCAGTTGCCCTAGCTCCCCTTATGTAAGCAAACTGCTCACCTGGGCTTTTGTTTTGTTTATTTATGACGTATTTTTATTTAGAGAATGGCTAATACAGACATATCATAAAATTAAATCATACATACATATGTACATATTGACACATAAGAAACTTGTTCTTACAACTGAATATCCAGTCCTTCAATCCAGCGCACTACATCTGGAGTTGCTAGCAGGAAGTCCTCTTCAGCACCGTGATAGGCTCGAATCCCGCATTAACTGATAATATGGTGAACAGTCTGGTATGGAGCCCCGAAGTCACAGGCTGGATTAGGCAGCTTCTTCCACTTAAAGAGAGCAACCCTGCATCGGCCATGGGCAGTACGGATTCTGTTGAGCATTGTCCAGGTCTTACATGGTAGGTCGAATCCACTTGGAAGTTTAGCACCTGAGTAGAAGTTATACAGGCGCACATCTGTCACTGATTCCCACCGACCTTTCCATTCTTCAAGAGATTTGAAATCCTTAGCAACCATGTCCGCAGCATCGCACAGAGTTGGATGGCGTGATTTCAGTCTCTTACGATTTAAAAGTGGACGGTCGCTATGCACGGGTAGGTTAGAATTCCTGGAGATCTTGTGAAATTCTCTGATAAGGGCAGTGCATCCGCGTAGATCAGGAGGCATTATACCGGTTAACACGGGAAACCAATAAACGGGAGATCTTATAGCGCCAGATATTATGCGCATTGTGGTATTCAGCTGGGTGTCAACAATCCTTGTATGATGACTGTTCATCCAAACAGGTGCACAATACTCAGCACTTGAGTACACCAAGCCCAGATCTGAAGATCGCAGGGTGGTTGCTGAAGATCTCCAGGTAGTTCCACATAGCTTATGGAGAATGTTGTTTCGAGTCCTCAACTTTTAAGCTGAGTTAAGAAGGTGTTCTTTGAAGCATAGTGTACGGTCCAGGATGACGCGAAGATATTTTGGGTTCCAATTATGACGAAGAATTCTGCCTCTGAAACTTACTTCCTGTTTTACGATCGCCAACCGATTATTTAAATGGAAGCAACACACTTCTGCATTACTCGCAATGGGTTGGAGTCTCCGGAATTTGAAGTAATTATCTAATGCGGACAGATCATTGGTTAGAATCTCTTCTGTTGTCTTCATTTCCTGGTGTCATACGGCTAGAACCAGGTCATCGGCATAGCAGTATTTTCTAGACTTAGTGTCAGGTAGATCAGACAGATACAGGTTGAACAGTAATGGTGAGAGAACTGATCCTTGAAGCAATGCGTTGTTCGGCTTCCTCTCCTTACTTACGTTTCTTCCAGAGATTACCTGGAACTTCTGAACGCTTAGCATGCTTTTAATCAGTCGGGACATTGTTCAGCAGGGTATGATGCAGAGAAATTTGTATTTAAGGCCTTCCCTCCACACAGTGTCGAATGCGGCAGTTAGATCAACAAACGCCACATATGTTTTCTGCTTCATTTGGTGTTCTGACTCTATGAAGGATGATAGAGACAACACTTGGTCGTAGCAGCTACACCCTGGTCTGAAGCCTGCCTGATCAACTGGAACGTTCTCTAGGATAGCGGTAGTTATTCTGTTATATACTAGCCTTTCAAAAAGCTTGTAGCAGCAGCCTGCTAAGTACGGCAATGGGGCGATAGCTTTCTACCACGTTGCTGCGTTTGCCAGGTTTCACAACAGATATTACCTTCACCTTTTTAAACTCCAATGGAAGTTGACCAGTCAGCAGGATGTCAGTGAAGAATTCTGCCAGCCATTTCTTAGCTTTTCCTCCCCTATGGAATTCTGGATGGATACCATCGAATCAAGGCACCTTAAGAGGTTTGAGGTCCTTCAGCCCAGAGTCAATGTCTGAAACTGTGAAGGGATGGGGATACTCAGATGAGGGCGATGCCATCATTTTCAGGTCAAGAAGCTGTCGTCTGAAATGTCTTGTATGTTTCTTGTCAGGAGGCACTCTTGACGTAGTAATGCTGTGGGAAGCAATTTGGTCTGGTGTTACTTTGGAATTTTTTCTGCATGCTGGTGCACTTTCTCCCAGTTTTCTCAAAAGACTCTATGCTTTCCTGCTCGAATGGGTAAAGTCCATATTTTCTACTGTTTCTGCCCAGACATGTCCAAGCTGGACAATAATTCAGTAGCTATCTCTGGGTCACCACTTTGCTGGAAGTGTTGGTATAGTGTTTCACTTTCATCATTCCATCCTGGAACATATTCTTTTCGGTATCGTCTTGGCATACACTCCTTAGCTGTTGCTGTTACTGCACCAATGATGCGTTGATAGTTCTTATGCCATGGAGGTATCCAGCGAATGGTCTTATCCAGTTCCGTTGATAACTTTGTCGAGTCAGCTTTCTGGAAATTCCATCGAGCATGCGGGGTTGATCGTATGTCAGGAACCGTGCGGCCAGTTTGTATTATTACAGGTCTGTGTTGGCTGTGAGGAAAGGCATCTATCTCTTTCCTTTTGGCGTTGATGGGAAAGCCACTTTTGTTGCAGCTAACGGAGTATAAGTCAGGATTTGAATCCTTGTCCCAAGCAACCGACCTGAAAGTGCCTTGATCTTTGGCCTCAAAGACTAGATGAAGATTATTGTCTTGAACCCATTCTGCAAGCATGCTCCAATTTTCATCATTTTGAGAGTACTTCCAAAGTTCGTTGTGACTATTGAAGCCTCTTATGTAAATTGCAGGATGTTTTGCTGTGTGTAGGACAATATCTGGCTATGTTGTTTTGAGTGGTTAGTAAACATTTGTAATAGTAATACCGTGCAGTTGTATGACAACTGTATGTATATGTGCCTCTACACTTACGGTCAGTGAAGTTTCGTTTATGTTGTAACAGACATACGTAGCAATCCCATACACCTCGTGGTAAGTTACGCCAAGCAATTTTAATGACCAGTAGTGTATTTTAATCCCTTCAGCCAGCCTTACTCATAGCAGGGAAACCAAAAAGCACACGTATGGCTCATGCAGCTTGACCACTAAAGTATTTTTACTCTAATGCCGTTCTTTGCTAGCCAATTTAGTTTATAACTCTGAGCTGGGAAAGAAGGAACCCATATTGCGTATTGTATTAACGCACTTAGCGAAAATGAGACTCTCCCCGAAAGTGTCTGTGCACTGCGTCCCCACTTTGCAAAAGACGTGCTGGAGAGGGACCGGTATGTCACTGTGAAACAGCCTACGTGCGCTGCTCGTGGCGTATCTGGGTGGAGGGAGTGGGCAGGCAGGTGCTGGCTGTTCAGTCTGCTGAGCTGACCCTGTGGACACGGTTGGTTGTCGGCGCCCCGCTGCCGCTACTCGGCGGCCACCGCCCGCAGCGCCTGCACTCTCCGCACCCCGCCACACCGCCTGGCTGCCGGGGCCCGCCTCTCCCGCGCTGACTCAGCGCCGGCCGCCGTCGCCTGGCGGGCTCCTCTCCGTGCCTTCTGTAACGTTCCCTGGCAAACTCACGCTATTAATAAACTAAAATTTATTTGTACCATATACGCCACTCTGAGCAATTTGAATATACTGTAATTATTTAACAAAAAATATTATTGAATTTTGTGTAAAAGACATTTGTTATTATTGTAATATTTTTTGTAGTAATATTCTGTCTGTATTTAGGATGGTAATATTTCTATATTCATTATGTAATTGCGAAATGTGTCAATATCTGCAATAACATAAATGTGAAATTTAGCCAGAGGAAAATAATGTTATGAGATTACAAAGAAATGTTAATAGTCAGCAGTAGTATAAAAGCACCACGTACTGTGTATTCTTTGGTCGTCTCCGTGTGGAGCTGAATGCGAGAGGAAGCTGTGACGAAGCGTTTTATGAATGGGTAGACTTCTTTTGTCTGTATCTAGATTTAGCCGCCATTAGAGGAGAAATTACAAACTAATGTGAGTTGAATTATTGTTGGGTCTAAATATATCATAATTTATCAAAAGTGTGTATTATTAATGTAAATTAGCTTGCCCATGTCATCTATAATATTTATTTAAAGAATTTTCAGCATTTTTAGCGGTGTTGCTGGACTGTGCCGCGACCGATCGATTTGCAGCGGCGGCACATTTAAAAAATTGTCCCGCTAAAGAAAAATTAACCAAACCCGTAAATCGGGAACAGATAAAAATTAACAGTGAATTAAGAAAATGTTCTTCTTTTGCAGCGATCCTGAGACTGATGAATTTTAAACTAGTTACACATTTGTGCATTCGTAGGTGGATAGTTAATGTTGAAATTTAACAATTTTGGTTCTCTCAAATAACTTAAGTGTAATAGCGAAGTGTGTTTTATCAGTGACAATTAAATGTCGGCCTGGCAATATTTAACCATTTTCTGCTAATAGAGACAGTCTTGTGTTCCATAGCTAACGCCGGGAAAGAATTCAGTAAATATTTAAAAAAAAAACCACTGCATTTAGAAAATGTGTGCCAAGGCCGAATTATGTAAAGGATTTAATTCTCAACTAAATATTCTTAATCAGTTAATATGAGTTCACGTAATTTTTAAATGTACGTAATTCTTTTTAAAATGAATTTTTATTACCACACGTAAATAAGAGAGAGGTTCTACAACAAAGTTGGTACTTACTGAAGGAAAGAAAAGACAAAAATTAACTAACTAAAACAAACAAATTAGATTATTAAATATTCTTTAATGAAAAATTTCATTCATTACATTAAACTTCCCACTGCGGCTGGCTGGGCCGAGACGCCGGCGCCGGCGCCGGCGCATCACCTTCCCAGCCTCCCCGGCGGACCGCAGGCAAATATTTCTTGTTAATGGCTGTCGATATGACGGATGCGTGCCGTAACTCAGGCAACGAGACGCGCGACTGCGCTACGCACCGACGCCCGTCCGCATTTATTTTTCGGTAACGTGAGACGTTTCAGCTCATCGCCAATAAACGAGAAGAAATGAACGCCGTGTGTCCTTCCACTAGCTCACGACACTACGCCTCAGTGTAAATACAGGTACTTCGCTCCTTACACTCAGCGACAAAAGAGGTATTTCCGTGGATATCCCAGCTCGTTGATCACATCTGTATCGAGACCTACAGTTGATGTAGGACGAAAACAACTTTTTGCCGTTACGTTGTGGGAGCTGCGCGATGACAGGTTTCTGTCTGATCGCTGACGAGTAGCAGTGTGTGTTGGGTGCGGGATGGTACAGGAATTGCTGGCTCTCTTCTGCTTGCAGTACTTTGAGATGGATGAAGAATGTTCTACTGAAATAAAACTTAAGGTCGGGTCTGTCCCAGCCTAATGCGACCCCATACGATTTAGGTACACACGAACAATTTATCAGATACAATGGCCAGCGCTACTTCACTGACCTGCAAGTTGTGTACACGAAACTATCTTCTGTGGACAATTATAGTGAATCGTAGAAATACGTGGAGAGAATGTTCACTTCTTCTAATGAATGGCAGCCCTCTTTTAATGTCCAAAAATGTAAGATAATATCTGTTCAAATGGTTCAAATGAATCTGAGCACCATGCGATTCAACATGTGAGGTCATCAGACCCCTAGAACTTACAACTACTTAAGCCTAACCAACCTAAGGACATCACACACATCCATGCACGAGGCAGGATGCGAACCTGCGACAGTAGCAGTCGCGCAGTTCCGGATTGAAGCGCTAGAACCGCTCTGCAACCGCGGCCGATAATATCTGTAACAAAGAGAAGGAACTGTACTGTATGTGATTACAAGACTGGTGGTCTACACTTCGAGCACGTCACACCGTAAAAGCGCTTACGAGTCATTGACATTAGCGACGTGAAATGGAACAGTCACAAAAATCAGTGTAAGGGAAGAGGAATGAAACAAACATTTGCAGAATGGACTCTGAGAAAGTCTAGTGCATTGGAAATAAAATCGCATATAAGACGCTGATGCGACCAATTCTACAATTTGGCTACAGAATATGGCGCATGGCGATACAACGAACGAATTAGGACCGTAATAGGTCTGTATAATTCGTACGAAAGGTAACAATAATTCTACCGTAACTCAAATAGCAAGCCTTGGAAGAAAGACGATCTACTTTGCTTGAGACCCGAGTAGCTAAATTTAGAGAGCCCGTATTGGAAAATGACCATTGTGATGACAAAAACGTATATCTCGCGTAGTGATCATATGATAAAGATAAGAGATCAAGGTGCGTACCCAAGCATACAGTCATATTCCCTTCCTACAGCAGACGAGTGGAATAAGAGAGAGGACATATAATAATGCTACGATGTACCCTGCCACCAAAGGCTGAAAAGTCGCATGTGCGGAGTCCTTTTATATGTTCAAACTTGTGAGCAATGTTTGTGTAAAATTAATTATTGTTACCTCTAATATGTCTCTGTCGTTACACTATTATAGTCTGTTCATACCTTTTACACGAGGTGGACAAACACATGGAGACAAAAAAATACAAAATGTTACTATACATAATATTGTGTATGAAACCCGGTAGAATGCAAAGTCGCTTCCGCTCCTCTAGGAATGGATACATAAAGGTCCTGTATAGCTTTCAAGGCATCGTATACCATTGTTTCTGCAAAATGGTACAAGTTGTGGGATGACGATACAGGTGTATAGCTAACGCTCACCCATGTCTCCAAAAATGACCACAGAGGCTCAATTATACTGAGGTCTGGCGTCTGTGCTGGCCAGTGTAAATCTGGCAGTTCATGCTCGTGCTCACAGAACAGATTCTGGACGATGCGAGCTGTGTGAACAGGGGCTGTGTCGTCCCCCAACACAGCATCACCATGGAGGGGCCAACATTGTGCCATTGGATGGACACGATCAGCCAGATTGCGACAAAGCAGGGCACCCATGAGACACATGGACTGTCGCGATATGATTTCCCAAATGATCACCGAATCCCAGACATGTTTCTCTATTGGCTCTCTTTCAGGTGTTGGAAACAATGTGAAACAGGGTTCATCCGACCAAATTACTTTCTCCTATTGCTCCATATTCGAGGTTTTATGGCTTCGGCACCATGTTTCTCTCTTACGAGCATTAGCATCGTGAATGGTTGCGATCCTAGCTTCCCATGTAATCCTTCCTGTTATTTCTCTGCTGAAAAGGCTCACGAGGACGACATTCAGCTGTCCAGTAACTTTTACAGCTTTTGTCCTCTTATTTTTGTTCACAGTCGTCTTCAATGACCGTCTGTCACGACAATCACACAACACACACTTTCGTCCGCGTTGTGACCTTGCAGCTGATGTTAGCCACTTTCCCCGTATGAGAAACGAATTGAGCCAGTGGGTTTCTGGCGCCAGGAGATATCGATTCTTACTTCCATTTTTGATCTTTTTCCCTGTGCCTTGTTCTCTTTGCTTCTTTGAGGCAGGCTATTTATGGTGGCGCGCGTGCGCAAGTCGAGGAGAGGGGGTCTGCGCATGAGCCGCATCAGTCTGTCACGTGACATGCTTTCGATGTTGTCGTTGTGTGGAGTTGGCGACACCGTGTCACGTGGCACGGCCGTGTGCCGTGAGGACCAGTTGAGTTGGAGCAGTGAAGAAGCACGGGCTGCTGCCGGAAAGTATCGAAGTTGTATTGACACGGCTGGCCAGTGGCAACCAGGATTTGCTAATACCTCGAGAGCTATGTGGATGGATGGCGTGTGAATTTCACATGAAGAAGAAAAAATTAATCGCCAAGCTTTCGTGGTGTGTTCCTCCTTCTATATATAGTGAATATTATCGTGTACTTAAGGACTGCTGACTGCTGCTCGTGCTAGTGGCCAGTTAAACATTCACTGCAGTGGTGCTCAGGCGAGTTACGTTGTGGAGCGGCCATGAAATTATGTTACTAAAGTGGCTAGAAATAGCGCCTCGCATTTGTAAGTTTGCATTTGGTTCTTAGTGGCACGCTGAAGGTAGCTGGTTCACTTTTCTTAATTTAGTTATAGATTTAGAATTTTCTGGATTTGCGGATTAGTGGTAGTTGTTGTTTCTTAACCCTCCAGCAGGCGCGTCAACTTTCATGACGCCACTAGTCGCGATGTATCCCTTGGATACATGCGACGATTTTTGTGGTTTTTTTGTTTGTTTACAGGTTCTTTTTCTTTTGTTTTTGTTTTAAATTGCAGTTACGTTTATTGTTACAGATTTTACAAATATAGAAGGGAAAATCAGGCTCATTACACTTTCAAATCAACAGAAATAATTGACATTTTGTAATGGAGAAGTACATGAAATTCTTTTAAAAATTGATTTTATTATAGTTACAAATAAATTATTGAACTAATCAAAGCATGTCTCTTTTTACTGATTGCCCTCTACGGAAAGACATTGTTCACAAATTATTTTTGCGTGCTTTTGCAAACAAAGATGCGTACCGCATTTTTCACATGTATACTTGCTGAGACAAGTCTTTTTTGTTTCCCTCTAGCATGACTGGCACCTTTTTCTTTTCTTGTTTTCTGATTCTAAGGATTGTTCAGCGTTTTCTTGCTCTTTCCCTTTAGGTTTGTACTTTATTAGCATTGACTTTATATCATCAGGTAGAGTCATAATAAGAGCTCTTCTTTTGAGATGATCTTGCAGTAGAGTCAGAGCCAATGTTTTGAGGTACTTGCGCCGATTTGAGTATTTATTCTTGTTGCCCAAGAAAATTACTCTTGAGTTGATGCCTGCGATGTTCAGCAGGTGGAAAAAAATCACCGTAGGCCATCTTCTTGTTGACCTAGCAACATTGTGGGTTTCACAGAGTTTGTCAACTACATCAACTCCTGATTTGGTGTCATTATAGTGTAGAATAATTGCTGGTTTTTTCTCTAAACCTTTCGAAACCTCACTTGACGACACATGCATACTCGAAAGGAGGACTACAGTTTTCTCTTTTTTCGGGACATACGACACAAGGGTTTCATTCTTGCTGTAGCCAAATACGCTATCATATTGCTGTCTACTTTTTGGTGCTACGAAATTCGATGGCAGTTCCTTCTTGTTTTTTCTAATTGTGCCTTTTATGCAGTTATCTTACTAACTCCAAACTAGTGAACCAGTTATCTGCTGTAATGTTTCTACCCGTCCCATATATTGGTTCGGCAAGTCTCAGAACTACTTCTTTGGCGGAGTTGTTATTCTGAAAGGGTCCTTCTGGTTGTAATCCACAATATATTTCCATGTTGTAAGTATAATAAACCTTGGAATCACATAGGCAGAAATTTTTATGCCATATTTAGATGGTTTGGATGGTATGAACTGGCGAAATCCACTCCAGCCTCGAAATACTCATCAACTGTGACGTTCTGAACGAGGGAGTAATGTGTCTTGCAGTTATTCAAACACATGGTGAACATTTCCCTCACGGCTGCTAATTTATCTGTCTTGCGCTGTTCTTGTCTTGTGGCTCTATCATCAAAACGAACACATCTTATTAGAAACAGGAAACGTTTTTCGGACATGGTCATTCTAAAAATATTCAGACCAAGGTCATCTGCTGTCCAGAAGTCGTGAATATTCTGTCGTCCACCACGGAACACACCAGCCAGGCCTAACAAGCCAAGAAAGGCTTTTATTTCGATTGCGTCTGTGTCCTTGCAGGCACTCTCGCGAGCAAAGTTTTCTTTTAGATCAGCTATACGCCTGTTAGTGTTGACCACAATTAGATCTAGGATATCATTACTGATGAATAGGCTCCAGCAGTCAATTTCAGTTACCATTTTCTTTGCGCCTCCAACTTCCCCAGGCAGTTTGGTTAGTATATTATGAGGCCGTGTATGTGTTGCTTTCCAAGGCACTTTCTCCATTTAGTTCCATCTTTACCTAAAATAAAAAAATAAGTACATTACACCATTGTTAGATATTGTTATTATTACATCTGAAAGCATATTTATTGTCTTTTCTACTCACCAAAATAGTAATGTTCATCAGTTTCCTGCGCTTCATTACTTTCCTCTTCATCAAATTCATGATCTGTGTCTGACTCTACAGATCGTGTTTCGAGTATATCTTCGGTTTCTGAATCAGTTTCTTCAAATCATCTTCATCTTCAATGGATACCTCGTCATCGAGAAGAAGGCGATGTACTTCTTCCAAATCCTTAGGATTTCCTAGATCATATTGTTTACTCATTATGAAAGAGAGTACATGTAGCTACAACGAAACGTTGCTTCATTTAGAAGACAACAACGCAACTGCCGACTTGCGTACGCTGCAAATAATGCAACATCTGCAGTCATTAGCGGCGACAAAGCGTTACCTGAGTAGGCGCGCTGTATCTGAGAGATAGAGGCAGTACACGTTCCCACACCTGACTCATTTATGACCTTGTCAGTAACGGGATAAGACTGAAATTCCTGTGAAGCAATAAGAAAGGTATGACACAAGATGTCGTGGGCCAGCAAACCGTTACCACTGTTCATTGCGGTAATATTAGAGAAAAAGTAGGTCATGTATCTCACAGATAAATGCGCGACTGTCGGAGCGGTAATAATTTCTTGTGTGTATGGAAGGCAAGTGGCCATGATAAATATAGGTCACATTGTGTTTTACGGTCGGATAGAGAGCGTGTATATTTTGGTCTGTGGCCATAGGGGCCGTGCATATTGCATTAGCGACCTATTGAAGTGACATTAGTTCTGTATTGCACTTTCAAATACCTATCTGAAGCTTGATTGTCACTTTAGGTACTGCACGTTTGATTTATGTGGTGTCAGCCATTCAGCAAAGACAGATTATGTTGTAAGGTGGACCTTACGTCATTGGGTGTGGACTGACACATCTTTTCACGTAGTATCTAGATTTTTTTTTTTTGGTCAGAGGAAACTAAGGTCCTTAATTCTGTTCATTGGTTAACTTGTAATATGTTTGTTATTATTATTCTGGATTTACAATGTACATTTTTCCAGCACCTATTCTAGATTACAGTAAGTCACTAATTATTGTTCTTTACTCTTCTCTATTTGTCCATAAGTCTTCAGGAATGTTGTTCTTCCTCATTGCTGACTGAACTCCCTGTTTCCATGTATCAGGTGGTCGTCCCCTTTTTCTTCTTCCAATTGGTACCCAGTCGATTATCCATTTTGGTAGACTTTCCTGTTCCATTCGTCTGATGTGTCCATACCATTTAAGTTGTTTGTGCTCGATGAAATCAATAATTGAATTTTTACATTTCATCTTGTCTCTGATTACTTCATTTCTTATTCTTTCTCGTCTTGATATTCTTGCTGAACGTCTCCAGAAATCCATTTCTGTGGCTAATAATTTTGATTTCAGTTGCCATTTTGTTGTCCACACTTCTGAACCATATGTAATAATGCTCCTAACTATTGTTTTAAAAATCCTTATTTTGTTATCAGTTGTTATGTGTTTGTCCCAGAGAATTCCATTCAATAAAGAGATTGTCGTCTTTCCAGAATTTATTCTTGATCTAATTTCTTTGTCATGTTTCCCATCATTTGTAATTTTCACACCTAAATATTTATATTCCTCAGTAGCTGTTATTGTTCCCATCCCTTCTTCTAATATTAAGTCTCCATTCACTCCACCAATTACCATGTACTTTGTTTTATTCATGTTTACATTTAGACCTGATTTTTTTATGGCTCAAATGGCTCTGAGCACTATGGGACTCAACTGCTGTGGTCATAAGTCCCCTAGAACTTAGAACTACTTAAACCTAACTAACCTAAGGACATCACACACATCCATGCCCGAGGCAGGATTCGAACCTGCGACCGTAGCGGTCGTGCGGTTCCAGACTGTAGCGCCTTTAACCGCTCGGCCACTCTGGCCGGCCTGATTTTTTATATTCTTGAATCAATTTTCTGGTCATATACTCTATGTCCTCATGGCCTTGGGCTATAATCAGTTGGTCATCTGCAAATTGTAACGAGTATATTGTTCTATCATTTATTGGTATTCCCAAAGCGTGACATTTTTTTTTCCAATTCTGTAAAGTTACTTCTGTATAAATTTTATACAATGTAGGTGAGATGCTACATCCTTGACGTAATCCTTTTGTGACTTGGAATCCATGTGATAGATATTTACCAATTTTTATTTTTGAAATAGAATTTTTATATAAATTTTGAATTGCGTTAATTATTCTTGGATTTATTCCTATTGATATTAAAGCTTTCCATAAACTGGATAAAGGCACACTATCATAGGCTTTTTCTATATCTATGAATACTAAATGTATAGGTTGTGCCTGAACCATTTTTTTTTCAATAATTTGTTGTAGGCAAAAGATATGATCAATTGTTGATCTTCCAGCTCTAAAACCTGCGTGTTCTTCAGCCTCCTTTTCTTTGTATTCTTGTTCTAACAAATATTTAATAATTCTTCCATATACTCTACTGAAGGTATTGGTCACTGTTATTCCCCTATAATTTTTACACTCATCTTTCGCTCCTTTTTTTATGTATCACTGAAATATATCCTACTTTCAAATCATTTGGGACATCTTCCCCATTTAAACATCTTTCGAAAAGGTTTCTTAACAATTCCATTAATTTCTTTGTTCCTAATTTCAATAATTCTGCAGGAATACCTCCAATGCCTGTAGCCCTTCCATTCTTTAAAGATTTTATTGCAGTTTTTACTGTCTCTATTTCCAAACGGATGTAATTCTCTGCTTGTAGATCTATCATTTCATTATATTCAGGGTTTCCCAAGTATTCTTCCCTGTTTTCTGTTAATAAACTTTTAAAATATTTTTCCCAAGAGTCATGAGTAATACATTTAATATGTGTTGTTTCTTTGGAATTCCTTCTTAAATTTTTTATAGTTTTCCATGCTTCTGTGTTTCTTTTACCACCAATATAGGATTCAATTTTTTGACATCACTGTTCCCAAACTTTGTTTTTTGCTTCTGCAACCTTTTTCCGCATTTTCGCTTGTTGTGCATTAAGCTCTATTTTATCTTGAAGATTTCTGGTATTTAACCATTTTAAATATTTTTCTTTCGTTAATTTCACTTCCTTTTTAATTTCTTCATTCCAGTAGTATAATGGATGGTTTGTACATGTTTCTTCTGTTTCTCCTAAAGCTTCCTTGGCGGCTTCATGTAGTTTATTTACAATATAATGATATTGATCTTCTGTATTATCAAACTCTGTTTCTACCAGTTTTTCATCTAATCTCTTTTGATATAAAAATATTGTGCTTTCATTCTCCAAACTATTCAAATTATGTTTAGGAATTTTGATTTCTGTTTGTATATTTTCTATAGGACCATTTCGATTTCCTTCAGTGCTTTTTCCTCTGAAGGGGAATAAAAATTTGGAATTTACCAAATAATGATCGCTAAGAGTTACCCCTCTATATACTCTTATGTCATGTATTTTTATCCTCGTTTGCTGTTTAATTATAATATAGTCTATTATTGATTTTTGATTCAATGTATCTTTATGCCATGTGTATTTATGTATTTCTTTATGTTGATAAAAGCCATTTAATATTTTCAATGAATTTTGTTCACAGATATCAATAAGTCTATTACCATTATCATTTATAACATTTTCTCCAAATGGTCCTATAATTTTATTTCCAATTTTACTTCCAGTTCTACTGTTAAAATCTCCTGCAATAATAATCTCCCTGGTTTTCCCGATATCCTCTATGATTCCATTTAAATTATTATAGAAATCATCCTTTTTACAAATTGGTTCATCTTCGCTTATTCCATATACTCCTATAATAGTAATTTTGTATCCATGAATATCAATATTAATTTTTTGTTTATAATACGTTTATATTAAGGTATTGCTTTTATATATATATATATATATGTATATATGTGTAACTTGTATATACTACAGTGTGTCTGCCGCTCATGTTTTCTTGTTTTCAGAAACCTGTATAGTGGTCGACGCGAGCAAACCTCACCCCACGAGCTTGCAGTGTGGCGGAAATCTCAGGATTTATTTGAACTCAGGACCGTCCGGACCTCGTTAAGGTGCGACTTCTCTATTCCATTCAACGAGAGGTTTGTTTTAGGCAGAAGATTTCCTACTGCTCAGAGGATAAGTTCACCATATGGATCGTGTGTTCGTGTGTTTGTGAAACCGTAATAGATTAACGTTTGCTCGCGTCCATCACATGTTCATCAAATTGACGTTTTGCCTTAAGCTTGCATAAAGTCTAGAATCTTCCAGACGTTGAGTGTAGTAGAATGCTAAGTGTAAACAGAACAATTAATAGTACCCTTCAAGTCAGATAGCATCAAACTAATTTCACCTTTCCAGTAAGTGTAAAACTGAGTGAGAAAGGCGATAGCCGACATTGTAAACATTTGGGTAACTATTTCATCTATTATTTTGGTTGTTGTTACCGGCACGTGAAGGGGCCGTTGTCACAAGTATGACGGCTAATATTGTAAATACTAATTCTGGATAGGGCCTTGATATGCAAATGTTGTTAGTTGATTATTCCTGCTGATGGATTCATGTGTATGCGTAATTAATAAAGAAGTATTGCAACTGCAAACTGGTTGTGTTACTGGTATACAAGATTAGTGTGCAATCGCCACACCACGAATTTTCTACAAAATGCCTATTCGGACACCAAACACTTTGGCTACCACGGATACGGAAGCACTCACTCACTATACGAGCACCAACTACTGGCCCACATCCGTATTCATTTAGCTCCGACATAATGCACTTACAACTACAAAGAACATAGTTCCGACGACGACAGAGTCTCGTAATATATTGTGGACGCTGTGCAGGCATTGTTTGCAGTCGAATACAGCAGCCCAAGCTGCAGGCTCGGTGAGCAACTGCGCTTATGTTTGAGCACGCATTTCTCGCGTTGTTTGCATAATTTTGTCCAACGGCTACATGTGCTCTGCCCAAACCTGTGTAAAAAAAAAAAACTACGTGGAAACTAAAATTCAACATCTGCAAAAATGAGTTAAGAGTTTTACATGCTTAATCCTCAAATTCATAGCTGTAATCGTTAACTTCAAGGTGCAAAACGAAGGAGGGTTAAACCTCCCAGATTAGTAGTGCTATCAATAAAGCACATTATGGCAGTGGTAATATTTCATTCACTACTAAATTACAGGTTTGAGAAGCGAGTATAGTACAATGAACGTCTAAGTGACGAAAGGCTGTGTCAATCCGAAATAGAGGAAGAGATAAAAAAATCCATCAGTAGCGGAAACCTTGTCCACATCAAGTAGTATAAGCAAAAGATCTTTTATAGCTGGCTTATTACATACATGATGTTGAGTTTCGACGTGTTTCTCCAATTGCAACAGAGGCATAAGCTGAATATACCAGTACTAATAATTTAATAATGCATTGTTATAAAATAATGACACGAATTATTTACAAAAGGATGGTGTCACCGCCAGACACCACACTTGCTAGGTGGTAGCCTTTAAATCGGCCGCGGTCCGTTAGTATACGTCGGACCCGCGTGTCGCCACTATCAGTGATTGCAGACCGAGCGCCACCACATGGCAGGTCTAGAGACACTTCCTAGCACTCGCCCAGTTGTACAGCCGACTTTGCTAGCGATGGTTCACTAACAAATTACGCTCTCATTTGCCGAGACGATAGTTAGCATAGCCTTCAGCTACGTCATTTGCTACGACCTAGCAAGGCGTCATTACCAGTTACTATTGATGCTGTAAAACATGTACCGTCAAGAGCGATGTTCACCATTTATGGATTAAAGTTAAGTATTCCACAGCTACGTCCTTTTTTGCTAGTGTAAATTCCCTGTCCTTTTCCAGACCTCACTCCAGCCTGCGTGAGCTAAAACGCGTGCCTTTCGGCTTCCTCTCAAACCCGGGTTGGCTCTCTTGCCAATCCACAACATTTGGCGACGACGCCACACCGCGTTCGTAACTATACTGCCCTGATTTACTTGTGTAATGGCTTCGCCACCATCTCCAGATGTACTGTCCGAATTTTATCGCTTACAGAATCAGCAGACGCAGGCCTTACTGGATGCCCTTGAACAGCTCATCCAGGGTCAACGTCCAATGCAAAACGATGCGGCAGCCGCCGCTCCACCGCTAACGCAGCCACAACACGCCATTGCACCACCTTTTCGTCCTTTTGATGCTGCACTGGAAAGCTGGACGGAGTGGTCCCGCCAATTTGGATTCCATCTCGCCGCCTACAGAATTCAAGGTAACGAGCGGCAGCCTTTCTTATTATCTTCCGTCGGGGTGACCATGTACCGTGTGATAGTCAAATTATTCCCCCAACGCGATGTAGCTACTCTGTCCTACAACGAAATTTTGTCTGCATTAGATGCATATTTCAAAGAGTCAGTAAATGTAGTTGCCAAACGGTATACCTTCTTTCATACAAAACGTACAGCAGGTCAGACTAATCGGGAGTGGGTTGCAACCTTGTAAGACCTTACTAGGGATTGTGCTTTTGAGTGTCAGTGTGGACTCAGTTATTCAGATACTATGGTGCGTGATGCAATTGCACAGAACGTTTCTGATGTTCGTATAAGGGAACAGATTTTGAAACTCGTCAATCCCTCCCTTCAACAAGTGATGGATATATTGGATTGGCAGGACACACCTGACTTTGCTGAGGAATCATTTGAAACTTCGCCACCCGTGTGTCAGGTTATCCGGCCCGCCGGGCGAGCTGCACGTGACAGTAAACAGTCCTCATGCCCGGCCGCGCCAAAGCCGCCTGGCTCTCAGTCACGTGTACCACGCCAGCAAGCAAATGCAGTGAAATCTTGGCCGCGGTGTGCTACTAGACATTCGCGTGAGAATTGCCCGTCACGCCAAGCTATTTGCTTTTTCTGTAATAAAAAAGGACATGTTCAAAGTGTTTGCCAGAAAAAGCTCAGCTCGGAAGCTCACAACCATTCCAGGCCCTTTGCTTCGCGCCGAAATCGAACCAAGGATACTCAGGCTCACGACACTTCGCCCATGGAAATTCATATAGTTCATGCCACTCCTCCCAGTGCCACTCTCTCTAACAGTGACTGTGTTCGTCCCACAAAAAGTGTGCGTCGACATCGCAGGCAATCCCGTCAAGTCACAAGTGATTTTGTACCAGTGTCACTTCACGATGCACGAGACAGTCGCTCTTGTCGTCAACAGGACAATAAACTTTTTGTGGACTTGGACATTAACTGCAAAGTGATACCATTCCAGCTCCATACCGGGGCTGCAGTTTCACTGATCAATCAAGACACCTACAAACTGCTGGGCACACCTCCGTTGCGTGCCGCAAATGTTAAGTACCTATTTAGGTCACGTGATCCCTGTGTTAGGACAGTGCAGCCTTCTTGAAACATACAAGGGACAAACAAAACTTTTGTCATTTTACGTCCATCGTTCTTCTGCTGCAGTGAACTTGTTTGGTTTCGATTTATTTCAGTTGTTTAACTTGTCTATAGTAAATCAGGTCCTATCAATGACCCAGACTGTGCCTTCCGACAGTGTTACTCGTCTATGTGAAGAATTTGCAGACTTTTTGCACCGGGCCTCGGTTGCGCTAAGAACTATAAAGCACATTTGGAACTGAAAGCAAACGCGCAATCGAAATTTTTCAGAGCGCGCAATGTTCCCCACGCATTGCGTGATGAGGTCGCAAAAACATTACACGGTTTGGAATCACAGGGTGTAATTGAACGTGTGCAGGCTTCTCTGTGGGCATCACCCTTAGAAATTTTGCAAAAACCATCCAGAAAATTGAGACTTTGCGTGGACTTCAAGGCCACAGTGAATCCACAACTAGTGACTGCAACTTTTCCTTTACCCCACCTGGAAGATCTTTTTGACAAACTGTGCCCGGGTAAATATTTTTCGAAGTTGGACCTAGCAGATGTGTACTTGCAAATACCGGTGGACCAAGAATCCCAGCGCGTTTTGGTGGTTAACACGCATCTTGGTTTGTATCGATTCAGAGGACTGCATTCGGGTGTGCATCCGCCCCTGCATTGTTTCAGCAATATCTACAAACTGTTTGTACGTCGGTCCCTACTGCAGCAAACTATCTGGACGATATTGTGATCGCCGGACAGACGGAAGAATACCATTTAGCGAATCTCAGAACATTATTTCAGGTCTTGCGACAAAATGGTCTTCGCTTGCGGAAGGACAAATGTGTGTTTTTTGCTCGTGACTTACCCTACCTGGGACGTGTACTCAATGCCCAAGGCATACATCCCAGTCCAGAGCACCTCCGTGCCATACAAGACTTGCCTTCGCCGCAGAATTTGAAGCAGCTACAGAGTGTGCTAGGAAAAATAAGTTACTATCACAGATGTGTGCCACATGCCGCATCCATTTCAGCTCTGCTTCATCGCTTACGCCGGCCGGTGTGGCCGTGCGGTCTAGGCGCTTCAGTCTGGAACCGCGAGACCGCTCCGGTCGCAGGTTCGAATCCTGCCTCGGGCATGGATGTGTGTGATGTCCTTAGGTTATTTAGGTTAAAGTAGTTCTAAGTTCTAGGGGATTGATGACCACAGATGTTAAGTCCCATAGTGCTCAGAGCCATTTGAACCATTTTTTTTTCATCGCTTACGCCGTAAGGATGTTCCGTTCGTCAGGACGACGGAATGCGAACGCGTCTTTCGCCAGTTGAAATCGGCGTTGCTTTCCAATACTTGACTTACGCCATTCGATCCCCGGAAGGCATCGGATTTCGGGATCGGTGCTGTTCTTGCACACAAAGATCGTTCGCACGATCGCCCTATTGCCTTTGCGTCTACATTGCTCTCGTCTGCACAAAGAAATTATTCACAGATCGAGAAAGAAGCATTGGCTCTCGTATTTGGTGTTACAAAGTTTCTGATTTCTTGTATGGTCGTCACTTTACCATCACCACAGACCACAAACCTTTGACATCGCTCTTTCATCCGACCAAGCCTGTACCTCCACGTACAGCGCAGAAATTCATTCGCTGGTCTATTTTCCTCTCGCAGTACCGCTACGATATCTTGTATCGGTCCACTGCTAAGCACAGAAACGCCGATTCGTTATGCCGTTTGGCTGTTGCTGAGGATAGAGCATACGATTCCTCCGAACTTGCTTGCATGTTCATTGATTCAGAAACCGATGACGTGGTCGAATCGTTTCCGATTGATTTTCGTCGGGTAGCTATGGCCACAGCTGCCGACCCTGTCCTTGCTACCGTTCTGCGTTTTGTTGCTACGCAATGGCCCTTGTCAAAGTCATGGATCGGGGATCCGTTGGTTCGCCGATTTTTTGCTCACAAGAGAAACTTTTTGTACGAGGTGGTGTTTTGCTGTTGCGTTCAAATAATGATCAGTCCAGAGTCGTGGTACCACGTTCGTTACAGTCCTCTGTCTTACAGCTTCTCCACCAAGGACATTGGGGTACAGTGCGATCGAAACAACTTGCTCGTCAGCACTGTACTTGGTTCGGAATCGATGCCGCGATTACGAATATGTGCTCTTCTTGTATGGTGTGTGCCGAACAACAATCAGCACCACCACGGAAGTTCTTTGCATGGCCAAAAGCCACTTCCCCTTGGCAACGCTTACATATCGATTTTGCTGGTCCATTCTGTAATACTCGATGGTTGGTTGTGGTAGATTCATTCAGTAATTTTCCTTTTGTTGTCCGGATGTCTTCCACGACGTCATCTGCCGCCATCCAAGCGTTATCTGCGATCTTTTGCATTGAAGGTCTTTCACAGACTATTGTTTCCGACAATGGCCCACAATTCATGTCCGCAGAATTTCAGTCATTCAGCAAGGCCAATGGTATTCAACATCTGACGTCCGCGCCGTTTTCGCCACTGTCAAACGGTGCCGCTGAACGTTTGGTCAGGACTTTCAAGTCACAGACGTTCAAGTTGAAAGAGTCGCATTCTCGGGAGGACGCTTTATTGCTCTTTTTGTCCTCGTATCGCTCTCAACCCCGAGATGGTCGCTCGCCGGCTGAGTTGCTCCACGTCGCCCTCATGGAACCCTGATGTCTTTGCTACATCCGCCGCATCAGGATCCTGTACAGCGGCAGATACCTGCTTTTGCCCCAGGCGACGTTGTCTCCTACCGCAACTATCGAGGTTCATGGCGTTGTCTCGAGGGGCGCACTCTTCGCTGCCTCGGGCGCCATATGTATCTGGTTTTGGGGGACTCTGAGTGAGGTGCGTCGGCATCTCAATCAGCTGCGCCTCTGTCGTCGCACGGGATCTGCCGCTCCCCGTCTGCTTTCAGCGACGGTGCCGTCTGGTCAGCGCCCTGGGGACCCATCTACTGGCTCGCCTCAGCCCCAGGTGTTACCGACGCTGCCTTCCAGTTTGCCCCATGGCGACGCGCCGCCGCCGACGCTGCCTGTTCTCCCGCCGGCGACGCCTGCAGTGGACGCGTCCCAGCAACCACCGGGTGCCTCCCTGAGTCACGCGCCGCCGATCGCTTCCCGTGACCAGTTGTCCTCCGACATGGAACTCTTGCCCGCTCCGGACCATGTCATCTTCGCCCATCGGGTGCCCCGCCCCGATGGAGGTCAACCCTTCGGCTCCTCCTGTCTCTCTACGGGCGCATACACCGCATGTTGGCGTGCACCCTTAAGCAGGTTTTCAGGCGTTTCCTAGCTCCCCTTGGCCCGAATGGCAGGGTGCGGGTGGCACAGCCTGGCCTGTGGTTAGGCTCCCCACCTCGTCGCATACGTCAACATGGGGTCCTCCCCACCGCGGGCGGAAGCCTTATGCCACAACCGTCCGCTGATTTGCGGGGGAGGAATGTGGTGTCACCGCCAGACACCACACTTGCTAGGTGGTAGCCTTTAAATCGGCCGCGGTCCGCTAGTATACGTCGGAATGGCGTGTCGCCACTATCAGTGATTGCAGACCGAGCGCCGCCACACGGCAGCTCTAGAGACACTTCCTAGCACTCGCCCAGTTGTACAGCCGACTTTGCTAGCGGTGGTTCACTGACAAATTATGCTCTCATTTGCCGAGACGATAGTTAGCATAGCCTTCAGCTACGTCATTTGCTACGACCTAGCAAGGCGTCATTACCAGTTACTATTGATACTGTAAAACATGTACCGTCAAGAGCGATGTTCACCATTTATGGATTAAAGTTAAGTATTCCACAGCTACGTCCTTTTTTGCTAGTATAAATTCCCTGTCTGGTTCCAGACCTCACGCCAGCCTGCGTGAGCTAAAACGCGTGCCTTTCGGCTTCCTCTCAAACCCGGGTTGGCTGTCTTGCCAATCTACAACAAAAAGAATGGAAAATATCGTAGAAATCGACATCGGTAGCGATCAGCTTGTGTTCTGGAAAAATATATGAACAGACTATGCAGTACTGACCCAAAGATATACCTTAGGAGACAGGCTGAAGAAATACAGGCTTCCGTTTGTAACCTACCCCTCACTTATCGGCCTTAATGACAGTGAAAAATTAAACCGCGTGTACCTAATGGAAATTTGGGAAAAGCAATAGTCACTGAGGTTAATTTGTCGGTAAAGACGGAGGAAAGGGTTACATATAAATGAAAGGAAAAATGCTAATGAAACTGGTGGAAATTAATTTTGAAATAGGGGTAAAGTTAATAAAGAAAGTAAATGTGCGGCCGTTACATTAACAATCAACTAGCGGTAATTAGATATTTGAGATTTGGGGGAAATTACGGTCGCCAGTCCTAAGGACAATTACTATAGTAACTGAAAAAGAAAGATTATTACACATATACAGGGTTATTACAAATGATTGAAGCGATTTCACAGCTCTACAATAACTTTATTATTTGAGATATTTTCACAATGCTTTGCACACACATACAAAAACTCAAAAAGTTTTTTTAGGCATTCACAAATGTTTGATATGTGCCCCTTTAGTGATTCGGCGGACATCAAGCCGAAGTCAAGTTCCTCCCACACTCGGCGCAGCATGTCCCCATCAATGAGTTCGAAAGCATCGTTGAAGCGAGCTCGCTGTTCTGGCACGTTTCTTGGTAGAGGAGGTTTAAACACTGAATCTTTCCCATAACCCCACAGAAAGAAATCGCATGCGGTTAAGTCGGGAGAGCGTGGAGGCCATGACATGAATTGCTGATCATGATCTCCACCACGACCGATCCATCGGTTTTCCAAACTCCTGTTTAAGAAATGCCGAACATCATGATGAAAGTGCGGTGGAGCACCATCCTGTTGAAAGATGAAGTCGGCGCTGTCGGTCTCCGGTTGTGGCATGACACAATTTTCCAGCATGTCCAGATACACGTGTCCTGTGACGTTTTTTTCGCAGAAGAAAAAGGGGCCGTAAACTTTAAACCGTGAGATTGCACAAAACACGTTAACTTTTGGTGAATTGCGAATTTGCTGCACGAATGCGTGAGGATTCTCTACCGCCCAAATTCGCACATTGTGTCTGTTCACCATTAAGAAAAAATGTTGCTTCATCACTGAAAACAAGTTTCGTACCGAACGCATCCTCTTCCATGAGCTGTTGCAACCGCGCCGAAAATTCAAAGCGTTTGACTTTGTCATCGGGTGTCAGGGCTTGTAGCAATTGTAAACGGTAAGGCTTCTGCTTTAGCCTTTCCGTAAGATTTTCCAAACCGTCGGCTGTGGTACGTTTAGATCCCTGCTTGCTTTATTCGTCGAGTTCCGCGGGCACGCGTGAAACTTGCCCGCATTCGTTCAACCGTTTCTTCGCTCACTACAGGCCGACCCGTTGATTTCCCCTTATAGAGGCATCCAGAAGTTTTAACTGCGCATACCATCGCCGAATGGAGTTAGCAGTTGGTGGATCTTTGTTGAACTTCGTCCTGAAGTGTCGTTGCACTGTTATGACTAACTGATGTGAGTGAATTTCAAGCACGACATACGCTTTCTCGGCTCCTGCAGCCATTTTGTCTCACTGCGCTCTCGAACGCAGGCTTCAGCCGAACAAAACTTTATGAGTTTTTCTACGTGTGTGTAGTGTGTCGTGACCATGTGTCAATGAATGGAGCTACAGTGAATTTATGAAATCGCTTCAGTCATTTGTAATAGCCCTGTAATTAGCACTAGACGCATGGCAACTGAAGGTTGACATGTGTAGTGTGAAAACTGAAAGTTTGTCAAAAGTAATAAATTTCGCTACACTCTGACTTAATTTAGCAAAAGAATTAATAAAACCGGAAAATTGAAAGTTAATTTAGTGACTGAAATTAACAGTGAGCTTTGTATCGGAAGCACAACGAAATTCAGTAAAATGCGGTTAGTATTGGATTACCTCAACAATCATTTCAAAAGCTACTTGAATCTCCGCAATTTAGAAATAAGAGATTTAACTTTGAACTTGAATTAAATGATTCTGAACAATTAACAATAGTAAAATTTAGTATGTACCAAGCTGAGCTGCACTCACAGGTAAGCTAAAATACGGTAACAAAACTCGCACTCTTAATTCGTGCTTGTGTAATCTAAATATTGTAGCCAGCTATGAATGCTTTAACTGAACTTTGAAATTAAAGCAGTGAAATAGAATGATTGTATTTTAATGCTGGCGTCTGAATTCGGACGACACTCGGGTTCATTCCGGAAAAGGAAGGGACCCTGCTTGGTAATGCAATTGGGACAATGAGCAACAAATGTTCATGCTAAGTAGCTGTAATTTTGTGATGCAACAATTTTAAAAGTTTGAAAAGCTGAGGTCTGCCATACAGTTCTAAAACTTAACGTGCTTCCAGTCTTCCTTGTTGTTTGATTGAAGGTTTGAAGCCGTCGATCGAAGAGATGGCGACAGTCACTCATTGTCGGCCGTCGCTGTTGCAGAAGCTAGATGTTGGCGCGCCTTCTTCTCGACACGGTCACCAGACGAAACGGGCTCTTGATGTGCGCCAGCTAATGCTTCCCGTCCGCGACACCATGTCAGAAACTATCATCGCCCATTCTCCACGCGACAGAGTTAACACTACCAAAGATCCTCAACACTTTGGTTCTCCACACGACCTATCAATGTATCCGTTCGATAGCATAGTTTTCCCTAGGCCAGACCCAGCGTATAAATACAAATAATATTCACAAAACAAACAAACATAAATGCATAAATATGTATATATATATATATATATATATATATATATATATATATATATATATATATATATATATATATATATATATATACAAACATTAAAACAATTACAATATATAAAGAGACAGAAATGTCATATCTTGAGGTAACAAAGCAAGGAGAAAAAATTATAGTACAATGGGTGGAAATAGGAGGATATACATTTCCGGCGTTACACGTGCCCCACATTGAGGATGTTCGTGTAACGTAAACAGACTCAGAAAATGTCCCAAAAAAGAAACAGCGGAAATGCATATGCTCAAAACATCAACAAAATTTAGCATTCGTCTAATTAACCATAAAT